>NW_027202427.1:3175000-3775000 GCF_024711535.1 Dipodomys merriami
CTTGAGCTGAAGAGCTCAAGGACAGGCCCATAGTTCAAGCCCCACAAAACAAACAAAAAACCGACAAAAACAAACAAAACAAAACTTCACATCGACTGTCATATCATATGAATGATCACTCTGTTATTAGAGACTGATACAGAAAAGTTGTTGAAATACTTGCCCATCGAGTTATTTCTAAATGATAAAAACCACACCTTTAAATAAGTAACCTCTTATGAAAAATAGCTACAGTTTTTCAGATTATAAAAAATCAATATGAACAGTGAAATTGTGCTTTTTTTTTTCAGATCTCCTTAGTGCCTGGCTTAACTGAAAGCAGCTGCTGTCTCTGCGTTATGAAACGGGATTCCATTGAACGGTGTGGAGAAACGCTGGCTGAAGGCAGAGAGGGAGTCTGGAAAGGGTGGAGTATTTTAATAGCTGCTTCAGATAATTAATTATAAATATTTTCCTTTGCTATCATCCCCAAACTCAACATGTGGTAATGTGGAATCAGCAGCCACGTGGGTGACGTATTTCCATTTGTTGCTTGACCTCGTTCCGGGCTGGCCGGCTGGCCGACCCCTGCATGGTTTTGCAACAGCACCAGCGCTGGGCCCCCAGCCGGGGACGTTCATTCACAGGTCTGCCCGTTGACGTAGGGCCCAGGGCCCGTCGGGAACTGAGCACCAGGGCTGGTTGTTGATCTCACGGCCCCTCGCATTAGGAAAGTGGTATAGTGTTGACTCCCACTGCTGACACAAGCTTTCCAACATTCCATTTCCACTTGAAAGCTGGAACTTTATCACGGGCAACAAATTCCTGTCAGTTGTTTTCCCCAAGGCGACAATTCATTTCATTTGCTTTTTTTTTTTTTTTTTTTTCCATTTTCAAGAAAGGATCTGCCAAAGGCACAAGTCCGTGTAAACATAGCTTGCTAATTCATTCAGCCCAGACAACACCTGAGCTTTCCTACAAGACCAGTATACTCATCTGCTTCTTGTGCACTTCTTCTTTCAAAAGGGCCTCCCTGGGGAGCCGAAGCTGGCCTCAAACACCGCCATCCTCCCGTCTCAGCCTCCTGAGTGCTGGGATTACAGGCCTGTGTCACCACACTCAGATTAGTGCAGTTAATGACTGCTTCGCTTTGGCAGTGACATTCCACAAGCTTAATGACCACATGGCCCTGATTCACACTGACACGCAAGGGAAAGGGGGCAAAGAGTGTCTGAGGATTGCTATGCAAATAGTTTGGGCCCTGTGAGTCTCAGGGATGCCTGCCATGCAAATGCACGGGGCAAGGTGCACCGGGTCCCTGTCACACACAGGCAAACAGGAGGGCACCGCACACACAGGCACCCCACACTAATGGCAAGGCCATCCATCTTATTTTCACAATTTTCAAAGGACTTTGTTGTCCAAAACCAGCTCACTCATTGTTAACCAATGAAGAACATTCTTGCTTTAAATATCTCCATTGGGATATACCTCACAGGCTTCACAAGCCAGCACCCTATGTGCCTGTCAGTAGTTTTAGTCGGCTTGGAGTAATACATAACCATCATCATGATGGAGACGAGAACATTTATCCAGGGGCCCACCTGCCCCATTCTCTGCCTGCTCTTTCTGTCTCTATGGATTTGCCTGGAGTCACGCGTGGCCTTTTGTGATCGTCTTCTTCTCTTACTCAGTGTAACTTTTTCAAGGTCCGTCCCAGCTGTAGCACCGACAATGCTCCCTGCCTTTTTATGGCCTAATAATATTCCACTGTGCGGACGGACCACATTTTGCTCATCTGCTTTTCCTTTGATGGACAGTTTTTTTTATGCATGCAGTTTGTCACTGCCAGAGGCATGACATGCTTTGTGCTCAGAAATCTCTCCAAGTAGAGCCCATTGTGAACTGACCAGCCTCACCCCTGCCACCACCATGGCTACCATGAGACCCACACAAGTGTCTGACTGAGGTCAGCCTGCCACCCCACCGTGGGAGTGGGGCTCCAGCCAGCAGGCTCACAGTCTAGGGGCTGTCATGAAGGGGTTATGTCCCCGAGCGCTGCGCAGATCTACCCAGGGATCTATCCGGCTGCGCAGCTCAGATGTCCCTGGCCCTGTTGCCAGACTCCCCGGCCTTCACTTGGCCCTGCTATCTCTATCTTGGGACTGATACCTTCCTGAGGAGCCAGGGAGACAGGAAAGGCCATGGTAGGGAGGGGACAGGAGACAGGATCTCTCAGCCAGCTGGGCAGGGGCCAGGTGTGCGCCTCTGAGATTGGGTGCCCCAGCTCCTCCCTCTGTTACTCCTGGATTAGGCACCCTGCATCCTTCCCACTCCCTTCCCTGCCTGTGCCTCAGAATCCCTCCACCCAACAGGAAACTCCAGCAGGAGCCTGGGAAGAGCTGAACCTGGGGTGGGGGACGGGGGTCTTATTGGCTTTGTGAGCAATCCAGTGGGCCACCTTCACTGAGCCAGACGGAAGACCCTCCTCATCCCGGGCACAGTCAAGCATTATTCAGTGCTATTAAGTAGTTAATTCTGTTAAAGTTGTTAGGACTGTGTTGAGCACCTTGGTTCTTTGCTGTAAACACCCTTTTGTAATGCTTTGTGATGTTCATTAACACTGGAGTAAGGCAGCCGTGGGCGGGGAGCTGCCCCAGCAGTCCCTTCAGTGGCAAGTGGCTGTCTTGGACACCTCACCTTCCCTCTGGGGACCCTGCAGCAGCTGCAGAGAATCACAGCACAGCTGAAGACAAGCTCCAGTTGTGTGGGCCCAGAAGCCCCAGCTAAGCAAGACCAGCCTCCGCCAACTCTCCATGACCCAACTGCAATTCTCACCGGGCCAGAGGGGGCGCACTGCCTCCGGTGGCCGTGCTGTGATTGGTGCAAACACAGCCCTAATTTACATGAAGGGCTGCTGTGATTGGTGGAATGCCCCAGCCACGCCCCTCTCTGTCTACCTAAGCAGGACACGCGGAGCAATTGCAGCTATGACTTAGGAAGGAAGCAGCGGAGGCAAGCAATGTCATTAGGGCTAGTGACTAGCAGGTGTTTGGAACAGAGATGCCAAGGGGAGACAGAAGTAGAGAGAAGGACCAAGGGCCAAGGCTAAGAAAGACGGAAGACTGTGAAAAGCTGGGGAGAAGACGCTGCAGGCCCTGGTGGCTGGAAGAGTTCAGGAGCCTCCAGGCCCAACAAGGATCCCAGACTGAGAGCTCTAGCAGCAGTAACAGGGCTGAGGCCCACGCAGAGCTGTGACACACACGGGTGCTGCTAGACGCCAAGCTTTGCCATAGCCGTCCCATCTCAGGTAGCTGATGGCTAAAGCCTGGGCGCGAAGCCTCCTTCCCAGTGCCTACAGCCACCAGGCTGGCTCTCCAGGCCTGGAACTGTGAGCTTCTGGGTCTGCAGTCTAGCCCCTGAGCCCCTGGGCCTTCAAGGGCCCAGACCTGGTGGTGCTGGGGGAGCCTGACCTCCCCTACTTACAATTTCTACCTGGGTTGAGTGGACAGGCCCAGCCATCTGTGTGGGAACATCCCTGAGGAAGAGGAGCGGCGTGCGGACAGCCTCCTGTCCCAGCCACACACCACTTCACAGAGGTGGACACTGAGCTCAGAGGGAAGTGGATTCCCTTGGGATCCCACAGAGAGGCCGTGACAGGAAAGTCTTCAGGTTCCTGGAGCATTGCTCTGCCTGGAAGGGGAGGAGGAGAGAAAGAAACATACTGTGATGATGCTCTATTTTGTTCTCTGTTTTGCCAGTTTGGGTTCCTACTCTGCCAGTCCCCGGAGACCGTTTAGCTAATCGCAGGTGGCTTTGATCCACAAGCATTCTGAGAGAAAGGAGGCTCGAGCCCATTTGATAGATTAGGGAAATGAAAACTCAGAAAAAGCAACTGGTTCAGAGCTAGTGAGTGGTAGAGCTGAGGACCCCCAGATCTATACCTCTTTTGCTGCCTGAGAGAAGTGGTGGTTTGAAACAGGGGGGACAGGAGAGGGACCTGGAATAGGAAGAAGGCAGCAGAAAAATAGCACTCGGCCCTGTCCTCAGCCCCAAGGCTTCCAGCCCCTGCCGACCTACGATTTCTGGAAGATACTAAACTCCTACATGCCCTGAGCTTTTGCACATGCTGTTCTTTCTCCCTAGAATGCTGTTCCTAACCCAAGGATGTATTATTTACTCATGTCTCACACGTCTCTTCCTCCAGAAAGACCTCCTGGGCTGGAATGGCTTTGGTAGGCCCACGCATCCCCGGAGCCCTCCTCCTGGGGGGCGGGGTGTCCCTGAGGAGCGCTGCTTCTGTTGGGCTGCTCAAGAAGGGGCCTAGAGGCTTCTGGGACCATCGACACCCACAGAGGCTCACCAGCCAGGCAGCCTTGCCAATGCCCCTGCCTCCGTTCCAAATCGGGACTGGAAGATTTGCAAACTGGGGGCTGACGGCATTGTTTGGAGAACACACTCATCCTGGTTTTGACCAAGTCTCCATGTTTCCCAGAGTAGAGAGGACTGAAGTCCTGTGGGATCAGCAGTGGAGCCGACCTCTGTCCCCACCCAGCCCTCCTCCTGCATCCCCCCAATGCTACCAAGAGGTGGGTATTCCCTAGGCCCCTGGGATGGAGGATGACTCCCCAGCCTGGTACTGCCCTGAGCACAAGCCCAGGCTCTGCTCTCACTCACCTGCCCCTCCTGTTTTATTTCCACGACGGGGGGGGGGGGGGGGGATGAAATCACTGGTGAGGGAGAAGTGCTATGGGACCTGTGTACCAGCCCACGAAGCTGCCTCCAGAGCCAGCACATCCCTGAGCCCGGAGCGCCAGGCTGGGAGGTCCCAGGCTCCGGCCCGCCGGGTGTCACCAGTCCTCCCAGATTGGAGCTCTGGGCTGTTCAGACTTGGCCCGAGGCCTGGATGCCTGGTCCTGGCTCTCTGGCTCTCACCTCTGGTTGCCAACTGGCTCGATGTCCTCATCCACACGCAGCAGGTGCCACCGCCTCCCTGCCCAGCACCGTCGGGTGTCTAGCCACCTCAGGAAGCTCGCTGAGCTGGTTCTAGTCCAAGCATCCTTTGGAAAGAGTTCAACTCACCACCTGCAGGCTCGCTCAACCCATCGCCAGTGCTGGGTGGGCAGCACAATGTTTGTGCCAGGCCCTGACTGCCAGCCCGGCGCTGGCCTCCACAGCAGGCTTCGCTCTCCAATCCATGCCCAAACAGAACCCTGGCCCAGCCTCCAGCTAGCCTTCGACTCCTCCCCGCCTTCTCACCTGCCCTGCAGGGACAGCCCGGCAGTGACCAGTATCATTTAGGAGTGCATCAAGGACGGGCATGCAGGCTTGCAAGGGCTGCAAAACAATGCTCGAGTGAACGTAATACCCCCCAACATGCTCCCTCCCCAGCCCTGCTCCCAGACCCTCTGCGTTGAGCACCAGCTGCATCCCGGCCCTTCATGTTTGTGACGGCCAGACCTCACCCAACCACGGTAAGGTGGTGGCGTCACTTTCCCATTTCCCTGGAGGCTCCTTGGCCTCCGCCCTGTCCCGTTCCACACGGGCCTCCACCTGGCCAAGCTCCTGGCTGAGCTGGTAGCTCTCTGGGCCCCTCTGCCCCTGCCCCGTGTTGGGGAATGCAGCGCACGCCCAGCCCCTGCCCACTCTGGGTGGGGACAGGGCTGGGAGGGAGCCAGCGGGGAGGGGGGGCGGGGGGGGGCCGCTGCGCGGGGAGGCACCTCCACCCCGTGAGCCCTACGCTTGGGCGCCTGCATACACTGAATCCTGACTCCACCAGGGGAGCACAGCCCTGGGTGGCACCGCAGGCTTGATGGGCTCCAAGCTGAGGCCGGTCCTTGCCTCTGCCTCCCACCGAAAACGTCCTGGGCAAGTATGGCCTCAAGATGGAAGGACACAGTTGCTTTTAGTCAAAGTGAAAGGTGGATGCCCAGAGGGGTTCAGGGCCCATCCCAGGTAATCCAGCACACAGCCCCGGGCCATCCACGAGCAGCCAGGCCTGGGAGCTGGCCCGCACCAAGGGCAGGGGGGGAGTAGAGCAGCCGCCGGAACTCGCTTCCAAACAACTGCAAGGACAGCAGCCAGAGGTCGGGACAGCCTGTTCCCACAGCTGGGCCCTGGGGAGCGTGGCCTGACCACACCTCGGCTCTTCTGGACATCTGTCCGGCTGCATGGGGTGACCCAGGCTGCCCCATCCCTGCTGTTTTTCTCCTGTGTGATGGGAGAAGGGGCGAGGCTCTCTAGCGTTCCATTGCTCCAGTTCCTGTGTCTGCGGGGTGGGCGGCCTCCAGGGGTTCAGGGCCACGTCTCTACTTCTTCGTGCTCTCCAAGGCCAGGGGCAGGGAGGGAGAGCGTCCCCTCCTCTGCTGCCCCTTCTGTGTGCACGGTTGCACGTGGCGTCCGTGGCATGCAGAGGCTCAGGAGCCCACGCCAGGCAGCCACGGACATCAGAGGTGATAGCCGGCCCAGGCTGGGGTGACTTACAATAGCAATGAAAAGCAAGCTCTCTTTTCTGGAGCCTTTGTCGGGCGCCAGGCATCCTTGTGGTGCCTTACGAAGGGCTGAGTTGTTTCTCACCGACCCCAAGAAGCAGCTGCTCACAGCATGCCCACTTGCAGACGAGGAGGCCGGAACCTGCTTGCTCCCTCGCTGTCAGGGACAGTGGTGGCCGACCAGTGCCGTTCTGTCCTCCCCAGCCCTGCACCCTGTGGATCCAGTGGGTGAAACTGGCCGCACCACGCCGCTGGCCTGGCCCCAGCCTCTGCCCCACAAGCCTGGCTGCCAGCCGCCCCTTGGACGCTCCAGGTGGAAAAACAATTGTGGTGTTGGCCCAGCCTGGGGGGCCGGGGGGCTGGGGCTCCCTTCTCCATGTCCTGCTGGTGCCAAGCAGCCTGGCTCAGAAGCCGTGGGGGAGGGGGAGGTACCACAGCCCCCTCACCCCCAGAGAGGACCCCAGGGAACTCGCCAAGAGCTGCCGGGTGCCCGCAGCCATTTGGTGGCTCGTGCAGCAGAGACAAACCCAGGCCTGCGCCTCACCATCTAGCAGGAAAAGCAGTGGACCTGGCAGGAGCAAGCACCCCCTCACTCCTGCCTGTGCCCCACATAAGGGCTCCCGGTGGCACAGGTGTGCAAGCCAGAGCTCCCAGAGGAGAAGTGCATTGCCACTGGCCCTCAGCAAAGCGTTGGGATCCGAACCCTGGGACTGAGCACCTTGAACTTGAACCCTGAACCCTGGTGACAGAGGCTGCTTAGCTGAACCTTAGCGTGTGCCCCGATTTGTTCCCACACACGCACACACACACACACACACACACACACACGTGCACACACACACACGCACCTGGCCCCTCACATGGGACCAGCAGCTCTATCTCAGAGACATGGTCCTGAGGCTCCAGGGCTCATCACGGGGTCCCTCAGCTGCTAGGAAAGGCAGTGTCAGGACCCCACTTCTGATCTTCTGACTCTGAAGTCCATAGCTGCCCCCAAACCTCTGGAGCCCCCCCCCATGTAGGTCATAGGAGAGAGCTGTGCTGACTGTGGAGTGGGGTCAGGCCTTGGCGGTGGGGCCGCGCCTCCTGCCCGGGGACAGCTGGGAACCGGACCTCGGTGGACACCATCCGTCTTCCACAGCGCTGGCATTTATCTAGCTTCAGACTTGCATGAGTAATGGAGTTGATACATTTTCTTTTTTTCTCCTTGAATTTTCTCATTCGCACTGAAGGCAGACTTTGCCTCTGTGGTGGGAACTCAGAAACTCGAAATGGAAATGTCTAGGCAGGGACTCTAGGCCAGCTGGAGTTTCATTGTACCAGTGAGGTTGGGCCAAGTTATGCTCCGTAACAAGCTGCCCCCAGCCCTCGTGGTCCAGACAAGGCATTCTTCTTTGCTCTCACTGTCTATCAATTCTACTTTATTTATTTTTTATTTTTTATTGTTTTGTTGGTCGTGAGGCTTGAACTCTGGGCCTGGGAGCTGTCCCTGAGCTCTTCAGCTCAAGGTGAGCGCTCTCCCGCTTGAGCCACAGCGCCACTTCCAGTTTTCAGAGTGATTTATTGGAGATAAGAGTCTCATGGACTTTCCTGCTTGGGCTGCCTTTGAACCTCGATCCTCAGATCTCAGCCTCCTGAGTAGCTAGGATTACAGGTGTGAGCCACCGGCAATCGGCTTCAATCCTACTTTAATGAGAAGCTTGTCTTGGCTGGCAGGGACCCAAAGCGCAGAATGTCATGGCTGACACACAACCCTCTCCCAGTTCCCCTCCCTGTCCCCACAGCAGAGGGACAAGGAGACACTCCCGCTGGCTCTCAGACCTTCTGTTGGGAAGTTATGGGGTGTCCAGAGTCATGTTCACCTCTGACCTCCTAGGGGTCAGAGCGGTGCACCCCTGCCCAGCCTGGAGGAGGAGCCCACATGGCATTACCTGCGCCTGAACCCCCTGTGCTCCTGAGGACTCCCCTGGGCCCTAGGAATTGAAGTTCCTCATGGAAGAGACAGGGGGCAGCAGGCTGAGTCAGCCAGCCTGACGGGGGGGGGGGGGGCGGGGGGGGCCTGTGCGAGGGAGGAGGCCCGGAGCAGCCCCGCCCAGCTCTGGACCTGCAGCCAGTGGGAGTCCCAAGGAACCCAAGAGGACAAGAACTCTAGGACACACACATACCCAGGCCCCCGAGACCAGCCCGGGAGGGGCGCAGCCCCCACAGGCCTCGGTCCACATGTGCACCCATGTGCTTGTGCTGGGTAGCTAGGGTGGGTGTTGGGGCCGGGGAGAAGGGACAGGCATCCCCTAGGTGGCTGGCTTCCCTTCCCCGTTTACAAAGCTGGCTGGAGAACTTGCTGGAAGCCTGCATTTAGGGGCCTCCACCAGGCTGGTAGTCAATACTTCAGGAGCTGGGCTGCATCACAAAGCCAAGGGGCCACCTCTTAAGCATGGCAGGCACTCTGGGATTTGGGGGATGGGCCCGGGGGGCTGAGAGGAGGGGAAGCGCAGCCACGGGCGGAGGCGCGGCCAGGGAACTCAGGCTTGTGTGTGAGGTGCATTCCTGAGCTCCAAAGGCAGAAACAAAAGTGTTCCCTTGTCTGCAGCTGAAGAGACAGCAATATTATGGTGTAACTAGGACCAGATGGGCTGCGGGAATTTCCAAAGGCCTTTTAGCATATTAGACAAAATAGCCTCTCAGATGCACGCCACCACCTCGTCTGGATGCCCGGGTATCGGTTACCAAGATGGCCGGCCTGGGCTGCGCACACTCACCAGAGAGCCGAGGAGGAGGTGCGCTCCTGGTGCCCCCAACAGGAGCCCCGGCACGCCCCTCTCTTCCCTAGGACTCCAAGGCCAGGCACACACCTGCAACCTCACACTCTCCGAGTTAGGACAGAGCTGGCAAGTTCCAGAAGCTACCCAGCCAGAATGGCTCACCTCCTGGTAGGAGGGAGTCCAGCACCAGCCCGCCCCCAAGCACCGGCCGGCGGGGTGCCAGGCTCTGAGGAGCCCAACCTCTACCTCCCTGGCCAGAAGACCCTGCAAAACACACCATTCCACCTCGTCTGCAGAGCACAGCCACACAAGGATGAGGCCACGCCATCCACCACAGGGCCGAGGGGCTGGGAGGCCGCAGGCAGGATGGCAGCACAGTGCGCGCCTACGCAATGTCCCAGGGACCGCCGAGGCCCAGCACGGCCTCAAGCTCAGACCTCAGCTCTGGCGGCAGAGCTCCCGGCTACCCTGATCCGCCTGCTGCCCTCTGGGTCCCTGGTGCCTGTTTTTCTGGCTGGAGCGAGGAGAGAGGACTGAGCCCGGAGGGTACTTCCCACACTAGCCCACTCTGCCCAACCCCAGACCTGTTTCTGCGACTGCCACTCAGCCCCCGGTAGAGCACACGTCCCGCTGCCCCGCCGCGCTGCCAGGTGGCAGTGGCGCTCCTCTGCTCTGCCTCGCTGCCGTCAGGTGTGGGCGATGCCTCAGGCCCCTGAGTCATGAGTTCTGGACAGTGCAGGGCAGTCAGGGGTCCTGCCCAGGCTGAAGGAGGACTGGGGGCAGACTTCCCAGGTTGCAGGGCGTGCCGGGCACAGGCCCCGCCCTCCTGAAGGTGGGTCCTGCCTCCCAGCAGGCTCCTGGAAGCCCTCCTGGGCCATCAAGCAATTGGACTGCAAAGAGCCAGTGCAAAGGCCGGGCACCAGCAGGCCTCCTCCTCGCCCGCCCCGGCCGGCCCGGCCAGCCGCAGCCCCCACCCCCTCAGCCCCACGGCGCGAGGTAGAACAGGTGGTCTCCAGGACAGTTGGCTCCAGCCCTGCCTATGCCAATCCACAGGCCCCGCGCAGCTGCCCGCTCCGTTTTATTAAAAGCCATCACTTTGTACTTGGAAAATTGAAGCTGAAAGGCAGACGGCCCTCAGGAAGCTCAGTGTGTTTCCCAGCTGAACACCATTTCCAAGGCCCCAGCCTTTGTAGCCTCTACTCCTCTCCACCCACCCCCCCTTCCTCTCCCCTGCCCTCCCCCACCTGTCTCCCCTGCCCTCCACCTGCCCTGCCACCCCTGCCGGTCTCACCGCCGCCTCAGGGAGGGCTTGCAGGGGCCGCGCCTGGCACTGTCGGACACCACTGCCCATCGATCACCGGGCATGTCACCCCAGGTTTTCTCAATGTGTTGGTGAGGTACCTGGCAGACTCACCCCACGCTTTACTTCAGTACTTGACAAATGTCACTGTCACCCGATTTTAGAGAGGCGCAAACCAAGGCACAGGGAGGCAGTCACCCAGCTGGTGAGGGGTGGTGAGGCTGAGCTGTCGCCTCCCTGGCCATCAGGTGGCCGCCCCTCTGGGGTGGCGGGCATCCCCAGGCCGGGCCAACTGGGCTGAATGGATGCCACTCAAGGGCAGCCGCCTGGAGGTGGTCCTGGCCCTACCCCTAATGTGTGGCTACGGGCACCGAGCAGTCGGCCCAAATGGCTTCCTTCAGATCTGCCCAGGGGTCCCGCTAGGCCGGGAGAGCTTGGCCGGCTCCAGCCTTTGTTTCTGCCCTGGCGTCGGGTGGGGCATTCTTTCCTGTGTCTGCCCCCTCCTCCACTAGGACTCTGTAAAACTGCACTCCCTGGGGTCCCCGTGGGGGGTTCCCACAGCTGGGCACTGCGGCTTCCCGCTGGAAGCTCTACCAGGCCACATGGAGAGCAGAGCCCCAGCGCCAGGGCCTTCCCCCGGCCCCGCCAGCCTGCAGCCAGCTGTGCGGCTTGGTGCTTGGAGGCAGTGGCGGCGGGGCCTGGGCCCCTACCCCCTGGACAGCTGCCCCAAGTCAGGTCTTCTGCTCTGTGAATTT
Organism: Dipodomys merriami; assembly: GCF_024711535.1. Lineage (NCBI taxonomy): Eukaryota > Metazoa > Chordata > Mammalia > Rodentia > Heteromyidae > Dipodomys > Dipodomys merriami. The sequence goes on from NW_027202427.1 coordinate 3,186,288, forward strand.
TAAACCTTTATTTCCTTTAGTTCTTGGAAGGCAGGGACTGGTCACTGTGAGAACACACAGCAGCCAGTCCAACCACGCTTTACGACGCTCTAGGGCAGAGACACCCCATGACAAGCTGTCCCGGCGGGGACCTCGAGTCCAACAGAGGACATGGCAAGGGGGTGGCGCTGTGCAGTGTTAGAGCCTCGGGTCTGGCCTAGTAGGTCAAGATTTGGGGTGACCTGTGACCCCTCCCACATAGGGGGCATGGGAAACACCATGGAAGCAGGGAAGCACCGGATGGTCACGAGTGTCTTGCGTGGGGCTGACTGAGGCTGACGCAGCCTGGCTGACTCGCTTCCTCCTCTCCTCCTCTCCCCTTTCGCCTCTGGTCGGGGTGGCAGTCACCAGCTAGGAGGGTGCACACTACCCCTGCTCAGTTTCCTGGAGGACCCCAATGTCTCCCTCAGAGCAGCACAGAGGGCAGATACGCCTGGGTCCATGGACAAGGAGCGGTGGGAACTGGGCACTCTGGGTGAGGCCGGTGGAGACCGCAGCCCCCAAGCCTGCCCCGCTTCTCCCCTCGCCTACCTGGCTAGCCCCAGACCCCAGGAAGTCCCTCCTGGGGCCACAGCATCTGCAGACCTCGCTGGGCAAGCAGCCCTCCCAGGACTTGAAGCTGCCAGGCCTCACTTCCTCTGCCTTCCCCATCTGGTCCCTGCAGGACCAGTGCCCTTTGGTGAGCCAAGAATTCTTCCCCTAAAACTGCCTCTAGGACCCAGCAGGGAGACTGGGGGTGGGGGGCGGGCAGGGGGTACGTGAGTGAGAATCCTCAGGACCCCATTCACGGCAAGCCCGGACTTTGCTTTATTGTGGGGAATCCCAGCTGTGAGAGCCCCCGAACTGCTTTCCAAAGGCCCCTACACCCACCCAGGGCACTTGCCTGCTGTCTGGGAGCCCAGGGCGGGCTGAGGCTGCGCCCCGCAGCTCTGGCTGGGCCTGCCCCTACTAGCCCTCGCGAGGAGGGAGGCCCCTTCCACACCAACAGAAAGTAAGAGATGGTCACTTCCTCCGCCTGACCAGTCACCATGACACCTCCGGGCCCTCCTTGTCCTTCTCCGGGCGTGCCCATCTGCCCACCACCCCATGAAGAGGCTTCCCTGGAACTGGCTCTGATTTCTGCCACGCCAAGCGGCCTAGAGAACCTGGGCAGCCCGGGGGAAATGGAGGAACGGCCAGGCCCGGCCCTTCTGCCCCTCTGGCTCACTGTGCTGCCTCCGCAGCCCCAGGAAGTTAGACGACATTAAGCAGTGAGGGCGGCTCGCGAGGGGCGCGGCGGGCAGGGAGAACTGAGCGGCGGCGTCAGGGCACAGTGCAGGGAAGCAGCGGCGTGTCTGAGCTCTGTGCTGAGACACTGGGAGACTCGGGCCCGATGAGGCCCAGGTCGTGCAGATTCAGGATGGAGTCGGCGATGATTCTGGCTGTGCGTTTCTGGTACCCGCCTGAAGTCACCATGAGGATAGGAATCTGGAGGCCTCGGACCACGCGGAACACCAGCTCATCCCTCTTCACAATGCCCTGTGCGGGATGGGGAGGGCAGGCTCAGACCCCGACTCACCAGTCCCTGTCCTCCCCAACACGTCCTCCCTCCCTCCCTGCGGCTGCTCCCTGCCTCCCACAGCATGCCTGGAGCCCAGGGATGTCCCCAGGGTTGGCATGCACCCCTGGGCTGATGGGAAGCCTCCCCCAATGGCTGCCTAAGAAGGGGGTGCTGGGACATACCCCTGGGCTGATGGACAGTCCCCCGAGGCGGTCCCCCTCGAGGATGTCGGTGCCAGCGTTGTACACCACCACATCGGGCAGGTGCTCCTGGAGCGCCTTCTCTACGTTCCTCCCCACTTTACTCAGGTACTCCTGGTCCTCCGTGCCCCACTCCAGCTCCACCTTCCTCCGGATGGCCTCTGGGAGGAAGACATAAATAGTCCAGTGTGTGGGGCGGGAAACAGGCTCAGGGCGGGAAATGCTGTGGGCCCTGTCACCATGCAGGACTGGAAATGGACCTGATTTTAGTTCACTGGGACCTTTCATTCCTCCAGCTGAGCCGAGAAAGCCGCAGCCGAGGAGCCACTCCCGGGGAGTGCCGAGAAGGGTGGGGGCTGGCTGGGGGCAGGGTGGCCTGCTGGGCACACAGCTCACCTTTGGCCAAGCGGTCCCCGGGGTAGATGTGGCGGTTGTAGACATCCATGATATACACGCGCCTGTCACCCATGAAGTCTCGCTCATGCCCGTTACCCTGTGGAAGGACATGACCGCCGCTATGGCAGGTACCGCGGGACCCTGTACCCCACACCTGAGGCGTCCCCAGCAGGAGCTGCACAACTGAGGTGTGACCTGGACACCTGGCCCCAGGGCCTCTGGCAGCCCTGTCACAAGCACAAAGAGAACCCTCCATGGAAACTGAGGTAGGAACCCCAGCCTTGCCACCCTCGGCCTACAGTGGAATCAGGTGGGCCAGGAATGAGGATGCAAACTGTGCAGGCCCATGTGTGAGTGAGCGTGACTCTATGGATGGCTGTGCGTATGTGTGATGGTACATTGTGTACATGTGTTGTGTTGTGGCTGTATGGGTGTGCATGTGAGTGTGTATACATGTGACTGTGACTACGTATATACGTGTAACTGTGACTACAAGTGTACATGTAGCTGTAGAACTATGGTACTGTGTATGTGTATATGTGTGAGTGTGGCTTGTGTGTACGTGTGACTGTGCAACTATGTGATTGTGTATGTGTACATGTAAGTATGTGTACATGCGACTATACAACTGATTGTGTGTCTGTGTGTGTACATGTGAGTGTGTTCATGTGATGGTGTGTATACATGTATGTGTACATGTGACTTGAGATTGTGTATGACTGTGCACATATACATGTGTGTTCATGTGGCTATGTGATTATACATGTATGTATGCATGTGAGTACGTGTTTGTGTGACTGTATGTACATGTGACTGAGATTGTGACTGTGTATGTGTACATGTGTGTTTGTGTGACTGTGTGACTGTGTATGTGTACATGTGGGTGCATGTTCGTGTGGTTGTGTGACTGTGTACACGTGACTGAGATTGTATGTGACTCTGTATGTGTACATGTGAGTGTGTTCATGTGACTGTATGACTGTGACTGTGTATGTATGTATATGAGTGCGTGTTCATGTGACTGTGACTGTGTACATGTGACTGTGTGTTCATGTGACTGTATGACTGTGACTGTGTATGTATGTGTACATGTGAATATGTGTTCATATGACTTGTGTGACTGTATGTGTACATGTGAGTGTGTGTACATGTGACTGTGTGTGGTTGTGTATGTGTACATGTGTGTGTTCACATGAATTGTGTGGGTGTGTATGTGCACGTGTGTGTATTCATGCGACTGTGTGTGACTGTATGTGTGTGCATAGAACTGTGTAACTGTGACTGTGTGTGTTCAGAGTCCCTGGTGCCATGAATTCTGGTGGCCTCCGGGGCCCCAGGACCCAAGGCTGTGCCTGGGGCTGGTCCACAGCCTCTCAAGCTCAGGGCAGGAGGCAGGCACTGAGCCTCACAGCAGAGGACGCAGCACAACCGGACTGGGCTTTAGGAAGAGGCACCACCACTGTTGGGTCAGATAGGAGGGAGGATCCCGCGGTTCAAGAGGGAGGAGGAGGCCCTTCCCCACGGCTGGATGCAGGGCTCACTTCCAGCTTGAGTAAAGGAGGAACGGAGGGCGGCAGGAGTCCCGTGTGAGGGGAGCCGATGGTGGGGTGGGGGACAGGCTCCTGGGACACTCACCTGATGTGCATCCAGGTCAATGATGGTGGCCTTGGAGATGCCCTCCACCCGTTCAAACAGAAACTGCCGGGGAAGAGAAGAGGCATGAGGATTCCACAGACAGCGAGAGGCAGGGGATGCATGGCCTCGGTGTGCAGGCCAGCAGGTAGACACCGCTTGCCTAGGTGTGTGCAGCCCGTAGTGAGAGGGCTCCGGAGGAGGCAGACCCTGGGCTCCCCAGATGCCCTGGGACATGAGGGGAACCCCCACAGCCCTGCAACTTCATCCCCCAAATTCTGCCTCTTCCTCCAAAGACAAAGGCCAGTGCCCCTCCTCCAGGAAGCCTCCCTCCCTCCTCTGCCCTGCCAAGGCCTCCTGCTCTACCATCAGCCCCAATGCCAGGTCTGTTGGCCCCCCGGCTCCTGAAAGCCCTGTGTGGACGGGGGCCGTGTTGGCCTACACCATGCGCAGCACGGGGTTAGTCATGGAGTACGGGACTGGTGCTGGGGGTCATGGTTTTAGCTTGTGACCACTCTACCCTGAGCCCCGCTTCCTTCCTCTGGGGCCCCGGGGAGGGCTCTCGGGAGCCCAGACACACCTTGATGGCAAGCGTGATGTCAGCATAGGCACAGAAGCCGCCGCCGCGGTCGCTGGAGCAGTGGTGGAAGCCGCCCCCTGTGGAGGGCGGGTGGCGGCACTGTCTGGCTGGGTCTAGGCACCCCCTGCCCATCCTCCCCGTCCTCCCCTTCCAGCTTCCAGGCTGCACCTGGGCATGCCACACGGGCCACAAGGCAGCTCTCTGCCACAGCCACCAGTGCAGAGCAAGGCCAGCTCTCGGGGAGACCCGGGCACGCCGACCACAAGTGTCCACTCACAACCACTCCCCGCACAGGGAGCTCGCAATCCCCACAGCAGAGAGCCGCTCCTGTCCCCACCTAGCTGGGCCGGCCCTGTGGTCACCATTGGGAAGCAGGTGGTCCAGAGCCAGTTTGCCTTGGGCCCTGGTTCTGCTAGGGGAGGCTGGGGAGGCTGAGGAAGCTGGGGAGGCTGGGAGGGTGGGCTCGGTTGGCCATGGCTGCCCAAGGCAAAGGGGATGACTTGTCTTCCTTCAAACCTGAGACTCAGCCTGGAGCCTTGGAGCCCACGAGCCTGGCAGCCCCACCGGCCAGCAAGAGTGCACACAAGGGACAAGTCTCCACCCACAGACAGGAACTTGCAGAAAAGGGACAAGGAACGGGTCTCCACCCCCAGGCCACAGGCCCCTGGGCTTGGGCTCGGCTCAGGCCTCCCTATAGCCAGAAGGGGATGAAGTCACCAACAGCCCCAGTCACCCCTGCGCAGACTCAGACACAGAAGGGATCAGTAGCTTGCCCAGGGCCACACAGCCAGGTGATGGCAGACCCAGGACGGCTAAGGTCCTGCCTCTTAACTTCAACCAGGCCACAACACTTCCCAGGGCATAGGCCCCAGGCCCCTTGCTGTGGACACAGACATGAATCACTCCTTGGTTCAACCGAGTATCAGCACTCCACCCTGGGCCAGACCTAACTGGATCCCTGGGGATGCCAAGCAGCAGGAGAACCGGGCTGGCCGTGCAAGCTCATGGAAGAGCCAGGAGCTCGAGGTTCTGGGGCGACTCAGGGCTCCGGGGAAGGGAGGGAGTAGCTCCAGAGCTCTGTGTAGTTCCTCCTTGGTGAGATGGCCTGATGACACCTATGCAGCTCAAACCAGAGGCTGGGAGGGAAGGGGCTGTGCACCTGTGACACGCCGTGCTCCGTGAGGGGCAGTGATGGGGACTCCGGTGTGTGCAGCCCTCCCAGGACCCACCCTGAGGGATTGGATTATAAGGAGTCTCCCTTAGGACCTGAGAAGGTGGTATTGATGCTGTATGCTGACCTGGGCCCCAGGATGCAGATGAAGTCTTCCAGGAGAGCCCCACAAAGGTGGGAATCGCTCCACACAGAGGAGGGCAGACTTACTGGGAAGGGGCAGGGGAGTCACTGGGTGTGTGTAAAAGGCTGGGCCGGGAGTTGTATACAAGGTCCCACATTGGACAGAGGCACAGGAGGCTGCAGGTCCACCTGAGGAGGCTGCAGGGCTCGGGGTCCTTTTGGCCCTTCCTTCCCCCAGACCCATTTCAAGCCAGCCAGCGGTGCGCAGGCCCAAGCACTCACCTACGTTGATGGCCCAGCCTCGCTCCACAGCCAGCTTCCCTGCCTTGGAGACAAGCAGAGGGTGAGGGCAGGCGACCAGTCCCTTCTCTCACCCACTGATCCCTCCCCTGGCCAGCTCTGGGGTGGGAAGAAGCTGCAGCGAGGTACCGGGGCCCCTCACCCACCAGCACGGTTGGTCAGTCTAGCAAAGTCAGCACCAGACCGGCTGGCACAGGAGGCACACAGCTAAAGGCCCTATGTGACTCGCAAGAAGTGGAAGAAACTCATCCCAGTGAACTGAGGACTTTAAGGTGGCTTTTGTGGGGGGTGGAGGGGAGAGCATGTTTTATTGTGGAAATATGGTAGACCTGTTGTTGTAATCCTGCAGGAATACATAATTTAGGACGAGTGGATCAAAGATACTGCTTTCACAGTTGGTGAAATGTCCCTCGGTTTGGCTTGGTTTGCCATTTACACTAGAGCCCCAGGGGTAGAATATACCCTGTGGTGGTGGGGATTGTGGAGATGGGCCTTATATGCCAGCAAATACGGTAATGGGGGGGGAGGGCAGGAACGGGGGAGGGGGTAGGGACGGCTGGGGGGGGGAGGGGGGGAGATCCAATTCCCCAGACAGAAAGCTTTTCGCAGAAAGGGTCCTTGTTGCTGGGTCTGGGGGAATAGCTGGGATTTTGCTCAACTACTAGATGGAGGAGGAAGGACAGGCAGGGAAAGGCGGGGGCGGAGGGGGGGTGGAGAAGGGGGCAGGGAATGTGAGGGGAGGGAGCTGTGTCCGCCCCTCCCCCACCTACCATTATGGTTCCTCCTGTCTGGGTCCGCAGGGGTCTCAGCACCTTCCTCTGCACGAGGAAGTTGGGAAGGAAGATGACAGGGGGGATCTCAGTGATGGTGGCAACCGCAAAGGACCACTGTGGAAAGAAATGGAAATCAGCCCCTGCCCGGCCCGGGGATGCTCTCCAGTTGCCCTGGGACATACTTCTTTGGTTAGAAATGAGAGCCAAGCCATCCCCACACCACTGGGCTGGCCAAGCTTTGGGCTCTGGGTGCAAAGAAAAGCAGTCCACATTTCTCAGAGCAAGGTCCAAATTCCCCAGCACTGGGAAGCACTTGGAAGCGCGCGGCTGCCCTCTTGTGCCCAGAACAAGGACAGCAGAGAGCTGCCAGGATGTCTGAGGAGGACGAGTTCAGCTGACCCCTAGTAAAGAAAAGGCTACTGGGGCCTGGAAGGGAGGGCCTTTCCATCTCCTTCCTCCGGCCACAGTCTTTGCCCCAGCTGCTGAGGGTCTACGGAACAGCCAGACACACGTGCTCCAAGGCCAGGGGCAGGGCGTGCCCCCGACCTCCAGACCACAGTACTGTGGTCTGTCAGGCAGCCTGACAGCCCCCAGCAGACGCCATCATCTGCCCAGCTGGGGACGCACAGGGCTCTCCTGCTCTCCAGCAGCCCCAGGAGGAGCAGACAGAGCCTGGCTGATGTCTGGAGATACTTGCTGTAAACACTTTGTCAGGGCCTAGCAGCGTGAACAAGCCCTGATGTGGGCATGGGAAGAAATATGACTGAGAAGCAGGGCATGTGTGAGGAGGGAGATAGACAGACAGACAGGCCTCGTGGAAGAGGCGCCCCCTGCAGGTGAACAGTGAACAAGAGTCACGGTGGAAAGGCAACTTGGGGCAGAGGTGCAAGGCCAGAATGAAGAGAAGTAGGCAGAACTAGGACCAGTCATGTGAGCTTCTAGGTCATACAGAGCAGTAGAGAGCCATATCTAGTGCTGTCCCAGACTGCTTTAGTATCTCCAGGGACAGGAAAAAAAATAAGCCAGGAGCCAGTGGCTCACACCTGTAATCCTAGCTACTTAAAATCTCAGTGTCCTGGTTCAAAGCTAGCCCAGGCCAGAGAGCCCATGAGTCTCTATCTTCAATTAGCCACCAGAAAGCCAGAAGTGGCACTGTGGTTCAAAATGGAAGTAGTCCTCCTGGGATTTGTGGGCTCCTAAGTGCCCAGCGTCCTCCGCAGCCTGTTATCACAGTCACCCAGCTCCCAACCTGTGGCCCTGCTCCTTGCATTATGGTGTATCCAGTGTCACCTAAGAATGTGTGAAGAAAGCAGACCCTCAAAGCCCGCCCTGGACATCAGGCCTCAGGAACAAGTGGGCCCAGAAGCCCGTTGGGCTGTAACAAGCTGTCCAGTGATTCTGATGCTGGCTCCACTTGACATGTCTCTGCTCTGAGAAACGAGCCATAACACAGGGCTGAATGAAGAGTGAGGTGCCCCCACAGCCACCAAGAGCCAGCCTCTCCACTACAAAGCTCCACACCAAGCAGCCTCTGTGGGTGCCACAAACTGCAGGACCCACTTGGGACCTACTGTCCTAACCATTCAGGTCCAAAAGTACTCACAAGAGTGCACACTGGGTCACCTGACTCCCTCAGGTAGACCCCGGGCCCACAGAGGTTCAAAACAAGAAATGCTCTAGGGGAAGGGATGGGCTGCAAATCCACTCAGAGTGCCCCCAACTTGGGTGAGTCCCTTCCACCAGTGAAACAGCACACAAAAGGAGAGAAGGGCCGGAAGGGAACACAGGAACATGCCTCAGCAAGTGCAGAGAAAGTCTGGCAAAAATCCAACCCTTTTCCAGCATAAAAACCACTACACACACTTGGAGAAGAAAACTCTCCCAGTATGGCGAAGGGCATTTATTAAAAACAAACCAACTACCCACAGTGATAATAGTAAGGCTAAAAGCTTCCCACAAAGTCTCCTGCTTTGCCATCTCTACTCAACACAGTCTGGAGTTCCAGCAGATTGACTGCGCAAGAGAAATCGATCAATCATCCATCAATCAGCAGTATCTGTACTGTAAAGGAAGAGGTAAAACGGTCTCTACTCACCAGTAGTGTGATGTTATACATGGAAGACCCTAAGGAACGTGCACACAAGAACTATTAAAGCTAGAAAAATACATTTAGCAAAGTTGTAGGATATAGAATCCACATCCAGAAACAAGCTACATTCCTAGGCACTAGAAAGGAAACTAAGACAATTCCATTCATAATAGCACCAAAAGGAATAAAAATGTCTCAACAGAATGTAAACAAAAAGTGCAAGACTTAACTGCAGGAAACTACCACATCGCTGAGAGAAATTAAGAAGGCCTAACTAACCTGGAAATAGTCCACAATTATGCACGTGAAGACCAAGTTTCATTAAGATGGCAGAACTCCTAGAGACCTATATAGACTTACAGCTTTTACAAAACATCAAGGAGTTGGTCCTATGATTCACAAGAATCTTAAGGGACCCTAAATGGTCAAAACAATCTTGAAAAAAGAAGAAAACTAGAGGATTACAATTCCACATTTTACCCCTACTACAAAGCTGCAGTCACCAAAATAGTATGGTACTGGCATAATAGATATACAGATCAAATGAAAATCCAGAAATAGTCAGGAGGGATAAAACTGGGAGAAAATGAGGGAAGGGGTAATATTGTTCAGGAGGCTGAGATCTGAGGATCGCGGTTCAAAGCCAGCCCGGGCAAGAGAGACCATGAGACTCTTATCTCCAATAAACCACCAGAAAACCGGAAGTGGCGCTGTAGCTCAAGTGGTAGAGCACTCGCCTTGAGCTGAAGAGCTGAGGGACAGCACCCAAGCCCAGAGTTCAAGCCCCACGACCGACCAAAAAAAAAAAAAAAAGAAAGAAAAAGAAATGTAAGCTTGGTACCAGTGGCTCATGCCTGGAATCCTAGCTACTCAGAAGGCTGAGATCTGAGGATCGAGGTTCAAAGCCAGCGAGGCAGGAAAGTCTATGAGACTCTTATCTCCAATGAACCACCAGAAAACTGGAAGTGGCATGGTGGCTCAAATGGTAGAGCACTTGCCTTGAGCTGAAGAGCTAAGGGACAGCGCCCAGGCCCAGAGTTCAAGCCCCATGACTGACAAAAAAGAAAGAGAGAGAGAGGGAGGGAGAGAAGGGAGAGAGAGAGAGAGAGAGAGAGAGAGAGAGAGAGAAGCTGGGTGCCCGTGGCTCACGCCTGTAATCCTAGCTACTCAGGAAGCTGAGATCTGAGGATCATGGTTTAAAGCCAGCCAGGGCAGGAAAGTCCGTGAAACTCTTATCTCCAATAAACTACTAGAAAACCCAAGTGGCGCTGTAGCTCAAGTGGTAGAGAGCTTGCCTTGATCTGAAAAGTGCAGGGACAGTGTTCAGGCCCAGAGTTCAAGCCCAATGACTGACAAAAAAGAAAAAGGAAGGAAGGAGAGAGAGAGAGAGAGAGAGAGAGAGAGAGAGAGAGAGAGAGAGAGAGAGAGGGAGAAAGAAAGAAAGAAAGAGAGAGAGAGAGGGAGAAAGAAAGAAAGAAAGAAGGAAGGAACAAACGAACGAACGAACGAACGAACTAGCTGGGTACCGGTGGCTCACACCTGTAATCTTAGCTACTCAGGAGGATCGCAGTTCAAAGTCAGCCCAGGCAGAAAAGTCCCAATGAGATTCTTATCTCCAATTAACCACTCAAAAACCAGATGTGGAGCTGTGGCTCAAAGTAGTAGAGTGCTAACCTTGAGCAAAAGAGCTCAGGGACAGAGCCCAGGCCCTGAGTTCAAGCTCTAGACCAACATCAAAAGAAAAAAAGTACTCATTACCTTGACATAACCCCTCTGCACATCACCTTTTATTGAAAAGAAAGTCCAGAAATAAGTCCATATTTTTGTCCAATTGTATTTCCTACAAAGTTTCCAAGAACATCCACTGAAGAAAACTCAGTCTTTAATAAATGGTGTTGTGGGAACTGAATGTCCACAATCATAAAGGGGAGGGGGAGGAGGGAAGAAGGGAAGGAAGAAAACAGGGAGGGGAGAAGAAATTGGACTTTAATTTCATACCATATTCAAAAATTAACTTGAAAAGTTATCGAGACCTGGCTCAAGGGGCAGAACACCAGCTTTGAGCAAAAAGGCCAATGAGAGATTGAGGCCCCGAGTTCAAGCCTCAGTACCAACACACACATAAAAAAATAAATGATGGAGCCTGGCTGGGCGTCAGTGGCTCACATCTGTGAGCTAGGCCTGCCGAGCCGGGCCGTGTCATCAGGGGCTGGGCATGGATACTCTGATGTCCTCTGCGCCCCCACGGCACTGGATAGAGTGCCGTGCTCACTGGGTCCCCTCTGACAGACGTGCCATGAGCCGCACGCAGTGTGCAGGGACGAGCTCTTGGGTGCTGCACACACTGCCCTGCTCCTGAGGGCAGATTTTCCCTGGAATCAGCAGAAGACAAGGACCCAGTGCTGGCCCAGCCCTGCTGCCCCCTCCACTGGGCCGTGCACATGGCATGTGCTCAATATGCTCATGTCCCTGCATTGATGTTACCTTGCAAACAACAGGTCACTATTCTGCCTTCAATGATCAATTGATCCATGGTAAAGGCCACATCAGTGCAGGGGCAGAGTGGAGAGAGGCAGGAGAGAGGGGGCCACTCTGAGCTGGAGCCCTAATGTCACACCTGAGCGTCAGGGACAGCTCCCACCCCACCTCCCTCTCTCCCCCCCCATCACCCTGTGACTGTCCATGGTACCCAGAACAAAATCCATACTCCTTCCACAGCCGGCAGGCCTGGAGTGTCACAGGAACGATCTTGTTCCTTTTGCGCTGGCTGCCATGGAGCTCGAAGGCACTCGTGGAGCCCTTTGAGCTGGCAGGTCTGGATTCTCCTGCCCTGGTCCTTGATTTTCTATTTGGGACACTACCTGTTAATGCTTTTGAAATTACTTTTCTTATTACAGAAGATGCTGCTCTCAGAATTGGGGGGGGGGGGCAGGGCAAGGCATGCAGCCTGCCCTGCAATTTCCCCTAAGGGCCTGTAAATTGGGGTGGTGCTAGAGCCTATCCCCTCATTCTTGCCTCATCCTGGCCTTACTCTGTTCTGCTCTGCCCTTGCCTGACTCAGAGCCCCGGGTCCCACACGCTCCTCACCCTCTGCAGTCAGGCAGCATGCCCTTCTGACCTGGCCCCCTGGGCTGTGGACTGTGACTGCGCATGCCCGGGCCCCAGGAAACCAGGGCAGCCAGCGCCGGGCTTTCTGCCAACGCCTCACACACCTCTGTCTCCTGGGAGCCAAGCTGCACCCTCCTCCTGGTAATCTTTCAGGAGCTCACAGCTCCATGTAGAACTGCCATAGCGCGGGACGGGAAGAGGAGGAGGAAGGGCAGTAGCTATGACTGAGCCCTGGAAGACTGGGTGGATGCTTTGGCAGCTTCCCCCAGGCCCGACCCACTGCCCAGGTGCCCTTGAGCAGGCTCAGCCTGGTTCTGGGCCATGGCTTTTCTTCCCACTGAGTGGAGGGCACTGTTCAACTCCAGCATCCACAGGGGCTCTGAGCCCACGGCAAGTCCAGCCAGGAAGCCTGGGGGCAGAGCACCTGTGGCACACCTGACGCCACCCCCACCAGCTCAGGCTGGCTGCTGAAGGTTCTGATACCCCTATGCCAGTTCCTGCCTCACCCACAGAAGGGTAAGTGAGTGTGGGCTCTGGTGGGAGTCAGTGGACACTCCCCCCTCCCAGAAAGAGAGTGCAGCCCAGTAGCTGAAGGCCCAGTTTGGGCTGCCGAGGGCTTGGAGAGTTTAGAGCTGCACCATGAAGGAATCAGGGAACGTCATCTAAGTGCCTGCATTTCACATTTCTCTCAGAAAGCTGGGTGGTCTGGTCATGTGGGGCCCACAGAGGAGCTTTGTGGCAGACACCCATATGGGGAGGATGGCAGTTCTGCCGTCCACCCCAGATACCTCCTGCCTGCTTTTTTATTCTCCCTGCCAGACCCTAGGGGGAGTTCCAAACCAGTCTTTAGCCCAACCATTTGCAACAAGTCTTTACAAGAAGACCTTGAACTTAAACTGAGCCCAATATAAAAATAGACCAAAGTGGTCATCCAGGCAGAGATCTGTGAGGCCTGTCCATAAAGCAGAGGTTGAAAATCACTGATGCAGAAGCCCCTAGTCTCTAGAGGGTTCTACTTCCACCGGTGGCCATCCTTGCTCTCATACACCCTGAGACAGGAGGTCATTATCCAGCATAGACTCCCATGCTGCCTGCCAGGCTCCCCTCCTCCCATCACCACCCTGTACCTTCAGTTCATTGAGATAGCGCCTTGTATGCACCACCAGCAGGTCCTCCTCCGACGCCTCCCGCGCCTCCACCAGCATGCTGTCCGCCAGGAGCTTCTCCTCTGGAACCACAAAGCAGGCTGCTGTTTCCTGCTGCTACTTCAAGCCCGCCCCCTTCCCCCTAGGCTGCAGGTACACCCTCAGCAGCCCCAGGCCCAGGGTGAGGTAGGCACTGCTGGCTTGCAGGCCTCCCACAACAGGCTGCCAGCCAGGCCAGTGTGGACGATGGCCAGACTCCCCGGCCCAGGACATTGCATACTGGACTCACAGCAACCCTTGTGTGTCCCAAAAGCTGCCCACAGCCACCGGGTGAGCTCGGGTATGAGTGGATGGCGTCCACAGGCAGGCGACACATGGTCACCACAGCACCCAAGGCCCCCAGCTATGTGGCCCCACCTCCCTTCCACCCTCATCCTCAGAAGACAGAAGGGAACATGGCCTCCTCTCAAGTGAGCCACACTCTTCCTCATACCTCTGCCTCCATCTGGAACCTTGGTGACCGCTGTACAGCCTGACCTACCCTTGCTCACCTCTCCTTATAAGCAAAGGACAGCAGCTGCCAGTCCGTGGCCAGTGGACATTAGGACAGCCAGGGCTGAACTACAAGAACCGGACCCCCGCCAGTGCTGGATTACTCTTGTTTTTATTGCATTTCTTTTGTTTTGTTTTGATCACGGCCTCTATTTAAAGCAAGTAAAACTGCCTTTCCCCACTCAGATGACACATTTCCTTTAAAAACCAATTTAAATTAGTTTTTAAATTAGAGGTAGAATCAGTAACAATATGCAGTGGGGGGGGGGGTGGCCAGGTCCCAAGGGAGACCGCAGCTTATGCTTGGAGGCCTGTGCTGTTTCCACGGCCCTCACAAATACCATTTTGCTAAAGAAGAAACTGAGGCCCAGCGCAGGCAGTGTCTCCCTTCCCCACGAGGCTAGACCAGAATGCTCTACATTCTCAACACATCGCAGCTCCAATGAGTCGTGATTAGAAATCAAGCCTGGTAGAAACCAACTGGTTGCAAATATTTTCCACATACAGACCAGGCAGGGCTCCCTTCCTATAACACCCCATGGTCTCCAGTGCTTCCTGTAGAGGGCTGGCTCCTCTCCTGGTACAGCACCCAAGGCCCCAGCCATGTGGCCCCACCTCCCTTCCACCCTCATCCCAGAAGACAGAAGGGAACAGAGACAACTGTTGTCTCCCAGGAGTGGAAGACACGGAATGCCACTGGGGGGCTGCTGGGAGATACAGGGGCTGAAGAAGGGCAAAGGACAGGGCAGAAGGCACACATTTAGGAACCGCAGGCGAGAGGCGGGATGATTCCCTCCATCATCACCTATTATCCATGTTCCCTATACTTCAGCTTTTCTTTATTTGAGTGTTCAGTTTGCTCACTACTGTAATCAGAAAACCAGTATCCCTTGCCATAAATAGAAGAACCAGAAATGAAAAATCCAATGGGAGCACAGTGTTACTAATCTCTGAGCTGATGGTATTTTTGCAAGATGGAGAGCCCACCACTTGCTCTAGATTTGTTTAGAAGGGAGATGGGCTTTGGTGTTAAAGGTGGGCTGGCGACACTTGCTCCACACTGTAGTCAGAAGGGGTGCTGCCAGACATACTTCCTGTTTTTCCCAAATTAGGGATCCTGATGCAAGGAAACTCCTCCCCAAATCAGACCACAGGTAAAATGATGCTTTCCTAATGGGGCCTCCACTGGAGTTGTGTCCAAACATGAGCCAGGAATCTTGGTCCCAGAGCTGACTTCCAGACCATAATCCTACATAGTAGTTGTGTGGCACTGTCCATATTCTAACTGTTCCAGCTCCAATTTCCTAAACAGCAAGGCTGAAGGGACACTGGATTCCTCCAAAGTTCAGCTTCCAAGTGTCCAGCTTTGTGTATGTGTGCCAGTAATGAAGCCTGAACTCAGGGCCTAAGTGCTGTCCCATAGCTTTTTTTTTTTCTTAAGGCTAGCATTCCACCTCTTGAGCCACAGCTCCACTTCTGGCTTTTACTGGTTAATTGGAGGTGAAAGTCTCACAGATTTTCCTGCCTGGGCTGGCTTTGAACTTTGATCTCAGCCCTGTGAGTATCTAAGATTACAGGCGTGAGCCACCTGTGCCCAGCCTCCTATGCTCAGCTTTAATGAGCTCCTCTTCTACTGGGGCAGAGGCACGGGACATGTCCACGGTGACAGGAACCAGTGGGAGGGTGAAACAAGACACAACATGCTTAGGACTCTACTGCAAAGATCTCGTTGACAGCAGGGGCAGAAGGCAGTGTGGGGTCTGCAGCTAGGGGTGAGGGTCCTGATGCTTCTCTTGAGATGTGTGGGGAGGACAGGTGGGCCCAAGGAAGCAGGGGGTGAGGAAGGGCTGGGGGTGGAGGGGCTTGGCATACCTTTTAGGAAATTGATCACCTTGCCCCATTTTCCAGCGTCGAAGGGGTGCAGCTTCTCCAGGCCCATGAAGGTGATGTTGTAGCGAGGCGAGTACACGATGGGCCAGCGCTTTTCTGACACATGCTGGTACAGCTGGGTCACGTGTGGCCTTCCGCATGCACAGGACAGACAGGAAAACCTCAGTGTGGCGCGAGGCATGCCCTCCCCTGGCCCCCACCTCCCACTCTGCCGCAGCAACAGGAATAAGAGCCGATTCTCACTGGGCCCCGACGGGCTGGCCCTGAGCCCAGCCCCTGGCCGGTCCTGCCCGCAGCGGCCGGGGAGACAGGCCCTCCACCCCCACCGGGGGCTGCTCAAGGACCCAAGGTCACACACAGGCCCGTGGAGAGGCCGCGGTGCGCTGCGGGGGGGGGGTCCTAGTCCCAAGGCCTCGGTGCCCCCTCTCCACACCAGAGCACCCGCTCCCCTGGGGGGGGGGCTGGGCCTCGGCTCCACCACGGACCGCGCACGGGCATCTGAGGAGAGGCGCGCAGACGGCGCAGGCCGCGTTCCCGGGGGCCTGGGCTCCGGCCGGGGGCCCCGCGTGACGGCCCCCGCGTGACGGCCCCACAGGGGCTGCTGGCGTCTCACCCTGAGGCCCGGCAGGGGAGCCCTGGGCCCCCCGCCCGAGGGGCCCGGCGCCGGTCCCCCGGTCCCCCCGCGTCGCCGAGCAGGCGCGCACGGCTGGCCCGGCGCCCGGGGCGGCCGACGGTGCGGGCCCGCGCGCCCGGGCTCGCCAGAGTAGGCCAGCACCTGTCGGGCCCGGGGGCCGCGCGCGCGCGCTCCGCCGCCCGCGGGGACCCCTGCGGCCCTCCCCGAGCCCCCGCCCCGCCGCACTCACATCCCGGGGCCGGCCCTCCCAGCGCTGGCCGAAGCTCGGCGACGCGAGGGGGGAGCGCGGGGCGGGCGGGCGGGCGTGGCCCGCCCGGGACACGCCCCCAGGCTGCCGCGGCGCCTCCGCTGGGGGCGGGGCCTCGGCAGGCTTGTCTCCTCCTGCCCCACGCCGCGGTGCGTCACAGACCCTAGAATCCCGAGCCCAGCTCGCCCGCCGAAAGAAGGCCACGCCCCCAGAGCTCGTCACGCGCAATGTCCCGCCTGCCTCAGACCAATACCCAATGGAATTCCACCTGGCTCAGAAGGCCACGCCTCTGGGTAGGCGGGCCACGTAGGGTTGCACTTCATTCGTCGCGGGAGGGGGTGGGACCTGCGGCGTCGCCCCGCCTCGGAGGCGTGGTCAGCGTGTCCCCTCCTCCCCCACGCTTCCAGCCTATTTTTCTTCTCCCGGAGGAGAGGAGCCGGGCGACGGGGGCGCCGCCGGCCCCGGGCTCGCGTGCGCCCTTGAGCAAGGCCCCGCGCTCTCTGGACCTTTGTTTCTACTAGACACGCGTGCGGTTGGTGGGGGCTACTCGTCTTCTGAGCTGCGGAGCCATGACCTCTCGCCTAGAGGTCGGCCGCGCGGCCCCCTTGCGCAGAGGGTCACCTTCCCAGCAGCCTCTGTGAGGCTGGGGGGGCAGGGTTACCCCCCCCCGTCCCGGGCCCACGCGCCAGCTGGGGGTGCTGCGGCTGGAACCGGGAGGAGGCCCCACAATAGGGCCCAGAGCTCGGGGACAGTGGCCCTCTGTTGGCCCAGCTGTCCCCGCCAGCAGACAGCAGCAGCTGGCCAGGGCCGGGCCCGGGTCCCCGGCGGGGCCTGTGCCAGGACCGCGTGGCCCCTGGGCAGGGGGGCTCCGGGCCGCCTCCCGAGGGGTGCTGCCCCCCCCCCGTGCTCCCGGCCTTAACCGCCAGCCCGGGACCTCGGCGGCCCTCCGTGTGCCCGGAGGGTCTGCAGAGCTGACCTGCCGTTCTCAGTGGGCCCTGGCCCCTGGTCCGCGCCAGCCCTGCGGAACTTTGGAAACCCCTCCTGCTTCTGCTTTCTAACTCCATTTCCCGTGGTTTCCCCAGCAGGCAACTCCATTGCAAAGTATTGCCAACTGACCCGCCAAACCTTTCCTCTTTCTCAGTCGGTGGGCTCAGCTGTGGTAATGGAAGCTAACCCTTGCAGGTCGCTATGGGGAATACTGACGCCTCTTTGGGGGGGGAGGGCACTGGGACCTGCCTTTGAAGGGGATGTGGGCGCTGGGCCCCCTCCCTCACCTTCTCTTTTGCTTCCTGGCCATGATGTGAGTAGGTTTGCTCAGTCACATATTCTTAGGGCCTCATCACAGGCCTAAAACTACAGGCCCATCAGATCAGGACCTGGAGCCTCCAAAACTACAAGCCAAAAGGAACCCCTTTTTTTTCTGTAAGTGGTTAGCTCAGACATTTTGTTTATAGTGATGGAAAGCTAACACACATGGTGAGTGAGGTGCAGGGAAGGAGTGAGGTGCAGAGAAGGAAAAAACAAACAAACAAACTCTGGTGTTCTGGGCAATCTTAGAGATTCCTCCAGTCCTCTCCATCTGAGCAACTGGAGTGAGTGGGGCTTTAGCAATGGCCCTGCCTCCTGTCCCTGGCATTTCCTGCAGAGGCCTTGCAGACTTGATGCATTCACAGGGCCTGTCACCAAGAAAATCTGGGCCTTAATCCTAGCCATGTCTGCTCACCGAAACCAAGGAGGTGGTCCATCCCGGTGACCAGGTAGTGGCCCCAAAGCCCCTGCCTCCACCATAACCCTGGCTACAACCTCAGCAGGCCCCAGTCTCATCCTCAGGGAAGTTGACGCACTTGGTGGAGTGAAGTCACCCCTCCCTGCTCTCGGCTCCTGGCAGCCAGAGGCTTGCTATGCCTACAAGGATTGGTGCTCAGGAGATTCCAGGACTGGGAACTCATTAGCATACAAGGCTGCCAGCAACAAACATGATACATGCTCCCCAGCTGCACTGATGGAGACACACACCCCATAACTGCCACATGCCACCCCAGATGCACATTCACACACACACACACACACACACACACACACACACACACACACACACACACGTGCTGCCTGTTATTTTGCACTTTGCCTTTTAAAACCTAAAACACATCTTTATAGATACCCTAACATCAACAGGACCTAATCTACTGCCACCTTTTTAGTGGCTGTGCTATATTCCTTTGCAGGGCTATCTTTTTTTTGGGGGGGAGGGGTGTCCGGTTGTGGGGCCTGAACTCTGGACCTGGGCGCTGTCCCTCAGCTCTTCAGCTCAAGGCTAGCACCCTACCACTTGAGCCACAGCGCCCCTTCTGGCTTTTTCTGCTTATGTGGTGCTGAGGAATCAAACCCAGGGCCTCATGCATGCAAGGCAAGCGCTTTACCACTAAGCCACCTTCCCAGCCCCTTGCAGGACTATCTTTTGTCCCTGTGCATGCATTTCTAGTTTCTTTGCTCTCAGGATGCCTCAGGGGGTACTTGATGCCATGAGCCTGGGCATCTGGCCATATTTCCACATTTAATTCTGACAGAGATGGCTAAAATGTCTGCCCAAAAGTTAGTGTTATTTTATACCTTTATCAGTAATACAGGAGGAATGTCTGTGCTTGCATTTATTTTGCTAATAGGAGGAGTGTGAAGTCCTGTCTCTGTGCATTTTTAAATATATTGACGTGAATAATATAGGCATTTTCTAAATATCCACAAGGAATTGATGCCATGTAAACCAAAAGCATGTATGTTCCAGTCCCTTACAGTGGTGTGGCATTTGCACAGAACTTACCCCATCTACTTTAAATCATCTCTAGATGGCATATGATACCCACACAATGTCAGTGCTCTGCAAACAGTTGTTAGATGTGAGAGCCCCAAAAACTGAGCTGTGAGACCTGAAAGGACTGGGAGTTTGGAAGGCTTCTCCCAACATACTCTCAGAACGCTGAGAGTTTCCTGAAAAGGTCCATCAGTCCTGGCTTGATAGGAATTCAGATTTCTATCCTGGATGTAGGTTAATTCCACCCCAAACTTTCTGGGAGCATGGGGATAGACAAAAGCCTATGCAAAGTCATTTACTGCTTACCTCTATTTCCAATCCTAAGATAAGGAAGTCATTTATCAGTTAAATAAGACTGTACCACAGGATTGGTGCTTGTGACTTCAAGAATATTGTTACCTTACTTTCTGCACATACACCCCTGAACCCTACTCAATAAATACCTTGTGTAAAGGACCTTGGGCACATGAAGCAGGCAGAAGACCTCAGGCCCTGGATGCCCCAAACATCAGGTCCATGGTTTGGTCTCCATTACTGCCCCGTCCCAGGACATGGTGGGTCCTGACAGATCCTTTTTTTTTCCCGTTGGTCCTAAGGCTTGAATTCAGGCCCTGGCACTGTCCCTGATATCTTTTTTGCTCAAGGCTAGCACTCTACCATTTTGAGCCACAGTTTCACTTCTCATTTTTTGAGTGGTTAATTGGAGATAAGAGTTTCACGGGGACTTTTCTGCCTGGGCTGACTTCAAACTGATCCTCAGATCTCAGCCTCCTAAGTAGCTAGGACACAGGTGTGAGCCACCAGCACCCAGCTCAGATTATTATTATTATTATTATAGATTATTATTATATTATTTATAGTGACAAAGAAAAATGTTTATATGGGGGCTGGGAAGGTGGCTCAGTAGTAGAGCACTTGCCTTGCATGCCTGAGGCCCTGGGTTCGATTTCTTAGTACCACATAAGCAAAAAGAGAAAAGCCTGAAGTGTCGCTGTGGCTCAAGTGGTAGAGCGCTAGCCTTGAGCTGAAGAGCTGAGGGACAGCGCCCAGGCCCAGAGTTCAGGTCCCATGACCGGACCCCCCCCCCAAAAAAAAGAAAAAAATGTCTATACATGTTTGTACAGGTGCATTTGCCAAAGCAAGCACTGAGGTTTGGACTCAGGGCCTTGGATTTGCTAAGCAGGTGCTCTACCACACCCCTATGCATTTTTGCTTTGGTTATTTTTCAAATAAGATCTTGCTTTTGTTGAGGTCAACCTGGACTTTAATCCTCCTACTTATACTTCCTACATAGCTAAGATGATAGGTATACACTGCCACATCTAGCTTCATCATTGGTTCAGATGGGGCCTCGAGAACTTTTTTGCCTGGGCTGGCCTCAAACCATGATCTTCCTACTCTTTATGAGTAGCTGGGATTGCAGTCATGAGCTACTGCACTTGGCCCAGGTGCAGTTTTAAAGTTTTTTATTGGCAGTGTTGGGATTTGAACATGTACTGCTTAGTTATTATTTTGTAACCTCAAAACTCAAAAAGTAAGACCAAAGCATTCACTGTCTCTTTCAAGTCTGGTGGTCTTCTGTGCTGTTAATCTGGGTGGTAGTTGGCTGGTGTGACTGGACAGTTGGGGGTCTGCTCTGGCTGGGATGACTCAGCCTTCTGGGTTAGCTGTCCATTAACCCATACCTTTTACATCGTGCCAAACAGCCAGCCCCAGTGTGTCCTCGTGGAAGTAGCAAGATTCCACAGCCACCACCATCTTCCAATGTCTTCTCTGATTCACTCCCCTTGATTCCATTCACCAAAGCAAGTCACATGGCCAAGCCTACATCTAGGGCAGAAGAGAGACACTGCCAAGGTCCATGAACACTGGGATGCAGGAATCGCTGGGGCCCTCATTGCTGTCATCTACCCCAAGCCCCACGCTCAGCAGATGGGAAGGCGATCTCCATAGCAACCAGTCCTGAGGCCCAGATAGCAAGGATGTCT
Organism: Dipodomys merriami; assembly: GCF_024711535.1. NCBI lineage: Eukaryota > Metazoa > Chordata > Mammalia > Rodentia > Heteromyidae > Dipodomys > Dipodomys merriami. The sequence goes on from NW_027202427.1 coordinate 3,207,504, forward strand.
CACGGAAGCTGCTGACTGCTGCCTACATGTGACCTGGAGCCACACATAATCCTTCTGGAGAGAAGGAAGAAGAACATCCTTGAATTGTCAGCCTGGAGACATGAGATCTGGAAAGAGGAATTAGGTTGGAGTATTACAAAAAAAAAAAAGCACTCACCAGTGGCTCACACCAGTAATCCTAACTACTTAGGAGGCTGAGATTTGAGGATCCAAGTTCAAAGGCAGACAACTCCATGAGGCTTTTACATCCAGTTAACAAAAAAGCCAGAAGTGGAGGTGTGGCTCAAGTGCTCATAGACCACCAACTTTGATCAAAAAGCTAAGGGAGAGAGAGAAGCCCCGAGTTCCAGCCCCAGTACTGGCAGAGTGTGTGTGTGTGTGTGTGTGTGTGTGTGTGTGTGTGTGTGTGTGTGTGTGTGTGTGTGTGTGTGTGTGTGTGTGTGTGTGTGTGTGTGTGTGTGTGTGTGTGTGTGTGTGTGTGTGTGTGCGCACTTATAGACTGGAATTTAAATCCACTAGAACTGAGAACGTGTTGGCTTCCTGTTGAAAGTGGAGAGGGTGACAAAGATATGAGCATGCAGGGGAAAGTTTTCCAACGCAGGGGAAGCTATCCTCCCCCGCTGTGAGGCCCGAGGGGCACCTTGGTCCCGCCAGCCTGCTGTCCTCATTTCTTAGCGCAGGCAACAGCAGCCAAGTGCTCTTGCAGGGTGCAATGCCTGAGCCACAGCGTCTGGTGCTGCGGCGGTGGCTGCTGGGGTGTGCTTCAGACAATCAAATTATTTCCTAATTGGAGTCTCCTGCTTAATCAGCTGCTTGCTGAGCATTTGTGCTCTCAGCGATTTCCCTGTCAACACCTCCACCTCTAAACTGCTCTGGTCTGGCTTCAGGATTCTGCCCCTGAGGACAGCTGGAAGGGGAGGGGCCTGCAGGCCACCCTGAGAGACAGGAAGCAGCTGTTCCCTCAACATCAGTGACCTCACTGGGCTTCACAGCCAGCCACCAGGCCAGCTGGGGAACAGGCAGCAGCAGGTGTGCTGTTAGCTCCTCACGTCTTCAAGGGTGGGTCTCTGCCTCTCTCTAGACCTCAGTGACCATGAAAAATCTCCAACTGGGCACTGGTGGCTCATGCCTGTAATTCCAGCTATTCAGGGGGCCAAGAGCTTAAGGATGGAAGCTAAGGTCTGCCTGAGCAGACACATCCTTGAGACTCTTATCTCCAGTTAGCCAACAAGAAAACCAGAAGTGGAGGTGTGACTTAACTGGTAGAGCACCTATTGTGAGGAAAAAAAAAAAGCTAAGCAAAAATGCAAGGGCTGGGAACTGGTGGCTCATGCCTATATCCTAGCTACTCAGGAGGCTGAGAACTGAGGATTATGGTTCAAAGCCAGCCTGGGCAGGAAAGTCCATGAGACTCTTATGTCCAATTAACCATCAGAAAACCGGAAGTGGTGCTATGGCTCAAGTGGTAGAGTGCTTACCTTGAGCTGAAGAGCTGAGGGACAGCACCCAGGCCCAGAGTTCAAGCCCCACAACTGACAAAAAAAAAGGGGGGGGGAGAATGCAAGGCCCTGAGTTCAAGCCCCAGGAAATGTGTGTGTGTGGAGAGAGTGTAACATTAACTGCTAACTCTCAAACTTTCAAGTTCTCAGGGTCTGGGAAGGTGGCTCAGTGGTAGAGTGCTTGCCTTGCATGCATGAGGCCCTGGGTTCGATTCCTCAGCACCACATAAGCAAACAGAAAAAAGCCAGAAGTGGCGCTGTGGCTCAAGTGGTAGAGCGCTAGCCTTGAGCTGAAGAGTTGAGGGACAGCGCCTAAGCCCAGAGTTCAGGTCCCATGACTGGACCCCCCCCAAAAAAAAAAAACTTTCAAGTTCTCTTAGCTTTCCATTACTATAACAAAACACCAGAGACAATCAACTTATGAGACAAGGTTTATCTCAGCTCATGGCACTGGATTCTCTTTGGTCTCAAAGGTAGAGCATCCTACTGAGAGCATGTGGTGTAGAACTGACTGAGCCAGGAATCCCCAGAGTTGCTCCCCCCAGGGCCTTGGGACACCCTATGTGCTCTATCTCACCTCCCTATGGGGTCCCCTGGGGCCTAAGCCTGCAACACGTGGGCCTTCAAGGACAATCAACCGCCAAACGATAGTGGATCCTGAATTCTGTTAATTGAGGTTGATGTGAGGGTGAATAGACTCAGCATGCCATGAATAAGTTCAGCATGCCAGCTTTAGAACCTAAGTCCCATCCACCAAAAGAAGCGTCCTTTTCTATCCTGCCTGACCTGTTCTCACAGCTGCCTCCAGGTGGCGCTGTGGACCAGCAGGTACCGGTGAGGTTCCTTTCTTACCCAGGTGGGTCCCTAGTGAGTGGTGCCATGGAGGCCAGTCTGCCCCTGGGGGCCAGGCCAATCAGGGAGCATATCTGCAGCATTGCTACTTGATGATGGGCAGTCGCTGTCTCCGGTCACAGGCATCTCCTTCCAGGGACTTAGGTTGCAGAAGTTGCTTTTCAGAAGTGACACTTTACATACTTGCCTAAACGACCCAAACAAGTCACTGTAAAGATCACATTGAGAAAAGCTCTGAGTGGCTTAGGTGAGTGGATGAAAGGCAGGTGTGGGGGCCACCACTGCCTTACAGGGAACTAATGAGACAGCTCTCCAGCCTTCCCAAACCCCAGCATCCCACCCCAGCCCCAGCCCCCATAACCACCAAGCCCACCCAGCCAGAATCTGGAGAAAAGTTGGGGAATCTGCACTTGAGCCAATCCTTCTGTCTACATCTGTTAGCAAATTGAGTCCCTTCCTATAGCCTAGTCCACTCCTTCCCTTCTCCACAGCTTAGCATGCTCCCTTCCTAGGCAGCACTAGGCCCATGTAGTAAAGGCAGTAAATATTCAGCTTCCAACCCCCTTTACCTTGGGATGGCACTTCTCAGGGGCAGAAGACAACAAGAATCCCTTAGAGTGACCTTCAGGTCTGGGCAGCTGCAGGACTCTTATCTATTATTAGGACAGCAGCCATCAATCCTAGTCCGACATGATGAAGCCCCTGGCCCACATGTCCACACCAGGGTCTCCACCTCCTAGCCCCTTCTAGCCCGTCCTAAACCTAGGTTATATAGGTCATCCCGGACAATAACTGGTGGTGCTTCTCACTCCTCACTTGTGAGAAGGGGTCTTGCCGGCCCCTTTCCCGGCAATAAACCTTTCTTTGTTCTCTGTACCTGGATGTCTGCATGGTTCTCTGGCAAAGTCTATTAATCTTAATTTTGCTAAGATTGGGATTACAGACACATACCACCACACTAGGCTTATGGTTGAAATGGGTTCTTCTGAACTTTCACCCAGGTTGGACCTGAACCTCAGTTCTCCCAATCATGAGTATGATTTGTCTTTTGAATGAAAAATTCTTTCCCTTGGGCTGGGAAGGTGGCTCAGTGGTAGAGCGCTTGCCTTGCATGCATGAGGCCCTGGGTTTGATTCCTCAGCACCACATAAGCAGAAAAAGCAAGAAGGGGCGCTGTGGCTCAAGCGGTAGGGTGCTAGCCTTGAGCTGAAGAGCTGAAGGACAGCGCCCAGGTCCAGAATTCAAGCCCCACAACAAACAACCAAAAACAAAAAATTCTTTCCCTTTAAGGACAGCTCTTACCTGAGGTTTCTCAGAAGGGATCTCTTGAACTTTTCTAGACAGCCAGGCCTTGAATTAGGGTCCTCCCATTCCTAGCCTCCCAAGAACTAGGTTCTCAGCCTGAGCCATTTGTTCCTGGCCTCTAGTCCCATTATTATTATTATTGTTATCTGGTGTTGGGGATCAAATCAGGAACTCAGGCAGGATAGACAAACACTACCACTACCAGTGAGCCACACCCACAACATTGGTGCTGGGGCTTGAATTCAGGGCTTGGGTACATGCTAACTCACACACACAAAATGTGTAACTTTAAAACTCAATTAACTGGGCACTGGTGGTTCATGTCTGTAACCCTAGCTACTCAAGAGGCTGAGATCTGAGGATCGCGGTTGGAAGCCAGCCTGGGCCAAAGGAAAAAAAAAGTCCCTGTGAGACTCTTATCTCCAATTAACCACTCAAAAACAGGAAGTAGTTGTGTGGCTGGAGTTGTGAACCTTGAGTACAAAGAGGCTCAAAGACAGCACCCACCCCCTGAGTTCCCCACAACCAACAAAACAAAACGAACAAAAACTCAGAATTAACCAACCACGATCACTATATCTGCCTTGATTTGTTTTTTAATATCAGTGATAGGAAAGTTCATTAGGAAAGAAATGGAGCAGGCAGCCTGAGGCACATGGATGACGCAGGAGCTGCAGCAGCCCCACACCACCACACCACACCGCGAGCTGACGGCAAGATCAGCTGATAGGCCAAAACCTGCCTGGCGGCAAACGATGGGGGGGTTACAAAAGAAGGAGGAAGTGTGGACCAAAAAAATGAAAAGACGCTGTGAGCATATTTCTTTTCTAATAAACGTTTCCATCACCTTTATTATGTTTGTTTCTTCCCTCAATTCTTCTCCTGCCAGATGGAAGGAGGTAACTTGCTGCCCTGAATTTCTGGTAACATATTTGGTGCTTCGGCTGTGAACTTGGGGATGAAGTATGTCTTTTTCTGACATGGACTGACCGAATGGTAACAATACGTGGAAATACACAAAATTCCTTTTGTACATTTCACAAGCAATAATAAAGACTAGTGTTTGGTAGTTTTTAGTATATTTACAGAGTTGTGCTGCCGTGACCAGTCTGATGGGAGAGTGTTAGAACGTTCTCTTCCCTCTATCACCGGCCTCCGGCCTCCTGTCGGGACCTGGCAGCCTTCTACCCTTCTCTATGGAGCTGCCCACTCTCACCTGGCACACATGCTGTCATGGGATTTGTCCTTGTTTTCATTGCCTTCTTTCACTGAGCATGATGTCCTCAAGGCATGTGGTCACATGGACACCTCCCACCCCCCTCCCCCACGTTTGCGAACCTCTTCATTAGCAGGCCCAGCTCCACCTCTGACTTTTTGGTGGCCTGGCTGATTTTGAACCCTGATCATCATCAGATCTCAGCCTCCAGGGTGGCTAAGATTAGAGGCATGAGCCACTGGTGCCAGCACAGTAAGAGTCTTAATTTGACTATAGAAACCCCTTCGTGTTGACAAACGAAGTATCTCCTAAGCCTCCAGGAGGAGGAATGTAAGGATGGCGCACACACACACACACACACACACACACACACACACACACACACACACACACACACACACACACACACACACACACACACACACACACACACACACACACACACACACACACACACACACACACCTTTCAACTAAAATGAATACATTCTGGTCTCACATATTTTCAATGATGGCTAGCAGATCGAAACGCTCCCTGACATTGGAAGGACCAATTTTCCGCTCCAACAGCTGAGGGTCCCCAGTCTTGGCCCAGGCTTGCTACAGTCACACTGGAAATGATTCTTCAGAAACAAGGGGAAAAAAAACAAAACCCACAGCCGGCTGCATTTCTGCGCTTTCCCTCTGTGTGTTGGCAATTTGGCATATTTTTTTCTCCCTGGAGAATGAAGTTGTCTGCTTTGGTCAGCCACCATTGCCTTCCACACCCACCGTTTGTTCCCCAGCCACTGACATCTCCCCATAACCAGCTTTTCCCATGGACACCCCCCATAGGAAGAAGGGTCTAGAAGTTTCTAGATCATGTTGGGGTGATATGTAATCACACCCTACAATTCTTTCCTGTACTGTTATTACCCCTCCTCCTGCACATTAATAAATCATTTCCTCCTATTTAATCCCATTGTCAGTTCATTTCAGCAAACCTTAGAGGGTTTTGGCTGTGTGTGTGTGTGTGTGTGTGTGTGTGTGTGTGTGTGTGTGTGTGTGTGTGTGTGTGTAATTTCCCTTTGCTCTGGCACAATACCTCCCAACATCATATTCATATCCAGTCCTAGTGATCATCCTTTTGTTTTGTGCTGGCAGTAGTGGATTTGAACTTGCTAGGCAGGCACTTTACCACTGAACCATACCTCCAGCCTTTTTGTACTGTTTTATTGTCAGTCACAGAGTTTGAACTGGGGGCTGAGCCTTGTGTTCAGGGTTTTTGGGGTTTTTTTTGAGGTGGACTCTTACTTCCTGAGTTCTGCCTATTTGGGTTTCCTATAGTAGCTCGGAGGACAAGTATATGCCACAGACCCAGCTTCTTCCTTTGAGATTGCGTTTCGTGGAGTTCTGTCCAGGGCTAGCCTGGACCAGCAATCTTCCCCATCGCAGCCACCCAAATAGCTAAGATTATAGGTATAAGCCACTGGCAATCTTGCTAGTAACTTAGTAACTTTCTCGGGCACACAGCCAATAGATGGCAGAGCCTCAACCCGGCCAACATGCATGCAGGGTTTTACTGTGAGCTGCTAGGTGTGGGGATGGGGTGGGGGACTCAGCCCACTCTGGATATGGCAGTAAGAGTGGGCACTGTCCATGGGGAAATTTAGGATACAAATGGACTCAAGGTTGTTTTATGGCCATGCATAGGCAGAATTAAACAATGTTAGAATAAAGTAAAATGCACATCCCCCAAAAATCCTGGTGTAAGTTCTACAGCTGCAGCTTTTTGTTTAACCAAATCTTATTTTTTTAATTGCAATAAAAATATACCTAATGTAAATTTACCATCATTTTATTATTTCTTTTTTAACTGGTCCTAGGGTTTGAAGTCTGAGCCTGGGTGCAGTTCCTGAGCTTCTTTTGCTCCAGATTAGCGCTCTACCACTTGAACCACAGGGCCACTTCCAGCTTTTTCTGGAGTAGTTTATTGAAGATAAGAGTATCATGGACTTCCTGCCTGGGCTGGCTTCAACCATGATTCTCAGCTCTCAGCCTACTGAGTAGCTAGGATGACAGGCATGAGCCCCCAGCGCCTGGCTGCCATCTTATTTTTAAGTGTATCCAATTCAGTGTCACTCAGTATGTTCACACTGCTTTCCAACCAATCTCCTGATTTTTTCATCTCACAGAACTTCCCCCCCACCACGCAATGCCCCAGCCCTTGGCAATCACAATTCTACCTGTCCTGGATATGAAGGTTCTGGGATCATGGGCGGGCTGGCTTCCTCCACTCAGCCCGGGTGCCTGAGGCTCAGTCACGTCATTACTCGTGGCAGAACTGCCGACTTCCACTTCCGGGCTGCATAGCATTCCACGTGTGCGCACAGCAGGTCCTGCTTACCCATTGGTGGGTGACCCTTCACTGTTCTCCACCTTTTGGTTTCTGTCAGTGATGCTGCAAATATCTAGTCATGTCTGTGCTCTCAGTCCTTTGGAGAAAATCCCACAGGTGAGATTTCTGGCTAAAAGCCGAGTGCACAAAAGACCCCCAAGTAGCATTGTGGCTGTAAGCATAAAGGGTTCTCATCTTGTAGAGACACCAGTGGAAGGACAGGATGTCCTTCGTGTTCCAAGCAAGACAGTGGAAGCCTGGCTTCAGAAGAAGAGCAGGCCATGGACTGTAGCCACACATTGGCTTTCTTGTAGTCTGTCTACTTCTGTAACCATTTGAGGCTCTCCATTGTAAATTATCCCCCCCTCTGGACTTCAGGAATTAAGCCAGGCCTTGTGCATGCTAGGCAAATGCTCTATTTCTTGATCTAATCTCCCAGCCCATTTGTTATTTATTTTGAGACAAGGTTTCACCACCTCTTTTTGCTGGAGCTAGGTCTCAAACTCCCAATCCCCCTGCCTCAGCCTCCTGAGCTTCTAGGACTACAGATGGAGTCACCAAGCTCAGCTTGTAAAATTATTTTGGAAAGTTACTTGTTTCTAATAGGATAAAGTTAATTGTCTTAAAAATTCTCTTGGGGCTGGGGATGTGGCTCCGTGGTAGAGTGCTTGCCTAGCATGCATGAAGCCCTGGGTTCCATCCCTCAGTACCACATATAAAGAAAAAGCCAAAAGTGCTGTGGTTCAAGTGGTAGAGTGCTAGCCTTCAGCAAAAGAAGTTCAAAGACAGTGCCCAGGCCCTGAGTTCAAGCCCCAGGACTGGCAAAAAGAAAATTCTCTTCATCCTAACATGCTATAGACTGATGGTTGTGGCTGGGTCTTGTGCTTGGCACCTTCCAACTGAGAGCCCTGAGAGCAAGTCTTGGGTGCTGAAAGCCAGGGCTGGGCACTGCCAGTGAGCCTCAGGCCCTGAGTCTGCAGCAGGGAACAGCAGTTGGCGTAATGGGCTAGCATCTCTGTTTCCTTTATTTATTTCATGGCTATTTCTATTTTGGCAACAGATACTGGTTTTCTATTTATAGAAACAGTAAATCTTGCTTCTTAAATATTTGCAAACACTTTGACTTAAAGACAAATAGGAAATAACAGTACAGGTGGTACTCAGATATTGTAAAAAAATTTTTTTAGGGTGCTAGGAAATGACAGAAGTTTGGGAGGCACTGATAACAGCTTGCAGGGAATATTTCCTTATTTGTCAGGCAGACAAACTGTCTCACACTAGTCTGTAATTTCTTCTGTTCCTGAAGGTCTCTGTGCCCAGGGGCCAAATGGTCTGCTTAGCTCCCTTCCTCCTCTCAGAGAAATACTGAAGAGGGCCCAGTGGAAGGAAAAGGGGTTCATTATGAATCATTTTGTGTATAGGTGTCTGTGTGAATCTGTTTCCTTTCTCTGGGTTACATGTCCAAGAATGTGAATGTTTCTTTTTAATAAATTACCTGCCATTGTTTGCAACCAAGATGTTTTACCTTACAATCCGTGTTACTGATTTCTCCTTGATAGAAGATCTGGCGATAGAGACAATCCTGAGCCCTTCAGCCCCTGGGCCCTGCGTGAGACGTTTTACTTACTGCCCTACCTTCTGGGCAAGGGATACGAGCATATTTATCTGCTTGGGTACCGGTAAGCTTTCCTTCAAATTCATTTGTGTATTCTCTGTGGAAGACCCTGGTTGCCAACAGGGAAGTGATGAAATTGTGAGGGGAAAGAATCCCCAGCCTTTTTAATTTAGCCATCTGACTCAATTACTTGCTCAAAATGAATCGGGGGTGGGGGGTGGGATAGCTCAGTGCTAGAACACTTGCTTAGTACGTTAAAAGTCCTAGGTTGGATACTCACAATAGGGAAAAAAATTAAAGATAGAGAAAATAACTGAAAGAAGCTGGGCACAGGAGCTGCAACCTGTATCCCAGCTACTCAGGAGGCAGAGAGCAGGACAGGCATAAAAGTTTTGAGACTCCATCTCAACCAAAGACTCAAGTCGATCGCAGATGCCTGTTACCCCAGCAACAAGGGGAAGTACATAGGAGGATCAATGCCCAAGCTGGCCTGGGCATAAAGCAAGACCCTATCTGAAAAATAACCAAGGCAAACAGGGGTTGGAGTGATTTAAGTGGTTCAAGTGATACAGCACCTGCCTAGCAAGCACCAGGGCATGAGTTCAATCTCCAGTGCTATTTTAAAAAAAGCATACAGAGGAACACACAAGATGATTTCACAGCCACTCCCTTGGCCGCTTCTTCAAAGCAGGGAGCTCCTGGGAAGTGTTTTCCCAGAGCACCTGGCTCCATACATCAAAGATCCCCCCCTCTCTGGAGGTGTCTCAGATCCCTCCCATCACACACAGCCCGGGTCTAGGGTGTGCACGCTTCCAGGGTGAACCCCAAGTACTGCTCGCTCCATAGTTTTGGAGGGGCAGGCTTTGGGCCCAGTGAGGGACCACCTCTTCCTGACACCCCGCCGGCCGGACCCCCACCCAGACCCCCCCAACCGGGGACCCCGGTTCCTCCCAGACAACTGGAGCCCCGGGAGCGCAGGGCGCGGATGAACCTGGGGCGCTGCGAGCCTGTTCTGGACTCGGGGCCCGGTGTGCCTGCCCTTCGGGGTAACTCCCGACGCTTCTAGAAGTCAGGGTGCGGGGCTCCCGTGGCTGCTCCGGCTGAGCCTGGGGTCCTCAGGTCCTGCGAGGGACGTCGAGGCAGCGCGGGCCCGCCACACGTCAGAGAGCACGGGCAATCCACGGCCGTGAACCAGGGCAGGGCCGGGGCGGCCGGGACCACCGCGGCCCAAGCAGCGCCCGGCCTCCCGCGCGGCCCCGGGGCGCTCCGCCGGCGCGCGCCCGCTCCCCCCACCACGCGGGGCCGCGCGGGCCTGGCCTTCACCTCGCCCCGGGAGCGCGCCCGGCCCTCACACGGACCCAGGGGCGCGCCCACCAGACCCGCCGCGAGGCCCAGGAAGTGGGCCGGCCCCGCCCCGCCCCGCCCCGCCCGCCGCGCCGTCACCTGCGGGCCGGCGGCCGGGCGCGCGGGCCGGAGGGCGCCAGGGGGAGCGCGCGCGCGGGCGAGCGGGCGCCGGGTCGCCGGAGGGGAAGCGCGGCGGGGATGGCGGCGCGGGGCCGGGGGCCGCCGCGGCTGCTGCTGGCGCTCGCGCTGCTGCTGGCGCTCGGCCCCTCGGCCGCGGCGGCCAAGCTCAACATTCCCAAAGTGCTGCTGCCCTTCACGCGGGCCACGCGCGTGAACTTCACCCTGGAGGCGTCGGAGGGCTGCTACCGCTGGTGAGGCGCGGGCCGGGCGGGCGGCGGGCGGGCGGCCCGCGTGGCCGGCGCGAGGCCTAGGGCCCGGCGGCCGCGGAGCAGGTGCGCGGCGCGGGGCGGGGCCTGCGGCGGCCGCGGCCGGGGCGGAGGGCCGCGCGTGACCCGGCGGCGTGCGCGCGGGGCGCCGCCTCTGCGCCGGCGCCGCCGGGGACGGGGCGCCGCGTGGGGCCCGGCCGCGTGTGCGGCGCCGGCGGGGGCGGCGGGGCCCGGGAGCGGGCTGGGCTGGGCTGGAGGCGGCCTCCGCGGCTCCTGCAGGCCAACGCGGGCCCGGGGTGCCGGGCGGGGGCCGCGTGGCCTCGGGGAGCGGAGGCCCGGGCCGCGCGTCCCGGCTCCTGCGGGAACCGACCGCGGACGAGCCCGGCCGGTGGAGACCACCGGACCTGTTGGCCGCTTGGGGAGGAGCACACGTTGGGCTGAAAGGGTTGGGGGGGGGCGGGAGACCGACCGGGGGCCGTTGACTCGGCGAAATGAGTGGGGCCTGGCCCCGGGCGCTGCGGGCGGGCCCGCGGGGGGGGGGGGGCGAGGTACCGCGCCGGTGCCCGGGCCGCGCCCCGCCCGCCCCGCCCGCGCGCCCCGCCCGCCCGGTGCCCGGGGCCCTCGCCAGGTCGAAGCCTAAGACAGTGCAGCCGCACTGCCGAGCCGCGCGCGCGCGTGCGTGCGTCTGTGTCTGTCTGTCTGTCTGTGTCTGTCTGTGTCTGTCTGTCTGCCTGTCTGTGTCTGCCGTTGAAGCTTCCGCCCGGTAGTCGGCTTGCTCACCCGGGGTCCCGGGTGCATCGCCGGCGTCTCCAAAGCCCGGCCCAGAATTCACGTGAATTACCGTGCCCGCCCGGGCCGTGGCGTTCCGGGGTTGGCGTTTGAGGCGGGGAGCCCTGGTCGACCGCGGGCCGCCAGCACGGTGCTTTCCTGCCCGTCCGCCTGCCGCCTCGTGCGGGCAGACGCACGCGCTGCCTCGGGAAGGGGCCTGTGGAGGGGAAGCTGGGTAATAAAATCAGATTTCAAGGGAGCCCCTGTGGACGCATTTGTGTGCTACTTCCTGTGAGGCTCTGAGGGTACCTCGATCTCCGAGGACCCTTTGTCTCTTCCTTTCCGGTGTTTCCAAGGCTCCTTTCCCTTTCCCTTTCTTTTCTGAGAGGAGATGAGCAAAGTGGACACTTGTTTACTTGATGGGAGGAAGGGGAAAACCACTCCTAATCTACGCATCACTGAAATGCTAAGTACCTCACACATTTAGTGTCTGGTCCTTAGTTTACGTTGTAAATGTGACTCCTTAGCTGAGTGTCTCAGAGGTGTTTGGTGGTTGCATTTTTCCCTTCACAGGACAATGTTCTGTCAATCAAGCAGTAAAAATGTTAGCTTTGTTTTTAGAAATGCTGTTTATTGTAGTGCAGTCATCTATTGCCTTCGTTTTGAAGATTCTCCTATGGAGCCTTTGAGTTGGTAGACAAGCTCTTTACTCCAGTCACAAAATCCTCGGAGGAAATAATCTGTTTATCTGTGAAGTTCATTGTTAAGTCTCTGCAACGAGGACAAAGATCCTGGGGGAGTTTTGTTGTAGAGTTCTAACTGTCCTAAAATTTATCATTGCATGTTGGTGCCAGTGGCTTCAAGGTTATTCGTCCTGTTTCTTGATTTTTAGTATCAAATAGTGGGACAATTTTGGGTCAGGGGAACTACAGACATCATCTAGAGCAAGCTGCCCACACGTGAGATTGGAAGGCCCAGACTTCAGTCTAGGGAGTGATGGTCACAGAGTCAGGTAGCTTACTGAGAAGGATCAAGCCAAGTAAGGGCCACTGGGAGGCCTCCCTACCTCCTTGTTCCTGGGGACATTCAGCCTTCTGCTCACTTGGAGTGTCCCCACCCACCTCAGCTGCCACATTAATTGATCCTTCTGGTTGTACCCAGCCAGCATTGCTGGTTGTCTAACACGTTCCTGATTCATTTAGATAATTTGCTCTATTGAGAATTATTTGTAAAGTAAATTTTCATCAGTTTCTTTTGAAGGCATGGATTCATATGCAAAATGACACCCTGAAAGAAACTTGAGAGAATCAAGAAAAGGACACCTGACCCTAGTCCTTCAACTCCAGTATAATCCCTGGCACCATTTTGATTTCCTTGAAGAGACTGCTCCCTGGGTGTGTGAGGGAGGTACATTCCTGGGAGATCAGATAGGGAAGGGAAGGTGGGCAAGGATGTTCTTTTAGTGAAAGTCAGGCCATCCACTGGCCCCTCTACAATGTAATTGTACTACCACTTGCCCTGCCTAATGCAAATAGAGACCAAGCCTAAGCCTTTTAGCCCCAGGTCAGCCGTTGGCTGCTCTTAAGGGAAGGAGGTCACGCTACCTCCAGGCCTTGGGTAAAGTGGCCCTTACCAGCCCCTCCCCTAGACATAGCACCCAGTGTAATTAGCCTTACCCGGTGTAATTGGCCGTCTCCTTTCTTGTCTCTTGAGCTGCTTGATGTGTTTGCCAGTCTTGGTCCTGGGCCTCGGCATGCCTTCTCTCATATGTGCTGGAGCCCTCAGCAGGGTGTGAGGGTGCTCAGTCAGAGCTCTTTTTGGGTGAGAATCTCTTACAAACAGATGAACAATAATTGTGACTCTTTCCTATGAGCTGGATGTTATTCAAGGTCCTGGGGACATTTCAGAGGAGGAGCAGATGGTGTCCTGCTTTCCTGGGGTGTGTAGTTGAATGGGGGAGTTGACTAAGAAGATGCAGGAATAAGTGTGCAGGAGATGAATGTGTCGTGGGACACGGTGGTCAGGACACAGCTGGTTGGGGTCCAGCTGGAACTTGAGTGGGCCTTGCTGGAGGAAGTTGCAGGTTCGGAGGCCCGGGGGTGGGACTGAGTTCATTGGAAGAGCTCACAGGAAGCAGTGAATTTGGAGTGAGGTTAGAGAGGTTGTAGAGGCCTCGGCTGCAAGGGATCTTGTGGGTTTTGGTTAGGGGGCAGGAAGGGGTTGCTGGGTCAGGTGTTGGGTTGGGCTGGTACATGCTGGATCTTTGTGGCCTTACCCTTTCCTAAACACCCTCAGGGCCACCTGTACCTGAGGCTTCCCCAGGACTGGCCTTGGCTGCACAGCTGGACTGGGACTGTGCTTCGCCCCTGTCCTCCAACAGGCAGGAGGGAGGTGCGGGGAAGTATCTGTTGACTTGAGTTGAGCTGCTGCTGGGGTTGTTTTCCTTTGTGGGTTCCTACTCTGCCTGGGTTCCAGCAGCCTCTGAGGGAGGGGGCTCCTGCACTGTGGATGCTGCCTCGGTCGCCACGCAGGGCGGTGCCTGGACGGGCTGGACGTTGCCACCCGCATTATCCTGGTTCCTTGCACAAGTTTCACTTCTCTTTTTTCCTCCCTACTGTAGCTTCTGGCCTGACCTGGTGCCCTGGGTTCCTGTGGCCCTGCCCAGCTCTCCTCTGCTCTGGCAAGTTCTGTGTGCCAGTGTGAGAAAGTCACCCTTCCCTGTTTCCTCGCTGTTGGCTTATTTATTTGTTTGGTTATGTAGTTATTACTATTTTTGCCAGACTGGGGATGAAACCTAGGGCCTTGCACATGCCAGGCAAGCGCTCTGTCAGTGAGCTGTATCCGTAGTCCTTTCAGATCCCCTCTCAGTCCTTTACACATCCTCAGAAACTTTTGTCTGCTCTCAGTATGTTAGCATTTTTTTTTTTTTTTTTTGTCGGTCGTGGGGCTTGAACTCTGGGCCTGGGCGCTGTCCCTCAGCTCTTCAGCTCAAGGCAAGCGCTCTACCATTTGAGCTACAGCGCCACTTCCGGTTTTCTGGTGGTTTATTGGAGATAGGAGTCTCACGGTCTCTCCTGCCCGGGCTGGCTTTGAACCTCGATCCTCAGATCTCAGCCTCCTGAGTAGCTAGGATTACAGGTGTGAGCCACCAGCACCCAGCTTATGTTAGCATTTTTTCTTTCATTTTAAAAAGAAAACATTTATAACAAAGCCTAGGACTGTCAGCATTGGTAGGCGTCCAGTTCAGCGCAGTGACAGGAGCATTCTCATGAGTGCCACCGTCACCCACCTCCGACTCTTCACTTGTAAAACTGAAACTCAGCATCCGTTAAACTCTAACTCCCCATTTCCTCCTACCCCAGCCTGGTAACCACACTCCTCTTCTCTTAGCACTTGTGAAAAACGAGCCTGTCTTCGAGAGCCTTTGCGGCCCAGGGTGTCTTTAACCCCGGTCTCAGAACACTGGCTGCATCTGGCGTTTGGCAGATCACATACATTGTCTGTTTCCAAGAATCTGTAAGACTTACTTTTACATTACTTTTTTTGGAAAAGAAGATTCAAAAGAAAAGATACGAGTGGTATTCGGAGGCAACTGCACTGAGGTGACTTGGAGGGCTGCAGGTGGGTGTAGCTTCCCGTTGCCATGACAAAAGATACCTGAGACACCCAACTTACAAGAGCAAAGGTTTACTTGGCACATGCTTTCACAAGTTTGCTGCTTCTTGGCCCAGGTGCTTTGGGCCTGTGTCAGAACGTCGCCTCGTGATGAGACTGTGGCAGAGGTCAGTTCTCTGCCTGGTGGCCATGTCCCCCAAAGGCTATGACCTTCACTGCTACCCACTGCAGCTTTTTTTTTTTTTTTTTGCCAGTCATGGGCCTTGAGCTCTGGGCCTGGGCGCTGTCCCTCAGCTCTTCAGCTCAAGGCTAGCACTCTACCACTTGAGCCACAGCGCCACTTCCAGCTTTTTCTGCTTATGTGGTGCTGAGGAATTGAACCCAGGGACTCATGCATGCAAGGCAAGCACTCTACCACTGAGCCACTTTCCCAGCCCCTACTTTTCCTTCTTATTAGGTGATTTTCTTAGGTATTTTGTTGTAGCTGTGGAGAGCTAACACAGGGAAGATTCAGAGTGGCTACATTAGGGACCCTCTCCACGCCAGGCCCAGCGGTTCTGATTCCCGAGAGGAGGAGGGGTGATGAGAGGAACTGATGGGTCCATGCAGGAGTTGCCATGTGTCTGAACAACAAAAAAGCTGGTCAGGACGAATCCTGGTGAGAGAGGCTCCTAACATGTAAGGAACAGCATAGCAAAGGAGAGGAGGGGGAGAAGCTGGGAGCCAGGAGAGGCTTCTGAGCAGAGGTTAGACTTGATGTGAGATGGTTTAGGCTCCAGCCAGGGCTGCACCCTTAAGCCAGTAACTTCATTCCTCTAACAGTGGCTCCAAGGACATCTATGGTTGGATGGAGAAGGGGCTTTATTTTGTTTTTTATTTATTGTGCCAGTCTAGGGCTTGAACTCTGGGCCTGGGCGCTGTCCCTGAACTTTTTTTACTCAAGGCTAGCACTCTGCCACTTGAGCCATAGCTTTTTGGTGATTAAATGGAAATAAGAGTCTCGAGGACTTTAACGTGCTTGAGCTAGGCTGGCTTCAAACCCTGGTCCTCAGATGCCAGCCTCCTAACTAGCTAGCCCAATGCCTGGTGGTGACGGGCTTTATAAGGAGGGCTTAATGGGAGGGGTTGGGACTAGGCCTCAGGGAGCAGGATGGACAGGTTCAATAACCCTGATTTGGAACGACCGACACTCCCTTCTTTCTTTAGAAAGCAAAGTTCTAGTGGTAAGAATCATGCTGGTCTGCAAGCCCCTCCTCATTCAGGAGCCCCCCCCCCCATTCGGGAGTCCCTTCTTTTTCCTGAACTTGAGAGCTGCGATAAGAGCTTTCTGTTTGCGATCTCACCCAGTTACCCAGTCCTTGGTAGTTGGACACTGTTTTTATTCTTATTGTTGGGAGAAGGAAATGGAGGCCCTAGGAAGTTAAATTACTGGCACAAGGTCACATGGCTGGTTGAGTGGCAGCTCTGTATCATACCTCACCTGCTGTTGAGAGAAATTGAGGAGGCCATGCCTATCTCCCCCCCCCCCTTGTTATCTCTGCACTGTACCCTGGTCCCCAGAAGAGACAGATGCTCCATTCTGATGTGTGTTTCTTGCAAGATGGTGGTGAAGAGGGAGAATGGGCAGTGGTGCTAATTACCAGTTGTGTGTGCAGGAGGCACGACTCCTGGGTGAGTGGTGATTCGTTTCACCTAGGGAGGCAAGAGGTGCTCTCAGCAGGAAAGCCACTGGGCCTGGCTTCCCAGAGCAGCGGTGCTCCAGTCAACAGGCGCCCTGTGGATATCTTCTAACCCAGCCAAGGGCAGGGCTTGGGAAGGGGGGGGATGCTGAGTAGTCTAATAATCTTTAAGACAGTCACACCTCTTAGCACCCAGGGCCGATAACAGAGCAATAAATGCAGCCAGCAGATAAGATAAAGGCCTGCCCATGGCCTCCTAGCCTCATCTCTGCCCATAGGAAACAGGCCTGGGACATGAGTCCCACAAAGCTCTGTGCAGAAGGAGTTATGACAAATGGTAAAGGGGCTGGGAAGGTGGCTCAGTGGTAGAGCGCTTGCCTTGCATGCATGAGGCCCTGGGTTCGATTCCTCAGCACCACATAAGCAAAAAAGAAAAAAAAGCCGGAAGTGGTGCTGTGGCTCAAGTGGTAGAGCGCTGGCCTTGAGCTGAAGAGCTGAGGGACAGCACTCAGGCCCAGAGTTCAGGCCCCACGACCAGACCCCACCCAAAAAAAAAAAAGACAAATGGTAAAGTGCTGAGACCCAGCAGCAGCAGCAGACTAGGCAGCCAGCCACATCCCCACACCCAGCCTCATTTGCGCAGATCTGCTCTCCTTTGGACCCTATCCAACACAGGGGAGCTCGCCCTAGCGTCTCTGCAGGTGGTCAGCTTCCTCCTGGGACATTTGAGGCCCCTTAGCGCCACAACTTTGAGAGGCATGAAAACCCAGGGAGGTGTGCAGGCACAGGTGCGCATCTGTGGACTGGCTGTCCACATCCTCCGGCCAGCCTCGGCCTCCTGCTCTGCCTTCCTCACAGGAACGGGGGATACCGGGTAAAAGAGTGCTTCACGTCCTACACTGCCAAGCTGAACTGAAGCCCCTGTGCACAGCTACTTAAAGATAGTTGCAAAAAGAAAGAAAGCTTTTTGGACAGTTGGAAAAGTGAATCGTAGA
Organism: Dipodomys merriami; assembly: GCF_024711535.1. NCBI lineage: Eukaryota > Metazoa > Chordata > Mammalia > Rodentia > Heteromyidae > Dipodomys > Dipodomys merriami. The sequence continues at coordinate 3,225,154 of NW_027202427.1, forward strand.
AAAGAATTAAAAATAAAATTCAAAAATCAGAAAATCCGCCGGGCGCTGGTGGCTCACGCCTGTAATCCTAGCTACTCAGGAGGCTGAGATCTAAGGATCGTGGTTCAAAGCCAGCCCAGGCAGGAGAGACTGTGAGACTCCTATCTCCAATAAACCACCAGAAAACCGGAAGTGGTGCTGTAGCTCAAGTGGTAGAGCGCTCGCCTTGAGCTGAAGAGCTGAGGGACAGCGCCCAGGCCCAGAGTTCAAGCCCCACGACCGACCAAAAAAAAAAAATCAGAAATCCTTTTTTTTTAAACCTTTATAAATTGGGCTGGGGTGTGGCTCTGCAAGCCTGTATGAGGCCCTGGGTTTCGTTCTCAGTACCACAGAGGAAAAAGTGCTTTAACAAATTATAGCCAGGCACTGGGGGCTCAAGCTTGTAATCTTAGTTAGGAGGTGAGATCTGAGGCTTGAAGTTTGAAGCCAGCCTGGGCAGAAAAGTCCATATATTCTTCCTTCAGTTAACTAGTAAAAAAAAAAGCTAGAAGTGGTGGTGTGGCTCAAGTGGTAGAGCCACTTTACTCCAAAGCTGACCCAGACCCAAAGTGAGACCCTCTCTCACAAATAACCCAGCACAAAGAGCTGGCAGAGTAGCTCGAGTGTGAGGGCCTGAATTCAGCAGCCGTTACCACCAAATATCCATGTGTGGATAAATAGGCAGTGCACAGAGGATGTGAAGGGTGGTGACACTACTCTGTATTATAGGTACATGTTGGGCATCAGGAGCTCACACCTGTAACCCTCGCTACTCAGGAGGCTGAGACCTAAGAATCACAGTTCAAAGTCAGCCCAGCCAGGAAAGCCAGACTCTTATCTCTAGTTTATCACTATAAAAGCTAGAAGGAGAGATGTGGCTCTAGTGGTAGAGAGCTAGCCTTGAGCAAAAAAGTTCAGGGACAGCACCTAGAGTTCAAACCCCAGGACCCATGCAAAGCAAAAACAACTATCCATTTGTCCCATCCCCCAGGGCCTGCAGCACCAAGGATGAGCCCCGCAGTAAACCGTGAACGGAGCGGCTTGCACAGGGGTTCATGCACCATGATGCAGTGGGGATGAGGCTCATGCACTTCATCTTGTCTCCTGAACTCACTACCAGTTCACGCGTAATGAGAGCGGGGTTGTTGGAGACAAGGAAGTATAGGTTCATGACTATGTCAGGTCAGGTGAGGACTGCGGGGAGATGCCCTGCGCAGCCCTGGGCTGAACGAGGGTGGTGGACAGGCTTGTAAAGGAAAGCCCAGCAGCATGGCTTCCGGTGTGCAGGCCGAGGCAGGGCTTCAGGCAGATGGTGGCCTTGGGCCTTGGTCTATTTACTGCCCAACATGCTGGCATGAGTCCTGAGTGTATCTGTTGCTGTCTGGATATTCTCTCACTTTAAGAGCAGCATGCTGAACTGGCCTGGGACATAGGGTTTTTCCTCTACAGTAGCGTATATTAGTTTCACTGTGATGTTTCCATCATGTATGTGTACAGTGGACCCTGACCAGTCCTTTCCCCTCTCTCCTTCCCTCTTATCCCCTGTGGCCTTGGGGATTTGGGGACCCCACCAGCAGATAAGGGGTCTACAAAACTTCTCCATGTGTCAAGTTGAGTGTCAAGGCTGTTTCCAGGTGTGGGGTCTCCTATTTGATTCGCAGTGGGCAGCTCCGCATGTGTGAGTCATCTGGTGGAGGGGCTGTGGCTGGGTTTTTATTTTTCTCCTCTGTGTGAAGCTGCTCACTTCTATTCTGTATGTGAATCCAAGTCAGAGTCCCGGAGGAGAGCAAGCTTGGGCTTCCAGCCTGGCTGTGCTTTGCAGTGTGCATTTCCACTTCTCCCAGGTCATCTACCCGGCCAGAAGTGGCCAGCATCGAACCGCTCGGCTCCAACGAACATCAGTGCTCCCAGAAGGCAGTGGTGCAGGCCCGACTCACCCAGCCCGCCCGTCTGACCAGCATCATCTTTGCTGAGGACATCAGTAAGGACTGTGAATGCCCTGGCCTCTGGGGGGAGAGGGAAGTGTGAGGGGGAAGGTGGGAATGGGGGTGGAGAGAGATGGGGAATGTCTTGTTGAGATCCCCACCTGGAGCCGGAGCAGTGTCCATGCCGATCCTCTCCCTGAAGCTTCTGTAGTGTTCTGTGGAAGCTGGCTTTGTGAATTTCAAAGTTCTTTCTTACTCTAGCTACTCTCACTGGCTATCAAATTACACTGAAGAAAGTTGTCCCAAACAAGAAATCCTATCTTTTCCTTCCCCATATTTAACTTATCACATGTAGTATCCAGGGAGGGCTGGATGCAGGACCCCGCTGATGCCACCCTGTGCGGTTTTTGCATAGAAGCTGCGCATCCTCTCCTGAACACATCACACCTGGACCATCTCTAACACCCCACACAATGAAAGTGCTGTGGAAATGGTGGTTCTGTATTGTTTAGAGAACATGACAGGAAAATGTCAAGAGTAGAGGGGGCTCAGTGGTGGGGTTCTTGCTTAGCCTGTACAAGGCCCATGGTTCAGTCCCACCACCACCAAAAAAAAGGGGAGGGTGGGCTGGGAAGGTGGCTCAGTGGTATAGTGTTTGCCTTGCATGCATGAGGCCCTGGGTTCGATTCCTCAGCACCACATAAGCAGAAAAAGCCAGAAGTGATGCTGTGGCTCAAGCGCTAGCTTTGAGCTGAAGAGCTGAGTGACAGCACCCAGGCCCAGAGTTGAAGCCCCATGACCGAACAAAAACAAAAAAAAAGTGAAAAGGTTAGCATATGTTTAGTGTAGAGATATTTTCTTCCTGAATCTCACTCTTCTTCCTCTTTCCCCTTCCCTTCCCTTCCCTCCCCTCAATTCTTCTCCTTTCCTCTCCTTTCCTGTGCTAGCACTGAGGCTTGAATCAGGACCTAATGTTTTGCTTATCTCTTTTGCTCAAGGCTGGCGCAACCTTGGGCCACAGCTCCACCTCTTGGTTCTGGATGTTTTCAGTCTGCCGTTGGTTGTTTTTACTATGGTGCTCACAGACCCACAGGGATGGTTGCACTCATCAAGTAACATTAAGTGAGAAAAAAGCCGGAAGTGGTGCTGTGGCTCAAGTGGTAGAGCACTAGCCTTGAGCTGAAGAGCTGAGGGACAGCGCCCAGGCCCAGAGTTCAGGCCCCACGATCGGACCTCCCCCCCAAAAAAAAAAAGTAACATTAAGTGCTCTCATACTTCTCAACACCCTGACTGACACTGTAGTGTCCATTTTACATGCAATTATTATTATTGTTTCTTTTTCACAGTGCTGGGAATTGACCACAGGACTTTGTGTTTGCTAATGAAATGCTCTGTACCACTGACACCCCTAGTTCCTGCTGTAGAATTATTTTTAGTGCCAAATAATAATCTTTTTTGTGTGTGTGTGCCTATACTGGGACTTGAACTCAGGGTCTCAGTACTGTCTCTTAGCTAGTGCTCTACCACTTGAGTCATACCTCCACTTGTAGCTTTGTAGTGGTTAATTGGAGATAAGAGTCTCATAGACTTTCCTGCCTGGTCTGGCTTTAAAGCTCAGTCCTCAGATCTCTGCCTTCTGCATAGCTAGGTTTACAGTCATGAGCCTCTGGCTCCCAGCTCAAAAAAATATTCTTAACAGGGAGTAGTTGTATAAGCATTTCCTTATATTGGGCATTTAAAGTGTTTTCAGATACATACATATATTTATCTATGTATGTCTATTTATATCTAGATAGATAGATAGATAGATAAATAATTTTGGGGGGCCACACTGGGGTTTAATCTCAGGGGCTTATGCTTGCCACACAGGTGTTCTACCACTTGAGCCATTTCCCTAGCCTATTTGGCTTTCGTTGTATTTCTAGGGTCTAGTTTTTTTTTTTCTTGTTTTGTTTTGTTTTGTTTTGCCAGTCCTGGGGGTTGAGCTCAGGGCCTGGACTCTGTCCCTGAGCCTCTCTGTGCTCAAGGCTAGCACTCTACCACCTGAGCCACCATACCACTGCTGGCTTTTTCTGTTTATGTGGTACTGAGGAATCAAACCCAGGGCTTCATACATGCTAGGCAAGCATTTACCATTAAGCCACATTCCCATCTCTGTGTAGCTTTTTTATTTGGGCTGGCCTGGATTGTTTTCTTCTTATTTATGCTTCCCAGGGTAGCTGTGATGACAGGCATGTGGCACCAACCAGCTTTTTACTGCTTGAGATGGAGTACTGCAAAACGTTTTCCTGAACTGGCCTTGAACCACAACCATCTGGTTCTTAGCCTCCCAAGAAGCTCAAGTTACAGACATGAGTTGTCATACCTGGCCAAGAATAAATTATATATATATATATATATATATATATATATATATATATATATATATATATTTTTTTTTTTTTTTTTTTTTTTTTTTTTTTTTTTTTTTTGTCGGTCATAGGGCTTGAACTCTGGGCTTGGGTGCTGACCCTGCGCTCTTCAGCTCAAGGAGAGCGCTCTACTACTTGAGCCCACAGTGCCACTTCTGGTTTTCTAGTGGTTTATTGAAGATAAGAGTCTCACTGACTTTCCTGGCTTTGAACTGCGATCCTCAGATCTCAGCTTCCTGAGTAGCTAGGATCACAGGCATGAGCCACTGGCGCCTGGCAAGAATAAATATTTTTATACAGAGAAAAATTAGCCTCTTTTTTTTTTTTTTTGGTGGGGGGGATCAGTCATGGGGTTTGAACTCTGGGTCTGGGTGCTATCCCTGAGCTCTTCAGCTAAGGCTAGCATTCTACCACTTGAGCCACAGGGCCACTTCCAGCTTTTTCTGCTTATGTGGTGCTGAGGAATGGAACCCAGGGCCTCATGCATGCAAGGCAAGCACTCCACCACTGAGCCACCTTCCCAGCCCTAATTAGGCTCTTTTAGTTTATTTCTTCCCTAGGCTAGACTTCAGTATCACTGAGGCGAGCATATGAGATCTCACTGTGTTCTGGCCTGAAGTCTGTAGGCTCACGTCATCTCCTGCCACAGCTTCCCAAGTAGCTGACTTGTTGGCTGCTAACTTCTTGCCTGGCTGGCATGGATCATGAATTTCTGTCTCTCTAGTAGTTGGAATTACAGGCATGAGCCACCAAACCTGGCTGTGATGGTATTTCCTTAGTTGCTGTCCAAAGTAACAGACCCTTGGAATTTGAGGCCCCGGAGGTTGGGCAGGGCTTGGTGCTATCCTCAGTGCTGACTTCTGTCTGTCCTCCAGCCACAGGGCAGGTGCTGCGCTGCGATGCCATTGTGGACCTCATCCATGGCATTCAGATTGTCTCCACCACCCGGGAGCTCTACCTTGAAGACTCCCCTCTGGAGCTGAAGATCCAGGCTCTGGACTCAGAAGGTGACTGCCGTCCCCTGTCTCCGATAACCTCTGCTGTGGCCTCTGTCTGTGACCACAGTGATCGTCCCCGGTAAAGCTGACTTTAGGGCAGTGAAGGGAAGTGGGAGGGCTGGCTAGGCAAGCACACTGTGGCCAGCGGGAGCCGTTCTCTCTGCTTGGCTTAAAGGGCTGGTTTTGGTTCCCTGGTCCAGTGTATGCGTGTGTATGTGTGTGTGCAAGTGGACAGGGACAACGCGGCCCTGGTGTGCTGCCCTTCCCTTCTTCATTACCTTATAATAGGAGAAGGTATTTATTTTGGCTCATGTTTCCAGAGGTTTCAGTCCGTATGTTGATGCTGTTGCTGTGGGCCTAAGGTGGCACAGAACATCGTGGCAGGAGCCAGTGGTAGAGGAGGGCAGGGCAGCTCGTCTCATGGAGGCTGAGTGGCCGAGAGAGAGAGAGCCTTCATGGGCACGCCCCCAGTGACTTAACTTTCCTTAAGGGTCTCAACTTTCCAGGAGTGCCACAATCTGGCGACTAGGCTTTAGCACCTGGGCTTTGGGGGACATTTCAAAATCCAGACTTGGTCTTGGGTATTCTGTTACTCTAGCTGAAATGGGTACAATGCTGCCCAGATGGTCGGAGGCCAGGTGCTTTTTTTGGAAATTATGTCCTCGGCCTCATACCTTGCGCATCTGTCCAGCTGGATGAGCTCAGCTTCCCCAGTGCCCCTCCTCCTTTCCTTGTGCCGCATGTCCCACACGGAGCCCCGCGCCTGCCCCATCTCTGCTGTAGGAGCTCTGGTTCCTTTGGGACTTCTTGCTCCGGTGGTCTCTCCCAGCAGGCTCCCTGAGGCTGCCCATGGTGGAATGGCCACCTCCTTGCTATCCTCGCTTCACCCTTTGCCAGGCTGCCTTAGAGCATGAGGTGTTACTACTTTGTCTCATCAGGTTTAGCACTTGGCAGCTAGAATTGAAGCCACTTCTTTATTTTGGCTGCTTCCCTGTTCGACATTGGACTTTGGGCTCAGTGAGCACCTGGGAAGTGTTTGTTCAGATGAATTGCTTAATGTTGTTTGGTGGCCCTCCTGGGATTGGGAGAGGGAGGCTGGGAGCCTGGGTCTCTGTGTGTCCTGCTTCATGTCAGCGCTTGGCTGTGAGGTTTCAGGGGTAGCGGCCCTGACTGCTTCCTGCAGCAGATCACCTCACCTGGAGACAGTGTTGTTGGTGAAAGGTGGCATGAGGGGAAGCCAGTAGCGGGCTGCTGGCTGGTCCATGTGTGTCTCATGCTTTAGGGCACGGCTTCCAGGATCCTCTTTTTTTTTTTTTTTTTTGGTCGGTTGTGGGTCTTGAACTCTGGGCCTGGGCGCTGTCCCTCAGCTCTTCAGCTCAAGGCGAGCGCTCTACCACTTGAGCTACAGCGCCACTTCCGGTTTTCTGGTGATTTATTGGAGATAGGAGTCTCACGGTCTCTCCTGCCCGGGCTGGCTTTGAACCGCAATCCTCAGATCTCAGCTTCCTGAGTAGCTAGGATTACAGGCGTGAGCCACCAGCGCCCAGCTCCAGGATCCTCTTAAGATCTGCTGTCACTCTGTACTGCCCCTCAGTTGGCCCTGTGCCTGGTCTCCTGTTTTCTCCTAACCTCTGACTTGCCTTCTTATGGCTCTCTCGCTTGACTTTTTGAATGAGGGCTCTGCATTTTCATCTGCCTAAGCCCTGCAAATTACACACTAGCTGCACACTTGCCTCTTCCTGAGGTAGTGAAGCTTACAGCGGCCCAAGGATTCTTTTTTGCTGTTATAGTCATCAGGCATTCATCTGTTCTTCTACCTGCAAATGTGGTGGGAGTGAGGGGGAGACAGGGTAAAGCATAAAGATGCTGAAGGCAGACCTTCATGTGCGGCCACAGGAGTGTCCAAACACAGGATTCCTCTTCAGGGACACAGTGTACACTGAGATAGGAGGGCAGCAAGGGACTGTGGCAAAGCAGAAGTGTCCATCTGGAGAGGCTGAGCCAGTTTGGGCCAGCAGTGGGAGCAAGGCCCAGGCATCCAGATCTTTGGACTTTTGAGAGAACTTGGAAGCTGGTCTTCACATGGCATTGATGATCATGAAAGGTCACAAGGCTCACAGCCAGCCATGCCTTCAGAGGTCTGGCTGGCTGGGACTGGCTCATGTCTTCCAAACTCTGGAGTCCCTGGAGCGTTACAGTCAAGGTGAAGAGACAGGAAGAGTAGTAAGACACCAGACAGCTGGGTCAGTGCTCCAATTCCATACCCTTATCCCCTGCTGGGAGAGAAGGGGTTTCTACCACAGGAGGGGGTGGAAAGAATGAATGGTGCAGGCCTTGGTGACCTCAACTGTGAAGTGCTGTAGACAAGAGGGTGCTGTAGATCCAGAGCAGCTACAGACGGCGAGGCTCAGTGGGAAAGCTTGGGTACAAATCCCAGCGCAGGCCTCATAACCACATGACTGTGGCCTAGTGCTTCCGGCTCTGCCAGACTTAGTTTCTCCTTCTGGAAATGGGGTCACGAAGCATGTTTTGCAAAGGTGTGGAACAAAACAGTATGGTTTTGGCGAGTTCCCCTCTCCTCTCCCCTGGGCCCTGGGGAACCCATTCCTATGTGTGTTCTTTTTCAGGGAACACCTTCAGTACGCTGGCAGGGCTGGTCTTTGACTGGGCGATTGTGAAAGACACAGACGCAGATGGGTTCTCAGATTCTCACAATGCACTGAGGTAAGAGGTCCAGGGGCTCAGCCGCGCCTACCCGGCCACCTTGGAGGGGAAGCATCTCAGGCATCCATCTTCTCAGGAACGAACCCATCGTCCCTCCTTGAAGGAGCCCCACAGGCTTCTCAGCACGCCTGTGACACTTACAGTGACTCCCAATGAGAGAGAGTTTCCTCCTCCAACCACAGGGGCACCTGGCTGCTTGAGCCACGCCGTGGTGTGCTCTAGAGAAAAGAGATGACACAGATAACAAAGGGCTGTCTTGGGATGGGCCAGCAGTGACAGCAGTGGTCAAGCAGGACAGGAAAGTGCCCAGCACAGGGTACGGGCAGACCCGCGAGGAGGTGCGTGCCCTCTGAGTCTGGACTCCTGTCATCCCTCCAGCAGCCATATGGTCTCACACCTCTGCCCTGTCTGTTCTGTAGTCACAGAAACAGAGTTGGAAACACTGTGCCTCTTGTCTGACATTGGTGGGTGGCAGGTCTGTGTGGATCCTCACTGTCCAACACGGGAAGCACAGTTCTTCTTTAGGCTTCAGCTGGGAAGAATACAAAGTTCAATTTCTGTGAGGCCAGAGTTAGGAATGAACTGATGGTTAGAGACTCCATGTGCTAGACAGAGTCAAGCTCCAAGATCTGAGGCATGCTGGAACAGAGTTGTCCTTGATTTTCATAAAATTCAGTTTGGTCATCTACCACATTGAACAAGAAAGTAAATCCCAGTGTGCACAGTGCCCCCACTGGTTCTGGGAGTAACAGAAGTCTGCCAACAGATTGCCCCTTTGGGGAGGAACATGGGCCCACTTGTAAACTGCAGGATGGAGTGAAAGACTATGGTAGGGATCTCTTAAGCCAGCCCTGCTTAGTAGCCTGAATGCAGGGAAGGGCATGCTACAACCCTCGCTTTTCCTGGGGGATGTCCTGGATATTGCTAACTGTATTTGGCTGGGCCTGAGGTCTTGGGCCTAGTGCTTCATTTCTGTGGGCCTTTCCCATATGGGCTGGGCATATGGACTAAGCTCGGGTCTCAGAATCCAACGTGGGTTTTGATGTAATGCCTGTTCTCGCAGACAGTTTGGGTCAGGGCCTGGGAGTCTGCAGTCTACAGAGACGAGAGTTGCAGCAACACGTTTCTAAGTGGTGGGGTAGTACTATTTACTTCAGGGTGCAGCAGACATTGGGAGGCCCTGGTAAACTTGAATGTTGTGTTTCATTCATTCTTGTGTCAGGTCTGATGACAAGTTTCTTTTCTAGAATCCTTACCTTCTTGGAGTCTACATACATACCTCCTTCCTACATCTCAGAGATGGAACGGGCAGCCAAACAGGGAGACACCATCCTGGTGTCTGGAATGAAGACGGGGAGCTCCAAGCTCAAGGCTCGCATTCAGGAGGCCGTGTACAAGGTGGGCCTCCGGGGGCTGGGTCTCTGGCTTGGTTCAGGTCGACTCTCTCATGCCCTTGGACAGGTTGCATCAAGGAGGTGGCTCTAGGGTGTTTTAGGTTTCTTGCAGGTTAGGCTTGTTTGAGTCATGGCACTAGAAAGGGAGAGCGAGTCATGTGGTGTCACTTTCTTGGGGGGGCAGGGTCACAAATCATTCGTGGTTTGTCAGTTCTGAAGGAGGTGCCAGAGCAGCAGGATTCTTAGTCCTACCTTATTCCCACCAGGCATTCCCCATGCTGTGCACACCCGAGTGCTGAACCCCAGGCGTCTTGGGTGTCGTCTTTCCCTGAGGCCTGAGGCCAGCTGCTCAATAGTCCCTGCTGTACAAACCTAGGTCTCTGCCTCGTGTCCCCAACCACCCTTTATCTTCCCAGCCTCTCCCTACTATCTCAGAGTGGGAGATATTAGTCAGTGCCCCATTTCTAGAGGACTCAGACAGAAGGCAGTCAGCCAGATGCAGGCTTAGCCAGGGTCCTGGTTCCTTTCTGGTGTTTGTCAGTTAATGTCTGCCTGGTCTGCCCTGTGGTCTGTCTCATTTTGAAGTATAGGCAGGAGGGCTGGGGGCAATTTAATTTAGCAGAGTGACAGCAAAGAGATGTTCTGTTCTGCAGACATCTATTGAGGGTTTAGTCACTGGTTTGGAGACCTGGAGAAGTTTGGGAACATGAGGACATGTTAATTGGGGCCAGTTCTGCAGGACTGTACAGGTAGAGTGTGCTCATGCGTGGCACTCTGGGCTGGGAATCATGCCCCACTACTAAGCTAAAGTACAAACTTACTATCCTGCCTAGGGTCTACATATGACCTTCCCTGCCAGCTATGCTACACAGCACCTGCCACAGAACCCAAACCCATATGAAGTGCTGGGAAGGTTTCAGTGAGTAATCCTAAGCCATCACAGCAGGCTCAGTGGAGAAGCCAGCCATCTAAGATGGGCATAGGCATCAGGGATGCAGAAATGGATTTGCAAAGAGATGCAAAACTTCCCAAGTCCACAGGACAGTAATCAACTGCACTCTATCAGTAACAGCATATTTACATTTCTGCCAGTAGGGATTATTTTTTATGCTCTCCATTTTCTCTATTTTATGAAGCTCTCATAGGCAGTGAAAGAGACAGCCCCTGGATGACTCACTACCTGGGGCACTCAGAGTCCTCCAGGCTCTGTTGTGATCTTAAGGAGAAGGTGGGAGTAAGGGTTGGACAGGAGAAGGTGCCATGATGTAGGGGCTGAGGATGCGTCAGAGACACGTGCTCCCCCTTTTCAGGCCGTCCTGGGGCTTCCCAGCCTCCCTGACCTTGGAGCTTTTGTGAGGTGAGAACTTGAGCTCCTGGTGGCCACCGGCATGGACATCACGCCTGATCTCCCACTCTTCTTTCTGTGTAACTACTGTTATTTTAAATTGAGATACAATGTGACAGTGTACAGCAAGGGCACATACATTCTTGGCAGTGAGCTTTGAGTGCATGCCGGCTATAGCCCAGGGTGCTCCTGGGACTTGGGGTTCTGAAGGTGCAGGGTTCTGGGTGAAATCTTGATTATTTACCCTTTACATCCTCTTCCATTAGGAATACACTGAAAGTTAAAAAATAAAACTCTGGGAGCTGGGAATGTGTGTCAGTGGGAGAATACTTGCCTATATACATCAGGTCGAGTTCTATCCCCAGCACCTCAAGAAAAAAAACACAATCAAGAAACCTTTTTCTTTTGCCCACATCTTCTGTCCCCACTCCTGCCTCCTCCTAACCCTTCTATCCTTCTCTTTGTGCTAAGAATGTCCGTCCTGCAGAAGTCAGGCTGCTGATTTTGGAGAACATCCTTCTGAACCCAGCGTATGATGTCTACCTGCTGGTGGGGACTTCTATCGACTACAAGGTGCAAAAGATCAGACAAGGAAAAATTACAGGTGTGCCCGTGACTCAGAAATCCTGGGAAATATGTCCTGCCTTGTTTGCTGCCCGTGACTCAGAAATCCTGGGAAATATGTCCTGCCTTGTTTGCTGTGATAAAATACACATACGGTTTACCATTGTAGACAACTGTCAGTGTCCAGCCCAGTGCACATTACGTACAATCCTACATCATCACAGCCACCAGCAGAACTTTTCCATCTTCTCACCTGAAACTGTCTGCATTACATATTAACTCCCACCCACCTCCCAGGTAGCTGTTGCTTAGGTATTGTCCTCGAGGAAGTGGAATACTGCAGTATTTGTTCTGAGATTGGCTTATGTTCACCTAGCACACTTCAGAGGTTCATCCATGTAGTGTATGTCAAAATTCTCTTCCCTTTTATTGCTAAGTAAAGCATAGCATGTTGAAAGGCCAGAGAGCACAAATATTCTAAGGAACAGTTTATAAAACATCGCTATGATTATAGTCCAGGTTCAACTACTGTCTGCTTAATAATTAGGAGTCTTCTGATTTCAAAACACAAATCAACTAGTTTCCCAGGGTTTCTTCTACTGGATTTCGTGTAGAGGGTCGAGAACCCGCTCCAGCTGTCGCTGTGAGTGGGTGTCTGTTGAGACGTTCTGTGAGTCGGGAGAGGGAGTAAAAAGGCCGTCAGGCTCTCTGAAGTGGGAATCTCAGCTCTGTCCATCTTTCCCCCAACAAAGCACCCAAGGCCCAGCGCTTTATAAATTTTATTCTACCAGCAAGAGCTCTGGCTTCCTTCTGCAGTCCTCTCCATGCTTCACATCATGGAGGTGCCATCATGGTGGAGAGCTCACATTGTGAGAAGCAGCCAGAGAGATTCAGGAGCTAGGCTGGCTCTCATGGTTCAGCGACCTTAATCTCTTCGAAGGACGATATCCCTAGAGACCCTTCCAACTTACATTAGACCCTGCCTCTTAAAGAGCCCACCACCTCTTAACGTCATCATACTGAGGACCAAGTCCAGCATGTGAACTTTTGGGGTCATGCTTAAAACATTCAGACCATAGCAGACCATGAACACCCTTCTCATTTTGACTTCCTCTGTTGTCATTCCTAAAATGTGGGTTTCAGTAGTTCCTATTCCCTGGGTTGTCGAGGGATGAGAAGAGAAAATATATTCATGAGGACACCTAACATGGGTCTGAGGGCTCTATTCTCTCACCAGCAGTCATTATTTCTCTTCCTCTGTTGATTAATTGTGGAAGCTGGAATCTTGTGCACACTAGGCAAGTGCTGTGCCAACAGCTGCCATTTGTGTCTGCCAGTGCTCATGTCTGCCTGCAGGGTGAGGAAGAAGATGGGTTTTATAGAACCTGTTATTTCCTAAGGTGTTTCCTCTATATCTCAGCTCAAGTTAGGTGAGTCCTTTTTCTACACAATGGGCTTGACGTGAGCCTGGGTTACAGTGAGGTTGGCCAGGACAAGGTGTTGGGACTGGGACCCAGTGGGAGAGCATGGACCAGACCCTTTTGGGAGCTCAAGATGGCAGGTAGTACTTGAGAGAATCATTCTGGTGCCTTGGATGCAGAAGTAGAGATCTCTCACTTCAGGGATGATCAGAAATTTCTAGTGCTGGTGTTCTTCAAGAAGTTGGCAATTTCACCAGTGGCTGTCATTTAAGAGAAAGCAGCAGCTATGGCAGTCTTCAAAGCACTGGTCACCCTGCAAACTCATAGTGTCAGCTCTGTCCACAACGTGGAGAATAATATTAACACGGAAAGCACTGAGAAAATTAAGTAAAATATGTCAAGCAGCTGTACTGACAGCAGGGCCCAGAGATTCGGGGTTGGAGGGGCCAGTTTCGGGGGGGTGTTCTAACACCACATCTTCCTTTCTCTCCCTCTCCCCTCTCCATTGTTGTTCTGTGGTTTGTTTGTTTTCCACAGAGCTCTCAATGCCTTCCGATCAGTATGAGCTGCAGCTTCAGAACAGTACCCCGGGCCCTGAAGGAGACCCCGCCCGGCCTGTGGCCATCCTGGCCCAGGATATGTCCAGGGTCACCGCAGTGCAGCTGGGACAGAGCAGCCTTGTCCTGGGCCACAAGAGTATCCTCTCTGCCATGTTGTCACATAGGTGTGCTGTGCCTGCTGCTTTGAAGTCAGGTTGTTTTTCTTCCTGAGAACTAGCTGAGGCTAAAAATAGTTCTGTCTTCTCCAACTGTCTGAAAATCAGAAAGAACCTAAATAGCAGCAGTGCTGAGTGGAATTGCTCACCTCTGTGGTGACTCACCGAGAGACTCCCAGAGATTGGTGGCGGGGGCTGGCGCTGGTTATTCCTGGCATCCGGAAACTGCTGCCTGCAGCCCCACCAGAGGAGGTGGAGGCTGGTGGAGGCTGCTTCTGTGCTGGCATATAGGTAGCTGGTGTCCCAAAGGGTGTGTGTGTTGTATACCCTGGTGCCCCCTTCTGAGATTCCATGTTGCTATAGAATAGAAAGCACAGCGAGGCCTTGACTCTGCAGAATGTTTTGGCTGCAGCTGGGCTAAGCCCAAGAGTGCCCTCCTGTCTCCTGCACTGTGTGGAGTCTGCATGACCATGCGGGATCTGCACTGTGTGGAGTCTGCACGGCCATGTGGAGTCTGCACGGCCATGCGGGATCTGCACGGTCATGCGGGGTCTGCACTGTGTGGAGTCTGCACGGCCATGCGGGGTCTGCAATGTGTGGAGTCTGCACGACCATGCGGGGTCTGCACTATGTGGAGTCTGCATGACCATGCGGGATCTGCACTGTGTGGAGTCTGCATGACCATGCGGGATCTGCACGGCCATACGGGGTCTGCATGACCATGCGGGATCTGCACTGTGTGGAGTCTGCACGGCCATGTGGGGTCTGCACTGTGTGGAGTCTGCACGACCATGCGGGATCTGCACGGTCATGCGGGGTCTGCACGGCCATGAGAGGTCTGCACTGTGTGGAGTCTGCACGGCCATGCGGGGTCTGCACTGTGTGGAGTCTGCACGGCCATGCGGGGTCTGCAATGTGTGGAGTCTGCATGACCATGCGGGATCTGCACTGTGTGGAGTCTGCACGGCCATGCGGGGTCTGCACGGCCATGTGGGGTCTGCACTGTGTGGAGTCTGCACGGCCATACGGGGTCTGCATGGCCACGCGGGGTCTGCACGGCGGCCGGGCTGTCTCTAAGCCAGGCTGGAGCTGCCAGATGCTTTCTTTACTTGTTGGCTCATGTTGTGTCCCTTAATGAACACCTCAGGTATTCGCATGCAGGGTGCGTCTAGGCTCCCCAACAGCACCATCTACGTGGTTGAACCTGGGTACCTGGGTGAGTAAGGCCTCCTGGCGCTTCCTGAACAGTTTGCTTGTGACTGTAAGCTCCAGAGATGAAAAGGCAGAAGCGAGGGCTGGGGTGTAGCTTAGTGGCACAGTGCTTTTGTAGTCCGTGAGGACCTAGATTCCTTCACTAGTGCTGAAAACACAATGAAGAAGGATAGTGGCCCTCACCATAGGTTTCCAGTGGCCATTGGCTCAGAGCCTCAGCCCTGTCTGTCCCGGGTGGGGAGAGAGGTGGAGGACACTGCCTCTTGGTTTTTGTGCCAGGCTTTGTGCAGACTTGACCTGACAGCTTCTGTGGCTCTTTTGAGGCTGGGGGTACTGGTCAGGTCAGTAGGCAGATGGGGGAGGCATCTGAGAGAGGAGGGGGGAACCTGCAGCACTGGGGGACTCGGGGACACAGCCAGGGCCCAGGAGCTTCAGTGACAACCGCTGGAGACCCCCGGTACATTTGCATCATGGGAGTTGTACAATGCCTGTTCCTTGGGCTGAGGTGACTCACCTGCTAAGCACGTGACCTGGTGCAGTCAGGAGAGCCTTTATCCAGGGCACAGCAAACATGCATGGTTCACTGGTGGAGGAGAGCCTATTGGGTACAGACCTGTGTTGACAGGGTGGAGGCCCAGGGAGGGTGGAGGCCCAGGGAAGGTGGCCAGGAGGTTCCCTTGGTACTGTCTACCTGTCTGGCCTGTGCTGGGCCCTGGGGTTCAGGAGAGTAGGAGGGTCCTAGATTCAGTGTCTCAGGAGAGAGCTGTACACACTGTCAGAGGACAGTTGTGGAGTTCATAATCGTGAGGGCAGAGGACAGACTTGTGGAGACCTCATGTGTCCGGTGAGCTGTGGGAAGGGCGTCTTGGCGGCAGAGCATCCTGGGGATGGGAGAAGCTGCTGTGGCTTCCTGTGTGGGCATAGGACAGAGAGCTGCAGGGCAGCCCTGCTCAGGACAGGACTCCGGCTTCGTGAGTGCTTGAGCAGCCCGAGGCAGCAGGCAGGCAATCGGACTCAGGACTCAGAGGACCGCTCAGATTCTCTTGGTCAGGGTAGCAGGCTCTTGGGCAGCAGGCTCGCACCTCTCTGAGAGTCAAGGGGGAGGGGGAAGGGGGGATATGGGGCTCCAGACAGATGGGACTTGGTTGCATCTCTTTTCTCTGCCCTTGTGACTTGAATGCTCACATCCCACACTTGCCTCTTGTAGGGTTCACAGTTCACCCTGGTGACAGGTGGGTGCTTGAGACTGGCCGCCTGTATACAATCACCATTGAAGTGTTTGATAGGTTCAGCAACAAGGTGTACCTGTCTGACGTGAGTGCCTGTTAGAGTTCTTGTGGGGGGATGGTGTGGGTGGTGTACTGGAGCAGCTGCCCGAAGAGCAGCCCCTGAGGTGCTGGTCCCTACCCGGGAAGTCTGAGAGAGAGTCTTCAAGTTCCTGTGGTTCTCCCAGGTCTGTGGAGATGGGGGCATCTCAGGAGGCTGCGAGCTACAAACCTGCATTGCCACCCCACCAGCAGACCCCCTGCAGGGCTTGGGGGAGGGATCCTCTGGTGGCAGGATCCGAGGAGAGGGTGGTACCCTCCTGCTTCCTTGCCGGGAGCACCACCATGTTCCTGCTTTTCAAAGGGCTAGGGAACATTCCTGAGTGCAGGAATTACTATGTTCCATCCAGACGCCTCTGGGTGGCTGAGGCCCACCCCAGTTAGCTTTCTGGCTCTGGGACAGTGTATAAAATGTATGGCGGATATGAAGGTACAGTGGCCATTGTGTCCCCTGTGACAACTTCCAGGACCCTCCCAGTGGTGCTTTTGAAGGAAACCAGGCTCTCTCCTTTAGGCTTCTTTGCCGAAGTCATTACTGTCTTCATCTTGTTGAACAAAGGTTGGAGTGGTCACTGTTTTGTTGGAAGTCTCTGGGGGACTTGATGTCTCCATTGCCCCTCCTACTCCTTATCTGCTAGCTCCAGTTTGAGACCGTGGATCTAGGAAAGCTGTCCTGAGTGGGAAGTGGCGTGGTAGAAGTAGGGGCCAGGCCATCAGGCCATGCAGAATGGGTGGCTAAGAAGGGGCCAGAGGCTGGAGGGGAGCTTAGTTCAGTGGCTCGTACCTGTAATCCTAGTTACCTGGCTTGTTAGGCTGGAACTCCATCACTTGAGCCATGATTTTGGCATAACCGTAGTTACTTAGGAGGCTGAAATTAGGAGGATTGTAGATTGAAGGTCAGCCTGGGCAAAAAATTCACAAGACGTCTATCTCAGTCATTAAAAGCTGGGAAGGGAGGGTGACGCATGCCTGTCCTCCCAGCTGTGGTGGAAGGTCATTTGGAAGGTCACAGTCCCGGCTGGCTCAGGGAGAAAAGAGATTCTGTCTCAGAAATAACCACAGCAAAAAATTTCTGATGGCATGGCTACCCAACAGGGACTAAGTTTAGGCCTTGATAAGGCCAGTGGACAGAGAACTGGTCCAGAGCTTTGTCTAGCCCTCTGTCTGTCCTGGAGGGACAGACCTGGCCTGTTGGGAGTATTGTTTTACCTTCCCAGGTCCCCCGAAAGCACTTCTCACCTTTCCTGTTCGCCTTCTAGAACATCCGCATTGAAGCTGTGATTCCTGTGGAATATTTTGAGGTTCTCTCATCTTCTCAGAATGGGTCATACCATCACGTTAGGGCAATACAGAGAGGCCAAACGACTCTCCATGCGGCCCTCACCTCTGTGGTAGACCAGGCAAGTTCACATCACTCCTTTACCACTCCCTTAGGCCCACCTAGTCCACCCCCTCAGGAAAGACCTGTCATCTGGCAGGGTCGGGGCCCAGGCTCCACTCCACTCGGTGACAACGGAGGCCTGCCCACCTGGGCTCAGGCACTAGTTTCCATAGTCTGCCCAGGGCCTGGGGCTGTGGGCTCTTCTTCTTGGAGACAGAGCAGCCCTTCCCTCCCCTCTCACTGACCTTGTGAAAGCGGTCTATGTCTTCTAGAAGTGGGATGGACTGTGTCTATCAGTGCCCCAGCCAGACCCCCAAGTCATTCCCCTATTTTGTCCGTTCAAATCCTGCAAGACTTTTTACAGAGCCAATTGTTTTGTCTTGTGGGCACATTCCCCTTTCTCCATCCTGCACAAATCCCCTCCAGACCTGTGAGAGACAGCAGTATACAGCAGGAAAGGACACTGTGTCCCAGATAGTGATCCCGTAACACTACCACCGCAGCGCTGGGGTGTGGGGTGCTCCCAGCCTGTTTCTCCATCTTAACAAGACAAGCACATCCATCCTGTTGGGTACCCTGAGGATTCAAGCCAGCAACATTAACATGGCTGACTATTAGAGAGCCATGGGAAGCCATTCTCCAAAGCCTAAGAAAGCTGTGGTTGCCTGTCATCTTTTCCACACTCCATAAGTGTAATACTACCTTTGTGGTCTGATTCCCAGGGGGCGGAATGTCTGGGAAAAACTGCTACTGATCTGGTTGTCATGGTAACATGAAGCAGTTTCATCCCTTGCAGGATGGAGGGGTGCATGTGCTACAGGTACCTGTGTGGAACCAGCAGGAGGTGGATATTCACATCCCCATCACCCTCTACCCCAGCATCCTGACGTTTCCATGGCAACCAAAGACTGGCGCCTATCAGTACACCATAAAGGCATGTGAAACCCCACCTCTGCATGTCTTCCTGAGCGTTTCCTGTGGTTTGTGGCTTTTGTTCATTTTTTTCAATAATAATACTTTTAGAGATAGAAATGGTTAATTAGCCTTCCCAATTTCTCTATTTCCATCTTAGCAGTGTAATTTGAGTTAATCAAGGAAGAAAATAACAACTCAGACAAAGAAAAGGCAGTGCTGAGTTTCACTTACTCACTTTTCTAAATCACAATGGTTTTTTGTTTTGTTTTGTCAGTCATGGGGCTTGAACTCAGGGCCTGGGCACTGTCCCTGAGCTCTTCTGCTCAAGGCTAGCATTCTTCCACCTTGAGCCACAGCACCACATTTTCCGGTGATAAATTGGAGATAAGAGTCTCGTGGACATTCCTTCCCAGGCTGGCTTTGAACTATGATTCTCAGATCCTGAGTAGCTAGGATTACAGGCATGAGCCACCAGTGCCCAGCTTGTGTGTGTGTGTGTGTGTGTGTGTGTGTGTGTGTGTGTGTGTGTGTGTGTGTGTGTGTGTGTGTGTGTGTGTGTGTGTGTGTGTGTGTGTGTGTGTAAATACTTAGAGAAACACTGGAATTTGAGGGAAAAGTATCTCTACCCTGCCACTGTGGCCATGGTGCCACTTGGCACCAAGCAGCAGGGACTAACTTCAGATGGGGCCTGAGCCTTGTGGTCAGTCCAGTCTCATCACTTCTGTGGTCCACCTGAGTAGTGACAGGGTTCTGACTGCACCTGTCTATTTGCTCACTCAGGTGTCACCTTCCTGGCCTCTAGGCCAGACCTGGAGAAGGAAGGACTGTTGTGTGCTTCCAGCAGACACTTAGGAGTGCGCAGGGGGTATGCTGGGACTCGTATATGATCACAGGGGCAGGAGTCCTGCAGGTGGCTCTTGAGGCCAGCCTGAGCCCTGGAAGATGCCAGTGGGTTCTAGGGCTGCTGTTACAGCAAGTGTTAGCAAAGAACCAGAGATGAGATAGGATAAAGGAACAAGGGCCAAAGGACCCTATGGCTAGATGTGGCCTGTGTCACATTGTCTGCAGGGAGGTCACTGACCACGTACATGTGCGGGTAGCATACGCGTGCACAGGCTCGTGATAAAGTGCAGATGAGCGCATGGGAGTGAATGAATGTGTGATGTGAGGAAATATTGGTGGCTATATGTGCTAGTCTGAGTTGGCTAGTGAGTGTGAATGCATGGGGTTGCGTGTCAGCTGTTGTCTGTGTGTGTGATACAGAGCATGTCACTGTGTGAGTGGGAGGGTGCGTGAGAGTATGCATGACTGCAGCACGCATGTCCCCGGCCCCTTGCATGCAGGGCAAAGCAGGTGGCTGGTTGATGTGATTGTTTCTCTGCCTAGGCTCACGGGGGCAGTGGAAACTTCAGCTGGTCCTCCTCAAGCCACATGGTTGCCACGGTCACCGTCAAGGGTGTGATGCGCACCGGCAGCGACACGGGGCTTGGAGTGATCCAAGCACACGACGTGCAGAATCCTCTGCATTTTGGTGAGATGAAGGTGAGATCTTCAGGGCCAGGACAGCGTGGGGGGGCTGGGGTTGGGGTCCCAGAACCCTTCTTACCAGTCCTCAGTCCTCATCAGAATTGCCTTCCAGCCCTCCATCCTGTGCCTGAGTTGGGCAGTCTAGTTTGGCATTTGAATGGTTCAGGAACTCCAGGAGCAGGGGAGTTTGGTCAGAATGCCCTGCACAGATAGAGACAGCAGTGGGACCAGCAGGGCCAGGGTCTCTGCAGGGAGATGTGGGCACAGAGGACCAGAGAAAATCACAGATCCATTTAGAAAGGTCCCCACACCAAAGGTGTGAATCTCAGCCTGGCTGGTCCATTGAGGCCTGAGTGGGAAGAGGGAGCTCAGAAGAGGGAGCTCCCAGACAGACACTAGCGGGCAAGTCTCTCCCCTCACCCTATTCATTGCATAGCCAAAGCTGAGGACTGTCCTCAGAAGCAGCATGTGTCTCAGACCTGGTGTTGAGGCCTGACCACTGGCTCCCACCTAGACGCCCAGCTGTGCTCGGCTTGTCACAGTTTCTCCTCATGCTGGGCTGTGCATCTGGAGGGTGAGGTTGGTGGTTGGTTTGACTGGGCGGAGAGCAGGTGATGAGAGCGAGTGCTGTCCTGAGCACGCAGCCCGTGGTGCAGCCAGCGAGGCCTTCCCTGGGAAGCAGCCGCCACCGCCTCACTCACCCTCCCCAGCCACTTGCCCAGCACACAGTCAGTGATCATGTCAGAATGTGTCCGTGGGAACCCGGAGATTCTGACCCTACTGTTCCCTGCCAAGCTGCCACCTCCTGTTGGTGTGTTGACCCGGAAGCCTCCCGGCTGGTTACCCCACAGCTTTATTTGATCCAGAGACCAGAGTCAGCTCTGCCACACAAATCCAGGCTTCCTTCCCAGGACTCAGGCTCTGCAGGAAGCCCTACCCCCTCCTTCAATCCCCTCCCTCACTACAGCCACACTGTCCTTTGTAGCCTTACCAACAGAGCTGCCATTTGCCTAGGATCATCCCTTCATCCAAATGTTCTTCTTACCCCTCACCCTGGCTGCCTCTGACATGATTCTCAGATCTGAGCTTCTGGTGACCTCTCAGGGAGTCCTGTCTGGCCACTCTGTTTCTGAATCTCCCAGACCCAGCTCTGTCCTTTCTCTAAGATGTGCTCAGTGTCCTGCCCAAACCTGAGCTACAGGGCAATCCCTGCATGGAAGGGCTGATGGGTCACCCTGTCCTGCAGGTGTATGTGATCGAGCCCAGCAGCATGGAGTTTGCACCGTGCCAGGTGGAGGCGAGGCTGGGGCAGACCTTGGAGCTACCCCTGAGGATCAGCGGGCTCATGCCTGGCCAGGCCAGCGAGGTAGTCGCCCTGAGTGACTGCTCCCACTTTGACTTGGCAGTGGAAGTGGAGAACCAGGGCGTGTTCCAGCCACTGCCAGGTAAGCCAGCTCTGCTGAACGGGTGCCAGGCCCTGGGTTTGGGGCCAGATGGCCTTTCTGTGTGTGCCAGGTCCCTAGAATGGGCATGGGGCTGCAGCATGACGAATGGCATTTGTGCCCTGTCCACCATCGGCTCCCATGTAGTGTGAACCTTGCAGGTGGTGTGACATTTGGTGCATCATTTGCCCCTCTCTGCCTCAGTTTGCAGATGTCCACAATGAGTGATCTGAGTAGCGCTGCACGCCAGTGCAGTTTCTCACGGTGCATCGTGTACAGATGTTCTGTCTAGTTCTTATTTAACACCTGAGGCATGCACCCCCCCCCCCCCCCCCGCCTGAGCACATGTGTCTTTTCTCCTCAGCTTACCCTACAGAGTGTTGGCAGTGGTATTGGTTGTGACCCTGGCAGTGGTAGTTGATGGAGTGCTAGCCCTCCCTGCAGGCATGGTGCCAGCACCTTGTGTGCCTGACCTGACCTGGTTTAAACTGTGCCACCACAGGGGCAAGAGCTGCTTTGGGGCTGTGTGTCAGATGAAGACATGGAAGCTACCTCAGAGCACACCTGACACAGGCCAGGGTGGAGTGCAGGTCTGGCTGTGTCCAGCATTGTGCTAAAGCTTTGGTACCTTTGAGATGTGGCTCATAGCGGCATGGACCTTGGTTAGTGCCAGGAGTCTGCTCTGATTTTCAGGTGAAGAAAATCAGGGGACTAATGAGCTATTGAATGGACACAAGATTCGGGCAGGTGTCAGTAGTAACAGGGACACCATTCACTTGGTGAGGGGGCTGTGCCAGAGCCCCGGTGAGCAGGTCCTGCTCTGCAGCTGGTGAATTTGGCAGCCTGGAAAGGCAGGACCTGTCTGCTGTCAGCACGTGGACCTAGTGCTTAGGCCCTGGGGAGCCAGTGGAGGGGCTGGGACAGAGGATGGTGTGGTCCCGGCAGGCAGGCCATGTGATGTGTTTGTGGCATGGGCTACTGTTTGTAGCTACATGGTTTTGCATGCTGCAGTAGTAATTACACTCTGCTGCACGTCATTACTGTACAGAGGAAGGTAGCCAGCATGCTTCAGAAACCCTTGAGCAAACCAACACTTCAGGTCACCAGCTTAGGAAGCCCACAGCATGGGTCTCACATAACCACTTAGAATGGAAAAAGCAGGACTTGGAAGGCCGACTTGCATTCAGGACCCAGGATCTCCGTGCACCGCCTCCGTGTGCACCCCGGAGGGGGTTGCGCAGGTGCCTCCCAAGCTGGCAGTTTGGGGCCAAGCCAATCATCAGCCACTAGCTCTGTGATGTGGGGCTCGTCGGCCCCATCTCTGAGCCTTGGTTTCTCTATGGGTAAGGGTGTGGTGGCCCTCACCCACCTGAGGGCCACACCTGGACAGCCAAGACAGAAGTCCTGTGAGCTTAGAATCCTATCAAAAAGCTCCTTCAGTCTCCCTGGCATACATTTGCGGCATCTTGTATTGACTTGTGTGTTTGGTCCAGGTTGTATAAAAGATGTCATAGAAACATGCAAAGTCAGGGTGGACAAATGCCCCTGGAAACCATGACTCAAGGGCTGGGGCAGCAGGCAGTGTCTGTGAGGTCCACCCTGAGCCTGCTTGGCCCAGGGAGCAGTGGGGCAGACAATGATCTCTCTTCCCCTAAGTTCAGAGAAGTCAAGTTCCTGGAGACAGAAGTGGAATGAAGGGTGCCAGGGCTGGAGGAGGAGAGAATCATCAAGTTGTTGTTTAAAGGGGGTAGATATAGGTTGTTTTTTTTTCTTTAAAAGATAGTTGACTTTTGTGATAATTGACTTGGCAGTGGTTGCACAACCCAGCACACATACCTAATGTTGCTTAACTATGCACATATAAGTTGTTAAGAGAAGGGAGCAATGTCTCCCTGTTTCTCCTCCAGAGTCCCCACACTCTGTTAGAGTGTGCCCCTTCCTTTCTGCTTGTCTGTCTGCTTTTTGTCTGCTTGCTTGCCTACTTACTTACTGAATAAAGCTCTGCAAAGTTGTCCTACCAAAAAAGAAGAGAAAAAAAGAGCAAGAAGCCAGTGGCTCACTTCTATAGTCCTTGATACTCAGACTGAGACCCAGAAGATCACAGATCAGAGCCAGTATGGCTAGAAAAGTCTTCAGGTCTTTGTCTCCAAAATAACTAACAAACATCCAAGCTGAAGCTGTAGTTCAGGTGGTATAGTACCCACCAAGCAAACAAGCTGCAAGGGTGAGGACTTTAGTTTAAATGTCAGTGCTGCAAAAAAAAAAAAAAAAAAAAAGTTAAAGTGTGAAATTTATGTATATTTTACCAGAATTCAAATTTAGAAGTTTTTTTTAAAAGTTAATTAAAATTGATGGGCAATGGCAGGAAAGGAACAGCTTCTGGTAGCAGTACGGGCTGATGCAGTGTTTTAGGAGTTATTCAGTGATCAGGATCAAAGCTGCACAAGCACATTGAACTTGCCTAGGGGTCTCCATCCTAGAGACACAGCCAACAGAGGTGCTGAGGGCTGCCCTCGCAGGCTGGGCCGCCTGCACTGTTCCGGCAGTGCTGTGCAGCAGGGCCCCAGCCAGAAACAACCCAGGTGTTCTCAGCTGAGTTCTGTTCTTGGTCTATGGAAATGTGGATCAAGGACCTACAACATGCAGACACCAGGGATCTCAGCCAGCGCTGAGCGCAGGAAGCTACACACGGAAGAGCTTGGGCTTGGTTTTGTACACAGCATAGAACAAGCATGAGAAGCTGACCTGGGAGAAGTCAGGGAGGGACGGGGAGGGATGCCGAGGGTACTGGCTGGATCTGGATAATGGTATACTGAAGATGTGGGAATAGGCACTGTGAATTGTACATTTTGGTATGTCACGCATACTTATATTTTTTTCTGTTTGCAGTACTCTTTGTACTTCTGGCAGTTGTTTCACTACTGAGCTATACCACTAGGTCCTACCTTTTATTTTCTTTCTTTTTTTTTAAAAAAAAAGCACCACTTAAAATCTGCTGATATATCACGGCTAGGATGAAGGAGGGCTCTGAACCTGTCATCCTTTCCCTGCTCAAGTCTTGTTCATGGTGACCAAGTGACTCTCCTTCTCTCTCTCTCTCTCTCTCTCTCTCTCTCTCTCTCTCTCTCTCTCTCTCTCTCTCTCTCTCTTTCTCTTTTTCTCTTTCTCTCTTTCTCTCTTTGTCTGGGCCTGAGCGCTGTCCCTCAGCTCTTCAGCTCAAGGATAGAGCTCTACCACTTGAGCTACAGCACCACTTCCAGTTTTCTGGTGGTTTATTGGAGATAAGAATTTCACAGACTTTTCTGCTCAGGCTGGCTCTGAACTGCAATCCTCAGATCTCAGCCTCCTGAGTAACTAGGATTACAGGCATGAACCACCTGCGCCTGGCTGACTCTCCTTTTCTTACAGGAAGGCTGCCGCCAGGGTCGGAGCATTGCAGCGGTGTGAGGGTGAGGGCCGAGACCCAGGGATCCACCACACTCCTGGTGAGCTACACACATGGCCACGTCCACCTAAGTGCCAGGATCACCATCGCTGCTTACCTGCCTCTCAAGGTGAGCCAGCCTCCTGTCCTTTGCTCCCCAGCCAGCCCCGTCATTCCCTGCTCTATGCTCCTTGGGGTGGGGCAAGCAGCTCCCTGTTTCTAAGTGCTCTCATGATCTACATGGCAGCAAAACAAACTTTCCTTCATTTGTTGGAGACTTTCAGGATATCTTGGACTTATTGCCAATTCACTCTGCCAGGGAACACTGCCAGTGTGCAGGGAGCTCCAGGTACTATGTACAAAATAGTCCCGAAGGCTTGTTCTGGAAGCCTGTACAGACCCAGTAGGAACTGAAGGGATCGCAGCAGAGCTAAAAGTAAGGAACAGAAGTTCAAACCTGGCACCAAAAGAGGGGGAAGCAGACCGCCAAGCTAGGCCAGCAGGCACCCTGATCCTGTGCTTCTCTTAGTCATCTGGTGTCTTTCCTGTCAGGATTTTTTTCTTTCTTTATTTCCTCTTGTGTGTTCTGAGAATTGAGCCCAGTGGCTCATGCCCAAGCAGTCTGCCCACTGAGCTACAACCTCAACCCTATTTTTTTTATTATTAAGATAGGATCTTACAAAGGGAGGCATGGCTCAAGCGGTAGTAGACCTTGCTAAGTTTCCCAGGCTGTCCTCAGAATTGCTTTGGTTCAGTTCACCTGCTTCAGTCTCTCAAGTAGCTAGCGTTACAGTTGAGTGCCACCATGTTGGGCTGTTTAATTTGTTGTTGTTTTTTTTTTGCAGTATGGGATTTGAACTCAGGGTTCATGCTTGCTAGGCACGTGCTCTGCCATTGAGCCACTGCCTTTATTTTTAAATTTTTTATTGTAAAGATACTATACAGAGGGTTACAGTTACATGAGTAAGGTAATGAGTACACTTCCTATTGAGCATTGTTACCCCTCCACTGTTTTCCCCCTACCTCCCTTCCTCCCTCCCTTCCCTGGAGCTACTGCCTTTTAAAGCAACAGTGTAGTTAGAGTCTAGTCCATCCGTGTCAGAAGTGCGTTAGGGACCTGCACAAGGTGCCTGGCTCTCACCTCCCTAGCCTCCATCTGAACCTGAGGCTGTTGCCAGCTTGTAGTTGTGGTAAATATGGTGTAGGGAGCATCTCCTCATATATGCACTGGCTTTTCTCTCACTTATTCTGTTAAGAAGCTGCATCTCAAAGAGTTCCTTGTTTTGAGAGCTATTGGTATTTTCAGGGCTTTTCCATGAGTGTTATAAAAACAAATTAATTTCTATACATACCCTACCCCAGTGAGGGCTTCTTTTTTTCCAAAGAACCCTGATTCCATGGGATCTCCCTAACAACTCTGTGGGTGCACAGGCATGCAGTTTCAAAGCGAATATAGAGCCTTCCCCCAGAGCCAGGTGAGTCTTCCAGTCCTGATGCTGAGGAGTGCTCTCTCCTCCCCTTTCTTCAGGCTGTGGATCCCTTGTCTGTTTCCGTGGTAACCCTGGGCTCCTCCAAGGAGATGCTGTTTGAAGGAGGCCCCCAACCCTGGGTCTTGGAGCCTTCCAAGTACTTTCGTAACATCACCTCTGAGGACACAGGCAGCATCAGCCTGGCGCTTTTGGGGCCCCCTGCCTCCCGGAGTTACCAGCAGCACTGGATCCTGGTGACCTGTCGGGCCTTGGGTGAACAGGTCAGTGGGAGCCCCCCGCAGGCCCCCCAAGTCCAAGGGGCATGGAAAATCCATTTAGTTCCCAGCAGAACCTTGAGAGACCCCTTTCTGCAGGGCCCACTTTAGAGATGGGCAGACTAATACTCAGTGAAGCAAGGTGCCTGGGCGCACACTGGAAGGGTTCAGTGCGGGTGGTAGGGTCCCTCAGTACATCCCAACCACCACAGAGTCTGCCTGTTGGTGACCTCCCCCTTTCTCTTTTCATCTGAGATCGAGATTTGAACTTGGTATCTGACACTGTCACTCATTGGCTGGTGCTCTTACTACCTGAGCCATACCTCCAACCCCAGGGTTGGCTATTTCTCTGTGTGTGTGACAGCCTCTCTGAGGGGTGAAGCTCCAGATCAGGTGTCACAAAACCAGGTGTTTCCAGGGTCAGGTGTAAACAGGAATGAAACTATACCCATCCAGGCCATCGGGCTGCTGAGGAACATCGGCATGACCATGTAACAAGGTGCCCAGCCCTCATCCTGATCCACCTCCCAGAGTCAGGTCCCCTACTCTTCAGTGTGCATGTCCCCCACGCACCCCGCTCTGGGGAGTGACATCAGATCAATGTGGACTCCCCATTTAAACATCTAGGATCTTATGGGATCGATAATGTGGCTGGGTCCTAGGAAAGCATCCTGCAATCTGCTATTTTCCTGCCTGGGGACTTGTGCAGAGTGCAGCTGTCGCTCCCACCTGAGACTCTTTTTTTTTTTTTTTTTTGGTCAGTCGTGGGGCCTGAACTCTGGGCCTGGGCGCTGTCCCTCAGCTCTTCAGCTCAAGGCTAGTGCTCTACCACTTGAGCATCAGCCCCACTTCCAGCTTTTTCTGCTTATGTGGTGCTGAGGAATCGAACCTAGGGCCTCATGCATGCAAGGCAAGCACTCTACCACTGAGCCACCTTCCCAGCCCCTCACCTGAGACTCTTAAATGCTGGCAAAGTGCTCTCCCACCCCTTAGTCCCTGGCCTTTCTCAGCCCCCTGAGGTTCAGGGGTCATTGTGCCTATCCTATAGAAGGAGAAACAGTCTTAGCTCAGAGGATGAGAGACTTTGGGTGTCTGTTTCTTCCCTGCCAGGTCATCGCCCTCTCGGTGGGGAACCAGCCCAGCCTCACCAACCCCTTCCCTGTGGTGGAGCCCGCTGTGGTGAAGTCTGTCTGCACCCCACCGTCCAGGTTCACCCTCACGCCTGTCTACGGCAGCCCCCAGCTGGACCTTTCCTGTCCCCTGCTGCAGCAGAACAAGCAGGTGGTGAGTGTGGCCGCTCTCGAGAGCCAGGTGACAGTGTTACTGGTTAGGCAGGAGGCCACCCCCATGCACGGTCTTGAGTGCTGGTAGGTGGTAGCTCCATGCTCACTGCCTGGGCTCTGCAGCCAACCCTGCCAAGGATGAGGGGTTCTTGTGAGCCTAGCTCGAGGAGCTTCAGGGCAGGAGTGGTGGGATGACTTCAGTGTGGCTGCTGCGGGTGGTGCCTGGCTTGCCTGGTTCCCACTTTGTAGTGGGATGACGGCAACGTACGTTTGTTAGAAGGCACACCCGGAAGTTGGGTTTGGATCTTCTTGGAGCATAGGTAGGCCATCCTGTCCTCTTAGGCTTCACAGTCCCCATGCTGTGTAGCTGCAGGTCCTACCAGCCTCCCAGCTCCAGTGGCAGCACCACGTGAACATCATCCTCTCAGATCCCAGACTCGCTGTCTCCCTCTGCTGGGTGTTGTTAGACCCTGGCGGTGTTCAGAGCATGGTGTGTGGACATTCCTGTGTGATTGGAGCAGGAGTGGGAGCTGCAGAGGAGCGGTGATAGCTGAGGCTCCAAGAAAGTTGGGAGGGAGGGAGGGAAGTCTCTGAAGCCTGTCTGAAACTGAGGACATGTGGCGTGACCTGCAGGCTGGGCCCCCTGAGAGCTGGGACTCATCCACGCTCACTTCCCAGGACACTCAGATCCCTGGTATGGATTGTGTGCTGCTTAGGGTGGGGACTCACCTCCAGCAGCCCTAGCACTTGCCCTTCTCCCAGCATGGCAGCTTCTCAGGCCAGGCAGCCCCATCACCGGAAACTTTAGAGTGAGCCACAGGAGAAGGGAGGTCCACAGAGAGGATGGCCGCTGGAGCAGAGGTGAAATGTGGACTGACTGCAGCCTGAGGAGGTACTGCAGGAGGAGCAGAGTGGAAAGCTGACAGAGAGAGAGACAGACAGAGACAGAGAATGAGAGAGAGAGAAAAAGAGAGCCTTCTCTCCACTTTTCCCAATCACTCAACTCTGAGGCTGAAACTCCGTGGATCAGCATCTCTCCCCGCCACTTGCCCCAAGGCTGTCCTGCAAGGCTCGGTTAAAAGTAAGGATTTTTAGTGTCCAGCCTCAGAACACTGGCTCCCCTCACCCCTACACAGATTTGGCAGACGATCCACTTTCGTTCCCTTTCAGTAGAGGAGGGGACCCCAGGCTCAGCTCCTGCAGCTGCAGGAAGCCAGCATTCACCTGACTCAGCCCTGGCATTTAGAGCGTGGCAGGGACAAGCGTCACAATCAAGCCTCGAATCAGTGTGTCCGGGCAAAGCCTCTGCCTGACTTTGCCATAGCATCTTCTTTCCTTTTCTTCTTTTTTCTTTCTTCTTTCTCCTCCTCTTCCTCCTCCTTCTCCTTCTCCTTTTCTTTCTTCTTCCTTCTTCCTTTTTATTTTATTTCCAGTCCTTGGGCTTGAATCCAAGGCCTGGGAGCTATCCCTGATCTTCTTTTGCTCAAGGCTAGCTCTCTACCACTTGAGCCACAGTACCATTTCTGGCTTTTTCTGAGAAGTTTATTAGAAGAGTCTCACAGCCTTTCCTGCCTGGGCTGGCTTCGAACTGGGATCCTCAGATCTCAGCCTCCTGAGTAGCTAGGATTATAGATATGAGCCAGCGGTGCCTGGCTCCCTTCTTCCTTCTTGTTTCTCCCTCCTCTTGGACATTGGCTCTGAAGCAAAGGTCTCCTCTGGGCCTGGTTGTGCCTTGGATTTAGCTCAGTGCTGTGTCTGGACTGAAAGGGGATGGTCTGCCTGTGGAGCTGGGCTCTCCAAACTAGCTTGCATGTGTCATTGATGTCAGGAGGAAATAATGGACCTTAGATGTGGAGTGGCTGTGATCCATCAGTCCTTGGGGTCCTGCGCCGTGAGGCAGCCATTCGGGCATGGCCTCTGCAATTTATGGTCTCATTAGGGGACCTTGAAGAAGATAGATCTCCATGGTGCATCCTGAGTGCAGTATCAATTTCATTTTATAGCTCCCAAACCCGGGGGTCACCCAAGACACATTTGCAGAGTAAATTATGGCAAGGTGAGACACAAGAATAGAGTTGACGTCTCGGAATGACAGATGGAGCCTGAGCCCAGCCTGACCTCGTCCTCGGGGCATCCCGTGTTCTCACTGTGCTCGAGTACCAGTTGTGTGCTCGGGGACCGACTAGCCAGCTCAGGCACCAAGGAGAAGCAAGATCAGACCCAGAGTTACACCCCAGCCTGTGTGACGAGCAACTCGTTCAACACCCCTCAGCCTCACCCAGCCTCTTGAAATGGGGGGTAGTGTTGATGACCTTACTGGAAGGGTTCAGTCTGCTTCTGGGTGTACTGGGCACAACGATGCCTTTTCCTTCCTGGAAAGGCCTTTATTTTCCACCTACAGTTGTTTCTGGAAGAGGATGGGATGTCTAGAATATGGTTCTCAGTGCCTATGCCCACTTGAAGCTCTCAGAGTTGTGTCATGCCTAGTGGCAAAACATTTGGTTGCTCAAGTAGTGGTGCTGACCTGCTGTCAGGAGGGCAGGTGTTGTCTATGTCAGCAGAGCCAGGCGTGGTGGTGGGGGTGGGGTCCTCGAGGTGGGGGTGGGGACCTCAGCGGCTGTGTCATCAGAATGGCCTTTATGTGTAAGTTCTTCTCTAAAATAGGGCACCTTCATCCCAGGTTGGCTTGGTGACTCTGCGTCTTGTCAGTTATCTTTGTTCCAAGACTTCCTCATTCTCCTTTACTGAGTTATTTTCTTCGCCAGGCCTCTGCTTGCATTCCGTAGCATGGGGAGGCCTACTCCTACCTCCGGGACTCTGGCAGGACCTTTGCAAACCCTGGTGGCTCCAGGATGTGTTGAGTAGTGCGTTAGCATCTTACCTTCATGTTAAAACACAGCAGTTGTCATGGAGGCAGAGGTGTCTCAAGGACAGCAAGGGCAGGCAGAAGGGAAGTAGCCCAGCTGGGGTGAGCAACTTGGAGTAGGGGTTTCTAACCTTAGTGACATCAGAAGCCAGACCATCTTCAAGTGGGGCCATCCCAAGTTCTGTGGTGCCCAGCAGGTCCTCCTTGTGTAGGGCTGTCCACGCCCTGTGGTGCCCAGCAGGTCCTCCTTGTTCAGGGCTGTCCACGCCCTGTGGTGCCCAGCAGGTCCTCCTTGTGCAGGGCTGTGCCATGCACTGAGGTACCCGGCAGCATTTCTTCCTCCTCTTTGTAGGTACCAGTGCAGCTGGTACCTACAAAGCCAGTTGTGACATCAAAAATCACCTCTACCCATTGCCAGAGGCCTTCTAATGATTGAGGGCCTAGTCCCTTGTTGAGTAGCAGAGGCTGGTGTAGACGGGGGCTGGGGTAGCACTGTGGCAGTAGTAAACACTGGTTTGTGACTCATCCTCACTCCTTCATCAAGACCCTGAGCCCACAAGGGAGCCATCTGGCTCAAGGACAGCCATGCAGTCAGCAGTGGCCAGGTCTGGTCCTGAGTTTGGCTCTGGCATCTGATGTTTCCTTCTTGCAGGTTCCAGTCTCCAGCCACCGGAACCCCCTGCTGGACCTGGGTGCCTATGACCAGCAGGGACGCCGATTCGACAACTTCAGCTCTCTAAGCATCCAGTGGGAGTCCACCCAGCCCTCACTGGCCAGCATAGAGCCCAAGCAGCCCCTGCAGCTGGTGGCTCGTGAGGATGGGAATGGCCAGAAGAAGTTACACGGTGAGGCTGCTTGTGATCAGTTAAGACCAGTGTCCTGTGGCAGGCTCGTGCCTGTTGGGTATCTCTGTTATCTAGGGCTCGGTGTGATCTCACTGCGCTCTCTCAGTCCCCCATAGGCTCGTTGTGAGGAGGAACCAGAGGCTCACGCCCTAGGACACCTCTCCAGCTCTAAGACTTGGGCCTCTTGGCTATTTGCTGTAGTGTTCACAAGCCCTCCCACAGCCCAGCATGGAGCCTGTCTCCTCCAGTTTACTTGGGAAATCCTTTGGTAGTCACTTAAGACCATAAAGTCTGCTTAGGACAGACAGGCAGTTTCTTTGGCTCCGTTTCCTGGTTTCAGAATTAAAACTGCAGATAGGCCTCAGAGCAGCCCTGGAGCTAACACGCACTTGTCTCCCCTTCCTCAACTCAGGCTTGCAGGCCATTTTAGTTCACCAGGCTTCGGGAACCACCACCATCTCCGCCACAGCTTCTGGCTACCAGCAGGCTCACCTCCGTGCTGCCCGAGTGAAACAACCGGTACCTCCCAGGGGCCACCAGTGGGTGGGCTGTGGGCAAGCGCCTGTAAACATGCATTTGAATAAGGTGGAGGCAGCATGTACTGGTTGGGAAGGAAAGGTGGTGCCAGGATTCAGAGCACCCTAGGTGCCAGCACGGGGAGCTTCATGGTGTCTTGGAAAGGTTTTACTCAGAGTCTGCACCCATGGGAGCAGCGCTGGGGGAATTACCTCTGAAAGGTTCGCCTGTCCCTGTCCTTGATGGCTCTGTCCCTTCCTGTGGGCTTGTGAGCGGCCTGGTGGGCCTCCCCGTGGACATGCATGCTGTGGGCCCTCTGCAGGCCTGCACACTTTCTCTTGGTGCACTAGTGATCTCTGCCCTGTGGGCTTCCCCTGGTATGGACATTTCTCTGGGCTTCCTTCCTCGAGCTGGCTTTCTTGAGAGGCCCTCTGCCCTGAGATCCCTGGCACGGAACAGGCGCTTGGGTGTAGTCCTGTGGCACTCAGCAGAGACATGTGTGGCGTATGTAGGTCTATGCACATGATAGTGTGCACCCCCTAGCCAAGACACCTGCAGTATCACTGGGTGATGGTGTTCTAGAGACCCCGTTCATGTACACAGTCCATCGCTGATGCACTGTGTCATTGTATATATAGGTGAGTGGCACTTGGGTCATATCCAGTACTCTTCTCTCGAGTGACATGTGACATATAGTGTGTTGTCTGCTACCCAAGGTAGTGGCGGCTCTCCTTATCTTCCATGAGTCAGAAGACCCTTCTGTGGGGCCCTCACCCATGCCCAGGCTGGTCAGAGGCTTTGCTGTTTGTCCGTGTCCTCCTGCATGGTGGCGTGTGCTTCATGCACAACACTTGGCCATCTGCTGTGAGCCCTGAAGGTCAGGTGTGCGTGTAAGCAGCTGGAGTGACTAAGCAGGACCATTGACCGCCTCCTGCTCTGGCGGGACGTAGGCTCACCAAGGGGTACTTACAGGGCATGCTGCCCTTCCATGGGGCCCAGGAGCACCTGGGTTCATGGGGATTTGTGGCCTAGACATAATGAGCGGCCTGGAGTGAGTCCAGGCCCTGGGGCATCTGTCCCTCCACCAGAGAGGTGGCCAGGTGTCCTGTTCTCCTGGATGTGATGGTTTGGGCCTCACCCCTTCAGCACGAGCCTCCCATGCCTGTGTCGGCCTCCATAGAACTCATCCTGGTGGAGGATGTGAGGGTGAATCCAGAAGAGGTGACCATCTACAACCACCCTGGAGTCCAGGTACAGCCTGCCCTGCCTGTAAGAGACCCAGCCAGCTCCCCTTTCCCTCCAGCACCTGGCCTGACCCTCTCCCACACCTCTCCCTGCAGGCAGAACTTCGCATCACTGAAGGCTCTGGCTACTTCTTCCTCAACACAAGCACGGCAGATGTCGCCAGGGTGGCCTACCAGGAGTCCCAAGGCATTGCCACGGTGAGCTGCCCCTGCCTCCGAGTTGGCTCCCGTTCTTCTCCCAGGCTGTCTGTGGGCCTGCAGGCTGCTTCTTTCAGAAGCTCACCCTTAATCAAACCGGCTAGGTTGTCTCACTCTGAAACTTGAGTGTTGCAGTGCCACCTCTGGTCCCTGCTCCATATCCTATCACCCACACTGTTGGTTACCTAATGGTTTCCTTTCAACCAATCTTTTAATTAAGATTAAAATTGTATTTCATAAGCAGCACTACAGCAACCATAAAGAAACTCGTGTGTGTGTGTGTGTGTGTGTGTGTGTGAGTGTGTGTGTGTGTGTGTGTGTGTGTGTCCGTATGTCCATATCTATATAGAGAGATGAGATAGATATAGATAATATAATAATACCTGCTTTTCATAGTTCTCTTTTTTGTGCTGATCCTGGGGCTTAAACTCAGAGCCTTGCACTCTTGCTTAGCTTTTTCATTCAAGGCTGGCACTCTACCACTTGGATCACACCTCCACTTCTGACTTTTTGTTGATTAATTAGAGATAAGAATCTCAAGGACTTTCTTGCCCAGGCTGGCTTCAAACTACAATCCTCAGATCTCTGTGTCCTGAGCAGCTAGGATTACAGGTGTGAGCTATCAAACCTAGTTCCATGTTTCTTGGCTCTTTCCTACTCTTGCTGAAAAAGACTTGGTAATGCCAATGGAAAAATTTAGCATCTTGGTTTTTTTTTTAAATCATGTCCTGAGATTTCTTTTTGCATATTGCAATGTAGGCTGCATATTATTTTATGCAGTCATTTGTACTTAGGCATTCTAACCTTTTTCTAATGTTAGTTATGCAATTGTTCTTTTTATTTATTTTGTGTTTAGTTTGTTGTTAGTTCTGCCCCCAGTGGTCTTGAATCTTCCTACCTCCATCTGAGGAGCAGGGATCACAGGTGTGTGCCACCACAGCTGCCACTGTTGTTGGTGTGCCATTCTCTTCTTGTGAAGAATTTGGGTTATTGTAAAGTTTAATTTTTTTGATAATGGGGCTGGGAAGGTGGCTCAGTGGTAGAGCACTTGCCTTGCATGCCTGAGGCCCTGGGTTCGATTCCTCAGCCAGCACCACATAAGCAGAAAGAAAAAAGCCGGAAGTGGTGCTGTGGCTCAAGTGGTAGAGTGCTAGCCTTGAGCTGAAGAGCTGAGGGACAGCGCCCAGGCCCAGAGTTCAGGCCCCACGACCGGACCCCAAAAAAAAAATTTTTTTTTTATATTAAAAAAGGCAAAGACAATACCCTAACTGTCAGCATATTTGCATCTTGGTTATCTTCTTTAAAAGGATTCAGTATAGAATGTATGAAATGAATCCTGGAAGTCATAAGTACAGAGCAACACCATACAAGCAGAGTTAGTAAGTCCCAGCTGGGCTGTTGTTGGTTTTAGGTGGTTTGACTTCCCCTTTGTTGAGAGGGTAGTCACGTTATGGTCAGGGAATCAAAACAGCATCAACAAGGCATTTCATGTAAATGGAATCACACAAGGTGCGGTGTTTTGTGACTGGCTTGTTTTCACTTAGAATAATGTTTTCAATGTTTATCCATGTTGTAACATGTACCAAAAATTCATTCCTTATTTTGTGCCAGTCCTGGGGCTTGAACTCACACCTGGACTCTGTCCCTGGGCTTTTGTGCTCAAGTCTAGTGCTGTACTACCGAGCCATAGTTCCACTTCTGGCTTTTTGGTGCTTAACTGGAGATAAGAGTCTCACAGGCTTTCCCACTTAGGCTGGCTTTGAACCATAATCCTCAGATTTTAGCCTCCAGAGTAGCTAGGATTACAGGTGTGAGCCATCAGCTCCCAGCTTGTTTATTCCTTTTTTATGGCTAATTAGTCCTTTGTATGGATTTGCCAATGGGTATCTGTGAATTTTCTGCCTTTGAATACTCTGAGTAATGGCCGCTATGAACATTTGTATATAAGGGTTTCTTTTGTTGTTGTTTTGTTTTGTTTTTGTAGCACATGGGGTTTGATCTCAGGGCCTCACAGTTTCTGGATTAGTGCTCTACTACTTGAACCAAGCCTCTAGCACTGATTTGGGTCATTATTGTTTGTGATGGTGTTTCACAGAATTTTGTCATGAAGAGGTCTTGGATCCATTCTCTCCTCCCACCCCCCCACAACTCTTGAGTTCTTGATCCAGGTGGGCTTTGTTTTTTGTTGGTGCAGTGCATTACTTTAATGGAATTTCAGAAACTAAACCAATCTTACATTTTTCAGATAAATCCTAATTGGTCATGATGCATGTATCTTTTATATGTAGATGAATTTAGTTCTGAGTTTTTTGTTCCAGGATTTTTTTTTTTTTTTTTGCCAGTCCTGGGGCAAAACTCAGGGTCTGGGCTCTGTCCCTGAGCTTCTTTTGCTCAAGGCTGGCACTCTATCACTTAAGCCACAGTGCCACTTCCAACTTTTACTGTTTAGTGGTATTGGGGAATCGAACCCAAGCCTTCATGCATGCTAAGCAAGGCAAGCACTCTACCACTAAGCCACATTCCCAGCCCCACCCCCATTCCAGTATTTTCACATTCTATTTGTAAAAGATTGGTCTGTCATTTTCCTGTGATATTGTCTGCCTTCAATAGACAAGGTAATACTGAACTCATAGAATAAATTGGAAGTGTTTCTTCTTCTACTTTGGGAAGAATTTATGTAGAATTGATAGTAATTATTTTTGTTTGGTAGCATGTTAACCAGAGAAGACATAGATGTGAGCTTTTCTTCATGAGGAGTTTTTTAAATTGCCAATTCAGTTTCTTCAAGGTGTTATGTTGTATTCAGATGATTTATTTTATTTATTCATTAATTTTTGGTAGCTAAGACTTTGTTTATTTTATCCATTCTGTCTGATGTGTTGCTGTGTCAGCTCTCTGTTGCTGTGACATAAGTGCCTAAGATAAATAAAAGAAGGAAAAATTTATATGTTTCAGAAATTCAGCCCATGAATGCTGGCTCATGGTTTCAGAAGTTCAGTCTGTGGTCGCTTGGCCAGGGGTTTGGGCCTGTGGTGTGGCAGGATAGCGTGGCTGGAGAGCATGATGTAGGAGGCTGCTCACCTCATGGCGGGGAAGCTCGGGGGGGGGGGGGAGCAGATCCCCTCAGCCCAGGCCTACTTCCTCCAACACCCTGTTACCACTTGCATGCAGGTAGGAACCACAAGCTAGTGCCACAACACACAAGCCTCTGGGGAGCAGCCCGTGTCCGACCTCTAATGACTGGTGTTTGGTTGTCCAGTTTTGTTTTGTTTTTTTGTCGGTCGTGGGCCTTAAACTCTGGGCCTGGGTGCTGTCCCTCAGCTCTTCAGCTCAAAGCTAGCGCTCTATCAGTTGAGCCACAGCGCCACTTTCAGCTTTTTCTGCTTATGTGGTGCTGAGTAATTGAACCCAGGGCCTCATGCATGCAAGGCAAGCGCTCTACCACTGAGCCACCTTCCCAGCCGGTTATCCCAGTTTTTCCCAGTAGTCCTGTTTGTCTGTTAGAAATTTCCACTGTCCTTGCTGGTTCTAGTCATTGCATCAATTCTTTTCTTCACTGGGTCACATTAACTAAAAGTTTGTCACTTTGGCTACTGTACAAAGAATGAACTTTGGGTTTCATTTGTATTTTCTTGTCTCTGTTAATTTTCATTATTGTTTCATTTATTTTGGGGGGGGGGGGGTCCGGTCGTGGGGTCTGAACTCTGGCCTGGGCGCTGTCCCTCAGCTCTTCAGCTCAAGGCTAGCACTCTACCACTTGAGCCACAGCGCCACTTCTGGCTTTTTTCTTTTTGCTTATGTGGTGCTGAGGAAACGAACCCAGGGCCTCATGCATGCAAGGCAAGTGCTCTACCACTGAGCCGCCTTCCCAGCGCCCCTCATTTCCCTTTAGAGTCTGCTTTAGCTTGTCCTGTAAATGTTGCTGTGCACATCTGCCTTTTCATTCACCTCAGATTTTTCTAAGTTTAAGTTTCATTAGTAGCATGTGGTTTAGTTTCTGAATATTTGCAAACTATGAATTATGTTTTGATGATACTGGGGTTTGAACTCAGGGTGTTGTGTTTGCTAGGCAGGTGCTTTACCACTTGAGCTATGCATGAGGTCACTGATGGCCTCTTCATATTTGTGGCCCTACTGTGCGCTACGGGCTGGAGTTACCTCCAAACCCGTGATTACTTGCTCTCACGTATCTCCTTCATGCTGTTCTGGAAGCTATGGTACATCTCCGAAGCTTCCAGGTCCCAACATACAGTATAAACTTGCCAGGTTTTTGTTTTATTTTGTTATTTTATGCTGGTCCTGTGGGTACTTTTGCTGAGCATTTCTACTCAAGGCCAGCACTCTACCACTTGAGCCACAGCATCATTGCCAGCTTTTTTGGTGCTTAATTAGAGATAAGAGTTTCAGACTTTCCTGCCCAGGCTGCTGTCAAACTCAGATCTCAGCCTCCTGAGTAGCTAGGATTATAGGTGAGAGCCACTAGTGCCTGGATCACATTCTGTTTTTAAAACCAGAGGGAAAAAACAAAAACATGTCTCTCCGCAGTTTTTTATAATTACGTAATTACCTCTATAGGTGTCCTTTGCGTGGGCTTACATTTTGTCACGGGCTGTTTGGAGAGCTTCCTCTGGCATTTTTCTTAAGACAGATCTGTCAGCAGCACATTCTTCCAGTTTTTATCTTACTTTACCTTCTGTGTAACCCGTTGGGTGAGGGATTCTTCTGTTCTTGTTTGTTCGTTTGTTTGTTTGTTTGTTGGAACACTTTGAACATGTGATGTTATTTCCTCTGATGACCTTTGCTTCTGGTGAGAAGTTAGCCACTAATCTAATCGGTTCCCTTATCAGGGATGCGCCATTTTCTCTTGCTGGTTTCTAGGTTTATTTCCTCCTTTGGGGCTTTAAGTATTATTTATTTAACCATGATGTAGCTTTCAGGACTTGATCCAAATCCAGGATCCTTTGAAGGAACTTTCTAAGGAAGGTGAGTAAGATTTGAGTTCTGGAGAATTCCACCCTTCCATCCTCCTTCCCCGTTTCTCTGTGGCAAGTTCACTGGTCCACAGGCTGGTGGTCTGCTTCTGTCAGTGTCCCTCTGCTGGCCTTTACCACGCCACAGTAAACTATGGCTTTTCTGTTTGTAAGTCTGTGAATGTGGTACTTGCATTTCATGGAGTGTCCTGGGGGTAACAGACTACTGTCTTGTAATATATGTGGGTAGTTGCAAGCCATTATTGCTCCAGATACGTTTTCTCTCCTTCTGTCTCCTACTTCTCCCACTATGCATGGCTGGTGCACTTGATGGTGCCCAGATGCCTCTGTGGCTCTCCTCACTGTCCTCACTCCTCAAATCACATAATTCCTTCCAGCTGCCAGTTTGAATTTACTCTTCAGCTCCTGTCCCCCAACCAGTGAATTTTTCCTTTCACTTGTCTTACTATATTCAATTTAGGTAAGAATACCTTTTTTTTGTCCTCTCTTCTCTTCCCTCTATCCCTCCCTCTGCCCCACTATACACACACACACACATACACACACACACACACACACCACCACCACCACCACCACCACCACCACCACCACCACCACCACCACCACCACCACCACCACCACCACCACCACCACCACCCCCCCTGTGAGGTCTCTGATCACAGTGGCTTCTACAGGTCTGGTGTCTGGTTTCACCTTGCCCTTCCCAGACCCTCCACTGTTAATCTCCACTACTGGGGGCTGATTGCTCTGTTGTCTTCAGTGCACAGATTCTGCCCCTAAATCATTGATCTCAGTCAGAGTTCCTAGAAGAGACAGTTCTCACCCAGGAAGATGGTGGGGGTTTGTTCTGACACCTAAGTGGCTCCTGCCATCTGTCAACTTGCCCATTTCTCTCAGACAAGTTGCAGCCTCCAGGTGAGCCCATTTCCCTTGGCTCTGTCCTTTTCTTCACTGGGTGTGAACTGCTGCATTGTGTATAGATGAGGAGTTGGCATTTCCTGTGTTCTGACAGTGTCTGTATTTGGGCCTGCTTCTCCTCCTCGGGGGGGTGCTGGTGCTGTGGGAGGAGGGCACACCTGACGCTTCTCTCTGGCTCCTGCTCTTAGGAGCCTCTGTTGCACTTGGTGTCTGGGATCAGCAACCCCATATTCCTGGGTCTCCAGTCTTGAGACTAATCGGGTCCTAGTATTCTCCCAGGCACCACACCCGAGGGAGCCCCTCCTTCCTGCGTGGGTCTATGTGGTGGAATAGGCTCCGAGTTTGCGCTACACCGGCCTGGGGCTGTGCCTCAGCTGCAGGTCACCAGGCCTCGACCTTCTCCCTCACTCCTAGGCACTGCCCTAATGGAGCTGGGCCTTGAGACCCGACCTAGGGTACACTAGTGTGGGGTGGAGCTGCCACCTCCAGGCAGAGAAGGGGGTGTGGATCATATTTCAGGTGTTACCAATGTCCTTCTTTTCAGTTCGCCTGCTGAAGCGTGGCTTCATTCACTGTGCATGCCTAGAACCACATGCAGAGGTTTTAACAGTTGTGTGTGCTTTATGACTTCCACCCATGTCTCCTGAGGGCTGAACTGTAGACCTCACATTACCATGCCAGCACAGGGGCCTCGCTGACATGGGCTGTGCACAGTGTGCTGCGTGAGGAAGGAGCCGGCTTCTCAGGGGAAAGCAGAAATCTACTCAATAGCCCGACCTATTTCACCTTGTCTTCTGCTGTCTGGTGGAGAGGACGCTTCTTCCTGTTGCACGATGCATAGTGCACAGAGTTAAGAAAGCCTGCTGAGCCTGTGCAGCCAAGCAGGGGAACTTTCCCTCACGAGCCAGTGTGTGTCGAGATAGCAGGCCAGCAGCCTGCAACCCTGGGAAAAGCTCCTCTGCCTTTTTTATTTTAAGATCCAACGGCTTCCTGTATTGTCCAGGCTGGTCTTGAACTCCCGGGCTCAAGTGGTACTCCTGCCTGACAGCTGGGACTATAGGTGTGTGCTACCATGCCTAGCCCCCAAGTATTTTTATTCCCTTTATAAAAAGAAAAAAACAATGGTCTAGCCCAGTCTTCCTACCTCTTGGGCTGTGCCAAAGACTATTGCTACTCCGAAGGGAAATCAGATCCTGGTTTTTCTCCGTCTCATAACCTGCAAGAAGAATTTTCACCTCATAGTTTTCTTTTCTTGTGCCAGTACTAGGAACTGAGAGCCTGAATGCTGTCCCTTAGCCTTTTCACTCAAGGCTAGTACAGCTCCACTTCTGCGGTTTTGCTGGTTAAATGGAGATAAGAGTCTCACAGACTTTTCTGCCTGGGTTGGCTTTGAACCATGATCCTTGGATCTCAGCCTCCTGAGTAGCTGGGATTACAGGCGTGAGCCACCAGCGCCCTGCTGACCACATGTGTTTTTTTGCTTTCCCCAACCCCCCATGTATTGGAGTTTGAACTTGAGGCCTTGAGCTTGCTAGGCAGGCACTGTAGTGCTTGAGCCATGCTCCAGCTCTTTTGTGCTTTAGTTTTTGATAAGTCTCATGTGTTTGCCTGGATTCTCTGGTCCTCCTATCTATCCAGCCATATGCCACTGTGCCTAACTTATTTGTCAAGTAAGAGTCTCACTAGCTCCGTGCCCTTGGACTGCAGTACTCACAGTGTTTGCCTCTCCAGTAGCTTCACGGAGAGCTGATGGCTGTGATGGGTGCTCACAGCTTCCTTCACAGAGATGCTTCTGAAGGACACATTTACACATTTTTTTTGGCATTTTCCAGCTGCTAATTAGCAGCATTCTCATTTCCCTTAATCACAGAGACAAGAAAGCCCACAGCCATTCTCCTCACAGCTCCGAGAAAATGCTTCATTCTTCCCTATTGATACACATTTGGGACGCGAGAATGGCTCCTGGGGTGCGGCGCTCCCTGCACACACAGCTCAGTGCACACAGCGGGGCTCTGGCGGAGGTTTTGTGCCCACACAATGCACCCCGGGCTATGCAGGCCTGTGATTAGTTCTGCTTACACAGCCCCCAGATCCCTCCACAAGAGGCCTGTATTTCATTTTC
Organism: Dipodomys merriami; assembly: GCF_024711535.1. Taxonomy (NCBI): domain Eukaryota; kingdom Metazoa; phylum Chordata; class Mammalia; order Rodentia; family Heteromyidae; genus Dipodomys; species Dipodomys merriami. The sequence continues at coordinate 3,266,622 of NW_027202427.1, forward strand.
CACTGGCATGTACAAGGGCATGTTTACTTGATTTAAACTTACTGTTTATTTTTTCTCAACACTTCCTCTCATTTCAAAATAAATCCCTTGAGCAGAGCTTGTTTCATTACCAGCAAAGGAAAGGGGCCTACTGTGTGCTGGGCATGCTTGTCATGTGCCCGGCGCTGAGTGGGGCTGTGAGGTCCAGAGGTGACGGGGCTGCAGGACAGGTCGGCTGTGCTCTGGCGAGCCTCGGTGGTGCTTCCTCCTTCCTGTGGCCATCGTTCATCTGTGGGTATCTTAGGGTTGAGGCAGGCAGGAGCTGGCAGTCGGGGATGGTCTGTTTTCCCGTGAGACCAGTGTGCAGACAGTGGGGCACATCTCCAGCCTGGTCCTGAGGGAGCCCACAGGGCCGGTTGGGACATACAGAGAGCGCCCAGTACCCGGGCCAAGACCTGACTTTGGTGTGAGCGGGTGCCATCTCCCTTGGGCTGAGCAGTTAGGGGCACAGGTTCTCACCGTCCTGTGTGGGACGTGATACTGACCTGCCCACTGGAGGAAACAAGCCGGCGGCTCCACCGTGTCCAGAAATAGCAGTCTACAGGTGACATGTCTACCTAACACCTGTCAGGGGACAATTCTGAAGTGTGATCAGGGTCCAGGGAGGGGGAGCTGAGAGGAAGCAAACAGAACCCCGGGGCCTGGCGAGCTCTAGACGTCACGGTTTCTTAATGAGCAGTAATGCATTCATTGTCTCCAAATTGACAGGACGTTCCCCTGGGCGCAGTATTTGCTGACATTCTCAAGTGGCACTTTCAACACTTCGAAATGAGAATGTCTTTAGGCATGGTCACCCCCCTTCCTGTCTCTCATAAGCGTTCTCTGAATGCTGCTCGAGAAGGCACCTGGAGAAGCGAGGCAGTATGAGCCCACGTGGTCTGCTGGGTGTGGCTGTGTGCCGCCGCTCAGCCAGCAGCCAGGTCTCCAAAGCGGCCTCCTAGCTCTCCGAGAAAGGAATGCTATGGGTGAAGCAAGCTGACGAGCAGGGCAGGCCCTCTCCAGAGGGCAGCCTGGCTGCGCCCCCCGCTTCTGCCACCCAGAGCAGGTCTGGGACCTCCGTCCTCTGGGAAAACAAGAAGAGGAATTGACCCCTCCACCCCCCAGCCTCCATTCTGTCTGCGTTTAAAATGTGAAGAATGATCCTTTTGAAGAAGAGACCCCTCAAAAAAAAACCAAAAAGGGTTTGAAAACATGCGGGTCTGAAGGCAGTATCTATACAACGTACCCAGGTTATGAAGGCCAGGCCGGCTCCTGACAGAAGCTGCTTCTGTATGAGCAGACCCAAGCCTTGCGGTGGATCCTCAGAGAAAGCTCTGGCTCTCCCTGCAGCTTTGCAGGCAGTGTAGTCATCATTCTCAGGAAAACCAGATACCTGGTGGCTCCTGGAACCCACTCCTCAACCCATAGTTAGTGCTGGCTGGCTGGCTGATCTGCTGTGGGCCTTTGTATGAGATGTGCAGGCCCGCCTCATCTGGGGGGGTGTATCCTCCACCTGGGTCATATTGGCAATTGGCAGAGTGGCCCAGTTTTCAAATTCAACCTGTCCCAGATGCCGCACACCCTAGTGATAGGACAAGTGGTAACAAAAAAAAGTTGGTTTGATCAACAGGCACTGGGTACGTGAGTGCCGGCATCTGTAGTTAGTGAGGTGCCTGTTGTTAGGGAGGAGAGTCGTTGGAAAACAGAGCTTTGTTGCTACATGGAGAGGGAAAAAAGGATTTTAAACAGGATCTTTAGCAGCTGGAAGACTAGCAACCCCTGGCTTGGGTTTGTTCATTCACTCAGAATATCTTAGCAGGCCACTACTTCAAGCAAAGCTGGGATGATGGAGGTGAGTCGGACCCCAGGAGTACACACTTGCATGACCTCTCTGGTTTGATCTAGGTTATCTGATACTGGGCCTTCTAAGTGAGAACTGCCTTTCGAAAGCACTGTCTCTCTCTCTCTCTCTTTTTTTTTGTTGGTCATGGGGCTTGAACTCTGGGCTTGGGCACTATCCCTCAGCTCTTCAGCTCAAGGCGAGCACTCTACCGCTTGAGTAACAGGGCCACTTCCGGTTTTTGAGTGGTTTATTGGAGATAAGAGTCTCACGGGGCTGGGAAGGTGGCTCAGTGGCAGAGCGCTTGCCTTGCATGCTCAAGGCCCTGGGTTCGATTCCTCAGCACCACATAAGCAAAAAGAAAAAAGCCAGAAGTGGCGCTGTGGCTCAAGTGGTAGAGCACTAGCCTTGAGCTGAAGAGCTGAGGGACAGTGCCCAGGCCCAGAGTTCAGGCCCCACGACCGGACCCAAAAAAAAAAAAAAAAAAAGAGTCTCACGGACTTTCCTGCTCGGTCTAGCTTTGAACCTCGATCCTCAGATCTCAGCCTCCTGAGTAGCTAGGATTACAGGCATGAGCCACCAGCGCCTGGCATGAAAGCGCTGTCTCTTATCAGCCCCTGATTTGCAGCTCACTTGAGACCACATGGAGTGCTGTTCTGTTCCCAGGCCTGCAGTCACAGGTGGCCAGGAGAGGACATGGCATCCTGGGTTTGAATCCTCACTCTGCCTCCAGGTTGCTAGGGCCACACATGCACGTGCTTGGAGCAGTGCATACTGTTGAGATGATCTCTGAGTCCACTCTAGTACCAACATTGCATTCCCAGATCATCGCATGGCAAGCAGGACTCAGAATGAGGGGAGAACAGGCCACTGCTTGGCCACTCTTCTTGTCCACTCCTTCCTGGGGCTGCTCATGGCTCCGTGAGCAGAGCCGGGGCCCCTCGGCTGAGTGACACTGCCTGTCTCCACCACACAGGTGCACCCTCTGCTCCCGGGCTCGTCTACCATCATGATCCACGACTTGTGCCTGGCCTTCCCTGCTCCAGCAAAGGCTGTTGTTTACGTCTCAGACATCCAGGAGCTGTATGTCCGTGTGGTGGACAAGGTCAGTGATATGGACCCCTCTCTGCTGATTTGCAGAAAACAGGAAAAAACAATGTGGCGACAGAGGCATTTTTCTTGTGTCCACCTCTCCTCCTGGTTTCTGTGCCCCTGACCCTCCAGAGTTACCAGGAGTTTGTGGTGCTGCCTTGTACTCCAATGTTCCATGCAGATGGTGTGGGTTAAGGTCCTGTGTTACATTTCGTCGTGGTCGTCAAGGTTGACATCAGCAGAGCTCAGCAGTAAATTCTGCTTGAAGCTTACTCAACTAGCCCTGACTTGGAAGCCCCCATCCTCCAGGGCACATGGGTTGCTTCCAGCCAGGCAGATGCTTGCTGCCTGGGGCTTTCCTCCTGGGAGCATAGGCTCTGGGTCCTCTGGGATTTCAGTGGTAGGGGAGAAACTCCCCAGAACCAGCTGCTTTTTGGAAAATGGAGACTAGACCTGGGTTTTTCTTTCTTGTAAATAGACATCTTTAGACTCCCAGGTCTGAAGAAACGGAGGTTGTGTTGAGGTTCCTGTTTTCCTGAGTGCGTAAAAGTGTGTGTAATAAAAGGGGGGTGTTAAAGCAATTTTGATTGTTTCTTTCTCTTTCTTTCTTTTTTTTTTTTTTTGGTCGGTTGTGGGGCCTGAACTCTGGGCCTGGGCGCTGTCCCTCAGCTCTTCAGCTCAAGGCGAGCACTCTACCAATTGAGCCACAGCGCCACTTCTGGTTTTCTGATGGTTAATTGGAGATAAGACTCTCACAGACTTTCCTGCCTGGGCTGGCTTTGAACCACAATCCTCAGATCCTCAGCCTCCTGAGAACTAGGATTACGGGCGTGAGCCACCAACATCCAGCTTGACTTTCTTAAAAGTTATTACTGATAGTCTCTACTTAGCTTCTGATAGTCCTCAGACAATCCTCTTTCCCTGGCTGATTTGCTAACTAGATTTCTATTTTTTCCTTCACAAAGCATTTTTTTGTCCTTCATTCCCTAAAGTTCTTACTGTGTGCATTATGTACAACCAGATGTAAGCTGTTCAATCAGTGAACATTGAGTTTCTTTTGTATGCCCGATGCTCTAAGCAGTATCTTGTCTCCCTAATTAGATTGTTACCCTGTGGAGAGCAGGAAGTAGAGTTTATGGTCTCAGCATCCCTGAGCCACTTTGTGTACAGTTTTCATTGTTGATAAGCTGAGTCCAAAGATGACTCATCCCCAGTTCCTGGGTCCCTGGGTTGGAGGTTGTTAATGCTGTCTGAGAAAGCCGTGGGCACCACAGGAGGAGGAACTGTCCATTCAAAGGCCACCTCTGAGTCTCTGCCCCCATGACACAGGTGGAGATCGGGAAGGCAGTCAAGGCCTATGTCCGAGTGCTGGCCTTTGACAAGAAGCCTTTCTTGGCCAAGTACTTCAGCTTCATGGACCTGAAACTCCGAGCGGCCTCTCAGATCGTCACGTTGGTGTGAGTGTCCCAGGGGTGGGGGGTGGGAGGGCGTCTCAAGACAGCACCGGCCCTGCCACAGCTTCTCCACTCCATCTGTGTCGGAAGAAGGATCCTAGCTCTCCCCTCCATTTCAGGGCCCTGGATGAAGCCTTGGACAGCTATACTGCCACGTTCCTCGTGCATGGCGTGGCCATCGGCCAGACCAGCCTATCTGCGAGTGTGACAGACAAAGCAGGACAGCGCATCAGCTCCCCGCCACAGCAGATTGAAGTAAAACTGGTCCTTCCCATGTGGGGTCAGCCCCAGTGTGGGAAGGGGCGGGATGTGTTTATTGTGTTCGGTTGGGGACTTCATGGCATCCAGGAAGCTCCCATGGAAAGGTCACGTTAACCTGTGCCTTCCTGTGACCTCTAGTCATAAGGAACGGTCACCAGTCCCAGGGGTCTGCGAAGCAGCACAGTTCGTGACACTGGAAGAACCGGAAGGAGGCTGAATGATTTAATTTCCCTCTGTGCTCTAAGCCTCTGTGTGGCTCTGAGAAGGCCCGTGCCTGGTCACACGGGGCAGGGCCAGGCAGCAGCTCTTCCACAACATACTGGCCACATGGAAGGGCAGGGCAGGTTGGCTATTAGCAGCAGCATTAAACTGGGTGCAGCCAGCATCTTCCACAGTCTTCCCAGGCAAGGGCTGGGTCTGCATTCTAGGCTGGCGGAGAGTTTGTACCTCTGTGGGTGGGAGAGCATCCTCCTCCTCCTAGAGGTGAGGAACTCATTTCTGCTGTGAATAGTATAGCAGCCTGATCCTGATCTACTCTTGTGTCACTCACTTCAGGCACGTGGTATATACCTGCCAAGCAGGGACTGGTGAGGGCTGCAGGACAGATGCAGATGCTCTGCTCAGCCAGGCGGGTGGGCACCCAGCCTCCCTGTTGTCCACCCTGGCAAGCGGGAACTAGCCCTGAGCCCCCTTTTCTCAGAAAACTTTTGAGTCTGCTGGTAGAGAAAACTATTGCATTTTATTTTAGTAGAAAATTAGAGGGTTTTGTTTTGAGTGCAAGATATTTAGAATTTAGTAAAAGAGCTTCTTTCTCAAGAGGATGCACAGCCATCTTGCAGAGGACTTGTGGGATCCCAAATTGCAGCCCCACCTGTGGCTCCAAAAGTGTGGTCTGGGCCAGATAATGTGCATTCCCTAAAAGCCCCAGGGAATGCTCTTCCTGTGGTTGGGAATGCAGGCCAAGAACAGATGCTGTAGGGGGACATGTTAAATGATTTCATGGGAGTCTGAAGAAACAGGGCCTTACAAACAGCAGAACGCACCCGAGGCCTCCCCAGAGCATCAGCTAGTGGGAGGATGAAGGCCCCTCACCAGCCCTGGCTGGTGACACCGGTCACTTCTCAGAGGAGTGACACCATGTCCCACAGACACCTCACAGGAAGTGTGGATGGTGCATTATGCACAGCAGGCATCACCCCCTTCCTGTGTCTCCACACCCAGGTCTTCCCCCCATTCAGGCTGATACCCAGGAAGGTGACGCTGATTATTGGGGCCATGATGCAGGTAAGAACCAAGGGTCCCAGGCTTTCCACTTCTACCACAGTCTGGCCCCTGCCCGCCACCCTAGGTCCAGGCGGGCCAGGGAATGGGTCTTTGTCCTGGCACGGTGGAGGTGGCTGAGACAGCAGGTCTCTTGGACGCGGCAGGGCTGGTCAGCAGGCAGGTCCTCACAGCGCCACTGTTTCTCCCTTCAGATCACCTCGGAGGGCGGCCCCCAGCCTCAGTCCAACATCCTCTTCTCCATCAGCAATGAGAGCGTGGCAGTGGTGAGCGGTGCCGGAATGGTACGCGGGCTCATGGTTGGCAACGGCTCTGTGTTGGGGGTCGTGCGGGCAGTGGATGCGGAGACTGGCAAGGTCGTCATTGTCTCTCAGGTATTGTCACGCCATTGGGAATGGTGAGAACACCCACAGCCAGGAAACTCGGGGGGATGGGCACCCTTGTTCCCAGACAACACCTGGGCCAGCCCCGCCGATGCAGGCCATCCAGACCCCCGAAGTGGTCTTCTGCAGGCTGTCTCCCTGGTTCTTCCAGCTGCCCTGTATGGATAAGCTCCCCAATGCCACACCCCATCCCAGGGACTCCCTGGTGGTAATGATGATGGCTGTGCCCAATACCCTGGCACCCTGTGTGTTTGCTAGTGTCCCCTTTGCAGACGAGCTGCCTGAAGAAACAGCTCATGGCCCGTGGCCAGTGTGTAGTAGTCCTGAGCATTGGTCTGTGTGCACATCCTCTTCCCGCAGGGAGGGCATGTACTGATGCAAAGGGAAGGGGTTGCTCCCAGCCGAGATGCCCAGAGCATGAGGCAGTGTGTGTCAGTTCCTAGATGTGCACCGTAAGCGTGGATTCATGAAAAACAGTGGTTCAGACTTGGGTTTGCACTTCCAGGAAAATGCTGGCCAGAAGTTCTCTGTGCTGGGCAAGCTCATTACTTATCTGCTTCTTCCAAGCTAACAAGCAGCTGGCAGGCCTAGGTGGAGTGGTCTCCTCCCAAGAGACTCTCCCTGCCCTACACCGGGGGGTTGATGCCAGGCAGGTGCAAGTTGGTCTCCACATTGCCCTCATTCTCCAGGGGTGGGTGTTCTTCAGTAGAGAGGGAAGGGGTCAACCATCACCGCTCCTGAGGACGACCCCGGGATAAGCCATCCTGGCTTCAGTGACCTCCCTGAGGCTGCCTTGTGTCCTCACTTCGCAGCTAACTGGAAACCCATTCTGTCCTGAAGAGCGGTGAGCACTGTGCAGGATGGCTGTCGACAAGACCCCATCCAGGTCCCCCCCAATCTGTCCTCCCTGTGAGCAGCTAAGAGCATCCAAGCCCAGCACCTGTGAGAGCTGGCAGCGGCCGCCCTCAGGTCCTTCCCTGAGGCTGACTTTGATCTGACATTGAGTTCATTGATTGGCTCCTTTTTCCAGTTTTCGCATCTGTCTCCCAGAATCCCAGTTAAACCACAGATTTTCTGAATGGCAGCGGCAGCTGTCCAGGTTGTGTGTTATCGCTTGCGTGAAGCTCGCAAGAAAGTATCGAGCTTAGAAAGCTGTCCTGGAGGGTAAAATGCAGGATCCTACAAGGCCCTGCTTCGTTTCTCTCTGCAGTCAGGATTGTCGTTCAGGAACTGGCTCTTTTCCTCCTCCTGGGAGCCCAGTGGCGTGGCTGAAAGGACAGCTGGCTGGAGATACAGCCCTGCCTTCCCTCCTGGCCCCTCTCTCTTTGTGGCCTGGCCTTGGTGGACCCTTTTCCTCCTAGCCCCCCATCTGGTCAGCTAGGGAGGTGCTGGAGAAAGGTCCTTGTGGTTCTTAGCAGAGGGGCAGCTGGGCCACCAGCTCCTCTGAGCCCACCCAGCAGGGGCTCAGTTTGCAGCCCCCACATCTGTTGGACATGTGGTCTTGGTCAGATGCTTCCAGTTTCCCTGTCCAGTCCAAGTCACACAATCAGCAGCCAGGGGCTGAGGGACATCCACAACTGGTGGGAGGAGACATGAGAAGGAGAAGAAGGGGTTGAAGCTTACGGGGTGCCCAGCATTGGTCCAAATCCCAGGCACGGACGCAAGCCGAAATGCTAAAGGGTTTTCGTAGTTCAAGCACTGTGAAGAAGACAAAGAGTCAGTTCTTGACTAGATTACTCAAGAGACCTGCGCTCAGGATGAGGAAGGGCACAGAGTCCGCTATTATCACCCTGTGCCCTGCTGAGTCAAAGACAGATAGGCTGGATTAGGGGTTGGGAGATTCTAGAGACCCATCCTGGAGGATGTCCAGGCTGGAGGGTGGACCCTGGGCTCTGCTCCAAGCCTGACAGTGGCCTGGGGCAGGTAGGGCTGCAGGCTCAGTGGGGGGCCAGCTCGGGAAATGGTTGACTGGTCTGTGTGGCTGAGCCACCCCGGAGCAGGCGTCTGTCCTGTGGTGCCGCCTCGCCTTGGGACGGCAGTCAGCCCGAGGCCCACTCTCGCCCTAGGACCATGTGGAGGTGGAGGTGCTGCAGCTGCAGGCGGTGAGGATCCGAGCGCCCATCACGAGGATGAGGACGGGGACCCAGGTGAGGCGGGCCCACGGGCTCTGGATCCTGCTTCAGATCTTGGTTCCTTGTGCTAGAACTGCCCCCCTGCGCTTTCATCTCAGCCCGATTTTCAGTGGGGCTCGGCCCGGCCCCACTGTCTGCCCTACACCATGAGGCTGACACAGTCCTTGTGCATAGCAATCATCCCGAGTTCTGTGTCTGTGTCCTCCTGACTGATGCCTGCTTCCTGGCACTGCCACCTCTCCACAGCTAGGGAAGCATCTGGCATGTGACAGAAGCCCATGGGGCTGTGGCACTTACATCAGGACGTGTGTCCTGTCCGCTCCTCCCACTGGGTGTTCATAGCAGCCCCGGAGGCGGGGGTCAGGATTGTCACCGTGTTAGATGAGCAAATTCACATGCGTCAGTGCAGAATGCTGTCCAGGGTCACACAGCTGTGACCCTTGGCCTTTGGTATCTGAGGGTGCACAGGCCCCTTAATGCTGTCAAATCTGACAGCACCTGAGCCTACCCTTCCGTGTGAGACACTCCATCTCCAGTGAGTTACAGCCCTCAACCTACAGTGTCTTCTCAGCAGTCAAGATACGGGGCTTAGGGAATACGACAAGAAAAAACGTTTATACATCTTCATTATAGACACTCCCTCCCCTCTTTTTTTTTTTTTTTTTTTGGCTGTGCTAGAGACTGAACTCAGGGCCTGGTGCCTGAGCTGCCCACCCCCAGTCCTTTCCCTCAATATTCTTGACCCATGAATGCAGAACCTGAGGATAGAGCAGGCAGGTGGTAAGTTGTAGAACTGGGAGCTGTGGAGCTGTGTTTGCTGTGCCTGCCGGCAGACAGAGCCCACAGACAGCAGGAGCACATGGTCTCTGTCCCGCCCACCCCCATGGCCACAGTCCCCTGCTAGGTGGCCTGGAGATTCAAGGGCCCAGCAGTGTGGGCCTGGCTGCAAGGGGCATCCCCAGGCAGCCGGGAGCTCTGTCATTCTAGACAGGAATCTCGCAGCCATGCCCGCCTAGCTGGGGAGGGGCGTCTGGTTGGATTGTTTGCTGTTTCGTCAAACCTTCCCAGACCTGTGCTGTGTCCTTGTCTAGTTAGGGAAGACTGCTCACTGCACAGAATCGGCCAGAAAGCTGAGGAAGGGGATGGGGTGGGCTGTGGGGGAAAGCCCAGCACTGGGACCTGTGGTCACAGAGCCTGGCGTTTCCCCTAGATGCCTGTCTATATCACCGGGATCACCAACAACCAGAGCCCTTTCTCTTTTGGCAATGCTGTGCCAGGCCTGACCTTCCACTGGTCTGTCACCAAACGGGACATCCTGGACCTCCGTGGGCGGCACGCCGAGGTAACCACCTGCAGACCCCACGTGTCACAAGTACCCTTCTCACCCAGACTCAGGGCTTCTCCAAGCACCCTACTCACGAGCCTCACGGAAAGGAGTCATGTTCTTTTGCCATAACACAGTGTCCGAGACTGGGTATCTAATGAGCGGTTTTGAGCATGGTGCAGCATTGGCCCTGCTCTGGCTACATCACAACATGGTGGGGGCATGGCATGGTGCGTGTGTGTGAGGGGGAGAGGCAGGAAGCCAGAAAGAAGGCTGGAAACAGTCTTGCTCCTTCGTCATGACTCGCTCTGGCAGGAGCCAACGGGTCCCTGTAGGTCGCTGCCCCTCTGAGAGCAGCATGCACGACAACCTAATCCCTCTCACCAAGCCCAGCACAGCAGGCACCACCTCCTCGTCCCTGTGCTGGGAGCCAGCTTCCAACACAGGAACCATTGGAGCCCACCGCTGCAGGTGGTAGAGCAGTGAGCAGACTTGTGAGCTGACATGAGCTCCAGAACGTCACGGCCATTGTTTCTCACCTGCTTTCTGAAGTGATGCTCAGCTGTCCTGGTCTTTCTCCTGCTTCACCCCAGAGGGCAGGCCTCCAGTGAGCATTCTAAGTCCATCTTTGTGTTGAGTGAAGCAAGGACTTACGGGGGTCACTCAGCAAGCTGAGGGGGAAGCAGTCTGCCACCGGCGGGCGTTTCTCATGAAGTCTCAATGGAAGCTGGTTTGAAAGGTCTTTTCTGCCTTGTAAACGAACAGTGAGTGGAGCTGGAGGCCTGGAAGGAGGGCGGGGCACAGACATGGGATCTCTGGAAGGCTTCTCCCTCCTCACCCTGTGGAGCTAAGGTACTGCCCCATTGATCATGGGGCGCTGACAGTAGTGCAGGGCCAAGCTTGCACAGCCCACAGCGCACCAGTGCTTGCTCAAGGCTCAAGAGTCTCTTCCATAAACCCCCCTGGCAGGGTGCCCGTGGCCCACCCTGTAATCCTAGCTACCCAGGAGGCTGGGATCTGAGCATCCCAGTTGGAAACTAGCCCGGGCAGAAAAGTCCATGAGACTTTTATCTCCAATAAACTTAGAAAAAGCCAGAACTGGTGCTGTGACTTAAGTAATAGAGCATTAGCCTTGAGAAAAAGCAGCTCAGGGACAGTGCCCAGGCCCTGAGTTTAAGCCCCAGGACTGGCACCAAAAAACAAAAGAAAACCCTGGCTCACCAATGGAGCCGCAGCATTGTTCAAACACTCTACAAACTTGGCCAGACACGGCTGGGGCTCCCATCTGCCTGTCCCATGTGGCAGATCTGATGGTGCTGGGAAAGGCAGCCAGCCATCAAGACCCAGGGTAATGGTGCTAAGCCCCTGGCTTCTCCCCTGCAACTGTGTTCAGTGTTTTCCCTAGGCAGCTATCCAGCTCCCGGCACAGTACAACTTCGCCATGAATGTGCATGGCCGGGTGAAAGGCCGGACCAGGCTGAGGGTAGTGGTCAAGGCTCTGGACCCCACGGCAGGACAGCTGCATGGCCTCGCCAAAGAACTCTCAGATGAGATCCAAATCCAGGTACATGGGAGAGGAGTCATATGGCTGACCGTTGTCAGAGTCTGGGGCTGGGGGTCCGGGTGCAGCTGGGCCTTCCTGCCCCCGAGGAACACTCAGTCTCCTGGGGAAAGCAGAGGGACCTATCTCAGTGAGGGGATTGACGGACAGATGCTGGGGGCATGGTAGGGGTGTGCTGTGTGAGTGACAGTGCAGGAGGGGAGGACTTACAGCATGTGCAAAGGCCTGGGGTTCGAGAATAACTTTTAGTGCTCCAAAAATCGGTGCTCCAGATCATCTAGAACCAACCCAAAAACAAAATAAGGAAAAGAAACCTCACTCCTTGGCGCTGTCCACTCATCCTGTCTAGCTAGGAATGGGGAAGACACAGATATGTTCCCTGGCTCCAAGCCAGAGTGCACAAATGAGAGCCTGTCTGCTTCATCATACCATACCTTGGGCCTCTCTTGGAGGCTAGCCTTTCTTCTCCCGCCCCCAGTAACCCAGCAGGTGCCAGCAACAGTGTTTCAGCCCAGGTCCCCTTCACCCTTGCCGTAGGGGAGAAGCAGGTACCCGGACTGGTCGTAACTGGTATTCATAGGAAGTGAGGCTCCTTCTCTTTCCTTTCTAGGTATTTGAAAAGCTGCGACTGCTGAACCCTGAAATAGAAGCAGAACAAATATTAATGTCACCCAACTCATTTATAAAGCTCCAGACAAACAGGTACGTGACTCAGCTCTTGTTTTCAGCAAGGCTGAGGAGCTGCTCTTGCATCCGACAAGTCATTTGTCACAGTTGTCAGGAGCCGTGGGTGCTTCCTGGGAGTCTTTCTGTGACTGCCTGAGTGGGGAGAGGGCATGGGGCGGCCTCTGTGTCCCCCTCTCTTCCTGGGGGCCTCCTCAGCCTTCTCCCGGAGTCCCTCTTTCTCCTACAGCCTAGAAACAGTTTTCATGCTCACTGCTGAAGTTCAGTCTTTTAAATGGAGAGAAAGTACAAACTTGGCAGTGTTAAATTTTTCAGTTCCCCTGTGTTTTTAAGACTTGCCACTCAAGTATAGCCTGTGAATTAACTGCATCACTGGGGAACACGTTGAAATGCAAGTCTTGGCCCCACCCTAGGCCTGCAGTGTTTAGAGCTCTCCCTTAACAAGCTCCCAGGCCAGAGGGGTGGGGGTGGGGTGCAGACGTGATTCCCACCACTCATCTGGGGTGCCTTTCCCAACAACCACCTGAGTGAACTGGAGTGGCAGTTGCCTACTGGGGTACATGTCATATCACACACACACACACATGCGCACGCGCACGGTCCATTCAGCCAGAAGAAACCAAGGCCAAACGCTGTGCCAGGCTCTGAGAACACAGAAGTGAATGACAGACGGAGCCCAGGAAGGGGACTGAAGGAAAATGCCTGTAAGAAAACACCAGAGCCTACACAAGGGCTTCTGCGCAGAGATCTGTGGGGAGCCTGACACAGATGGAGATGCTTAACCCAGGGCTCTTCGAGGATGAATAGTTGTCCCTCCAGCTGTGGAGAAGGAGTTGGTGGAGGAATGTCTGAGCAGGGCCATAACATTAAAATCATCTGGGGAGGTTCTATAGGGCTGGGCGGAGGGAGAGGTGAGCAAAAGGCTGCCATGGAACCAGGGCCCTTCCTTCCTGTCCCTTTGCTGTTACTAAATGTAAAAGAGCATAAAATACTACATAATTTATCTCCTGCAAATCCCTTCTTAGCTGGAAGTCCAGTTTTTGCCCTACTCATAGTGTGAGGAAATAGGCTCGGCTAAGAGGTTGCACCTTTTTCCCAGCTAAGGAAAAAAGCCCAGGGGACAGCACGCACACAGGGATGGCAGGGGGTGTCAGGATTCTCTGTCCTGGGCTCCGTGTGACTCAAAGCCCCACACTCTGTCCTCTGTGCTCGGCACACTGAAACTGCCACAGGAGTGACCTTTTACAGAGTGTTGGCCTCACAGCCTGTCACTCCTGCTGACACTCAGGGGTTCTGGTTAGGTTCCTGTGGAGGTCGTCGGAGGTTACAGACAGCAGAGATGCTAGTGCACTGCGGGGTGAAAATTGGACTCCTCTGTCTCCCAGGAGCAGAGGTTGGATCTGAGGCATTGACCCAGGGCCTCGCAGTGTGTCCCACCCGCTCTGTGCATCTACCTTGTTTCCCAAAGGGACGGTGCAGCCACCCTGAGCTTCCGAGTCTTGGATGGGCCTGAGAAGGTTCCTGTCGTGCACATTGATGAGAAAGGCTTCCTGGTGTCCGGTACCACCATTGGGACATCCACCATTGAAGTGACTGCCCAAGAGCCTTTTGGGGCCAATCAAACCATCATTATTGCTGTAAAGGTACGGTGTGTTTTACCCTTTCTGGATCATAGCTCAGAGGTGATATTTTGTCTCACCTTCTGGCTGAGAAATTCTAAGTAGGACTTTATCTAACTTTTTCTAAGAATCACTTGGGGGGGGGTTGGGAGGGGCAGGGGGGGGAGATTGGAAGGGATGGGAAGGGGAAACAAAGGAGGAAGCAACAATGCTTGATAAGAAATGTACTCATTATCTTGCCCATGTAATTGTAACCCCTCTGTATGGTATTTTCACAATTAAAAAAAAAAAAAAAAAAAAAAAAAGATCACTCAGGGCAGAGATCCTAGATCAGTCTTGGGCTGCCCAAGCTACAAATCCTTAGAAATTATGGACTGCAGCTACGTTGATTCATAGATAGGGAAATTGAGGCCCAATGAGATCTGTGAAGAGCCTGACCACTGACATCTCTACTAACTGTTGAGCCCTGGCTGGAGCCAGCCTGCCAAGCATGGCATCCGGCACACTCCAGGCACTGGGACTCTTTTACAGATGTGGAAACTGAGACCCAGGCCCCAGTGCTTGGCAGCAGACTTTGCGTGGCCCAGGCTTGTATGCTTCTGTCTTGGTAGATCACTCTCTTTGCCCTCTGTGCCCGCTTAGTGAAAGGAGCCATTGCCTTCACCTCGGGCACGCCTCATCCACGTCCCCGGCAGAGCTTGCTTCTCATCTCATCGCTGCTTTCTGATCCTAGAGGACAAAGCAAACACAGTCACTGGATTTTTGGTTTGTGCTTAGGCCCCAGGCCTGTTCATCTGTGCACTTCAAGATGGGGGCCTGGCCGGGGCTGCCCACCTCAGTGTTTGAGTGACAGGAAGCATCTGAAGGTTGCTATTTCAACATACACGTATTGACTGAACTCAGGCCTGGGCATTGCCCTGCGCTCTTCAGCTCAAGGCGAGCGTGCTACCACGTGAGCCACAGCACCACTTCCAGTTTTCTGTTGGTTCATTGGAGATGAGAATCTCAGGGACTTTCCTGCCTGGGCTGGCTTTGAACCTTGATCCTCAGATTTCAGCCTAGTGAGTAGCTAGGATTACAGGCGTGAGCCACTGGTGCCCAGCTGGGCTTTAGACTTTGAGGGGCCAGGTTTTTGAGCAGGAGGGTGTTACCTCAAGTTGGGATAGTTTTACTGCTATTTATGTAGTATACAGCTTCAGATGGCTCTAGAAACCCATTTCCTTCCTCCAGCCAGAGCACTCACAGGCTTGTGAGGCCCCAGTGATCCATTGGGTGGTGTTTCTTTAAGAGCCCAAGAGCCAACTCTCCCAATGACTGAACAGCAGTGTTTCAGTGAGTCCAGCCTGCTTTGTTCAGAGTGGAAACCTTGTCCCTAGGCAAGGGACCAAGGTCTCTCTACTCCTCGTTACCCTGAAGTCAGCTGGCTGCAATTGTTCCCGAGCTGTGGACCCCAGAGGCAGTGGTTGCCTCCTTGGGCGGTGGGTTCTTCAAGAGCCTGGCGCAGGTCATCTCTGTACTCGTGCGGTGTCCTGCCTGGCACAGGTCATCATCATACTGGTGCTGTGTCCTGCAGGTGTCTCCTGTTTCTTACCTGAGGATCTCCATGAGCCCTGTCCTGCACAGCCATCACAAGGAGGCCCTGGCTGCCCTGCCACTGGGGATGACCGTGACCTTCACTGTCCACTTCCATGACAACTCTGGAGACATCTTTCATGCTCATAATTCAATCCTCAACTTTGCCACCAACAGGTAGAGTGTGGGTGGTGCTTTTTGCTCATGTGAAGGCTGTGCCTGCCTTGTACCTGGATTTAATTCATGGAAGAGATGGGTGACACCTGAGAAGCAGTTCCAGATGAACACGGGGCCAGGCAGGGAGACACTGGAGTCTGGTCAGGAGATAGAGGAAGCAGGGGAGGGGAGAGCATGGCCCCGCAGCTCTGTCACTGTGTGGCAGGAAATTGATTAGTGAAGATGGCCCCCACTGGCAGGAGGCAGAGCACATGTTAGGGACTGGGGTTGGGGATTTGTAAGGGGTTGTTTAATATGGCCATGAAAGAAAGACAGGGGAAATGGAATCTTGGCTTTCGTTTGGCCTTGTAATCAATGGATTCGGTTCATCGACCATACTACCTGTAACAATTCATTAGAACAAGACACAGCCTTCAAATGGGCAGGCCCCGGTGGAGAGGAGCCCAGCATGCTGAGCGTCTGCTGAGCATGTCCTCCAGGACATCTGCAGACTCCACAGCAGACTTCAGTTGTGGCAAACCACTGATATCAAGCCATTTGCCCAGGGCCACACAGCCAGGAAGAGTTTGGACACCAGGATGTGTCCAGCTCCACGTGTGGGTCTCTCAGCATTGCTCTTTATGAACTTCAACTGCAACCGCCATCCTGATGTGAGGTTTCCAGGCTGCGGCTTCAGCCTGGCCTGCCAGCTGTCTTGAGGCCACTGGAGTACTGGCCGGGTGCTTGGTGGGCTTGTAAGCCGAGTGACTGCCCTAGGGGTGCAAACCAGTTTGGGTATCACAGGGCCCAGCGTGGCAGGATTGTAAAGCTAAGCGACTGCCCTAGGGGTGCAGGCCAGCTTGAGGACAGGTCCATCTCAGTCCCAGGAGGACAGAGTATGACTTGGGGTGGGATTCCAGGGCTTGCTTCGTTGGGATCTGAGTTCTGGTCCAGGTATTGGTGACCGTTCATGACAGGCTTTCCACAGGACCTGAGCACATAAAGGACAGGTGCACAGGCATGGCAGATAGGAATTTGGAGTTAGGCCTACTTCTAACCCTGCTTCTGTCCTTGGAGGGCAAGACAGACCAGCAACCCAAAATGGTTTGCACATGCCCTCCTGGGAATGTGGCCTGTCTTCTGCTCATCAAGCAGGGGAGTGGTCGTGGGGCCCCAGGCAATCTGTGGGCTCTGCACAGAAGCAGCCATTTGTCAGGCTATGGCCTAGGAAGCCATGGGGGAAACAGTCTGGCTCTGCCATCCTCAGCGACACCGCAGAGGTCACTCTGGCCCTGTGTGGCTGGAGTGCCTGTCACGGTGATCAGATTGGGGCAGTGGGAGCGGGGAGCTCAGACCCGGACCTCACCCTGCCTAGTGCAGTCCTCGACACCAGCACAGCCTTCCGGCAGGGTTTTGAGTGCTTTACCCACCAGCTTGTCAGCTCACTGGCCATGGCGTCCCCGGGACGTCGTTGCCCTGCTTCAGGGAGCGCTGGCAGGGCTGCAGAGCCCACCGCTGCTCCACAGCAGAGGTGGCCTGGCCGCCACGCTTGTCGCGTCACAGGTCATTCTCTTCCTTGCCTTGGCAAGGGGCTGCTTCCTGCTGAGGGTCTGTGCCCGCTCAGCAGAGGACTACAGCTGTGCTTTCCTTTCCTGAGCTGAGCCGAGCCTGCCTCTCTCCCCTGTGCCTAGGGATGACTTTGTACAGATTGCTAAGGGTCCCACCAACAACACCTGCATCGTCCGCACCGTCAGCGTGGGCCTGACGCTGCTCAGCGTGTGGGATGGAGAGCACCTGGGCCTCTCAGACTACGTCCCACTGCCGGTCCTGCAGGCCATCTCACCAGAGCTGTCCGGGGCAGTGGTGGTGGGAGATGTCCTCTGCCTGGCCACTGTTCTCATCAGTCTGGAAGGTGAGAGGGACCTTGAAGTCACTGTCCCCCTTCCCTGGGGAAGTGCTCGGTACCTGGTCTTGGTAGAGTTGGAACCCAGAGGATTCCTACAACAGTCAGTGCCCGGCAGCGCAGGAGAGCTACACCAGCCCTTGACCTGGGGCAGCGCTGGCAGTCCATCTTCTGCGTGGAGATGGACCCGCGTGTTTGCTGTCTCTCCCAGCTAGTGAGCGCTTGGTGTGGCTAGTGAAGCTGGGAGCTGAGTGTATCTTATCAATGGATTGTGTGGTCAGTGGTCATTGATCTAGACACATGAGCAGAAAATGGAGGTTGGGCCAGCAGTTACCTGCTGAATTTCCTTTTCAGTCAAATCCCCCCCCCCTTTTTTTCATTAATTCATTCTAAAAGGAAATGAAATACTATCTGAAGAAAAATAATCTGCCACAACTTGTGAGGTTATTACATTTACCGTGTAGTGTGATTGGCGTTTAAATCAGAAGTGCTGCTGGCACTGAGCCTGACATCTGCTTTCTGGTTGTTGACAGCAATTGGCAGTGAGTGCAGGCTGGGTGGGCAAGAGCCAAGATTCGGGAGGGCAACGGGCGGGGACTGGTGGGGCAGCACCTCGCTGGCCCGCGGCAGGGGTGGAGACTGTAGGAGGAGGATGGGAGATTCCAAGCAGGGATTTGAGCCACAGTGTCTGATAGCCACTGCAGGGGAGAGCTCAGACCTTGAGGCCAGGGCCAGGGAGCACGCCCCTGGGGCAGTGGGGGCCAGCGTGGAGGATAACACGCTCGCCCTCTAAGCTGGGCCTTCACTGGAAATGGGTGACGTCCAGCTTCTTCTCCAGGTGTCTCAGGGACCTGGAGCTCCTCGGCCAACAACATCCTCCACATTGACCCCAAAACAGGCGTGGCTGTGGCCCGGGACGTGGGGTCTGTGACAGCTTACTATGAGGTTGCTGGACACCTGAGGACCTACAAGGAGGTAGGACTGAAGAGGGGCCGGAGGCGTGCATGGCGGAGTGGTCTGCAGGGTGTGGCTGACCCCCAGAGTGGTGGAAGCCGCCACGAGGCAGCCCAAGAACCTCGTCCTCAGAGGACTGGCTCGGGGGCCAAACTATGCAGGTTCTCAGGCCCCTTAGACCAGTTGCACCTACATGCCTCTTCTACGTACTTGAAATCACCTCAGGATTGCTTACATGCCTGATACAAGGCAAATGCTAAATGAACTGCTGATAGAGTAAGAAGAAAACGATACGTGTTCAACACAGGCACAATGGTATTCTCCTCAAAATCTTCCTTATGTGATGTGGTTTGATTTGGATGTGAGGATGTGGAGCCGGCAGCGCAGAGGGCTTGCTGTCCCTCGTCATTTCGTGTTCTTTGATGCACACATGGCCCCGGGGGCCTCCTGCCAGAGCCATCACGGCTCTGTGTGCAGGATGAGCCACTGCTCGCCCTGCGCTTCCTAACCTCCTCCTCCTCCCCACATCACCCGGTGTGGTGACCGGGGCGGCCCATGGATGTGGGCAGCACGGCGAGGGGTGGCTAAGGAAGCTGCTGCCCTGGGCATCACCAGCAAAGTTGAGCCTCCCTGGCAAGTCACCTTCTGAGACTTTTTTTTTGGGGGGGAGGGGGTCCGGTCGTGGGGTCTGAACTCTGGGCCTGGGCGCTGTCCCTCAGCTCTTCAGCTCAAGGCTAGCGCTCTACCACTTGAGCCACTGCGCCACTTCGGCTTTTGTTTTTCTGCTTAATGTGGTGCTGAGGAATCGAACCCAGGGCCTCATGCATGCAAGGCAAGCGCCCTACCACTGAGCCACCTTCCCAGCCCCCACCTTTTGAGACTTTTGAGGTGAGCAGAACCATTCTGCCTTATATTTGTCTCCAGCCAGGAATGAATCAATGAGCCAATTCTGGCCAAGTCTCAAGACGCGTCTCGGTTTTAGAGCCAGCATGTGCTATATAGAACCCAGCAGTTCAGCCTCATAGTTTGCGTAGTTAGTACTGCAAGTACACGTGTTGGGCAAGCTGGCCGCAGATAGAGGCACTCTGGCTAGTGAGGCTGTGCTTTTCCAGGAGAGCCCACCGAGCGTGGACAGGTTGGGCAGCGTCTGCCAAAGTGTGTCCAGTTAAAGAGCTCAGCCTGAGTGGGGGAGAGCTAGAACATAGGGTGGGAGGGTCTCAGCTTGAGCTTTGTGATCAGGTTACAAACTGCCCTGGATTCCAGGCCAGTGGGCCTTCATTACCCAGGCATTTTGGCCACCAAATACATGTGGCTGAGTGTGTCCTTGACAGGTATAGAGACACCATCTCCATTCTTTTTTTTCTTATTTTGTTTTTTTTGCCAGTCCTGGGCCTGGGTGCTGTCCCTGAGCTTCTTTTGCTCAAGGCTAGCACTCTCCCACTTGAGCCGCAGCACCACTTCTGGCCTTTTCTGTGTATGTGGGACTGAGGAATCCAGAGCTTTGTGCATGCTAGGCAAGCACTCTGCCACTGAGCCACATTCACATCCTGCCATCCCCATTTTTTATGCCAGCACTGGGCACTGTCCCTGAGCTCTTTTTTTCTTTTTTTCTTTTGTCCTTGAACTTTTATACTCAAGGCTAGTACTTTGCCACTTGAACCACAATTCCACTTCCAGCTTTTTGTGGTGATTAATTGAAGAGCCTCACATGCTTTTTCTGCCTAGGCTGGCTTCGAATGGCAGTCCTCAGATCTCAGCCTCCTGAGTAGCTAGGATGATAGGCATGAGCCACTGACGCCTAGCCCCATCTCAAATTTTAACGTGATACCTGGGTTCAATCCCAGATCAGCCACCAAGAGAGAGTGTGGCCTTGGCAAGCGTTCTGACCTCTGTTTGCCTCAGCTTTCTGGCCTACAGAATGGGGTTATGCTGTGGAAGATGAGGTGGGCTGCCGTGTGAATCAGGTGAATGAGCTTGGCCGTAGTGGAAGCTCTGGAAAGCCGTAGCTGTTGGAACTGCGGGCAGAGCAAAGCTCGCGTCAGAGTCCATGCATGGCGGCCAGGAGAAGCCAGGCAGTGCTGGCAGTACTGGGCACGGAAGTGGCAGGCTCCTCGGGATGGCAGCGATGCTGGGCGGAGACAGTGCATGGCGGCGGCAGCCCCTGGTGAGGCCAGAGGGGCCGCAGCCAACCCCAGCTCTGCCTCCACAGGCCCCGGGACTTCAGAGCTTTGGGGAGAGCTGCCTCCATTTCTGCTCTCAGGCACTCCCCACTGCTGGAACTTGCTAGAAGCAGGAAGTGCTGGTGCTATTCCAAGAGAGGTGGTCAGCTTTGAGTGGCCTTGAAGCCAGCAAGGACCACTGGGCCTGCAGGACCTTCAGGGACAGGGCACCCCCCTCCCCAGAGGTTGGGATGTGACAGGTTGCAAGCTAGGCCAAGGGAACCAACAGGAGATGGGCATCTGGGCAGACCGGACTCCGGAGCCTTTAGAATATATCTCTTCTCTTTGCCACAAGAGTAGGCAGCCAGCTTCATAAGCAGCGGGGAGACCACAGCAAGAACTTACGTCCTCACGGTCCATGGCTTGGTCTGGACCCTTCAGTGAGGTGTAGCCTGCTGTTCCATCCAGGTCTGACCAGCCCGGGCTCTCCCCCAATCTCCGCCACACGTCAGGCTGGCCCTGAGGCGTTGTCCCCTGGAAAGCTGCGGTGAGGTGAGAAAAGTCTAGTAGACAGTTGGTCTCAGTGGTGCTGTCTTGCTCCCTCCCTAGATAGCGGTCATCACACCTCAGAGGACTGTGGCCCATCGCGTCCACCCTGCCCAGAGCAGCTTCCAGGAGGACACTGCCTCCAGGGTGATGGTCACCGTGGGAGACAGAAGCTCTAACCTGATTGGTACCCCAGGGGCCCTGTCATGTTCAGGGAGCGGGGAGGTAGCATCTGCAGATGAGGCTTCCTCTGAGCTGTTGTGATTTGGCCTTGTGGCTCAGGGGCTGGAACCCAGGGCCCTGTATGTGCCAGGCAGGCCCTCTACCGCTGAGCCACACCCTGAGCCCATGCTTTTCACATTCAGATTTATCCCCCAACTCCAGAGAGCCGTGAGCCCCAGCTCCTCCATTCCCTGCAGCGTTTTACAGATGCAAGTCCTCCACAAGCTGAGCCGTGAAAGGCATTTTCATAAAAGAGCCCAACTCCTAGACATTGCCTCTTCTGAGTGGGAAATGGGATTGCAGCCGTAGGGCAGCAGAGCAAAGCAGCCGCCATCACTGCCATTAATGCTGGAAACGAATGACTTAGCAGACGGGTCTTCTGGATTTGATGTTTATAATTACCTCTCCTAAGTCATGCATAGAGCATTCTACCTCATCCCCTGCCCATGACAGCCCCAGACAGCAGCTTCCAGAAATAAATGAGTTGGTACCGGCTGGTTTTTTATTTAAACAATTTAACTGGTGAATTAAATACCACCGTTATTCTTGTGATGATTGAGGCGGGCTTATGTCGTCATGGTAGCATCTCTTCCTGCCTCAGTGCAGGTGGCTGGACCCCCCCCCCGCCCCCACAAGGCCCCAGTGCACGCTGTGTTGTAGTGAGGAGCCTCTGCCCTCCTGATGTCCTACAGAAGGGGTGGCCTGTGCTCCCGGCCCCGGGTCCAGAGGACACACACGCTGGGTTGTCTGGAGTTAAGGGCATTCAGTGGCCCCTCCTCTAGAAAATGTATCCTCAACAATTGTAAAAAACTGTGGTGCCCTTGCAGCCTTGGGGCCTGACCCCCGATCTTCTCACCCACTCCCCACCTTTAGGAGAATGCTCCCCTGCCCAGAGGGAAGTCATCACAACCTTGCACCCAGAGTCCCTCATTAACTGCCAGCTCCGGTTCAAGCAAGATGTCTTCGATTTCCCCGCACGGGACATTTTCACCGTGGAGCCAGGCTTTGATGCTGCTCTCGGTGAGTGGTGTCCGCTCAGCATCAGGTGCAGAGGACTGTGTCTGTGTTAGGACCGTGGGCATCAGCACACCAGTTTGACCTGCAGCCAAATGCTGGGCTAAAATCTGTTTACCACTAAGTTTCCCTCATTCTGAGCCAGGTCCTGAGCTGCAGAGTTGGCCTGACAGGCTCCCTCCTCCCGCCCCCAGCACTGTAAGCAGGGCGCTGGGGAGCAGAGAATTCTGCAGTGAGGAACTGTTGGGTCATAGGGTGTCCAGCCTGGACCAGGGGCTCTGAAAGGGCGTTCTCAAGAGGACTCCTGGAGGAGGTGACTACTCACCTGGGTTCTGGAGGATGTATAGGAGTTTCTCAGAGAATCGGAGAAAGGGAACGGCATCAGTGTACGGGGCCCCCTGTGTCTCCACAGGCCAGTACCTCTGCACACTGACGATGCACAGCCTGACAGACCAGCAGCTGAAGCACTTGAGCATGAAGAAGACAGCCCTGCTGGTCACTGCTGCCCTCCCCGGCAGCCCGCACTCCGCAGAGAGGGTAGCGGCCGAGGTGCCCTTCAGCCCGGGGCTCTATGCCAACCAGGCGGAAATCATTTTGAGCAACTACTTCACCAGCTCCGAGGTGAAGATCTTCGGTGCCGGGGAGATCCTGGAGAACCTGGAGGTGGGTGGCAGCCGTGTGCACCGGGCGAGGCGAGCCCGGGCTGGGGTACGGGTCAGGAAGTGGGGAGCGTAGCGCCCAGGCCCTCCCTTTCAAACTGGAACCTTATTTTCAAAGTTAAGGCGTTTGTCCCCCTTTCTCCTGCACTGCTGTCCTCCGCTCCTGTGTGCGATTTCCATAGTGTTTGCCGTCTTCACAGCTAGTTTAGCATGTGGAGCAGCATTGGGACACTCGGGATACGCTCCGTGGCGGTTTAGCGTGAACGAATGAATCCCTGTGAAAACACTAGTTCAGGGCCGCGGGAAGGGCTCTCGTTCCCCAGGGACTCAGTCCTGTCTGCACACCACACCACCGCCCGCTGGGTGGCAGGGGAATGATCTCTAAGGCTCCGGAGTCCGGAAGCCTCCGGGGAGAGGTGCAGCTCTTCCCCTTGCTCCTCTCCTCCTGAGGGCTGGGGTTAGACTGCGCTGTTGTTGGGGGAAGGGGATGGCCTAATGGGGCCTGCTGTTCCACACCACTTCCTGGAGACATGCGGGACTTTGTGCGGGGCAAACATCCTTTAGAACAGCTCTTGATTAGAATTTAAGGACACTGCTTTGACCCTTGCTTCAACCCTCAGCACGGACAGTGTTTCCTGGTACCCTATCCCAAGAAATACCCAGTAGAGGTCCCCATCCAGACCCTGGACCCTGGGAGGGATTGTTCAGTCCCACACTGGTCATCCAGGCCTCCGGATGAAATCCCCCTACCAGGTGCGATCCGGGTCTCCTGCCGTGCTGGCCTTCATGAAGGAGAAGTCTCTGGGGCTGCCCAGCTTCGTCACCTACACGGTCGGCGTCTCAGACCCCACAGCCGGCAGCCAGGGCCCTCTGTCCACCACACTGACCTTCTCCAGCCCTGCCACTCACCAGGCCCTCACCATCCCTGTCACCGTGGCCTTCGTGATGGACCGTCGCGGGCCTGGTCCCTGTGAGTCACGGGGAGGGACGCTGAAGGGGACAGACGTGGGTGAGAGGGACAGACCGGAAGTTCCTGAGCTTCCCTACAGCGGCCCCACAGCCAGGAGATGAGGGGGCTGGGCTCCCCGGAGGTAGCGGGCTGACCCGGCAGCATCACACTTCCCGCGGCCAAGTCCACTGTCAGCAGGGCCCTTCACCACGGCTCCCAGTCCCCGTCCCACAGTGACCCCGGGCCTGACCAGCCTTCCACTACGGCTCATCTCCCCCACTCCCGGCTGCACCCACCCTACGGCCTTCCTGCTCGGGAACGCGGGCGGCCCCAGTGCAAAGCCCTTGGCATCCAGTGTCCCCTGCCTGGGCTGGCGTTCCCCACAGAGCCCCGAGCAGCACTGTGCTACCTGCAGACTGCTGGCAGATGCCACTTGTCAGACCTTACCCCAAACTGTGGCCAGCTGCCAGAAGTTACACACCAGCCCCGGGGAGAGCGGGGCCCTGCACACACACAGTAGGCGCTCAGGAGTTAGATGCTGGGCCAGCCACCCACACAGATCCCCGGGGAGAGCAGGGCCCTGCACACACACAGTAGGCGCTCAGGAGTTAGATGCCGGGCCAGCCACCCACACAGATCCCTGGGGAGAGCAGGGCGCACCGCACACACAGTAGGCGCTCTGGAGTTAGATGTCAGCCCCAGGGAGAACGGGGCCCTGCACACACACAGTAGGCGCTCAGGAGTTAGATGCCAGGCCAGCCACCCACGCAGATCCCCGGGGAGAGCGGGGCCCACCGCACACACAGTAGGCGCTCAGGAGTTAGATGCCAGCCCCGGGGAGAGCAGGGCGCACTGCACACACGGGTGCTCAGTGAGTGCCCACTGCCAAGTTCTGTGTCCCTGATGTGCCCCTGCCTGTGACTGTGCCAGGCAGGTGCCAGGGCCCAGCTCAGGGGGAGCGGCAGGTCCAGGGACAGGGCTGAACACAGCCCATGGCGGGATGTGGCCCCGGGCAGGGACCAGTGCCCAGGGGAGAGCCCCACGTTCGTTGTCGGGACCTGGGGATGTGGAACAGGGAAGGGACACAGCAGGTTGGCGTGGAGGGGACTGCAGGGCTTGAGCTGCTGCCCGCCTCCTGGGAGCAGTGGAGAGCAAAAAGTCACCCGGCAGCGGGCAGAAGTGGGGAGCCAGCATTCCTGGTGCTCTGGCTAGATGGGGGCTCTCCAGAGGCTGAGCAGCTTTGAACAGAGGCCCCGGGCCCGCTGGCCTTGCAAGGAGTCAGAGAACCCCGTCAGCCTATCCTGTCCTGCCCATCCCATCCCTTCTCGCCCTGTCTGCTGTGGGCTTCTGGCTGGCCGCTCCCTGTAGTCCATGGTGCGCATGCCCTACTGGGCATTCTCAACAGCTGTCCTCACTCCGGGGCAGCCTGAGCTTCCCCGCACCCTAGTGCACCTGCCTCACGAGAACCAGCACACACGCATTTCCCGGGAGGACCTGGGGCTGGGCGGTACAGGGCTGGTTCAGATGGCCTGAGGAGGAGAGAAGGAAGCCTGTGAATGTCAGCACAGGACCAACCAGGGCCCTACCGGGACCCCAGGTCCTTCCCCAGCCTGGTCCTCATGTCTGAGGCAGGCGTGGCTGCCGGGTGGGGTGGCGGGGCTGGGCGCCCGTGGATGCCGCCACAGCCCTGGCGTGGTGCTGACTCATCTTCGCACTGACGCAGATGGCGCCGGCCTCTTCCTGCCCTCACTGGACTCCTACCAAGTCATGTTCTTCACGCTCTTTGCCCTGCTGGCCGGGACAGCGGTCACCATCATAGGTGAGGCCTGTGTCTCGTCTCCGCCTTGGCACCCAGCCCGCACCCCTCCTCTAACCGCCCATCCTGTGTGCTTGCAGCCTACCACACGGTCTGCGCACCCCGAGATCTTGCTGCATCCCCAGCCCTGGCTCCCCGACCCGGCTCTCGGCATAGCCCCCACTGTGAGTACCTCCGTCTTGGGCACAGCCCGGCAGGGGGGCCGTGAGCTCCCGAGCCCAGCCCTCAGAGGCCTGTCGCTGGTTAGAAGAAAAGCTAGGGCCTGAGACCCAGAGTGCAGATCTGGAGGTGGGGGACACCCAGGCTGGTCCTGGGCCAGGCTGGGCTGGAAGGACTGACTCGGAGCTGGAGATCCCGGACGGTCCCTACAAGGGGGTCCCAGATGGAGAAGCCCACCCCTTTCACTACCCACTGTTTCCCACCACCCTGCTCTGAGGCCCGAGCTGGTCTTCTGACCAGCGACTGGATGAGGTGGGGCTCCTGGGCGCGGCTCCATGGCTTGGCGAAAGGCCGCGGCACGCGGGGAACACGCGTTCTCACTGCCCGGAGTGGCGGGTGCCGCGGGCGGCCTGTCGCTCACCTCCTGTCTCCTCCCCAGACTTCACAGCCTCCTCGCCGTTGTCTTCCTTGTCGTCCTCATCGTCCTCGCCCACCTCGTTCAACTCGCTGCCTCCTGGCCGCAAAGCCAGTCCTCCCTCGGGGCTCTGGAGCCCGGCCTACGCCTCGCATTAGCCGTGTGCCGCCCGCTGCCCACAGACGGCGCTGCCGGCCGGCCTCGCAGGTACCGAGGCCCTGCTATACTCAGGTTGGGCGCCACCCCCGGCCCGGCCCATTCCCACTGTCCCGCTGTGGTAGAGCTCAAGTCTGGGCGGTGCTTATTCCAGAGCCGGAACGCTTAGCAGAGTTCTAAGTTGGTCTTAGTTTCCTTCCGGGTTTATTGGGCAAAGCTGCGCTCCTGGGCCCACTTGTGTGCGCGGCACTGGGGATGTCTGGACGCTGCCGCTGGGTTTGTATTTTCTCCGTGTGGCTAAAATCGCTGTCCCCAGCGCGTGCAGCGCTGTGTGGACGTGTCCCCAGGGCCTCCCTGGCCGCCTCTGCACAGCCCCGTGACAGCAGGGCCTGTCGCGAGGAAGATGCTGGAATCTGCCAGTCGCACCAGGCAGCTTCCTCTGCTTCAGGCCGCTGTGAGAGACCTCAGCCCTCGTTCTCCGGTGTGGTGCACCCCGGCGGCAGAGACTGAGAGGTCCCCTCATCCCGCCCAGCACTCTCCAGTACCTCAGCAGATCTGAGCCATGCTCCCAGCCGCTCCTGCGGCCACAGGAGGGAGCCTGCCCACCCCCCACCGCAGGGCGCAGCACGTGTGCTGTGTGTGTCCAGGGCCTGTCGGCCTGAGCCGGCAGCTGGCCGCGGCGGGCTTGCTGAAGCTGGATGGAGGAGCTGCACCTCGCCTGCTCCCAGGACTTGGGAGGAGGCCTGGGTGGTTGGGGCTTTGTCCTTGCTTTATTACTAAAGTTGTGTGTGGTTTCCTAGAGGGCCGTGGTGGTTGTTATCCGCATGCCTGACTGCCCTCGAGCCCCCCCTTTGCCCATGCTCTCCCCCTCCACCCCGGCCCCCCTCGGCTCTGTCCGGTTGGCTCTCCACTGGCTGCCGTCCCCTCCCTATCATCCATGGGGCCCTGTGTGTCCGCAGCCAGGAAGCTGCCTGCCGGAGCTCCGCCTCCTTGGCCCGGCTTCCCGGCCTCAGCTGGGCTTCCAGCAGGACACCCCGTGGCAATGACTTTGCTGCCACCCAGGGTTCAGGCATGGATGGATCCCACACACAGTTCCTGGGGTGTAGCTGCAGACAGGCACAGGGGTGCAGAGCTGACAGGCGGCTCCTGGCGGCTGTCCCTGGGGCCTGTGTCCGTGGGTCTGCAGACCCCGCTCCTCCCAGCACTTGGGCCCCTCCTCCTGCCCCTCCACCCAGGCCCTCATCAGACATCCAGGCCTCTGGACCCGCGGTTGGCTGCGTGCTTCTGCTCCGGCTCTTCCGTGTGGGCTGCAGTTTTCTCTGGGTGTGGGCACTGCAGAGCCTGCCGTCCTTGCAACAGTGGGTAGGGCATGGCATATGGCCTCTCCCACGAGTGGCAGGGCCACCATCACCCCTGCATTGTCCACCGTGGTGTCCCGTGACTCGGGGAACTGGCTGAGTCTACAAGCCCCGCAGAATTCTGTACACAAGACAGGGCCAGGCCCCACCTGGACATGGCTGTCAAGCAGGCCACCTCAGAAATGCAGGATGGCTGCCAGGAGGCAGGCATCACATCATATCCAGACATGTCAGTGTCCAGAAGAGGAGCAGAGGCAAGTCCTGCTTCCTAAAGCCTGAAGGTAGTTTTCCCAGCAGCCGGCAGCTGTACCATCCTGCGGCTGGGGCTATTGGGGCCATCAGGCCCTGGAGGCCAGGAAGTCCTGGGCTCCTTCCCTCTGCCCACCTCGGGGCAGGCCTGCCGGGCCGTCCTGCTCCGCTGCCCCCACAGGCACTGCCTTCCTGTTGGGGGGCGCAGGCAGGAGGCACACTGAGCACACAGGTGCAGACCCGCCAGGCAGCTCCCCTGAGGGGCCACAGAAGGCTTTTAGCACCAGTTAGTGCTAAAAATACAATGCTGCACGTAGGTTGTTTTTCTCTGGAATTCCCTTGTGTGGCCAGGAAGGAGCCTTGTCTGTGTGGGCGCTCCTGGGCGGTCTGCTGCCACACCCCAGGATCAGCCAGGCCTGTGCCCCGCGGGCAGCAAAGCCCAGGGCCGGTGGGGTGGATCCACAGGCAGGAGGAGGCTCGCCAGGCTCTGCACCGGCCCTCCCTGCCCCGCCTCCGCCGTGCTCCCTGCCTTCCCAGCCCTCAGCCTGGCCCCTGCCCTGGCGAGGCAGGTGCTCCTCACAGGACTTGTCTGTTCCGGGCCTGGAGCCTCTGCCGGCGGAAGGTGGCTTCCCCTCCCCTGTGCACCTCAGGAAGCCCTGGGATCCTGGGACGGGGAGATGGTCTCAGGTCCTCAACCTGGGCCTGCCTTCCCCGGGGCCGCAGAACATGACCAGGGGAATGCAGTGTGGCTTTTGAAAGCTGCTGATTTGGGTCTGTTTGCTAGCATTACTGCAGCGGTTTGAGGCCAAGGAGTCCCTCGTGAGCCTAGGAGCAGTGTGTGTGTGTCTGTGTGTGTGTGATTTCAGTAGTACCAGAGTTTTAATTCAGACCCTTGCACTTGCTAAGCAGGCTTCTGCCAATCAAGCCATACTCCCAGCCCGTTTTGCTCTGATTATTTTTGAGATAGGACCGTGATCCCCTTATTTACATTCTCTGCCTTAGCTGGGATGACAGGCATGCACCACGGTGCCCAGTTTCTTATTAGTAGGGTCTCAAAGCTTTTGAGGTCTCCAGATCTCCACTCTGTCAAACACAGGTAACTTTTCTTATGTAGAACATCAGGAAATGTAGCGTTACCCTGCAGATTCTTCTGTTTGCTAACGTGGCCATACTGTTACTTAAGGGCAATCCGAGGTCTTCTTGTCACACAGGTGGATTTATTACAGCGTGTGAGTGAAAGCATGTTCCCTCCACAGTATATGAGCAGGTCTTACTTAGCAAGGGAGCTGCGGGGCTGGGACTGGTGGCATCTCACGTTTGAAGGCTGGTTGGGGTTGTGGGTAGGGTAGTGCTTGGTGGTAGGCAGGTTGTAGTTACGTAACAGTTTCTCACGACGCATGCCCATTCCCACGATGCATTGTGGTATAATGATGTTGCTGACATGCCTCATGGAAGGTTTCAGTGCTGCAGTGCACATGTGCCATTTAAAGGGAGGCCTCTGCTGGGCACCAGTGGCTCACGCCTGTCATCCTAGCTACTGAGGAGGCTGAGATCTGAGGATCACGGTTCAAAGCCAGCCCGGGCAGGAAAGTCTGTGAGACTCTTAGCTCCAATAAACCACCGAAAACTGGAAGTGGTGCTGTGGCTCAAGTGGTAGAGCGCTCGCCTTGCACACATGAGGCCCTGGATTAGATTCTACAGCACCACATAAGCACCATGGCTCAAGTGGTAGAGCACTTGTCTTGAGCTGAGGAGCTGAGGGACAGTGCCCAGGCCCAGACTTCAAGCCCCACGACTGACAAAAAAAAAAAAAAAGGAGGCCTCCCTTACAGGTTGCTTTTTGGCCTGTTTCAGTACCACTTCCAGCTTTTTCTGTGATTAATTGGAGACGAGTCTCACAAATTTTCCTGCCCAGGGCTGGCTTTGAACTACATTCCTCAGATCTCAGCCTCCTGAGCAGCTAGGATGCCAGGCGTGAGCCACCTGTGCCAACAGCTGCTTTGCTTCTTTGTTCAGGTTACCACTCTGCCACTTGAGCACAGCCTCTGGCTTTTATATATTTATTTATTTATTTTTGAGGGAGTAGTTATTTGGAAATAAGAGTCACAGTCGTTCTTGCTTGGTCTGGCTTCAAACTGCAATCCTCAGATCTCAGCCTCCAGAGTAGGATTTCAGGCTACAGGGTGCTTTGAGGGCACCATCATCTGCCTGGAGGATGTGGGGGTGGATCCAGAGTTGGGCCTCAGGAGATGGGACTTGGCCTTCTTCTGATGTGTAACCTTCCTCTCCTGCATCCGTGCTGTATAGCATCAGAACCATGGTGGGTTTTTTCTTCTTAAGTTCTGTGTGTACTGTTCCATCATAGAGCGGCTGTTCCCTGTCATCTTACATGCCTGTGGTTGACCAGATGGGCCGTTACCGTCTCCATGTGATAAGCACTGCTTAGAGTCAGCACTGCAACAGCTTGGGTGTGGAAGATTGCTCCCCTGGGTGGTGCTGTTGGGAGGTAGTGGAATTTGGAAAGGGCGGGCCTTAAGCCACAGGAAGTGAGTCCTCCGAGAGGCCTTGAGGCCCTGTCTCTGCTTTGTGCAAATCAGAACACTCCCCCATGCTCTCTCCACCCCACACCCCCAGAGTCCCAGAGTGCTGGGTGACCAGATCTTGGAACCGGGAGCCAAAATTACCCTTTTCTCTGTGTAAGCTAGTCATCTCAGGTGCTTTGTTACCGTAAGGCAAAGCTGACTGGTACAGACACCAAGACCAGAGTCCCTCTGGGGTGAATATCAAGGAGTGGGGTCACGAAGTCACGATGACGGTGCCCCTTGGCAGTTCTGTTGCTTGCCATTAAATGAGTCTGGGAAACCTCGTAACCATTTACACACCCACCAGCTGGATACGAGTTCTGTTTCCCTGGTCCGTGCCAACACACAATATTGCCATATGTGTGTATTTATTTTTGCTGGCTTGGTAGGTGGAAAACAGTATTTTATGACTGATCCAAGTTCCTTTATTGCTAGAGAAAATAAGCTTTGGGTTTGTTTATTGGTCATTTGGATTTCCCTCTGTGAATTGTCTGTTTTCCATCCAAATGAGTACTTTTTAAAGTTCTTTCTTCGTCACTCCAAAATAGGCTCTGCTGTATTAGCTGTATCAGTTAGCTATTGCTGTGTAACAAATGACTTCGAAACTTAAGTGACTTAGCCACCATTATTTTTTGAGTCCAGGGGTCTGATCATCTAGAGTGGCTCAGCTGGAAGTGGGGTGGGTTTCCTCCCCTCCATCTGGACAGGTCCTGGTGGTGACAGTGTAGGTACAATAAAGTATGTAGGGACACACACCGCCTCGCAAGGGCTGGCGGGATGGGTATGCTGTTATTGCATTGGGATACTTCATTCTGTGGGGCACAGCAAGTCACATGTCCCAATGCACACCAAAGGGTGGGAGGCAGATCCCACGGGATCTGTGGGAAGAGCTGTAAAGTCACCAGGCAAATGTCCTGAAAGGAAGAGGAAAGGGCAAGGCCACTGTTCAGGGGCTGTCTTGCTACCTGCCTTCCTCCCTCCCTCCTTTCCTCCCTTCCTCCTTTCCTCCCTTCCTTCCTTTCTCCCTCACTGCCTCCCTCTCTCCCTCCCTTCCTCCTTTCCTTCCTTCCTCCCTCCCTCCCTCCCTCCCTCCTTCCTTCCCTCCCTCCCTCTTTTCTGACAGTACAGGGTTTTATGCTCTTGTTTGCTTTTTCAAGGCTAGCCCTCTACAACTGGAGCCACAGCTCCATTCCTGCTTTGGGGTGGTTAATTAGAAATAAGAATCTCATAGTCTTGCTGGTCGCCGGTGGCTCATGCCTGTAATCCTAACTACTCAGGAGGCTGAGGTCTGAGGATTGTGGTTCAAAGCCAGCCTGGGCAGGAAAGTCCGTGAAACTGTTATCTCCAATAAACCACCAGAAAACTGGAAGTGGCGCTCTAGCTCTTGAGCTGAAGAGCTGAAGGACAGCGCCCAGGCCCAGAGTTCAAGCCCCAGGACCGACCAAAAAAAAAAAAAGAAGAAAAGGATCTCACAGTCTTTCCTGCCTGGGCTGGCTTTGAACCGTGATCCTCAGATCTCAGCCCCTTGAGTAACTAGGATTACAGGCTTGAGCCACACATATCTGACACCTTTTCTTCTTGATTCATACTGATTGGAAGTTGGGCCCTAGCCCCTGAGGAGAAGAGAGAAGTTCTCATTTATCAAGCAAACGTTTCATCTCTACCATACTAAGTATCTTCAACAAGGCCTCAGTAAGCCCACAGTACAAACTGACAGAAGGCATTTGTATCATCTTATGCATTGATATTTTCTGTGAAGTGGTCATTCTCCAAAATGGCATTTTGGTGTGAGGCACTGAACCCTCATTCATGCTAAGCAAACTCTACCACTGAACTCCATCCCCAGTGCCCCCTCCAAAGGCAAATTCTAGAACCTGTGTTCAACTCCATTGTATGGATGGGGAAACTGAGGCCCACAGATGGGGAGAGACTGGCCCTGAGGGAGGGCATCACACCCAGCCTGACCTGCATTGGAGGTCCCGTCGGCCTCGCTGGCTGCGCGGGTCAGGCTGCTCAGGCCGGTGCTTGGTCACCTCGCGTTTCCACCCAGACTCAGTTCTTCCTCAAGGAGCCAGGTAGAGCCAAGACTTCAGCCTCCACTAAAACAAGCAATCTCAAGAGTGAGGGGAAAGAAAACCAAAGGCGGACCCCGGGGTTTAGAGATGTCTATTACTTTAAGTTTTATCTTGTATGTAATTAGCAAATAAAATTCTGCTAAGGATTTCATTAGCAGCTTCATCAGATGACCACTTTCATTTACTGAAATGAGTGTTTCAGTATTTACTGAAAGCCAATAAAGGCAGTTTATGAGACCCAGGAAATCAGAATCAAAAAGAAAGGGCCCCTGCTTCCCTGCTTTGAGTCATAATCATGGGCAGGGGGCGAGGGGGGCACAGGGAGGGGTGCAGGGGCTTCATGGGCTGGTTTCTTCTTCACATAAGAGGTAGATACGGGAGAACTGGCCAGCAAGCAGGCAGGCAGCGCTCAGGCCCTCTCCACTAGATGGCTTAATTGAAACACACGGCCCACCTCTCTGCCTCTGTTTCCTTGTCTGCAAAATGGTCATTATCTTTCCAGCCTCCTTCATAGGTTTGCTGCTTGGGTGTTGTAGATTGAATCTTAAACCTCCAGTGAAGCCAGGTGCCCAGGGTTCACGCCTATAATCCTAGGCCAGGCTCAGTGGGGGAGGGCAGCTCTGGGGGGGAGGGCAGCTGGGGGGGGGAGCAGAGAGCCAGGGAGGAAGGAGCAGGTGAAGCGGAGCCCAGGCTCAGATCAGAGCAGGAGGAGGAGGCTGGCTATAAGCACATGCACCCAAGGCTGGGCCCTCCCCCGGGGACATGTGGCTTCCTTCCCCTTCCTCCCAGTGCTGGGCTCTCAACAGTGCCCGGTGAGCATCCTTGCGCAGACTGTGGACGTTTGGTTGTTTCTGCGCATCTTAGATGGGGCTGTGTGCTCTCCTCCACGTGGGTCAGGAGAGAAGCGCAGCCCCAGCCCACCTGGATTTAATTCGGGCAAAGCCCTTCCCGAGCCAGCCCCCCACAACCAGGGGAGCCTGGGAAGGGGCAGAGTGGCTGAGGACAGAGGACAAGAGGCCTTCTCTGCCAGCCCCGCAGGGCTCTGCGGCCTGGAGAGCAGCCCCTCCCCGCCCTCCCAGCCTAGGCTCCGACTGGACCTGGAAGGGACCGGCCTGAGGACGCAACTTCAGGAACATTCTTGTGCTTAAGATTGGTGGGTGTGAGATCTCAAGAAGCTGAGATCTAAGAGTGGAGGTTCAAAGCCAGCCAAGCTTTGAGCTCAAGTGGTAGGTCATGGCATAGCCAGCACAAGGCCCTGAGTTCAAATCCCAATACTGCTAAAAATGAAAAAAAAGACATGGTGTAACTGGACACCCTGTATTTCACCTGACAGCCGCAGGTGGGAGGGAGGGCAGGGAGGGAGGGAGCCTGAGGGGGGTGGGGCGGGGCCAGGCAGGGCCTGGAGGACTGAGCCTGACCCCGGCTCCCAGTGGGTGGGCCTTGCCTAATCGGGGACCCCGGGAGGAGCTGCTGGGGGGGGGCCACCGTGGGCCTCTGGAAGATGATTCATCCCAAGCAACAGGCATGGCAGCGGCGCAGAAGCATCCCTTACATAAATGGAGAGGAAGGGAGGAACGACTTAGTACGAGAGGGGTTAAAATTAGAATAACTTCTCTTAATTAGAATAGCAGTTGGAGCCTGTGAATCCCAGCAGGCTTCCTGCCGCTCTGGGAGGGGAGCTGGTCAGTGGGTGAATATTCGAGGTGGGGTGGGAGGGGAGGGGAAGGAAACCCCCCCCCCCAACACTGGTGTGTCCATCCCTGGCTGCCACTTTCAGTCTCTAGGTTAAGTGACCTCATGCCTGCCTTGTCCTCTCTGGGCCTCAGTTTCCCCCTGGGCACAGGGATCAGCTCAGCCTTGGTGAAGATGGTAGAGAGATTAAGTCTAGGACAGGACACAGACAGATGAAGGCCCATCGGGGAGATGGAGCCCTCCCAGAATGCGGGGGGGGGGGGGGCTCACCAGGCTCTGCTGGCGTCTCCTTAGTGAATGCCTGAACCTAGGGCCGAATGAATAAAGGCTGTGGGTGAAGCCCTCTGCTTTTTGAGGGCGTAGCCATTTTCAGACCTCTGCCGGATCCTTGCTTGGCGTTTCTAGGCTGTCACGTCAGACATATTAAAAGGCACCCACACGCCTCATTAAATAAAATTTATGGATAACCATGGGAGAGTTGCGTTGAAATGCAATTGACTAGCTGACGAATGTTGCGTTCTGCGGATATTTAATTAAACATTTCTTCATTTTGACGTGTCGGTGTGGTTTTGTGTTTTCTTCCCTCCCCAGTTCAGATACATTTCCTGATACAGAGCTGGAGAGCTCCTGGCTGGCACGTCGCACTCCAGGGCTGAGGGGCTGAGGCCTGGTCTTTGGCCTCAGTGTCTCCGTCTGTAAAGAGGGTGGTGGTGTAAGATGACCCCTCAGGGCTTCCCCAGCCTGGGTTTGGACTGGCACTGCGGAGTCCTCTGCTAGGGAATGAAGGGGGGTCAGGGAGAGGCCCCCAGCTGTGGTTTGAAGGTGTGAGTCTGAGTCTGTCCGTGTTCTGTGTCTGTGGGGCTGTCGGAGGTGGTTGGACCCTGAGTGTCCTGGCTGGCTCAGCTTGCTTGCTGCTCACTTGACTGGTGCTCTTCCACTTGAGCCACACCCCATCTCCAGCCTGCCGTTCTTGCTGGTTGTTTTGGAATGGACATCTAGCAGATTTTTCTGCCTGGGCTGGATCCTCTGACTCAGCATCCTCTACCAGCAATTCTCTAAATCTCCATCTCCTGAGTAGCTAAGATTACAAGTGGAAGCCTGGACAGTAACCTTTTATAAAAGGTTTCAGAGAGCTTCCTGCCCTTCCGGCCCCAGACACAGACACCATCCCGAATTTGGAGAGCCATTTCTTGTACGCACTGGACCCGTGGGTGAGTCCTGCTTGGATTTCTTGGCTTTCAGAACTGTGAGCACTCAATTTCAGCTGATGGACAGTGCCCAGCCTGAGGGGTTCTGACGGGGGGGGGGGGTAACTGAGGCACTTGGGGATCTGGGGAGGTGGACAGCCTAGCATGGGCCCTGGAGAGAAGCAGGCAAGACGGCTCTGCCAGACTGCCCGCCAGCTGGAGGTGCGCGGGCATGGCTCCGGGGCCCCTCCGGCTGCCTGGGCAGTGAGTCCTGTGGGAGGAAGGATGGGCCTTGCGAAGTGCTGCCCTCCGGGGTGATTACAGTGACGAGGACTGAGTGCTCCCAGGGGGCGCTGTGCTGGCGGTTTGCAGGTCACCTCATTGAATCTCATGGCTCCAGTATCCCTGGGCAGGAGACCCAGTCGCCCCCAATTTACAGAGGCACAGGCAGGCAATGGCCCGTCCCGCACCCCGGCGCAGAACATGAGGTGGTAGAGGACGTGAGCAGAGCCACGGCTCGAGTCTCTTGCAGGACTTCCGAGGGGGGAGGGACCCTAGCAGCGCGTGCACTCCTGCAGATCCCTCTGCAAGCGAGGGAAGCACCGCCCGCAGCTCAGCCAGACGCTCCAAGCGCAAGCCCTCTCCACGCAGCACAGCGAGGGACAAAGCGGAAGCCCTCTCCACGCAGCACAGCGAGGGACAAAGCGCAAGCCCTCTCCACGCAGCACAGCGAGGGACAGCAAGTGTCATTAGAGACTGAGTCATTGGAGTAAGGAAAACCTTAAAAATTAGTATTGCTAGTTACACTGATTTTTCATGGACACATAAAAACAGGAAAGCTGTGCATATTAATGGAGAACTAGGTGAAGATCCCAGGCAGGCATACATTGTGTCATGTTTAAAGAAAACTTCTCACTAAAGACATTGTCAAAAAAAAAAAGAAGAAGAAGAAGAAGAGGAGCCGGGTGTCAGGGGTCACGCCCATAACCCTCGCTGCTCAGGAGGCTGAATCTGAGGATCACAGTTCAACACCAGGCTGAAAGTCCGTGAGACTCTTCTCTCCAATTAACTACCAAAAAGCTGGAGTTGGCACTGTGGCTCAAAGTGGTAGAGCACTCAGCTTGAGCAAAAACAAACTTAGGGACAGTACCCAGGCCCGCCCAGGCCCCGAGTTCAAGCCCCAGGACCAGCCCTCCCCCTCCCCCCTACATCAAAAAGAAGAAGGGGTAGAGCTATTTGTCCAGCACGTGGTAGGCCCTAGGTTGGCTTTCCAGCACCCACCTCAGGATGGAAAATGTGAAGAAAAACTCCAAAACATGTCTGGAGTACTCAGGCACGGCAAAGATCATGAAGTCCGTGTTTAAATGTTCAAATTTGGGGTTACAGTGGGGACATCTCTTAATGGGCTCTGTGTCCTTAGATTAATTAGTCCCCTTCTCCTGCCTTAAGTTTCCCCATGGGTAATAAGGGATTGTTGGCCCAGATCCCTCCAGCTAATGACCCAACTCTAACGACTCCTTTTTCTGGTCCTCCTCCCCTTCTTTGAAGGAAAGTCAGTCTGCCACATCTAATTGGTCTGAGGGTAGACCAATGGCACCACAGCAGGTCTGACTCCTGATACTGTGTGCTTGCACACAGTTTCAGAGAGAAGCTTCAGTTCAAGCCCCAAAAATGGGAGACGGGGGTGGGGGGGGGGAAGGAGGGAGAGGGAGAGGGAGAGGGAGAGGGAGGAGGGAAATATTGAGAATTGAAACTGAAAGGAAAACCTTGGAAGAAAGTAGCAGAAACTCTGCCTCTGGGGTGGGGACTGAGGAGTTCTTTCATTTTGTAGGGTTTTATTTATTTGTTTTGGTCAGTCATGGGGCTTGAACTCTGGGCCTGGGCGCTGTCCCTCAGCTCTTCAGCTCAAGGTGAGCACTCTACCACTTGAGTCACAGCACCACTTCTGGTTTTCTGGTGGTTCATTGAAGATAAGAGTCTTATGGACTTTCCTGCCGGGGCTGGCTTTGAACTGCGATCCTCAGATCTCAGCCTCCTGAGTAGCTA
Organism: Dipodomys merriami; assembly: GCF_024711535.1. Classification (NCBI taxonomy): domain Eukaryota; kingdom Metazoa; phylum Chordata; class Mammalia; order Rodentia; family Heteromyidae; genus Dipodomys; species Dipodomys merriami. Next base: position 3,304,140 of record NW_027202427.1, read on the forward strand.
AGATGACAGGTGTGAGCCACTGGTGCCCAGCTGTAGGTTGTGTGTGTGTGTGTGTGTCATTTTAAAAATTGAATATAAAATATTAAATATATACAATTAAAATGATCAGATTTGCCCTCGGAATTACTCTTTCTTAACCTCATTTACACCTTCCCCCTTTTAACATTGTAATAGTTTTATGAGTCCATTTTCACCATGCTCATGAAGCACCTGGATCATATTCACGGCCGCCTTCACCTCTTCTCTCCCCCTCCTCCCACCAGCTCATACATCAAAAAATGCTCAAGTTTTATATTCATTTCATTGTTTTTACTCTTTTAGGTCCATATCTACATGACATGATATGAGAACTTGTCTTTTTCCATCTGGCTTAGCTCACAACGTGAAATAAGTTCCACTTGTTTTCCTGCAAATGACATAATTCCATCTTGAACACACACACACACACACACACACACACACACATCCCATTTTCTTTATTGACACAGGTGTGCTGGGCAGGTGCTCTACCTCTTGTATCTCATTGTTTTGATATGAATTCCCCTGGTGACTAAGGATTGTGAACTTCTGTTGCTTATCATATCTCCTTCGGGGCAGTATCTATTCAAATCCTTTTGCTCACTTTTGAATCTACTTGTCTTTTTTATTATTGAGTTGTAAACATTCTTTTTCTATTCTAGATACCTGTCTGTAATAGATTCTATTCTAGATACCGGTCTGATACATGATTGGTAAAATTTTCTCCTGTCCTGTGGGCTGTCTTTCCACTTTCTTAATTTGCGTCCCTTGGGGCACAAACGTTCTTCATTTTGTAGATGTCCAGTGCACTTATTTTTGTATTTTATTCCTTGTGCCTTTGATTTCATTTATAAACCATTGTGGTTTTAATTTGCATTTTTCTGGTGACTAATGATGCTTCCACGTGCCTTTTGCCATTTGCATATATTCCTTGGTGAAATATCTGTTCAAATCTTTTACTCATTTTAGCTGAGTTGTTTCTTAAATTGTGAGGGTTCCATAAAATATTCTACACAAGTCCTCTGTTTCCTTCCCAGTTGCGGTTTGCTCTTCCTTTTCTTTCTTCCTTTTTTCCTTCTTTCCTCCTTTCCTTTCCTTCCTTCCTTTTGTCATTTCCTTATAGGGTCTCTCTTTGTTGACCAGGTGTGGCTTGCACTTGGAATCCTCCTGCTTTAGCCTCCCAAATAGCTAGAATTACATGGCTTGCCTACCGCACCGGGCTGTCTTTTATTTTTCTTAGTAGGATTGTTTTGCCAGGCTTGAACTCAGGGGCTGGGTGCTGTCCCTGAGTCTTTTTGTGCTCAAGGCTAGTGCTCTACCACTTGAGCCACAGCTCCACTTCTGGTTTTTGAGTGGTTAATTGGAGATAAGAATCTCATGGGGGCTAGGAAGGTGGATCAGTGGTAGAGTGCTTGCTTTGCATGCATGAGGCCCTAGGTTTGATTCCTCAACACCACATAAGCAGAAAAAAGCCAGAATGACACTGTGGCTCAAGTGGAAGGGCACTAGCCCTCAGCTGAAGAGCTGAGAGACAGCCGTCCAGACCCAGAGTTCAGGCCCCATGACTGACCAAAAAAAAAAAAAAAAAAAAAAGTTTCAGGGGAATTTCCTGCTGGCTTTGAACTGTAGTCTCAGATCTCACCCTCCTGAGTAGCTAGGATTACAGGTGTGAGCCACCAGCACCAAGCTCTTAGTAGGATGTTTGGAAAAGTAAGTTTTATACCGTAAGAGCTGTCATCTCAGCTAGTTGGGAGGCTGAGATAATTTTTGTGAGATTTCCCCATCTCAATAGCAGAAGCTGGTGCATGGTGGTGTGTGTGCCTATCATCCCAGCCACAGTAGCAACTATAAATAGGAGGATCACAGCCCAATCTTACCCCAGACAAAACAAACAAACAAACAAAAAACCTCAAGACCCTATTTTAGAAACAACCAGGGCAAAAAGGAGGTAGCAAAAAGCAGTAGAGCACCTGCCTAGCAAGCATGAAGCCCTGAATTCAAACCCTGGAACCGCTAGAAAGGATAACAGCAGATTCACATAGTATGAAGTCAACTTAATGATTTATTTCCTTTTGGTCATTCAGATTTTTTCTTACTATTGTCTAGAGGCTGTATATATTTGGCATTTCCCCTCCGGCCTATGATGTAGCCCAATTTAACTCTGGGCTGAGGGCCATTCTGTTGCATATGGACACCCAGTTTCCATGTTCGTTGTAAGACTCTCCTTTCCCTTCCCTCAGCTTGCCAGAGCATCTCTGTGAAAGTTGATTGCCTGACTGGCTCCTCGTGGGTCTGTGTCTGGACTCCTCTGTCTCTCTCATTCACTTGCTGTCTACCTTTCCAGATACCATTTGCTTTGCCGTTAAGTTGAAATACGTATCAAGACTGGTAGTGTTCGTCCCCCACTCTGTGTTTTGGCAGTTTGGGTGGGAAAGGTGTTTTTGTCTGTTTGTTTGTGTTTTTTGTTATTGTTGGTGGTGGTGGTTGTGGGGCTTGAATCTGGGACTGGGCACTGCCCCTGAGCTCTTCAGCACAAGGAGAGTGCTCTACCACTTGAGCCTTCCAGTTTTCAGGTGGTTCATTGGAGATAAGAGTCTTACAGACTTTCCAGCCTGGGCTGGCTTTGAACCGTGATCCTCAGATCTCAGCCTCCTGAGTAGCTAGGATTACAGGTGTGAGCCACTGGCGCCAGGCTTGGGTGGGAAAGTGCATGTTGGCAGAAGTGCATGTTGTATGCAAATCCCTGACATGGGTACTGAGTGGGGACCTGTCCTGGCCAGGGTTGGCACCCACACACCCAAAGGGATCTCCTTGTAAAGAAATAAGAATCCAGCCTGCATCCACAGTGCTACAAGAGAGAGGAACACAGGGCCCACCTTCCCATGCTCTGAGGAAACTGCTTTGTAAGCTGGAATTCTATACCCAGCCAAAGTGTCAATCAAGTGCAAAGCAAAACAGTATGTTCAACCATGTCAGGACATGGCAGGGAGAATTGCTGAGGCTGTACACAAAATGGAAAAAGAAGCCAAGGGAAGACCCATAGAATCCCAGGCACAGTGGGCCCAACCCACAAGCGGAACACCCAGAGGCCCCAATCTTAGCTGGGGAGCGGGCCCAGGAAGTATCCAGCCCAGACATTAGTCTCAAGACACAGAGGGAAAAGGAACTTTCTCCAACAAATGATAAATTAAAAAGATGGATTCTCCTAATGAGCAGTTGATTATGGATTAATGATGGTAAAATGAATCAGTGAGTATGAACAGCATTGTTCCCTTTGTATCTCCTCTGAATTCCAATACCTTTGTTTTCTTTGGAGTGCATACCTTTGTTTTATATCTTCTTTTCCACGGTTCAGTTTAAACTACTTGATCTTGAAGTTATGTGTTTATAACATTGAAGAGCATGTAATTGGCTTCCTGGATTTGAGCAGGGATGCCTTACCTGGAGTCACAGCATAAAACACACACCGCATGAGCCCTAACAAGGTAGGGAGAGCGTGGAGTGGGATGGGAGGGCCAGGGGAGGGGGTCCTAGGTGACTGCCCAGGAGATATTCTGGGGTGTGGGTGGGGTGATTGAAGAGCTGAGAGACTAAGGGGCTGAGGACAGAGAGGATGAGGAGAGGGGCTGAGGTCAGAAGAAAGGCTGAAAGGGTGAAAAGGTTAGGAGTGAGGAGGTGGGGGCTGAGGAGGTGAGGGGCTGAGGAGGTGAGGGTCTGAGAAGGTGGGGGCTGAGGAGGTGAGGGGCTGAGGAGGTGGGGGCTGAGGAGATGAGGGGCTGAGGAGGTGAGGGGCTGAGGAGGTGAGGGGCTGAGGAGCTGGGGGCTGAGGAGGTGAGGGTCTGAGGAGGTGGGGGCTGAGGAGGTGAGGGTCTGAGGAGGTGAGGGCTGAGGAGATGAGGGGCTGAGGAGGTGAGGGGCTGAGGAGGTGAGGGGCTAAAGAGATGAGGGTCTGAGGAGGTGAGGGTCTGAGGAGATGAGGGGCTGAGGAGATGGGGGCTGAGGAGATGAGGGGCTGAGGAGATGAGGGGCTGAGGAGATGAGGGGCTGAGGAGATGAGGGGCTGAGGAGGTGGGGCCTGAGGAGGTGAGGGGCTGAGGAGATGAGGGCTGAGGAGGTGAGGCCTGAGGAGGTGAGGGGCTGAGGAGATGAGGGGCTGAGGAGGTGAGGGGCTGAGGAGATGATGGACTGAGGAGGTGGGGGCTGAGGAGGTGGGGTCCGAGGAGGTGAGGGGCTGAGGAGGTGGGGTCCGAGGAGGTGAGGGACTGAGGAGGTGAGGGGCTGAGGAGGTGGGGTCCGAGGAGGTGAGGGGCTGAAGAGGTGAGGGGCTGAGGAGGTGGGGGCGGAGGAGGTGAGGGGCTGAGGAGGTGGGGTGCTGAGGAGGTGAGGGGCTGAGGAGATGAGGGCTTGAGGAGGTGAGGGGCTGAGGAGGTGAGGGGCTGAGGAGATGATGGACTGAGGAGGTGGGGGCTGAGGAGGTGAGGGTCTGAGGAGGTGGGGGCTGAGGAGGTGAGGGGCTGAGGAGGTGGGGGCTGAGGAGGTGAGGGCTGAGGAGATGAGGGGCTGAGGAGGTGAGGGCTGAGGAGGTGGGGGCTGAGGAGGTGGGGTCCGAGGAGGTGAGGGGCTGAGGAGGTGAGGGCTGAGGAGGTGGGGGCTGAGGAGGTGGGGTCCGAGGAGGTGAGGGGCTGAGGAGGTGAGGGGCTGAGGAGGTGGGGGCGGAGGAGGTGAGGGGCTGAGGAGGTGAGGGGCTGAGGAGATGAGGGCTTGAGGAGGTGAGGGGCTGAGGAGGTGAGGGGCTGAGGAGGTGGGGTCCGAGGAGGTGGGGGCGGAGGAGGTGAGGGGCTGAGGAGGTGAGGGGCTGAGGAGGTGGGGGGCTGACGAGGTGAGGGGCTGAGGAGATGAGGGCTTGAGGAGGTGAGGGGCTGAGGAGGTGAGGGGCTGAGGACATGATGGACTGAGGAGGTGGGGGCTGAGGAGGTGAGGGGCTGAGGAGGTGGGGGCTGAGGAGGTGAGGGGCTGAGGAGGTGGGGGCTGAAATGAGGAGGTGAGGGGCTGAGGAGGTGAGGGGCTGAGGAGGTGAGGGGCTGAGGAGGTGGGGGCTGAGGAGGTGAGGGGCTGAGGAGGTGAGGGGCTGAGGAGGTGGGGGCTGAGGAGGTGAGGGGCTGAGGAGGTGAGGGGCTGAAATGAGGAGGTGAGGGGCTGAGGAGGTGAGGGGCTGAGGAGGTGAGGGGCTGAGGAGGTGAGGGCTTGAGGAGGTGGGGGCTGAGGAGGTGAGGGCTGAGGAGGTGAGGGGCTGAGGAGGTGAGGGCTGAGGAGGTGAGGGTCTGAGGAGGTGAGGGGCTGAGGAGGTGAGGGCTGAGGAGGTGAGGGCTGAGGAGGTGAGGGGCTGAGGAGGTGGGGGCTGAAATGAGGAGGTGAGGGCTGAGGAGGTGAGGGGCTGAGGAGGTGGGGGCTGAGGAGGTGAGGGGCTGAGGAGGTGAGGGGCTGAAATGAGGAGGTGAGGGCTTGAGGAGGTGAGGGGCTGAGGAGGTGGGGGCTGAGGAGGTGAGGGGCTGAGGAGGTGAGGGGCTGAGGAGGTGAGGGGCTGAAATGAGGAGGTGAGGGCTGAGGAGGTGAGGGGCTGAGGAGGTGAGGGGCTGAAATGAGGAGGTGAGGGGCTGAGGAGGTGGGGGCTGAGGAGGTGAGGGGCTGAGGAGGTGAGGGCTGAGGAGGTGAGGGTCTGAGGAGGTGAGGGGCTGAGGAGGTGAGGGCTGAGGAGGTGATGGCTGAGGAGGTGAGGGGCTGAGGAGGTGGGGGCTGAAATGAGGAGGTGAGGGCTGAGGAGGTGAGGGGCTGAGGAGGTGGGGGCTGAGGAGGTGAGGGGCTGAGGAGGTGAGGGGCTGAAATGAGGAGGTGAGGGGCTGAGGAGGTGAGGGCTTGAGGAGGTGAGGGGCTGAGGAGGTGGGGGCTGAGGAGGTGAGGGGCTGAGGAGGTGAGGGGCTGAGGAGGTGAGGGGCTGAAATGAGGAGGTGAGGGCTGAGGAGGTGAGGGGCTGAGGAGGTGAGGGGCTGAAATGAGGAGGTGAGGGGCTGAGGAGGTGGGGGCTGAGGAGGTGAGGGGCTGAGGAGGTGGGGGCTGAAATGAGGAGGTGGGGGCTGAGGAGGTGAAAATGGTAGCTAAGGGGAGGGGAGAGGAGGGGCGGAGGGGCGCGGGGCGGACCGGTAGCGCCGGCAGGGGGCGCCCTCCTCCTCCCTTCCCCCGTGGCTCCGCCCCCGCCCCTCCTTCCCCTGGCGCCTCCCCGTCCCGCCCTCTCCCTGTGGCCCCGCCCCTCTCACCCATGTAGCCCCGCCCCTCCACGCTTCCATCTCTGTAGCCCCGCCCCTCCCACGCTCCCTCCCCCTGGTCCCGCCCGACCCTCCCCTGGCCCCCGCCCACATCCCTTTCTTCCCCTCCCCTCCCGCTCTCCCTCCCCGTGGCCCCGCCCTCCCGTGGCCCCGCCCTCCCGTGGCCCCGCCCTCCCGTGGCCCCGCCCCTCCCGCCCCCTGGCGTCGCGGCGGCTGCCGGCACTTTGCAAACTCCTCGCCTGCCGGCGGCGGGCTCAGCTCCGCGCCCTGCCGGCCCCGGCGCGAGGCGGGCAGCGGACCGCGGACCGCGGGCGGCGGCGCGGCAGCGGGCGGCGCCGAGGCACCGGCGGGGGGGGGCGGGGGGCGGGACCGGGGCGGGGCCGCGCCCGCCCGCCCGCCCGCCCGCCCCGCGCCGCCGCCCCTCCCGGGGCCGAGCCCCCCGCGCCGCGAGCCGAGCCGCCCGCCCGCCGTCCCCGCCGCCGCGGCGGCCATGGCCGCGCCGCCGCCCCGCCGCCCGCTCGCCTGAGGCCGGCGCCGGCCCGGGCGGGGCGCCATGGCCAGCGGCGCCGAGCCCCCGGGCCCCGCGGCCGGCTACCTGCGGGAGCTGACCCGCATCGTGGCGGCGCAGCAGGAGCTGCTGGCGCGCCGGCGGCGGCGCATCGAGGAGCTGGAGCGCCAAGTGGCGCGGCTGGGCCGGGAGAACGCCGGCCTGCTGGAGCGCCACCGGCGCCACCTGGCCGCGTGCGCCCGCCGCCCCGCCCCGGGCCCCGGCCCCGGCCCCGGGACCCCGCTCGGCGCCGGCCCGGAGCGCGGCGCCCGCCCGGACAGGTAAGCGGGACTCGCGCGAACTTCGGGGCCCGGCGGGCGGGCGGGCGGCGGGGTCGCGGCGGGGTCCGGGCCGGGGCCGGGGGTCCGGGTGCGGGCCGGGGTCGAGGCGCCCGGCGTCCGCCCGCAGGAGCGGCGCCAGGACCCCGGCGGCCCCGGGTCACCGGCAGGCGCGGTCCCGGCGGGGATTACCGGCTATTTCGGACCGGGATTAAGGGGCGCGGCGGGGCGGGGAGCCCAGCGGCCGGCCCCGCGCCTTTCGCGGGCCCCGCCCGGCTCCGGCCCCCGCTCTCCGGACCCCGCGTCCGGCCTCCGCGGGGCGGCGGCGCCCGCGGCTCGGGAGGCTTCGGGCGCCGGCCGGGAGCAGCCGGGTGGGAAGCGAGGTCCCGGGGCAGGTCGCGGGCGGGGCTGTGCTCGCCGGTTCCTCCCTGCCCGCAGCCCACGTGCGCCCGCCGGGGCCGGGCCGGGGCAGGGACCGGGACCCGGCCACCCCGGCCCACCCCGTCCGGACCCCGGCCGAGCGGCGCTGGAGGAGAGGGCGAGGGCGGGAGCCGTGCCGCTCCGCGTGGCTGCCGGGCCGGCCGGGACCCTCTGTCACCCCCCCACAGCCATCCCCCCCATTATACCCCCGCCACCCCCCCCCCGTCCCCTCCCTGTCACTTGTGTTGCCGGAGCCGCCGGGACCCCGTCCCCATGTCACCTCCCTGTCACCCTGTCACTCGTGTTGCCGGAGCTGGAGCCGGGCTGAGCCGGGACCCGGTCCCCCTGTCACCCCTGCCAGCCCCCTGCCACTAGAACCCAGTGCCTGTCTCTCCACTGGCGCTTTTCTGCCCACTCTCGGCCCCAGGCGCCCGGGGTTCGGTCCCTGGGTGCCGTCCCCTGGCCGGAGACCTCCCAGGCAGGAGGAGCAGGAGCTGCCCAAGCCCCTGAAGTCCTTTAGCTTAGGGGGGAGGCCCTGGCCCCAGCCGGGACAGTGACACAGGGTGGGCCCATCCCTAGGGGATGGTGCTGGGACTGGGCTCTGAAAGGCAGCTCATCTGCCCAGACCCCAGCTGGAGCATTGTGGTAGAGGGCAGGGCACCGGCCACCCAGGGGCTTATTTTAGAAGCCCCCCCCAGCTCAGTGTCCATCGTCCCCCCTCCCCCATCGAGACACAGCCAAAGCCTGTGTCACCTTTAAAATAAGCATAGCGCTGTCTTTAAGGGAAGCAGGGTACAGCTTGGTCTTGGTACCATTGCCCAGTCCCGTGACCTTCCAAGTCTTGGACATGCAGCCTGGAGCCGGGGTGACTTGCTCTGTGCCTGGCCCTGCTGGGGAGGGCTGGCCCCAGAGCTGGTCGCTGATCCGCTGTGGGAACTGGGGCTGGGGCTGGTTAGGAGCCAGCCGTGGAGGAACAGGAGCAGGGTTCCCTTTAAGACAGTGTACCAGTGAGCCCAAGACCCATTGTCCACACCCAAGTCAGCTCCTGGCCTTTGGGAAGGGGAAGGCAGGCCACTGTCCCAGCAGGAAACCCTGGTGACTTCCCAGGCCCTGTCCTGGTGACACCCCAGGCCCCTGGCGTCCTGTTGCCCCTCACATTCTTGGGGCCAGCGATCACTTTTTCACGTCCCTCTGCCCCCTGTGGAGCACAGTGGTTGATAGCATGGGAAGGCCGGCTTGCTTGACAGTGTTTATTACGCACCGTCTGTGTGTCTGTGTGCAGCCCTGTCCGAGATGTGCTTGGAGCCATGAGAAAGTAGAGGAGAGAGGAAGGGATGCTGCTGACAGCCTGGGGCAGGCCTTGTTCTGGACATGCTAGCTGGTGGCCCTGGGACGTGCCACACCACCTGCCACCTCTTCTAGACCCAGCTTCTCTTAGACATGCATAAAGTAGGAATGATCTTAGCTGTCTCTCTTGCTTTTTCTGAAGATAACAGGCGGAGAGGACAGGGGACTTAGTAGATGATCTGTGCAGGTCAGGCTTCCTGTGTCTGTCAGCTTCTCATTTCCATGCACCAGTGAGGTCTTTGGGGCGGGATGGAGAAGGACTGGCTGGAAGGCAGGTTGGGAGGGAGTGGGTTGTGGTGCTTGAGCTCCAGTTCCCGGAAGTGCCAGCAAGGTGAGGCTTCAGCAGGTGCAGTTATTTCCTGCTTGGGACTGGCTCCCCCCCCCCCCAATCTTTGGGCACTATTGGTACTGACTCCCAGACTTCCAGGCCTGTGGATGGGGGCCTTGGAAGGAGGCTTTGACAACTTGGGCTGGGGCCTTCCAGAAGCTCTGGCCACGCCCCTCCAACCTGAGAGTCTGCCCTGAAGCCTTTGAACTCCTCAGAGAACCCAAGATCAGCTCTCAGCTGCAGAGGGAAAAGAATGAAGGCAGGAGAGCAATGTGGGGCTCACAGTGCCTTTGGTGACATTTGTTTGGTTCTGTTGTTCACTCTTCCCTGGCATCAGTAGTCATACTAGTGTGTGGTTGTCTGTGCTATTCTAATGACCTGTTTCTAGAACGGTCCTTTGTTGAGAGGGTGAAGCCCGGAAGGGCAAGGTCGGTTGACTTTATGGTTTTTCCCTATGCTCAGAGGGGTGTGCGCCTGGTTTAGGCTCTGCTGTTGGGCCCTGATCTTGCCCTCCCATCTTTCGCACAGTGAGATGATGACACCCCCACAGGACTCCAGCCTCTCCCAGCACGCCCGCCCTCCCTCCCTCCTGTGGCTGCCGCCTGGTGTTGACACAGGCAGTGGCTGGGGGGGGGGTAGAGGGGGGAAGGCAAGGATTGAAGGAGGAGATGATCCCTTCTAGCCTTTGATCCTCTGAAGTTTCTTGGCAGAAGTAAACATCAGCCTGGACGGCCCAGTGGAGTGGCCTCCTCCTCCGCGCCCCCCTTCTGCTCTGGCCCTGGGGCCTGTCACATCACACATCACTCAGGGAGGACTCTTCCTGTGGCTCTGAGTCGGTGACTCACTCTGGGGGAGGTTTCCAGTGGCATTCAGTCTCTGTTGACTTACCAAACAAGTGCTCTTCCCGGGTTTGTGGTGACATTAACCATGATGATGGCATGTCACTTTGGGGGACATGCTCAAGGAGAACCATGAGAGGGGGTGGCAAGAGCAGCCTGGAGGTCCTGATTGGCTATGGGCAGTGACACAGAAAGACCTGCTTAAGGACTGCCCCCCCCCCCCCCGACCCCCACAAGTACCAAAGCCAGGCCAGGAAGCCGAGGGCTCTTTTTTTTTTTTTGGGTCCGGTCTTGGGGCCTGAACTCTGGGCCTGGGGGCTGTCCCTCAGCTCTTCAGCTCAAGCTTAGTGCTCTACCACTTGAGCCACAGCACCACTTCCGGCTTTTTTCTTTTTGCTTATGTGGTGCTGAGGAATCGAACCCAGGGCCTCCTGCATGCGAGGCAAGCGCTCTACCACTGAGCCACCTTCCCAGCCCCCGTGGGCTCTTCTGTGCAGATCTCCCCTCCCCTTCTGCAAAGGCTAGGTGGGTGGGGAGAGGCTCCAGGGTTTTTGTTTTTGCTTTTTTTCTGATCTTTGAGTGTGGCTGAGAAGACTGTGCTTCCATGAACTATGATTGTTGTTCCCAGCCGAGATAAAGCCAGCCCAGCGCTGGGAGCTGCCCCTTCCTCGGGAACAAGCTGCACCCTGCTTGGACACTTGTCCTGGATGGACAGAATGTATTCAACTGCACGGGAGCGGGTAGGCCGGTCTCGTTTTCCCAGCAGCTGGGGGAGTCCGCGTGTTTCTCTGAAGCTCTCCCAGCCGTCTGACAAGCTAAGCAAATTATTATTTTACAACCAGGAAAATAAATCAGGGAATGTTCCTGTAGCTCGTGGAGCTGAGAAGTCAGGGCCATGAGCGTGGAGTGTCAGGTGCAGTTGACAGGGCTGTCGGTGTGTCCCATGTGAATGGTCGCCCTGGATGCAGGCCTGCTGTGTCCTGCAGAGACCTCAGGGCAGGGGAGTGTGAGCTCTGGGTCACGCTGAAGAAGCCTTTGGGGATATCAGCAGCTTTAGTCACCTGGCGGCTGTTTATCAGCTGTTTGGTGGATGGCATTGTTTTCACCGCTGATCAGGTCACGCTGTTTTCCGTTTGTTACCTTATTTAATTTTATGAAAGAGCAACGTCTGGTCTAACCGGGCAGGTACACCATGTAGTTCCTGTCGGGGTATCATCTGAGTATTTGCCACCGAGCTACCAAAGAAACAAGCACAGACCAACCGGGTGTTGGGCGAGCCCTGGAACCCGCGGAAACGGTGCAGAAGCTGCAGATGGGGCTCACGGCCATCCAAGTCCAATGGACTTTCAACTCGCTCTGCCCCTCATACTGCACAAACACAGGCCCGGCTGGCCGGAGCCAGAATTAGCCCGCTGTGGACCAGGCGGACCCGAGTGATCTGGGCACCCCTGGGCTCTGGGGACTTTGGGGGTGGGGACTCTGCCTCTCGCTGGGGCTGACGCCAGTCGGTGTGGTGGATGCCCACCACTAGCGCCGGACACTAGTGAAACCTGGAGTTTGACGTTCGTCAATCTTCTGCACCCCACCATCCCTGGGCTTGCTTTGGGGACTTTGAGGCCCTCTGGTGACTGCCCCGGAGGTGGGGGCAGCTGCGGGTTTGTGGGGAATCCAGCCCCTGCCTCAGCCATATCCCAGGCCCAGCCTCTCCAAGTTGCTTTCTTCCTCCAGGGCAAGTGAGGGCAGCTACAAGGGACAGAATCGCTTGCGGTGCCTGGCACTGTGGGAGCCAGCCAATCAATGGTCGCCCCGGAGGGGGGATAGCTAAGGTATAGAAAATGCTTTTGGGCATTGTTTTATCCTCAACATTTTCAGACCCCCAGAAGTGTAGAAAGCGCCGTGCAAGCAGCACACGTCTGTTCCCTCCGCCCCCCCCCCCCCCCCCGCCCCGTTCCTGCAATGAAGGTTTTGCAATGCTTGCTTTATTGTCTGTGCTGGGGAACCACGCGGATGGGGAGAGAGCATTTGTGGAGCGCCCGCTGTGTCCCAAGGACCAGGAAGCAGACACGTGACTACTGCTGCCTCTGGTCCCCGGCTCCTGGTCCCTGGGTGGCAGGACCCTTGCCCTTGCCTAGGGCAGCTGCACTACTGCCTGGGCTTGGGCACAATGAGGGGCGCCAGGCGTGACCGTGGACACTACGGAGGGCTTGGCTTGCCACGCGTGGCTTTAGGACAGCGAGCGAGTGACCGCATGGGCACCGGCACAGGTTCCTAGGGGACACCCACCTGAAGCGGGGCTGTAGGAATTGGGGAGGAGGAGGGTGTTGCGGCAGGGGGGACAGCACCTGCAGTACATCTGTGCACATGCGCGGTTTAGGGGTGGCATGTCTGTGAGTGGGGACAGCTAGCTGGGCCAGGAGAAGCTGGACAGGCACAGGCCAGTTCAGACCACTCACTATGCCTGGGACGCAGATGACAGCCCCTGGCCATCACTTGCCTTGAGAGGAGGAAGGAAGAGAACAGCTTAGCCCAGCAGAAAGGCTCCGGGAGGCTGCCCTGGGGTCCGTGCCGCTGCATGGGTGCAGGCTGAGGGGGGCCTGTGACGCCACGTTCACCTTCCGCCGTGGGCAGCCGCTGAGCAGGGCTGTCCACTTGCCCCTGGGTGTCTGGGTCAGCCCTGCGGTCAGGACACAGAAGGAAGGCCGGGCTGCTGGCAGAATCTTGCTGCATCTGTCCACTGACACCAGCTGTGTGTCTCCTGGCTGGTAGTTTAGTCTCGCTGGGCCTCCATTTCCTTACCTGCCCAACGAGGTTATAAGTAAATCCTTAGTGTATGTAAATGCATAACTTCTGTCACTCTTCACTCTCCCTAGGAGAAGTTTGATGCTGAAGTCACGGAGGTTAGAATCAGACAGTTCGGTTTGGGCGTGTGTCTGTTACCTGTCTCTCTCGCCTTTTTGTGTATTCAGCATAGCTGATTTTGAATCCCATCCCCTGTAAGAAGCGCCAGCTGCGTGCCTTTAGCCCTCTGTCCACAGCCTCAGCCTGGCTTGGAGCTGTAGACAATATTCTTCAGTGAATGGAGGACTCCCAGGAGAAGGCAGGGGTGGCCGCTCTTCCCCTCACAGCCCTCCACACATGCGCATCTCCTCATCCTTCTGAGGTGTTACTGCAGCCAGCTTTCACTTGGGGGAATCTCTCCTACTTCAGAAGGGTGTCTAGTGTAACCTTGGCCGCCTCCCGCAGCTCTGTATGTATGTATGTGCTGCTACACCTGGGCTTTGCCGCCGCCACGTTCCCTCATTTATTGGATGATCCTCCCGGGCTGGAGTGAGGACCAAGTCAAACAATCTGAGCGGAGGCACTTCTGTAGTCTTACGCTACCCCATAAACAAGTCTCCTCCTGATCAGGAAGGAAGCAGTGGTGACTGCCACCCATCAGTAATGAGAAGCCTGGGCGGACGGCACACTCCCGCCAGCCACGTGGGGAAGGGAACATTATCATCACCATTATATGTCCAGTAGGCAGACAGAGGCACAGGGAGGGAATGGAGGGATAGGGAAGGTGGTAGCTTGAGCAAGAATCAGCCAGGCACAGCACCCCAGAGCTGGCATCTAGACATTTTTAGGGAGACCTTTCCGTTTCAGTCCATTGTATTTAGACAACACACCACGTGTGGTTTCAGTCATTTAGGATTTACGAAGACTCTAAGGTCTAATGGTCAACCCTGGAATAATCTGTGTGCGCTTGAGAAAAATGTGTGTTCTGCTATTGGGTGGCGAGCTCTGTGTGTGTCTATTAAAGTTGGTTTAATTTGTGTGGTCGTTTATGTCCTCTGTTTTCTTGTTGAGTTTCTGCCTAGTTCCATTCTTTATTTAAAATGAGATACTCATGTCCCCAGCTATTATTTTGAATTGTTTATTTCCCCTTTTATTTCTGTCTGAATTTGCTTCATGTATTTTGGGATTCTTGTTATTTGGTGCATATATGTTTATAATGCTTTCTTTTTGATGGGTTTAGTAGATTTACTAATACAAAATTTACCATAAAATGATGATGAAACTTCTTTCTTTGTTCATAGCAGCAATGTTTTTCCTCTAAGTCTCTTATCTGATCTTAGTATAGCCAGCTCCCTTTTTTGTTTTTGGTCGGTCGTGGGGCTTGGGTGCTGCCCCTGTGCTCTTCAGCTTAAGGCAAATGCTCTACCACTTAAGCCACAGCGCCACTTCCGGTTTTCTAGTCGTTTTATTGGAGATAAGAGTCTCACAGACTTTCCGGCCCAGGTTGGCTTTGAACTGTGATCCTCAGATCTCAGCTACTCAGATCCAGAGTAGCTAGGATTACAGGCGTGAGCCACTGGCGCCTGGCTAGCCAGCTCTCTCTCTCTCTCTTTTTTTTTTTTTTTGGGTCCAGTCGTGGGGCCTGAACTCTGGGCCTGGGCGCTGTCCCTCAGCTCTTCAGCTCAAGGCTAGCGCTCTATCACTGAGCCACCTTCCCAGCCAGCTCTCTTTTGGTTACTATTTGCCCAATATATCTTTTTCCATCCTTTCATTTTTCAACCTATTTGAGTCTTTGGATATAAAATGACTCTCTTGCATGCATCATGTAACTGGATTATGTTTTTTTTTAAGTCTATTTTGTCAGTCTCTTTGCCTTTTGATTGGAGTGTTTAATCCACTTGTGATTAATGTCATTATTAATAAAATGGGATTTACAGATACCATTTTGCTATTCTCTATGTATCTCATTATTGTTTCATTTCCTCCACTACTTCCTTCTGTAGGTTAAATGTTTCCTGATGCAATGTTTTAATTCCCTTGTTTATTGTTGTTCATAGGCCACTTTTTAGAGCTTAATACAACTTATTCTAGAGACAGAACCCCCACATATCCTTACCCCAAGAGATGAGGAGGGGACAGGAACCAGACAGAGGATGCGGGCCCACAGGTGGGGAGAGCTGCCAGGCCTGGATATGGACCTGTAGCCACCTAGTGGGCACCAAGGAACCCGGCCCAAAGCCCTGGGGGCTAGGACAGGGACTGTCTGTGTGGTTAATTAACTATTAGGTTCCCTGCTTCAGGTTAGGTTTTAATGATTGTGTTCCCAATGCTTTGTTACTGTATAGTAAGTTAAGATTTAGTCTTAAAGAGTCACCATTTTAACTCTGTGGTGCCTCAAGCATGTAATCTTAGCTATTTGGGAGGTGGGAATTGGGGGATCACCATCGGGGGCCAGGGCTCGGTGTGGTGGCTGTCTGTCACCCCGCCATCAGGGATGCACCCTGGCCAGGCACAGTGCTGTCCCCTCACATCCTCATGACCCAGGAAAGCATGAGTAGCAAGATCAAAGCCCAGGCCAGCCTGGGCTTTAAGCCAGATTCTATCTTGAAAATAACCAATGCAAAAGCGGGCTGGAGATGCGGCGCAAGTGGTAGAGTGCCTGCCTGGCAGTGGTGAGGCCGCGAGTCTGACCCACAGCGAGGCTTCTCGCTCCACAAGGCAGCCGTGTATTCCCTCTCCAGATCAGCAGGTTCCAGTTTGGTCAGGGCTTGGCTGGTCTGGTCTGGTGGTGGGAGGGCTTGCCTGGCACCCTTATAGAGGTGTCTAGAGGGCCGGGCTCAGCTAGAGCAGCTGACCAGAGCATCTCTGTGCAGCCTGTGCACTCAGCACTTGGGGAATTGAGCTCCTTTCTTCCGTGGTACTCCAGGGGGCTCCGAATGATGGTTCTGGAATTCCTGGGAGGGAAGCGCAGGCTCTTGTGACTTGCCCTTGAAAGTCTCACAAGGTCACTTCTGTCCCAGCCAGCTGGTTAAGCAGAGGACAAGGCCAGGTTGGGTGGAGGAGGGGTGAAGGTCTGCGGTTTGCTCTGAAACTCTCTTGCCCCTTCCTTGGAGGCTGGGCATTCCGTGGTGGCTCACTGGCAGGCGCCTCCCTGTGTGTGGGACCGGTCTGTGCCGGAGCTGCGTCGGTCAGCTTTGTGACTGCCAGAGGAGACCTGAAAGAATCAGCTTCTCGCAGGTTTCAGTCCATCATTGGCCCTGCTGCCCCGGGGCCGGGGCCTGTGCTGAGGGAGAGCCTGCTGGCAGAGGAAGCTGCTCATCCCATGACACCTGGGAAGCAGGATGAGAGGCGAAGACCCGGCTGGGGATGATGGCTCCTGCCCTGCAGAGAGTGTGAGGGTGAGGGATTGAGGCCCACCTGGGCCGAACACTCATGAGAGACCATCTCAACCCATACCCTGGTCATGGTGGCACATCCCTGCAGTCCAGCTGCAGGGAGGTGCAGGAAGGAGGGTAGCGCTTTGGCCCTGGCTCCAGTGGAAACTCTTAGGACCTTATCCAAAAAGCCACTAAGGCATCGAGGCCTGGGGACATGCCTCCAGTGTAGAGGGCCCTGAGTTCCAAGCCCCTCCCCAAGACCAGAGCTCCACAGTCCCCATCACGGGTGAGGCCCAAAGACTCCCCCCCCCCGCAGTCCTGATCAAGGGCACTCCTGGGTGCCGCACAGACCCCATTGGGCCTACCTCCTACCTCCTTCCCGGGTGTACACATGGCCTGCGGAGGACCTTCCAGATCGGAGCTCAGCCCACTCTGAGTGGGTGGCAGCGGCCTGAAGGGCTGGAACCCGTGGGGTAGCGATTGGTCAGCGTCCTGGGCGGGGCCTGGGGCAGAGCCCTCCACCCACCACCCTAGGATGCTCGTTCCTTCTCTTCCGCCACGTCTCTCTCACTCCGAGCTGTATTTTTAACTCCTGCCATATGGCAAAGCAGCCAAAACATCCCAGGAGGAGAAAGGAGCCTGGGGAAATCTTGGCCGTGGGCGTGTCTTCAGAGCCCGCCCGGGAGCCCTGCTTTCTCATCCTGCTGCTTGCCAGCACCACAGCTCCACTCCTGCGGGGCTGCCTGGGGGACCTCACATGGGTGGGGCGGGGGGGGGACCCTGAGTCCACGCCCACGTGTGGAGGGTGAGCAGGAGGTGTGCCCCTTCCACCTGCTCTTCCTGTCTCTTGGCCGCTGCTATGCTCTTTTCTTGTGTTGGAGACTTTGTTCCCGTGCAAGTACGTTAGTAGTGTCTGGAGGTAGGGCTTTTGGGGAGTATTTAGGGCCAGGTGAGGTCCCTGGACGGGCGCCCCTGTGGTGACATTCGTGGCTTTGTCGGGTGGAGACTGCTGAGTGGGCTGCAGTGCGTGAGGCCCCAGCCCTGTGAGAAGCTGTGTTGTAACGTAGCACGAAGGCGGGCACAGACTTGGTCTCGTCGGCCTCTATTCCTGTGCTCCTGGTACGTCACCTGGCCTCGCCTCGGGCTCGTGGGTGGCCACAGAGAGGGGCTGAGACAGCCCGAGTTCAACCGCCCGCCCGCCCGCGCCCCCCCCCCCCCGCGCCCGCCCGCGTGCCCGCCCACGTGCTGTTTCCATCCACACTGCCTGGGGTGGCCTGGCCTGGGTCCACTGGTCAGTTTGCCCTTGGCTTCGTCAGTTGCTCCCAGTGCCTGCCTCTCCCTCTGCCTGGAGCCCCTTCCCACACCTCTCTCTCGGCCTCTGGAACCCCTGAGGATGGGGTCCCCCTTCTGAGGGTCCCCACTCAGAGCCTCTCCTGGTTTAGTTCTCTCAGAACACGTCTTCTCCCTTCACATCTCCTGTGTTCCTCTCAACCTGGTCTCCTCATGGTCTCCCCATGGTCTCCCCGGGTGCCTCTGTCCCCCCACCCTGGGGTGGCCGTCCAAATTTAGAATGACATATTCCCAATGTGTGGCTTGATGTGGCCAGCCAGGGGCTGCAGAGGGCCCAGGCCCAGCTGTGAGGGCAGGATGGAGACGCGTCCGGGCTCTGCCCTTCCCGTGTGTTTCTCAGCGCTCCTCTCCAGCTTCCTTTTGCAGGCTCTTTGATGACACGAAGCTCAAAGTGGCCAGACTTATTCGTATTTATTTATTGCAGGACTGGGTGCTGCAACTTGGTTCTGGTATGGGAGCCTCATCAAAGAGTCTAGGGCTGGGCTAAGAGCCTAGCTTTCAAGTGGTAAAGCACTTGTCTAGGAAGTACTACCAGGCCCTGAGTTCAATCCCCAGTTCCACCTGTTGTGGAAAGGCAGGACAGTTCAGGAAAAGGACACAGAACATCAGTAAATGTGCTTCTAAAAGGAAGTCTAGGATTACACCAGGAGCTGGTGGCTTGCACCTAGCTACTCAACAGAAGAGTTTTTTTTTTGTTTGTTTTTGGGTCCGGTTGTGGGGCCTGAGCTCTGGGCCTGGGCGCTGTCCCTCAGCTCTTCAGCTCAAGGCTAGCACTCTACCACTTGAGCCACAGCGCCACTTCCGGTTTTTTTCTATTTGCTTATGTGGTGCTGGGGAATTGAATCCAGGGCCTCAGGCATGCAAGGCAAGCACTCTACCACTGAGCCACCTTCCCAGCCCTCAACAGAAGAGTTTTGGAGACTCCATCTCCACTTAGCCAGAAGAATGCAGAGTGCCAGGCATGAGCAAGCAAGCCCGGTGAGAGCGGGAGGCCCTGCACCGGAGGCCCTGTGTCTGAGGCCCTGGGGTGTGCATGGCAGCTGCTGCTCTCTTGCTGGGCCTGTCCCATCCACTGGGTGTCGGCTGAGGTGATGTGCTCCCTGAGCATCTGCTCTCTCGATGTGTGTATGTGTGTGTGTGTGTGTGTGCGCGCGCACACACACACACTCAAGCCTCGTCACCTATGGAGCCTCCTGTGTGTGGATGTGGTGCAGAGCTAGGCCTGGGGGTGCAGTGGGGTCCGGACCCCTCCCATCTCCTGTCCTTGCTGCCTGGGCTCTACCCCGCCTGACCCCGCCTGAACCTGCCCGACCCCACACTGCTCTGAGGGAAGGGTTTGGTGGGACAGCACCTGGGCTGGGAGGTGGAAAGGCCGGGGGAGCCTCGGGCCCCAGGGTGTCTCGGTGACAGGATCTTGGCACGCAGATGCTCCCTGTGCCCTCTTGGAGGGGGTTGGCATTTACTCAGAAGTGACAGCTTCCACCCAGGTTCACCGTTCTCTCCCTGAGTAGTTCTCCTTTGCTTCAACTAGATTGACAGGAGTGGGGCTGTCTGTGGGGGTGTGGGCCCCCGGCCCCTGGCTTTACCAGAGCCGGTCCCCGCCGCCCCAGCCCGCGCCGGGGCTGCCCTGGGCTTTGTGTCTGGGGAGGCCCACACTGGGTCTGCTCGCTCCTGTGCTGCTCCTCCGCTGTTTCTAGTTCCAGGGTCCCCAGGGAAGGAAGGCCACCACGGGGCACCTTGGTGGCTGCTTCAGAGGGTGTGGCAAACAGGGCGCCCGGGGTCAGGAGCCTGGCGCTCAGGCTCGGGAATGGTGTGTGCCGCCACACCACAGTCCCCCGCCTGGAGTCCACTGCCGCTTTTCCTTGGCAAGAATGACCACGGGACAATGAGAATAAAGATCATTTTCCAGCTTCCTGGGTATTTATGGCTCTGTTGTGGCCACCAAGAATCAAAATGTGTGGCATACAACTTCAAGACAGTATCTTTAAGAAGTGTCTTTTGCTCCTCTCTTGCTTTCTGTTGTCTGGAATGAGGGTGTGATGGCCAGGATGAAGGCAGCCTTTTTGGCTGAATGAGCCTGACTGCCTGATTCTGTGGGTGCGCGGCTCTGCGCACTATGACTGTGTAGACCCCTCCATGGGAGAACAGAACCACGTGTCTAAGTCTCTGCAGGGACTTGGCTTGGCTTCCTTGTCCTCGGCCCAACGCGGTGGTGAGAGTGTGTCTGCAGCTGTGACTTAAGATGGCTCGGCCCTGCTGTGTCCCCTGAGATTTCGTCAGTGGGGTAGAGCCAGGTCCCCCTGGAGCCCCAGTGTTGGGGCGGTGCTGGGGCTTACAGCCAGTGATGCGGGGGCAGAGGGGAGATGGCGTCTGTGAGGGTGTGAGGGTGGGCACCTGGCCGCAAGGGGGCCAGGCAGGGAGGGCGGGGGGGGGGGGGGAAGGGCAGGAAGGGCAGCAGCCACAGCTGACGCGAGCCTGGACCTGCGCAAGGGCTGAAGCCCCGCACAGATGCTTCTGGGAACGAGGGCATTCAAGCCTTAGCCCATGGCCCCTTGGCTCCTGCCCTCCACAGTGCCGTGGAGACAGACAGACGGACAGACAGAGGCTGAGGGAGAGATGCAAAGAGAGGGTCAGGAGAGGCAGAAATAGAGACAGATGGAGAAATAGATAAACACCGGAGAGTCCGGCAAGAGAGACAGGAGAAAGAGGCCAAAGAAAGACAGATGGAAGCGGACGGGGCTGAGATACAGAGAGACAGACAGACAGACCAGAGAATCTAGAGAGGCAGCGGCTAGAGGAGCATGTGACTATGTTCCCCTCTCTCCTCTCCTCTCTCCTTGCTCTCCCTGCTCCCCTCCTCTCCATCCTCCCCTCCTCTCCATCCTCCCCTCCTCTCCTTCCTCCCTCTCCTGAGACGAACGCCTCATTAATGCACTCTTGTCTTCATTCACCTAACAAGTCCTCCCCGGCACCTCCGCCCGCCGCCTTCTCTAGGGTGAGGGAGGCTGAGGGCAGGGGAGGATTGTCAGTCCTGGGGTGCTGGTGGGAGGGAGGGCAGGGGCTCCAGGGAACGCAGAGAGTGGCACATGTTTTGGGGATGATGGTTTTGGAGATGATACTTGTGCAGGTTGAGTTTTGAGGCTACCAAAAACCCTTACAGGAAGTGGGGTGGAGGCGAGACAGGCCGGGTTTCTGCCCCGTGTTGCCACCTGCCCTTCCCCTCCACCAGGTGAACCAGCTGTGGCCTGCGTGGGCATCGGCATCACGTTAAAGCCCCGAGCCGTCCCTGGGCAGGGCGGAGCCTGCTGCTGCTGCTGCTGCTCGGATTGGGAAACCAATCTGAGTTTCAAAAGAGGAAGTGTGACAGGCCCGGCGGTGCAGGGCAGTGAGCTTGTACTGTGGGCTGGAGAAAGGCCAGGATGCAGCCAGCGTGGGTGGTGTGGCCGGCGTGGGTGGTGTGGCCGGCGTGGGTGGTGTGGCCGGCGTGGTCTGCAGCTGAGCTTCCCGGACAGTGTTTCTAGCTGCCGTGCTGGGGTCCCCCCTCCTTCCGCCCCGCCGGCTCAGGAGCTGAGAGCTTTGGGGCTATTTATATCCACTCCAGCAAATCTTTTGATCTTGATGATCCTGGGCACAGCCGTGTGGGGCTGGCTTTTTGCACGCTGCCTCCGCAGCCAGTGGCACAGGGCAGGACGCAGGTGCACAGACGCTGGCCCATCTTGCATGCCTGCACGTGGGTCCGTGCCCACCCTGCGCTCCTGCCTCCCTGTTCGTAGAGCAGGGGATGCGGCAGGGACTGGGGGGTGGCCAGCACCTGTTGTGTGTCAGGTCCCCCCCCTCCCCAAGGGAGAACTGTTTTAGCTTTCAAAATTGTGATAGAGCCTAAAATTTACCTTTTCATGCTGGGTGCTAGGGCTCACACAAGTAATCCTAATGATTTGTGAGGCTGAGCTCAACGTGGAGGATTGGGACTTGAAGGCCAGTCAGGGCAATTGATCAGAAAAATATCAGACTAGAGGTGAGGCTCCAGGGGTAGAGGGGTAGAGTCCCAGCCTTGAGAAAGTAAGGGCCAGGCCCTGGGGTCAAGCCCCGGTACCAGCAAAACAACGAGGTTACCATTCTCCCCACTTGTAAGCGTGAAGCATTACGCACAGCCCCGTGCAGCCGCAGCTGCCCTCTGTCCCCAGGATGTTGGTTTCTGCAGCACTCGGCATGGAACCCAGGGCCGAGCGCGGCGGGCCAGGCCACCCCTGACCACATGCCTGTCCTCTCTCCAAAGCGTCTCTCCACCTTTGAAAGCTGGAACTCCAGGTTAGACACTGACTCCACCACACTCCTGCCCCGTCCCGTCCCCTGGCACCGCCTGGCTGCTCTCGGTGAGGACAGCTGCTCTAGAGGCCACCGGCAAGCAGAAGGGCGGTCTGGTCTTTTGTCTGGCACCGCGTCCTGAAGGCTCACCCCTAGCGTAGTGTGTCAGCGTTCCCCTCCTTTTGTATCTGAATAGTGCTTCGTGATGTGTGTGTCTCAGGAGTCGCTTCTCGTGCCCAGGCCGTGGACACGGGTGCTCTCCCTCTCCCGTGAGTGCCACAGCTCAGCAGGCGGGCGCAGATTCCCACCCCCACCCCACAGGCTCCGCCTCCCACGCTGGGAACTGTGAGATCTCTCTCATCCTCACGTCACCCACACTGGGTGGTGTCATCGGAATTTGCAGATGAGGGAACTGAGGCAGGGGATTGGTGGGGGGAGGGGGTCAGCCTGTATAAAGCATAATTTAAATGAATTATGGCTTTTTATTTATTTATCGAGCTGGATATAAGGCCTTATACTTGTAACCCTTGTAATCTTTGTCAGGAGACCTAGGTCAGGAGGATGAAGGTTTGAGGCCATCCCCCATCCTGACCAAAAGCCCATCTAGTCAGTGGTCTGGGCGTGCTGGTATGTGCTTACGATTGTGGCTACACAAGGAGTGTTGGTAGGAAGATCTTGATCTGAAGTTAGCCACAGGGAGAAAGTACATAACCCAGCCTGAAAAATAACTAAAGCACAAAAGAGCTGGAGTCCTGGCTCAAGTGGCAGAGTGTCTGCTTAAGGAGCATGAGACTCCGAGTTCAGACCCTAGTACACACCCTGAAAAGGAAGAAAATGTGTTTTTGAGTAGATGCAAAGCGGGAATGAAGTCTATAATCGTAACCTGGCTTTATCAGTACCATAACTTTATAGCTCTTAGTCAGTCTCCATCTGCTGCTTCTGCCCTCCCATCCTCTCCAGGATCTCTGTACAGATTTTACTGCCTGGAGGCGGTCCCAGCCCCCAGCTCCACTCCCAGCTCCACCCCAGCCCTCTTCTCTGCTGTTCCTGGTGCTGGACACGGGCGGCATAAGGACGAGTTCTCTGTCCTGCTCTCCTCGTGGCCGGCAAGTGATTCATAGTTGGCCCTCAGAGCAGCCATCAAGTGACAAGTGCCTGTGACTACCCCTGAGCCATCCCTGCTTGCCAGAGTCCAGTGACGTGTCCGCCCCCCGCTGCCCTGCCTGCCCGGGCCTGGCCTCGGCACACGCAGGAGCCGCTCAGGCCCCAAGCCGCTCCCCTTGTCCTGCCAAGGCCCCGCACCCAGGACCGACAGCGATGCGATGAAGTCCCCTGCACCCGCCCGTTACTGCCTGGGCTTGTGGGGCTGTGCCGCTCCTGACGGGGCCTCGGCACTGGTGACAGCGGCCATGCTGACATTGTGGCCCCGGCGACCGGCCCACAGCAAGTGATGGCCATGGCGGCATCCTCCTTTCCCTGAGGGCGGACGGCCCTCGGGTCACAGCTCCGTGCTGGCGCATGCGTCACTGCCGCCGGCAGAGCCTCTCCAGCCCGGTCGCTCATTTATCCCCATGGCCGCATCCACCCGCCCCACCCCCGGCACAAGGCTGGCTCTTTTCCTGTCCTTGTTCCTGTGTCTCCTTGGTGAGCAGTGGCGTTTGTGTGTGTGGTTTGCCACGGGCTGGATCTCCTTTTCCATGGTTGCTCCCAAGGCTGCTGCTTGGCTACACCCTAGGCCAACGGTCTCACCGCCACTCACGCCTCAGGCTGGGAGCCAGTGACCTGGCCACAGGTGGGCCATCTCTGTGAGCTTGCCTCAGTGAGCTCCCTTCCCTCCAGACTTCTGGAAGCTGACCCCGTCCCCCCCTCTGTCCATGAGCCCTGACCCTGTCCCCTAGGCCACCGGGCCGGGTGGCTTTCCCTTTCCAGGTGTCACCTCATCTGAAGGACTTTGGGTGACGGAGGCATCTGGGGTCTGCGTGGTGGGGCCTGGCCTCCGGTGGCGCTCGGTCGGCCGTCTTTACCAGATGCACCTGCCCTGAACGAAACAGCGACTCAGTGAACACACAATCCGGCCTCTTACTGGGTGGAAATGGGTGAGGGCGTTGTGAGACAGAAGCCCATCGGTGATTAATGCCAAGTGTCACACGCCGGCTTGTTGCTATTGATCTGGGTTTCCACATCGCTGCCTAGGCTCCCCTCTTCCGCCTCCCTCAGAATGTCAGTGCAGGCATTAGGCAGCTCCGTGCCTTTCTTGTTGCCTTCCAAGGATGTAGCCGAAAATGTCAGGCCAGAGAACGCAGTTAACTGGCATCATACAAATTGAGCCTCCGGGCTTGGGGATGGCCACCCTCCTTGCTCCCGCTGCCGCCGCTCCTCCCCTCTTCTGTCCTCCTCCGCCCGGAGAGGCGCTGCTCCCTGAGGCTCGGCACCTGGCCTGCCGCTGGCGGGGGCAGCTTTTGCTGGAATGACATGGTTCCTTGCAGAAGTCTCCCTGCCAGCACGACTGTTCTAATTAGTCATATTTTGAAAGCAGATCAGCTTAATTGCAAGCAGTTCTAAATATTGGTGTATAAATAAAGTCATTAATAACTGTATACACAGAAAGTTCTCCCACCGAGCGCTGTAGCAAATGGGCCTGTGGGCCATCTCTCTGTGGCACAGTAGGACATTGCCGTTTCTCTCACCGCTCCCTGGCACCTGTGGATCACCAGAGGTGGAGGGGCAGAGGGAGCGGTGGGGACGCTGCGGACCTGCGGAGACGGCTCTCGAGTGGATGATGTCGAGCGTCAGTGGAAGCCCTGATGGATCTTCTGCCATCGTGGAGTTAGCATGCGCTTAGCGAGAACAGTTATGGCTCTGAGCACTCACTCCATCCGTCAGCCTGCCTCCACACCCCGGGAACCTGCTGTGCTCCAAGATTCCAGGGCGCGGCCCCCGGGAGCTGGGGCATGCCTGTGAAGAGACGACCCCTTGTGTGTGTGGCTCACGGGGTGGTGACCTTGGCCAGCACCTTGGTCCTCATGTGCAGGCTGCAGATGAGGACATCTACCTAGCCGTGTTGTGGGTGTTTTCATTTACGAGTGTGGTTGTCGAGTGCTTTGTGAGCACTTACTCTGTGCCAGCCTGGTCTGGTGGCGTGTGGCAGGGCCCCGCGCCTGCCCGCTGCAGGGTGGCAGGAGGTGACAGAGGCTGGCATGGCTCGGGTAGGGAGGGTTGGGATTTTGTGGGGCCTGGATGGTTTGCTCCGACTTGTACTTTTAGAAGACCTCAGTGGCTGTGACATGGGCTGCAGTGGAGAGGAAGAGGAGGCTATGGGGTGGGGGGGAGGGAGAAGAAGGGGGAAAGGGGGAGTGAGAACTGGGGTGGAGCTGGTCTGAAGCCTGGGCTACAACTGCTGTGAGCCAAGCTCAGGAGACCTCCGTGGGTGCAGGGGTGCTGGGGTGGGGCTGACATTAAGAACCCTGGAAGATCCTTGGTCTCTGGACTGAGTGCAGAGGTGGTGGGCTGTGGCTGCAGGGCAGGGAGGCGGGGAGTCGCGTGGCACCCAGCACGAGAGCTTCATCTTCCCTACGCCGTGCCTCCCGTGGTGGGGTCCCCACGGCCGCACACCCTCGCTCGTACAGACCGAAATGCTTTCGTAGGCTGCGTTTTCTTCTAGCACTTCAGGCTTATGAAGGTGGCTCAGTGGTAGAGCGCTTGCCTTGCACGCATGAGGCCCTGGGGTCGATTCCTCAGCACCACATAAGCAGAAAAAGCCGGAAGTAGGGCTGAGGCTCAAGTGGTAGAGCGTTGGTCTACAGCGGAAGAGCCGGGGGACAGCGCCCAGGCCCAGAGTTCAGGCCCCCAACCGACAAAAATAAAAACAAAATGTTTATGCCTGGAGTAAGAAGCAGCCGCAAGCCGTGGGCCCGGCCTGCCTTGCTGGTGTGGGGCCCACCCGGCATGGCACGCTTTTGCGTGGAGCCACGTGGACGTCAGCCTTGAGTGACCGCGTGGTGTGGGGTGCGCCTGTGCGGCTGATGCCGTGCTTGTGACTGGACTTATTCCCTGTCCTGTCCAAGGGCCAGCAGGGGTTTGTGGTGTGGCCTGTGTGACCTCACCACTGCGGCGCAGGGCAGGGCTGGTGCAGGGCAGGGCCGCCGGCCGCCAGGCTCTGTTGCCTCTGTGGGCACCGGTGCGTGCTCACCAGTGTGGGCTCTCACCCGGTGCGTGCTCACCAGTGTGGGCTCTCACCCGGTGCGTGCTCACCAGTGCAGGCTCTCACCCGGTGCGTGCTCTCGCCCCGGTGCGTGCTCTCACCCCAGTGCAGGCTCTCACCCGGTGCGTGCTCTCACCCCAGTGCGGGCTCTCACCCGGTGCGGGCTCTCACCCGGTGCGGGCTCTCACCCGGTGCGTGCTCACCAGTGTGGGCTCTCACCCGGTGCGTGCTCACCAGTGTGGGCTCTCACCCGGTGCGTGCTCACCAGTGCGGGCTCTCACCCAGTGCGTGCTCTCGCCCCGGTGCGGGCTCTCACCCGGTGCGGGCTCTCACCCGGTGCGGGCTCTCGCCCCGGTGCGGGCTCTCACCCGGTGCGGGCTCTCACCCGGTGCGGGCTCTCACCCGGTGCGTGCTCTCACCCCAGTGTGGGCTCTCACCCGGTGCGGGCTCTCACCCGGTGCGGGCTCTCACCCGGTGCGGGCTCTCACCCAGTGCGGGCTCTCGCCCCGGTGCGGGCTCTCACCCCGGTACGGGCTCTCACCCAGTGCGTGCTCTCGCCCCGGTGCGGGCTCTCACCCGGTGCGGGCTCTCACCCGGTGCGGGCTCTCACCCGGTGCGTGCTCTCACCCGGTGCGGGCTCTCACCCGGTGCGGGCTCTCGCCCCGGTGCGGGCTCTCACCCGGTGCAGGCTCTCACCCGGTGCGGGCTCTCACCCGGTGCGGGCTCTCACCCGGTGCGGGCTCTCGCCCCGGTGCGGGCTCTCACCCGGTGTGGGCTCTCGCCCCGGTGCGTGCTCTCGCCCCGGTGCGTGCTCTCACCCGGTGTGTGCTTTTGCCCCGGTGCGGGCTCTCACCCGGTGCGGGCTCTCTCTCACGGGCTCCTGCTCCCCTCTCACTCCCATGTCGCCTTTCTGTGGGTGCCCTCACCGAGATTCCTATTTCTCCCTCCTGCTCTGCATCTCACCCGCCCACTGAGTTCGCCTCTGACACTCCTGCCCCCCGGGTCCCTCTGGGTTTTGTTCTGCCCATTTTCCATCTGCCTGTTTCCGTCTGCATCCCTATGTCTGGCACAAAGCAAATGCCCACTGACCTTTGTGGAGTAGATTGCCTTGACGCCTTCAAGTCAGTGCCGTCGCTGGGCTTGGTGGTGCAGCCCGGTGGGTGGGAGGGCAGATCGTCAGCATGCAGCTGTCCCCAAGAGGCGGAGGGAGTGGCTCCGAGTAACACCGCCTGGGTCAAAACCTGCGTCCCTCCCTCCCCCCATCCCAGAGGCTGGAGGCCAAACACTGGGCTCCCCGTTAAATGGGGAAAATAAGAGAACTGATGTCCTGGCAAATGGTAGCAATTGGTGGCGCACATGGCTTTATGAAACACAGATACTCCTCCACTTACGATAGGGTTCTACGCGTATATAGTGATGTTTCAGTTATACCGGAAATACCACTAAGCCCTGAAGTGCACCTGACCTAGCGCACATTGGGCTGAGCAGCACTGCCCGTGTGGTGCCCTCGATCGCTCGGCGGGCTGGGGCTGGGGCTCCCCGCCAGGCCCCGTCCTGGAGGACTATCAGAACGCCTGTCCCTTGCTGGGAAGAGACGCACAGGCAGAGCCCGCAGCGCCGTTCCCACCAAAGGTGTGATGCCTTTGCACCATTGTAAAGTTGAAAAATTGTAAGTGAAACCTTTGTACGTTGGAGGCCAGCCATCAGGAAAGCTAGTTATAGGACATGTGTAATTACATGTGATGTCAGTGTATACCATCTCATTGTATGTTTTATTAAAATGAGGTAACACAGAACTTGCCACTCGGAGCGAAGCTTCGGCGTGGTGTGCTGGCTGACATGTCTGGCTCAGCTCCGTGGCGGGCAGAGCCGGGCCACGTGCCCGTCACCACGGCCCGTCTGCTGCTCTCTCATTACACCAGCCTCTGTGTCAGTGGTGTTGTGCCCGTCCCCTGGGCGGCCCCAGGGGTGGTCTGCCGGTGTGAGGCAGCCTTCCGCAGCCTCGGCACCCTGGTCTCAGAACGGGACTCCCTGTGCCATTAGATGCCAGTACTGGCCCCTCCCTGGGGCTGATGATAAAAGCGTTCCTCACATTCCCGCCGTCCCCTTGGGCTGTTGGAAGTTGACTTCGATTGGGAGCCCCCTGGTTTAAGAGCTTGGAGCAGGTTGGAAACCAGGCACCCCTTCTGTGGGAGCAGATCCATCATTGCCTCCTCACAGAGCTTCCTCTGCGACCACTGACCGCGTGGGCCCGGCACACTCCGTGCTTTGTGTGAGGCTTCCTGGGGTAGGTGAAGCGTTGGCCTTGGGCTAACCACACCATGTAATGACGGCATGCCGTCATTGGAATTTAGAAGCCGTTTGCACCTTTCAGCCTCCAGGTGTTGGTGCGGCCCCTAGCCCGGGCGATGGTGCGCACAGCAGCTCCACGCCAGAGAGGCGTCCTCGCCGCGAGTGCGCTGTGTGTCAAACACAGCCACAGGCCGGAACGCCGGCTGTGAACTCCAAAGCCAAGGCAGAGTGAGGCCTTGAGTTCAAGCCCCTGTACTGGCATCAAAAAAAAGATTTAAATACAGGCCTGGCTCACTTGGTGGCCAGGACACATTCTGAGAGACAGCAGTAGGCGGGCTGTCCCTGTGTGGAGGACACGGACGCGTGGGGTGTAGGCCGGTCACTCCATGGCCTCTTGATGTGACGGAGACACGATCTAAACCGCAAGCCTCTGCGCCTGCGCGTGGGAGGCCGCGCTAAGATAACGGTCGCGGGGTGCTGTGACCGGGTCTCCCCAGGCTCCCGGCGTCTGGACAGAGTCCCCTCCACCCTTGGGAGGGACGGCGTCACGCCTCACGTGGCGGCCGTGCCGAGCCACCGTACGGGGCAGGTCCCCGTCAGCCCCGGGGTCGCCTCAGGTTTGTACTGGGGCCCGTGGGTGACGGGGCTGGCATCACACAGCACATGGCTGGATTTTCTCTGTGCTTTTCCCAGACGTGAAAGCTACTCACTGAGCACGGGGGCTGGAGCTGGTTTGGACCCTGGTCAGCCATGGCCTGTGGAGAATCTCAGCCCTTGACTTTGGCTCTCTGAAGCTGGCCCCCCATGTCCTCCTTTTTATTTTTTATTTTATTTATTTTTTGTGAACATACTGTACAGAGGGGTTACAATTACCATGACCTCCTTTTGAAGAAAAGTTTGGCCACGTCTGTGCTCAGAATCATGGCAGACGCAGTTGGGTCTTTAGCTGGAGGTATGGCATGGGGGCTGGGAGGGAGAGGGCTTTGGAGGCTGGAGGCAGAGCCGGCCCACCCAGCCCTGTGTTCACCAAGCCCCTTGCCCTGCCCCAGCATCCCCCAGCAGAGCCCCGGGATCCCGCTGCCCCCCTCGGGGGCATCCCTTCCATAGGGAGCAGACTCAACGGACAAGGGATGGCCACGGTGTGTTCCCAGACAGGCAAGCAACGAGACGACTCAAAGATGATGTCAGAGCTGGGCGCCGGTGGCTCACGCCTGTCATCCTAGCTACTCAGGAGGCTGAGATCTGAGGATCACGGTTCAAAGCCAGCCCGGGCAGGAAAGTCCATGAGACTCTTATCTCTAATAAACCATTAGAAAACCAGAAGTGGTGCTGTGGCTCAAGCGGTAGAGTGCTTGCCTTGAGCTGAAGAGCTGAGGGACAGCGCCCAAGCCCAGAGTTCAAGCCCCACAACTGACAAAAAAAAAAAAAAAAAAAAAAAATCAGAGAGCAGTGCAAGGAAGCAGGAATGGACATGGGTCCGCAAGCACCAGGGGCACCGTGAGATGCAGCTGCTTCGTCCTCAGGAGTCCTCAGAGCCACGGACTGCAGGTGGGCGGGCGGGCAGCCGTGGCAGCCAGGCGTGTGGTCTTCGCACCTGAAGATGCCCTGCATTCAGCACCCGGGCCCCTCGGTGCTCCATTTCCAGGGGCTGTGGGTGTCAGGACCACGCTGCACTTGCAGAAACCTGTTAGTCAGTAAACCCGGCCTTTTATTCTTGCCTGAGTTAGCTTTCGTTGTGTCTCTCCTACCTGTAGTCACCTCCCCAGAAAATTAGCCTATTGGTAATTCAAGAAAGAGAGTTGCTTAAGAGCATCATTACATTTATCGCCCTTGTGCGCACTTAGATTTTTGAGTTTTAGAAATCAGTGTGGTCTGTTTCTTATCTAATGTTTTGATGGATGCAATTTTTATGAAAGTGGAGTTAGATTGTGTTTTTTGTGGTACACGGACAAGCATTCATGATGAAGTATCGCCAAAGCTCCACGTAACCTGCTGGGCGCTCCCCCTTCCTTCCCCCCCACCCCCGCTTCCTGTGCGTGACAGCACAATCCTAGAGCCCTCATCCACGCGGAGCTTGATTTAGTGTCGGCCTGGACTGAGGGGGTTACTCCTGGGCGGCAGTCTGCTGCTGGCGGGCGTGCTGTGGGGACCGTGTGCCTTTGGAGTCAGTCTGGCACTCTGGGTACAAATCCCAGTCACGGTCTCAGCTTTTGTGCCCCTTGGCAAGTTGCCAAACCTCTCTGTGCCTCAGTGTGTGCACCTGTAAAATGGGCTCAACCATTGTTTCTACCTATAGGGTTAGTCTGGGGGCCTAAAAGTTACTATTTGCCAAGCACTTTAAATAGTGTCTGGCCCCACAGTGAGATACCAACCCCCCCACCCCCATGGAGGGCCACTCCATGACACAGAAAACCAGAATCTTGTATCCATTGCTGGTAGGCACGTGAACGATGCAGCCATTTTGAACAAATAGTATGTTGAGTCTCCAGAAAAATTGCACCGGGGTAGGGGTGTGGCATGGTTGTCGGGCCCTCTTTGCCTGGCATGTGGGGGCAATCTGGGTTCCAGACCTGCAAAACTAGGAAACAAACAAAATCAAACTTAGAATTACCATGCAGTGCAGCCATCCTGCTCTGGCTTGACTCCTAGAAGGACTGGAGCGGGGGCTTTGAGAGGCATGTCTCCAGCCAGGTCACAGCCGTGCCTTTCAGTAGAGCTCTAAAGAGCAGAGCAACCCACGTGCCTGGCACAGAACTGTCAAAACGAAATGGGATCCGTCCACAGCATGCACTGCTATTTAGCCTTCACAAGGAGGGGGCTGCGACACTCACTCCAACGTGGAACAACAGCATGTTGTGCTGAGAGAAATAGACAGAAAAAGACAGCTACAGCCAGCGGCCGCAGCTCACGCCCGCCATCCCAGCTTCTCAGGAGGCTGAGCTCTGAGGATCGTGGTTCACAGCCAGCCCGGGCAGGAGAAGCCCAGGAGACTCTTTTCTCCAACTAAGCACCAGAAAGCTGGAGGTGGAGCTGTGGTTGAGTGCTTGCCTTGAGTGTAAAAGCTAAGGGACAGTGTCTAGGCCCCGAGTTCTAGCTCCAGTACTGGCACCAACAACAGAAACAAAAACAAAGACGAAACGAGTCCCGTGTGATTCTACTCATGGAGCCCTGAGTCGAGGGGACGCACGGCTGCGCTGTGGCTGCCGGGGCTGGGCGGGGGCATTTACTGGGGACTGAGGGGTTTGGGACAGTGGAAGTCCTGCAGACGGATGGTGGTAAGGGCGCCTCGCCACGGTGTATGCACTCCTGCCACTGAGCGCGCCCTGCGTTAGAGATGGCGGAGGCCGTCCATTTTGTCTGTTTTACCACAGTGGAAAAAGTTTGTGCTTTCTGGTCAGTGCTGGCTCTCGCGGGCTCTGCGGCTCGTGGGCTCAGCGTGGAGCGGGAGCTGACAGCGATCCTGGCTCTTGCTCTGTGCTGGTGTCACTCCTTGATTCCTCAATCTCCTGCTCGCTGACAGTGCATCAGAACATTGTCGAACTAAGGGTGGAGGCCTTTGCAGGGCACAGTCCTTATCAGGGCCTTTGTCCCTTCTTCCCACGCTTCCTCCCTGAGCTGGCAGGTTCTCCTCTCCTGGATGTGAACATCCATCGTGTTCTCGTTCCTCTAGTGCTGTCTGTGACAGACGTCCCGCTAGCAGGGACGGTAGCCTCAATGAAATGCTCTTGGTGCGGTTTCCACCAACAAACAGCATCGTTTATTGAGCTTGTACTATGTGTGTGCCATGCTGAGAGGTAGCGGTTATACAAGCGAGAGAACCCCTGTCTTCACGGGCTTGCGCTGCAGCAGTGAGATGAGTGGAGAGGGACACGGCCGCTCCCCAGTGTGTGTGGTTGCAGTGTGCTTTGCAGACAGGAGGCCCCAGAGCTGGGGTGAGGGGTGGCGCTGGCATTTTAGCACGAACACTAAGACCTAAACCAAGGGAGGGATGAGCTATGGGAAGAGCACCAGAGGCAGAGGGCACAGCCTGTGCAAAGGCCCTGGGACAGACAAGTGCCTGGCACTTAGAAAGGCAAGAAGGCTGGTGGGGCTGAGGTGGGGTGAGGGGAGGCAGGTAGGAGATGAGGACATGGGTCAAAGGAGGAGGAGCTGTCGTCCTGCGTGGAGGCCCTGGCTTTACCCTAGCGGCAGGAGCCCTTAGGAGTGACGTGCCCAGGAGCGAGCGGCTGGGCTCGGCCCTGCCCTTCTGGCAGGATGCTCTGCGCACCCCTGCCCAGAGCTCCAGCAGCCAGCCGAGGTCTGAATCCTGCACCGAGACAGTGAATCTGTCCTCCTTTCAAATCAGCCTCTCAAGTCTCCCCTGTGAACGAACGAGAAGCCGCTCCACGTGAGACGCCGACCCTGCACCCTGGGGTACCCAGGCCAAGGCACCGTACCGGTGGGGAAACTGAGTCCTAGAGAGACTCACCATCTGTCCTCATAGGCTGGCGAGGTTTCGTGCGTGCTTCCTCGTGTCAGGCAGCCACACGGCTTCCCCGTGCCGTCTGTTCCCCGTGCCTGTCTGTTCCCACGTCTGTTCCCCGTGCCCATCTGTTCCCTGTGCCTGTCTGTTCCCCGTGCCCGTCTGTTCCCAGTGCCGTCTGTTCCCCGTGCCCATCTGTTCCCCGTGCCTGTCTGTTCCCCGTGCCCGTCTGTTCCCAGTGCCGTCTGTTCCCAGTGCCGTCTGTTCCCCGTGCCCGTCTGTTCCCCGTGCCCGTCTGTTCCCAGTGCCGTCTGTTCCCAGTGCCGTCTGTTCCCCGTGCCCGTCTGTTCCCAGTGCCGTCTGTTCTCAGTGCCGTCTGTTCCCAGTGCCCGTCTGTTCCCCGTGCCTGTCTGTTCCCCGTGCCCGTCTGTTCCCTGTGCCCGTCTGTTCCCACGTCTGTTCCCAGTGCCCGTCTGTTCCCCGTGCCTGTCTGTTCCCTGTGCCCGTCTGTTCCCCGTGCCTGTCTGTTCCCCGTGCCTGTCTGTTCCCCGTGCCCGTCTGTTCCCGGTGTCCGTCTGTTCCCACGTCTGTTCCCAGTGCCGTCTGTTCCCAGTGCCGTCTGTTCCCAGTGCCGTCTGTTCCCAGTGCCATCTGTTCCCGGTGTCCGTCTGTTCCCAGTGCCGTCTGTTCCCCGTGCCCGTCTGTTCCCCGTGCCCGTCTGTTCCCCGTGCCCGTCTGTTCCCAGTGCCGTCTGTTCCCAGTGCCGTCTGTTCTCAGTGCCGTCTGTTCCCGGTGTCCATCTGTTCCCAGTGCCGTCTGTTCCCAGTGCCGTCTGTCCCCAGTGCCCATCTGTTCCCGGTGCCCGTCTGTTCCCACGTCTGTCCCCAGTGCCCATCTGTTCCCCATGCCCGTCTGTTCCCCATGCCCGTCTGTTCCCCGTGCCCGTCTGTTCCCCGTGCCCGTCTGTCCCCAGTGCCCATCTGTTCCCCGTGCCCGTCTGTTCCCCGTGCCCGTCTGTCCCCAGTGCCCATCTGTTCCCCGTGCCCGTCTGTCCCCAGTGCCGTCTGTTCCCAGTGCCCATCTGTTCCCCGTGCCCATCTGTTCCCCGTGCCCGTCTGTTCCCCGTGCCCGTCTGTTCCCTGTGCCTGTCTGTCCCCAGTGCCCGTCTGTTCCCCGTGCCCGTCTGTTCCCCGTGCCCATCTGTTCCCCGTGCCCGTCTGTCCCCAGTGCCCATCTGTTCCCGGTGCCCGTCTGTTCCCACGTCTGTCCCCAGTGCCCATCTGTTCCCCGTGCCCGTCTGTCCCCAGTGCCGTCTGTTCCCAGTGCCCATCTGTTCCCCGTGCCCGTCTGTTCCCCGTGCCCGTCTGTTCCCCGTGCCCGTCTGTTCCCTGTGCCCGTCTGTCCCCAGTGCCCGTCTGTTCCCCGTGCCCGTCTGTTCCCACGTCTGTCCCCAGTGCCCATCTGTTCCCCATGCCCGTCTGTTCCCACGTCTGTCCCCAGTGCCCGTCTGTTCCCCGTGCCCGTCTGTCCCCAGTGCCGTCTGTTCCCAGTGCCCATCTGTTCCCCGTGCCCGTCTGTTCCCCGTGCCCGTCTGTTCCCCGTGCCCGTCTGTTCCCCGTGCCCGTCTGTCCCCAGTGCCCGTCTGTCCCCCGTGCCCGTCTGTTCCCCGTGCCCGTCTGTTCCCCGTGCCCGTCTGTCCCCAGTGCCCGTCTGTCCCCCGTGCCCGTCTGTCCCCAGTGCCCGTCTGTTCCCCGTGCCCGTCTGTTCCCGGTGCCCGTCTGTTCCCCGTGCCCGTCTGTTCCCAGTGCCCGTCTGTTCCCCGTGCCCGTCTGTTCCCACGTCTGTCCCCAGTGCCCGTCTGTTCCCCGTGCCCGTCTGTCCCCAGTGCCCGTCTGTTCCCCGTGCCCGTCTGTTCCCAGTGCCCGTCTGTTCCCCGTGCCCGTCTGTTCCCGGTGCCCGTCTGTTCCCACGTCTGTCCCCAGTGCCCGTCTGTTCCCCGTGCCCGTCTGTCCCCAGTGCCCATCTGTTCCCCGTGCCCGTCTGTTCCCGGGGGCCCTCCTGCCGCAGTCTCCCCTCCTGCACTGCCGTGTGATCCAGGCTGTCCCGGGAGTCGTGTTCTCCCCTCCTCCTGCAGTCCTCCGTGATCCGGGCTCTTGTTTACTAGAGGAAATTGAGACCTGGAGGGATGAAGGCATTTGCCGGTAGTCACCCAGCAAGAGCTGGGACTTGAACCCATTTTTCTTCTCTGTTCCATATCAGCTCCTAAGATCAGCTGGTCAGTCACCATAAGGTGACATGGTCACAAAGCTACGTGGGAATTCCCAAAAGGGATTTCCTTCCTTTCTGTCACGGGATGTTGAGGTCGCACCCTCTGGTGAGCAGACTGGATTGGAGATTCCTCAGGAAGGGGTGCTGAGTGAGAAACAAACTCTGCCCCCCAGGTGAGGCCAGACCGGAGCTGTTCATTAAGAGGGACAGGAGGCCTGTGCCGTCCTGGGCTCTACCCCCAGCTCTGCCCTGACCAGCTGTGTTGCTTCCGGCAAGTGACTTAACATCGCTGTGCGTTAGCTGACCTGCCGACAGTGGTTTAGCGTGTGGGTGCTTCCTCGTTTATGAAGGAGGCTAAAGCATTTGCATGGTCATTCAGTGGTGGCCAGCCGATGCAGGTGGAATGCTGGGAGGGAGCCGCGCCTGCTGAGCAGGTGCCAGGTTAGCTGGCACCGGACCTCACCAGGGCTCTGAAGACACGGGCCTCATGTGTGGTTTGGGCCACTGGGAATGGCTTCCTGGAGAAGGGGGTGGGGAGCATGGGAAGGACCTTGGGGAGAGCAAAGAGGTTCTGATTCTGGGCACGTGGCTGGTTAGAAGCTGATGGAGCCACTTTGCCTGGGGTCTGAACATGCGTTGGGGTTGGAGGTTGGGGAGGATTGGGGACCTGAGGCTGGGAGGGACAGGTCAGAGCAAGGGGACCTGGGACGCCAGCTCAAGACCCCCAACGCTACAGTGTTGCCGCTGTA
This sequence comes from Dipodomys merriami, assembly GCF_024711535.1. NCBI lineage: Eukaryota > Metazoa > Chordata > Mammalia > Rodentia > Heteromyidae > Dipodomys > Dipodomys merriami. Next base: position 3,340,019 of record NW_027202427.1, read on the forward strand.
GCCCTTCCCTCCCAACGCCAGCCATCCATGTGAACTCAGGGATTATGTTTCCAACTCGGATGTTTGGGGGACCCGGTGAAACTTGAGCTGTGGGATTAATTCTCCCACCTTGGTGACTCTAGGGCCCGTCCACAGACGGAAGTGTGAAGGGCACGAGTGGGCACTGCGGCCTTGAAACCCGCCCGCTCTCCTCCGGCAGCCTGATCTCGGCCTTGGCCCAACGAAACGCTGCCTACCGGGTGAGCCCCGTCCTCCAGACCCCCTGGAGGGCCAGGGAAGGAGTGGAGGGCGCTGGGGAAAGGCTCTGTCCATGTCTGGGGCATCACCAGCTCAGAGGAAAGCCCTGGCAGCCCCTACCCCGGGTTCTGAGGGCCTCCGTCTGGGGGAGGGTGATGAGGGAGGAGAGGCCGCAGGAGGCCCAGGTCCATCCTGGGTGGCCGTTCCTGGGCCCAGGTGGGGCTGTGGCTGGCTGGAGATGGCGGTGGGCCGGCAGCAGTGTGGCCCCGCCCCATCCCCGGGGTTGCAGGGAGCCGTGGGGTCCCGTGCAAAGCCAACCCGAGCACTTGTCAGTGGGGAGTCTGTCATAGACTCGGCGGTGGGTGGGAGGGTGGTTAGCAGCCCTGTCCGCAGGGCTCACCAGCAGGTTCTAAGAAAAGCAGGTGGCAGACCGAGATCGCCTCACGCAACACCGCTCCCTTCGAGCACGAGCTACGTAGCTCTGCAAGCTGAGGTCGGGGGTGGGTTGGTGTCTGAAACCTTTCGGGAAAGGTTTTTTGATGGCAGATGGGACAGGACACACTAAGATCAGCTCTGCAAATGAAGGTTCTGGAGACAGGACCCTCCCATCAGCCCTGCAGGTCAAGAGGGCAAGAATTCTCCCCTGAACTTGGGGTGAGCGAGGGGCCCCAGCTGTGTACCTTGGAAGACCTCAGCCCGCTAGCTGTTCCTGCTGTCTGTGCAGATGCCTGCTGGGGACAGGCGGTGTCTGACAGGTTCTGGTGGGACAGTCAGAACCTGCGTGAACGTCAGTCGCGCTAATGAACGAGCGGCGCACATCATCACCTTCATGAGAACCTGTTTGTAAACATGCGTCATGCTCACTAGCAAAGCCTCTGAACTTGACAGAGCTGGAGCGGGAGTGATTGCAGGTGCCGTGGCTTTAGATGGTACACCTCTGCCCATGCTGCCCACAGAGGCCTGGGCGGGATGCCCGTCCTCACCCTGGGACTTGGGCTGGCCGAGTGGCTTGGGTGAGGTAGAAGTGAAGCTCTGCAGGGGTCCAGCGGAGCCGCTCGGAACATTGCTGACTGGATGGAGCCCAGAGATTGGGCTGCTGGGCATGGCAGCCAGTGTGGAAGAGAGCTAGGCCCCACCGTCCGGCCTCGGGCCGGCCAGCCTGCCGAGCTGCCTGCCGACAAGACACATGGGCTGTCCAGCGGCCTGGCCCAAGTAGAAGAGCCCCCGTTGGCCTGTGGAAGACAGGAAATGGTTGGTTTAAGCCACCGAGTTCTGGGGCAGCGTTGCAGCACAGCACCTGTCAGTGACTGCGCTTGTCTCCATGGAAGCTGTGTTGGTGGTAATGGGATTTGAACTCCGGGCCTTGGTAGACGTACATTGCCACTGAGGCATGCCCCAACTCCTGTTGTTCTCTTTTTTCTTTTACCAGTCCTGGGGCTTGAACTCTGAGCCTGGGCGCTGTCCCTGAGCTGCTTTTGCTCAAGGCTAGCGCTCCACCACTTGAGCCACAGCACCACTTCTGTCCCTTTCTGTGTATGTGGTACTGAGGAATCGAGCCCAGGGCTTCATGCAGGCTAGGTAAGCACTCCACCACTGAGCCACCTTCCCAGCCCCACTCCTGTTTTTCAGTGGCTGGTTTGAAGATCAGGTCTTAGTTCCTGCCTGGGTGATCTCCTAAGCTGTGATTTGCCTACTTCTAGGCTTCCCATCATTGCTGACATTCTGTTCCTGTGGGTTTTCTTGCCTGCCTGGTACCACAATCCTCCCAATCTGAGCCTCCTAAGAAGCCTCCTAAGGTGTATGAGGGTAGGCCTGAGAGAGGGCAGTGTCCTAAGACACACACACACACACACACACACACACACACACACACACACACTCACACTCACACACTCAAGCATATGGCCCAATGCCAGGCATTATCGCCAATGCTGTATTATTTGAGATGTGCGAGATACCTAGAAGTTTGCCAATGGATGCCGGGGGCAGGAAGTCTAGGACAGGTGCTTATCTTCCTCCACGGCCTGCTGCCCTGTCCTGGAGAGTCCTTATCTTACCTGAAAGAGGTACTGCGTAGCTTACTGCATGTCCCAGCGTGAACACACAAGTCAGCATGGAGTGTGTGTGCGTGCGTGTGTGCGCGTGCATGCATACTGCTTGCAACTATGGTGAGGAGCCTGAATCAGAACATTTGCAAAGTCATTAAACTTTGAAGTACAGTAACTTCCTCATCCAGCCACTTGGCAGTGTTTACTTAGCGTCACTATTTGCAAAGCCCGGGATGATAAGTGAATTGCATTTCCTAGGATATGGGTGGGGAAAATCTTCATTTCAGTTGTTTCTGCAGTCTTGTAGAGGAGTTATTTCTAAGTGTGAAAAATAGTAGACATCAATGTTTTTAATTATCAGTTGCTCTTTTTTTTTTTTTAACTCATTAGCTACTTTTTTGGGAAGTGAGATTGTGCGGTGGAGTCAGACAGAGAAGGAGACAGACGGGCAGAGGGCAAACAGCTTGCTCTGGTCGCAGAGGGGGCCGCTGCTGAGCCTGGAACCCCAGGCTGCACAGCCTGAGTGTGTTGAACGCAGGAAGGGACACACTGGCTCGGCTCGGCTCCGGACGGTGTGAGGCCCTCGGGACGGACCGAGCTTCCTCTGCTTGCAGCGGAGGAAAGCAGAGCTGCAGGGGCCGCACGGCAAGGACGTGGAGAGGGGAAGGAAGCCTGGCCTCTGGGCGTCTGCCCGCTCTGCTGCACAGCTGGCCGCCCGGTGTTAAACCGTGCCAATCTAGATGTTTCTTCAGAGTCTGCTGGGGGTCGTGGGGGTCACAGTACCCCTCTACGCCAGACAGCAAGCACGGGGGAGGCGGAGCTGCTGCTGGGGCGTCTCTGTCACCATCTCCAGGGGTCGCCCTCGGTCCCGTGCTGGGCGTGTCTGCCGCAGTATGGAGACTCCTCTGGGAGACCGAGGCGAAGAGGGCTCGGGGCCAGCAGCACCTCCTTCTAGCCATCTGGATCCCAGAACCACCCACAGGAGGAGGCCGGCATTCCAGAAAGTCTCTATCTGAAGCCTGGCTTTCAGGAGGCTCCGTGCTGGCCTGGGGTGGGTGATGCCTGCGGCCCAGGTCCCCCTCCCCTCCCCAATATGCTCCCGAGTCTGGTGGACCTATTGTGACTTGCTCATGGTGGGTGGGGCAGCGTGGTGGTTACCTAGACCCGACTGGGAGATGCCTGGGATTCTGGTAAGCTCGACTGGTTGGGGCAGCGAGCTGAGCAGGAGACCAACAACCCTAATGTGGTGGCACTGCCCAGGTGCAACAAGAAGAGAGGGGTTTCCCACCTGTGCGCAAGCTCAGCTGTTTTCAAGTGAGTGCAGGTCTGCTGCCACCCCTCCCCCGAGGACACCGGGCTCCGGATTGTGCAGCCGTTCCCCGGGGCTGGGCGACTCTCCAGGGGTTTCCAGGCCGTGGTCCGTAGCCTGCCTCTGGGTCCTTCGTGTTCTGAGAAGCCCAGCTTCTTGGACAGAGCAGCTATTGATTTCCTCAGTTCTCCAGTTCCCAGATGGCTCTCGTGGGCTCTCCAGCCTCCGATGGGCTGAGCAGTCTCCTAGAGGCCCACTTACAAGCGCGTGTGCACTGTTGGCTGTGCCGGGCTATACAAGGGGCAGAGCACGGCACTGCAGTGATCACCCACCCGAGGCCAGTACGGAGCCTCCTGAAAGCCAGGCTTCAGATGCAGACTTTCTGGAATGCCGGCCTCCTCCCGTGTCCCTGGCCCGAGGTGTGCAGGCAGCCATGCGAGAGGCAGTGCCGTGACCGGGGCCTGGGTCTGCGCGAGGGAACTTCAGGTCGCACACATGTCTGAATGCCTGTGTGACCCCAGGCCTGTCTTAGAGACATGTGGCTATGTTCTCTTGTATGTGGAGGACATTTTGAGAGCCAGCTTTTCCATTAGGAGTAGGCATCACAAGTCAGAGGTGAGCACAACACTCCAATCGGCTTCTGTACTTCTGGGATTAAAGTGTTTCCCACGTGGGCCTTCCTGTCAGAATACAAGCCCTCCCCTCTTCCTCCCTCTCCCGTCCCCATTTCCCTATGAATGAGCTTATGAAGAAGCTATGTGAGAAGCCTAGCATCTGTGTCAAGTCTTGGTGAGCTTGAGCCCATGAGGGAGCGTCACCAAGACAAAAACGAGCACTTAAAAAAGACATGGAAGTAGAACATCCAGATGGATGGCTGAGTGTGACGTGCCCCCCGCAAGGTCAGGGTGGGACCAGCAGCTGCCATCTCTGCCCAGGAAGGCCTCGTGTCCAGAGCTGGGCAGGAGGACCCAGTCCTGGAATCAGCACCGTGTGGTAGATGGGCCTGCAGACATGCAGCTGAGCGCCCGCCTGGCCCCCTGGCTGCACGGCCAGAACCAGCCCGAGGGAGTGCGTGGTTCTAAGCCAGAGAGCACCAGGAAGCACCCTGGAAACTTCTACACCAGAAGGGCCACAGCTTCTCGCCTTGGCCATCCTGGGATAACCAGACCGACTGCACATTCTGTGGCTGGGACTCCGAGAGGCCCCGCTGCCCACCCAGCCGTGGCCACCGGACTGAGGGGATCCCTTGACCGCAGCGCCTCCAGATGCTTCTTGGTGCCCACTCTCGGGTCCACGTGGCACGATCCCGCTTTATGCCCGGATGGGTTGTTCGTTTAGTGTGGTAAAATGCTCTTGACATGAGGCTGCCTGTCGTCACCATTTTGGAGAGCCTGGCTGCAGAGCACTTAGCACAATCACAGTGCTGTGCCAGCACGGCGCCCGCGGCCTCGGGCACCTCTTCACCGCTCCCACGAGGGCCCAGCTCCGCCTCCTTTATTCACTGGTTATTTCTTGTGCCGCTGGGGATAGAACCCAGGGCCTTGTACTTCCCTGCTGAGCCGAACCCCAGCTCCCTCTCGTAGCTGCTTCTCATGCTGCGCACCAGATTCGCAGAGATGAGGGGCGGCGCGCGTGAGAGCAGTGAGTGCCGCCCTCCCCTCTGAGGAGCTCAGCGTGAGGAGACTGCCACCCGGCCTGGATGTGGATCCATAGGAACTGGGTTAGAACGTGTCGGGTCGGCCTGTCCCGAATCCTGCAGACAAACATTCGTCATGAACAATGGGGACACTCAGGACACATGTCGACCCCTTTTCTATTTCAGAAGAGCAAGATAGACACTAGATCACTGGCTAGCCTGGAAAGCAGCCCCTGGGGAGAAGCTGTGACTTGGAGGCTCGGCAAGGTGGCTGCAGCCCAGTGTCCGAGCCAGCGCTGCTCGAGCGCTGTTCAAGGACGTCAGAGCTGACGCATTGCTCCCAGGCATGGATAGAGGATGGGCGGGAAGTTGCTCTAGATGAGCCTGAGTGTGGTCTGGCCCCAGTGCCCAGCCAGCCGAGCAGGTTGGCCTTAGAAAACTTCCAGAGTTGGGTTAACTCTGCTTTCCTTTGTTCATTCGCATCTGGCCTCTGCACACAAGGTTTTCCAAACTTGCATGTCTGTAAGATAGTGAGGCACAGCATCTCACGAGTGGCAAAGTTATGGGAATGCTGGGTTCATCAGATCTCTTTGCACAGAGACTCTCAGGGCCCTGATGGGCTGATGGCTTGGAGAGCCCACACGAGAGATTGGACGGTGTGCCTCAGGATGTGGCATCTTCTGACTGCCAAGCCGTTGGTTTGAAGATGTGGCCACACAGTCATGCACACCGTGGGAAACCTGTCAAAGCCTGCCAAAGTGATTCCTCAGGGAGAAGGAAGACAACCTCTCTGTTCTTCTGGAGCTACTTCAGCGGGTGACTTTGGTCCAGTGCCACTTCCAGTTTTCTGGTGGTTTATTGGATATAAGAGTCTCATGGACTTTCCTGCCTGGGCTGGCTTCGAGCCATGATCCTCAGATCTCAGCCTCCTGAGTAGCTAGGATTACAGGCATGAGCCACTGGCGCCTGGTATACAGGAATGTATTTTGAAAATAACTTTTTGTGGACTGGTGGTGTGGTTCAGTGGTAGCTCTTGCCTACCAAGCACATGGCTCTGAGTTCGTAAAGAAAGGCAAAAGGGGCTGAGAAGGTGGCTCAGTGGTAGAGTGCTTGCCTCACATGTATGAGGCCCTGAGTTCGATTCCTCAGCACCACATAAGCAGAAAAAAGCTGCAAGTAGCGCTGTGGCTCAAGTGGTTGAGTGCTTGCTTTGAGCTGAAGAGCTGAGGGACAGCGCCCAGGCCCAGAGTTCAAGCCCACGACTAACAAAAAGAAAGAAAAAAAAAGGGAAAAGAAACAACTTATCTCCTCTTCACCGTGGGCTCTGATCACCGTGGGTTCTAATCTTGCCCTGTGGGCTCTGATCACCATGGGTTCTGATCACTGTGGGCTGTGATCACTGTGGGTTCTGATCACCATGGGCTCTGATCACCGTGGGTTCTGATCTTGCCCTGTGAGCTCTGATCACCATGGGTTCTGATCACTGTGGGCTCTGATCACCGTGGGTTCTGCTCTTGCCCTGTGGGCTCTGATCACCATGGGTTCTGATCACTGTGGGCTTTGATCACCGTGGGCTCTGATCATCATGGGCTCTGATCACCGTGGGCTCTGATCACTGTGGGTTCTGATCACAGTAGGTTCTCATCACCATGAGTTCTGATCACTGTGGGCTCTGATCATCATGGGCTCTGATCACCATGGGCTCTGATCACCATGGGCTCTGATCACCATGGGTTCTGATCACTGTGGGTTCTGATCACAGTAGGTTCTGATCACCATGGGTTCTGATCACCGTGGGTTCTGATCACCGTAGGTTCTGATCACCGTGGGCTCTGATCACCGTGGGTTCTGATCTTGCCCTGTGGGCTCTGATCACCATGGGTTCTGATCACTGTGGGCTTTGATCACCATGGGCTCTGATCATCATGGGCTCTGATCACCGTGGGCTCTGATCACTGTGGGTTCTGATCACAGTAGGTTCTGATCACCATGGGTTCTGATCACCGTGGGTTCTGATCACCGTAGGTTCTGATCACCATGGGCTCTGATCACCGTGGGTTCTGATCACCGTAGGTTCTGATCACCATGGGTTCTGATCACCGTGGGTTCTGAACTTGCCCCGTGGGCTCTGATCACCATGGGCTCTGATCACCGGGGGCTCTGATCTTGCCCCGTGGGCTCCATGGCTTCCTGGGTCATTTTCGGAGCAGTTGCCTTGCTCATTTCAGTTGTGTGTTTCTTCTGTGCAGTGACCACTGGGTTCCTGATGAAGGGAAAAGAGGACGCAACTGTGGCCCTTGCTGCCCAGGGCTGCAGGAGGGGGAGGGGGGGAGTGGCCTGCACTGTGTTCTGGGCTCTCGGGGACCCTGAGCCCTTCCAGTGCTGGCCAGGCTCCTGCCAGGCTCCTGCCCTCCGCAGGTCTTGCCCACTCTGGCCTCCTGGTGTGATCGCTCCCCTCTGCCCTCCACGGCCCTGGAGAGCTGCCATCAGGCGCTCACACGTTTATTTTTGACGTTTAAAAATTGTTATTTTGAGGGGCTGGGAATGTGTCTAGCATGCAGGAAGCCCTGGGTTCCATTCCTCAGTGCCATATACACAGAAAAAGCTGGAAGTGGTGCTGTAGCTCAAGTGGTAGAGCGCCGGTCTTGAGCAAAAGAAGCTCAGGGACAGCGCCCAGCCCCTGAGTTCAAGCCCCAGGACTCACAAAAAATTGTTGTTGTTGTTTTTTTTAATGCAACATATGTGTAACAAAGTTACAATCCAGTTATTTTCTTTCTTTTGTTTAAAAAAGTTATCTTTTTCCTTTTCCCCTTCCGGTGGTCCAGGGCTTTGAACTCAGGGCCTTTAGCTTGGTACGCAGTACGCCATGAAGTGCGCCAGGCTGCCAGCCCTGGCCGGAGCCGTTTTGAGCGTGCAGCTCGGTGGTTTGAAGGGCATTCACACTGCAGCTGTCATCCCGCCCATCTCCAGACTTTCCCATCTTCCCCAACTGAGGCTGTGGCCTTGATAAACACCAGCTCCCCACGGGCAGCCCTGGCACCCCGTCCTGCCTGCTGCTCTGAGTCACTGCTCGAGGGTCGGCACGTCAGTGGACCTGTGTCGTGTTCCTGGGCCCGGTGGGACAGGCTGATGTCACCCAGCATGGGGTCCTCAGGGACACACCTGACAGCAGTGTCAGGTGGCTTTCCCTAAAGCTGTGGCCTAGGGCGTGAGCCCTGAAGGCCCATCCTCAGACTGGTGTTGCTGCTGAGGAGGGGAGGCTGCTCCACTGCTCACTGGACTCCTCTTCCGTCCCCCTGCATCCCACAGAGTGGGTGGTCTTGGGGAATGTCCAAGAACTGAGAGAGGAGGCGACAGCTTGATCTGCCCCGTGACCTCAGGCCCGGGATGGCCCAGCATCAGGGGACGTCTTGTCTCCTGAGTTTTGCAGCTGTGATTGTGCGGGGCCCGGAGCCTCGAGGCTAGTCCCTCTACTTTGGCTGCTGTGCAGAGCCCAGCCAGGCCAGTAGCCGGGCTCTGCCGATGCAGGAGGGGCCCACGGCCCTGCCTGCTTGCTGTGCACCAGTGCCGGCTGTCCCCCCGCTGCCCATGGCCGCCTGGCCCTGTGATGCCTGCTGTGCCGCCGCTGCCCGTGGCCGCCTGCCCCTGTGCCGCCCGCTGTCCCCCCGCTGCCCATGGCCGCCTGGCCCTGTGATGCCTGCTGTGCCGCCGCTGCCCATGGCCGCCTGCCCCTGTGCCGCCCGCTGTCCCCCCGCTGCCCGTGGCCGCCTGGCCCTGTGCTGCTCACTGTCCCTCCTCTGTCCGTGGCCGCCTGGCCCTGTGCTGCCTGCTGTCCCCCCGCTGCCCGTGGCCGCCTGGCCCTGTGCTGCTCACTGTCCCTCCTCTGTCCGTGGCCGCCTGGCCCTGTGCCGCCTGCTGTCCCCCCGCTGCCCGTGGCTGCCTGGCCACGCCGGAGCCACCATCTGCAGCGCGCGCCACAACCACTCAGCGGGTGGCAGGGCGTCCAGGGAATTCTGCAGTTTTAATTTAATATAAACTCATAACTTCCTCCACAGTTGTCCCTTGGAGATACTAATTGTGTTGCCTGTCTGCCCAGCAGGGAAGACCTCCGGGAGCTGGTGGCGTCTTCCTGGGATGCAGCAGGCTCAGGGCGAGGCAGAGCCGAGGGTCGGAGAGCAGGTGGGCCAGCCCTCGGATGTGCTCAGAGGTGCCGCAGCCCCGCTCTGTGTCCACTCACAGCTGGAGCTGATGCAGTGTTAGCCAAGGGCCTTGGCCTGGCAGTTGGCGTGAGCTTGGGTGGCTGGCAGCCCTGGGGAGACCCTGTCCCTCCCCTGACTCAGCATGGTGGTCTGCACCTGGGCAGGAGCTCACTCTTTGTGGGAGGGGGGCTGAGGTGAGGCAGAGTGGCTCAGGGCTCTGGGTGATGTTTATGCCTCATTGAGCAGGTACTGATGGCATCCAGCCACATGCCACGCACTGTTTTGGGCTCTGAGTGTGGAGGACAAGCCTCACCCCACACACGGAATAGAGCTTCTAGGGGGAGGGAGGGATGCTGGGCGCCTGCTGAGAGTGAGGGGTACGGGAGGTGTTGACAGGGGAGGCCCCAGCGGGACACAGACTGGAGGAAGAGAGGGCTGAGGATGAGTGAGGACAGCACCCCAGCAGAGGGAGCAGGAAGCGCAGAAGCCTTCGTGCCGAGCTCATGCAAGGGGAGGGGACCGAGGTCAGCTAGGAGGGTCTGGGGTGCACAGTGGGGACTTGGGGGGCCGTGGAGGGTCATGCGGAGGAGTGGCGGGAGCGGGTTTCAGGCAGTGACACCTTGAGCTGACCGGTCAGCATCTCACATGCCAGAAGGCCTGGCCCATGCTCTGGGTACACCTGCAGGGGGAGGGTGGTGTGGGGGGGCCAGGCGAGTAGAACGTGGCCCAGGCCTGGGCACACGCTGGCCATGCGTCCACACGAGTCCCAGGGGGCTGCAGCGCCCCACTGCAGGTTTCCCAGGTGACTCAGAGGAAGCACTCAGGACTGACAGGAAGTGGCCACGGCCAGGCCTCGGTCTGTGTCTCAGCCGCTCCCGCTCCAGGGCCCTGCCACCCAGAGCGGGGCCCTGCAGGTGCCCCAGCTCCATGCACTGTGCGGCTGAGTGTGACTCTGTTGATGTGAATCCTGGCTCTGTCCCATGGGGCTGTGTCCCACTGCAATTTTTCTGATAGCCAGGCCAACTCACACATTAGCGGCACAGGCTACCGGCCCACGGGCCAGGCCTCGTGTCCCGCGTCACTGGCTTTCCTGTTCAGTTTTTGTCATCTGGGCACACTTGCTTGAGCGTGCTTGGTGGCAGAGGCCGAAGGTCTAAAGGGAAACAGTACTGGAGGGGAAATTAAGATTGGGAGAAGGCAATATCCTTGATTCATGCGTCCCGGGACCTGGCGGCCCCGTGTCACTCTGCTCTTTTGCAAGTGGGGGCTCTGGTCAGCCCATTCCCGCCCTGGAGTGTGTCTGGCCTCAGGGTGCCCCTTGCATAGACAGACTCGCCCTCCTGATCCCTCCTTCCTGGGACTCTGGAATAAAGTTCTCTCCTTCCAGTTACAGGACCTCCCTTAAGATGATGAGGGCCCAGCAGTTGTGTGGGTATGCTTTGGGGCTCACAGACTCCATCTGGGAGCAGAGATATTTTGGATGGGTCCAGGCTTCCCCTGGGCCCATCCCTGAGCCCAGGATGGAGATGCCCCAGGTCTGTGTCACTCCAGTACCTGGCAGATTGGACATGGCATGGTCCTGCCAGCAGTCGGGACCTGTGGTTGTGTCTCTCAAATATCGGACCTGGAAGTGGGTGGGGGCTGTGCTCCAGTGGACTCGCTAGTCAGACCCCTGTGGGAGAGGTAGGCACCCCGGGTTTTGTTGAGGACCCTTCCTCGTATTCCCCTGGGCATGAGGTCCTAGAAGAGGCCCCAGAGGCCTCCCTGCGCCTTGGTGGGCGGGGAAGCTGCTGGACCCATGGTCCCAGCGTGTGCTGTGCTGCGGCCGCTGCGTCTCTTATTCCCACAACTTCAGCAATAATCCGCCTCTCACCGCCGGCTGCCGGGGAAGTCAGATCACATCGCCGAATCAACACTGTGCCGCTGGCCGGGGAGCACGCTGAAGAGATTTATTAGCTTTCATGGGGCGAGAGCTTGCAAGGACCAGGGTAATAGGATACATTTCTCATTGGGTGTAAACTCTAGAAAAGAATTAAAGGAACTCTAATGTTTTCTGTCTTGTCTTGAACCTTGCACAGCGAGGGCTGGGGGAGGGGGGCTGAGGGGCTGGGGGGGAGCAAAGCTGATGAGCTGACCTAGGTGCACTTGGGCGGGGCACTACAGGGCCGAGTCTCTTGATCCTGGCATTGTTCTGGCCATAGGCCGGGCCTCCCAGCCAGAGAAGTCCTGCACATGTGCTCTGCAGCCTGTAGCGGTGAAGGGTGGCAGGGTGGGGGGCTCCATTTGGGGGACACTCAGCGGGAGGGGTATATCCTGGTGAGAGCCAGGGTCTCTTTCCCTCTCTCCCCCAGAGCTTCTGCCCTTCTCAGGGGTCACCGCCCCAGCCCAGGGTGACATAAAGCCAGCCCCGCACCTGAGCAGGCGGAGCGGGTGGTCTGGGATCCTGTGTAGGATGTCTGTTCTCTGCTCAGGCCCTGACCCGACAGCCAGGCAGGGCTGGGAAACCGTCTGGGAAGGAGGGCTGAGGACAGTTTTGGTGATGGGCGGTGGGCTGAGGGAGGCCAGGAGGCTGCAGGGCTGGGGCTGGTCCTGATGGACTAGGAAGGAAAGCAGTTCTTGTAGGGCAGCGACAGCCTGAGGCTGCCGTGTGCGACAGAGCAGGACCCTGCCGGGGCGGGCAGAGCCAGGCTGGGGAGGACCAACAGGATGGCTTGTCTCTGTCCTGGTAAGGAGCATGTCCCCGAGTCATCTCCGCTGGGAAGAGATGTGCCAGCCCTTTTGTAGAAAGATCCCCGGTGAACGCGGACACATGATCACACCAGACACCATCTGCCACTGTTCGGAACCAGAAAATTAAAACCCAGGATTCGGGAGCTAGAGGAAGTTGGTAATTTCCAGAAACGTCATTCAGATTTGAGAAGCTCTGGGCCCAGTGCCCCGGTTTCTCACGTCATGCAACGTCAGCTGCCTGAGCAGCAGCCCCGCCCCAGCTCTCCCAGCACCCACGCAGGCCGCCTCCAAGCACCTCTGGCCACTGGGGTGGGTTATTGGCTACTACTGTGGTCTCATGGTACAAGGGTGCACAGAGAAACAGCACTCCGTCCAAGGCTGCACAGCCCACAAGAGCAGAGCTGGGATTTAAACAGAGCCTCTGCATGTTATCTCTAAGGTTGGGGTAGTACACCAGAGCTGGAGCGAAAGATGTGTGGGGCAGGCAGGAAGCACCGTGAGGAAATGGGAAGCGTGGGGCCGGCTGGGGCTGGAGGGAGGGAGGGGATGGCCCCTGGAGAGCCATGCGATGGGCCGGCTTTTCTGGGGGTGCCCTGCAGGCTGTGTTAGAGCTGCAGAACCTGCACTCAGCTGTCCAGGTGGCCTAGCAGCGCCCCTCCACTTGGGAGTTTCTGCCTAAGACGCCCTGAAGGCTGGGCCTTAGGTGGAAGCCTCCAGGCCTGGCCTTGCTGGGACCCGGGTCTTGCCCATGCTCCAGATTCCCCTGTACAAATGGGGGCTGTCTGGGCACTACCGCACAAGGAGCCCCGGGGAGAGGGGGTAGACAGCCACAGGAAGCTACAGGTAGTGCTTGCTCCTGGGAGGGAGGAGGGCAAGCTGCACCAGATTTGGGCTCTGGGCCTGTACCAGCTGATTCATATCCCCACCACACCCCGGCGTCCGGCGTGAGCTTGGGCCTGGCAGCATTGGCAAGTGCCTCTGCCAGCCCCTTCCCCCCAGCTGCCCGGGGGCAGCTCTCCTCAGGGGGCCCCGCCGCAGACCCAGAGTCTGCTGTTCATGGGTGCCTCAGGTGGCCCTGCTGTGCATGTGATGAGGAGACACAACTGTGGGTCACAGGGAGCTGCTTCCGAGCGTCGGAGCTTCTGCTTCCAAGGCCCAGAGTGGCTCCTTGTTATCTAGTAGACTGCTTCTATCTCTGAGCAGCTTCATCTTCCTGCACCGGAACCGCCCATTGCACACCAGCTCCCGCCCGCCTACAGCCAGTCTGACCAGCCCTTGCACCAGACTGACCGCCCAAGGACCCCAGGGAAGCAGGCTCCCACTGCGCTTCCTGCCTGGCTGACTTCATTGGCCTAACAGGGGGTTTGAACTTGCTGCACTGGGGCTCTACTAAGCTACTCATCCAGACGTTTTCACGCTGGTTATTTCTGAAATCAGGTCTCTGTTCTTGCCTGGGTGTGTACCCAGACTGTCATCTACCTACAGTATGTTTCCTGCAAAGCTAGGATGTGGGTGTGTGCAACTGTGGGTTGAACAGGGGTCTCCTAAACTTCCCGTCTGGGCCGACTTGAACTGCAGTCCTCCTGCTCTCTCCCTCCCCAGGTGTGAGCACTGATGTGCTCATGGGGTTTCTTTTTAGATCTCACACGTAAGTGAGCGTCTTGCTGTCTGGCTTCTTTTGCTTGATGTAGGGTCCTTAAGGCTTACCCCTGCCACGGCGAAGGGCAGGATCTTATTATTTTTAAGGCTGTATAATTAATATCCTGTCCCCCATGTATGCTGTGGTGTCTTTATCAAGATCAGGATGTGGGTCATGAAACTGTGCTGCCTTACAGATTTATACCGAGCGAGGAGATTTTTAGTTGCTGCTCTTGTAAAAACAAACAAGCAAAAAAAGCTGGCTATGCGCGAGGCCCCAGTAGCGCCTGCCTGTAACCATCGCTCCTTGAGAGGTTGCGAATAGAAGCCTGGCGGTTCAGAGCTAGCTTAGGAAGAAGTTGACAGGACCCCTTACGAACCTCTGGCTGGGTGCCCAGGGACGTGCACTGCCCTCCACGCTACGTGGAAGCTGGGACTGGGTGGAAAGAAGCTGGGTGCGAGTCGTGTTCCTGACACCCCGGCCACAGCAGGAAGCGGAAAATGCGCGGATCATGGTCTAGACACACCTCTGGCAGGAAGTGAGACCCTATCTCAAAAATAGCCAGTGCACACAAAGTGGCTGAAGGCCTGGCTCACTGCAGTCTCGAAGCCCTGAGCTCAAACCCTGGATACCTGTAAAAACAAAAAAACCGCAAAGGGTGGCGCTAGGGATGAGCGCTTCAATGGAGGGCCTTCGTGCTCTGCATGTGTGTCCCACAGCATCACACCGCGGAACTTGGCTTGACCCCGTGGGAGCCGGCTCTGCCCAGGGTCCGCTCCCTTTCTGATGCCACGCCCCTCGGCGGCCTTCCTCCTCCTCTTCTGGGTAGGTTCTGTGGGGGGTCTTCAGTGAACAGAAGCTTCTGGCACTTGGCACTGAGATGACGTCAGGCGAGCCTTGTAAAGGAGGAGCAGTGCGTCAGTCATGGGAACCTCAGCTTCCCCGCAGCCCAGGGTGAGGACAGACTTCAGTGAGTAGCAGTTACTACAGCAGACCACAGCATGGTCTGGCCACGCTGTCAGAGCAGAGGTGGTAGCATGGCGTGGGCTGAGAGGCCGTGAAGGTCAAGGACAGGGTGACCTGCTTGGGTCCTCTGGCAACTGGGGCCGGGCTGCTCGGGGCAGCCGAGGCTGTGGAGCTGCACGGGTCAGCCTGGTCTCTGTCTGCCTCCCGCAGCCTAGAGGCCAGTCAGGGGCTCCTGCCCTGTCCAGTGGCTGTCTGTCCCACCCCCTTAGTCCACCGTGTGGCTGAGCGCTGGCCACCAAGCAGGCCCGTCTAGCGGGCGGTGCTATGTTTCTCTTCCCCCGCCGTTGCCGGCCATGTTGCAAGTGTCCCTCCCTGGTCCTGATAAGATGCAGTTTGTTCACAGGGCGCCTCTGCTCAGCCCCTTCCGGTCCTCCGTGTGACCCCAGCCCCCGCCTGCATCGTCTTGCATCTCTTGCTGCAATGTGAGGTACAAGCATTCTTGTCCTGTCCCCTGTGTGTCCCCAGAGTCCAGAACCATCCCTGGCAGGTTGCCCCGCCCCTGTGGGCTGCGTTGCTGGCAGTGTGAACATGAGCGCAGTGAGGGGGTGTGTGTGACTCAGTCCCGAGTGCCATGCTGGGCTTGAGACCTGGCAGATGGGGTCAGAATCCATGTTCAGATTGCCTCTTTCACGAACACTTGATGAATTAATGATCAGATAGTCTTTCTAACATCCTTCATCTCAGATCTTAAAATGTTTTGTTAGCTGGGCGCCGGTGGCTCACGCCTGTCATCCTAGCTACTCAGGAGGCTGAGATCTGAGGATCACGGTTCAAAGCCAGCCCGGGCAGGAAAGTCTGTGAGACTCTTATCTCCAATAAACCACTAGAAAACCAGAAGCGGCACTGTGGCTCAAGTGGTAGAGATTTCACCTTGAGCTGAAGAGCACAGGGACAGCGCCTAGGCCCAGAGTTCAAGCTCCACGACCGACAAAAAACAAACAGAAAACATTTTATTTGTGTGTAGTGTGTGTGTGTGGTACTGGAGTTTCAACTCAGGACCTCATACTTCCTAGACAGGTGCTCTCCCAGCTGAGCCATGCCTCCAGTCCTTTTTGCATGGGTTATGTTTTGGAATAGGCTGTGTCTTTAAATCTGGGTCAGTCTGGACTGTGATCCTCCTACTGTGCTTCCTGTGTCATTGGGATGACCCACACAGGCCACCGTGCCCAGCCATTGGTAAGATGGACAGCTGGCCTCAAACCATGATCTTCTGATCTCTGTATCCTAAGTAGCTATGGATAGTTGAGCCTCGATGAGATTACAGGCTTGAGCCACTATTCCTGGTTTAAAACTCTCTTGATTCTTATTTTCTTTCCTGTCTTCTTCCTTTTTGTGTGCTATTCACTCTGATTAGACTGCACTTTCACATAGAGAACTCTTATTCATTCTTCAAAGCCCAACCTAAATGGTTCTTATACCAGACAGAGTTAATTTCTTTCTTCCTCCATTATCCTGTGACTATAACTTGGTCAGACTCCTTGAAATTGATTTTCTGTACTCTTTGAATCCTCATTTAGTCTTGAGTGCATGGATGGCAGGGACCTATTTATCTTCTTTGTCTCTCAGCCTATGTCTTAACACGTTGGAGGCCTGGTAAATATTTGCTGAATGGGTGACTGCAGGTGGTCCTGGCATTTGTCCGCTGCCGAGTGACTATTCGCAGGAGATGCTCTTGACGGGTGGAGTTGCATAGTAACACTGGCCGTGTGCTCCAAAGGCAGAGCAGCGGCCTAACGCAAACCCAGAGGGGACACAGACACTCTAACCGTGACATCTGGTGTCATCCACGGAGCGGGAAGCAGGTCCGCTCGTGTGCTTAGGGAGGAGAGGGTCTGGGGGTCCCTGGGGAGAGGGAAGCGTGGAGGTCCCGAGGGTCGCTGCCTCTACGCACAGGTGTGGAAGGGGGCTGTGGGCGACGTTCCCTGCTTAGGAACCTGGATGCCTGATAACTCGCTCTGTGCGGGGAGGGCTGAGAACGCTCACTGGGCACAGCGCTGCTGTGCTGGATGCAGGCTGGTGGGGTCCCGGGACATTTGGCTGAGGGAGGGCAGTAAGGGAGGGCCAGGCATTCCCCCACCGACACGGGGTGTGTGTGGCTGGTGCCCTTGCGTCTGCGTGGACCGCAGGGAGGTGGTGGTGGCAGCGGGAATCTCTCCTGAATGACTGCATACGCCGTCACAGAGGGTGACTCCTGAAGTGCCGTGGTCTTGTCTTCTGTGGCCAGTGGTCTGAGTGTGATGGTCCTGTGCTGCTGTGTGGCCGTTTCCCACACGTGGCCTTGGGTGTGTCGGTCTTGAGGCTGAAGACCCTTGGTTCTGTTGGTTAGTGGTGCATGCCTGTGATCCCCAGCTACGCAGACTTGTCATCTGAGCTAGACCTGGTCAAAAGAGTCAAGTCTTTGCAGCCAGTCACCACCTGGCTCTGCCGGCTCTGGGTTATGGGCCTTCCCACTGTTACCTCGAGCCACACACAGCCGTGAGCTGGCCTGCCTGCCCCTCCATTTCTCAGATGAGTACCTAGGATTGAGAGACGTGGAGTGACTTGTCCAAGGTCACCCCGCAGGCTGTGGGTAAAGGAGGGCTCGGCCCAACCAGCCCTGGATAGCTCTGACTCACCAAATCATGCTGACCTCCGGTTCCTTCCAAAGCTAATTAATGTCCTATGATTCTCAATCACCGCCACCTTCGGAGGCAGCTCTGGGCGTCGGATTTCTAGGGCACAAGATGTCCCCTTTCCTACCTTCCTTCTGTCTGAGTCTGTCAGCTCGGAGAATGCTGAAGCCGCCAGGTGTACAGTCTGGCCCGGGGCCCAAAAATTAATAAGTTCTTCCTCCTCCCTCTCCTGCCTTATTCTGACTCCGTGCGTGGATGCCTGGCTCTGAGCATCCCCAGTGGGTCTCTCTGGGCTGAGCTTGGATGCTCAGGTCTGGGGTGACGGCAGCGAGGGCGGAGGCCGGCGTCCTGGTGTGGGGTTGGCGGGCTCACCACCTCTCCCTTCTTCCCACTTTTCTCTGACAGCCTCCAGGGCTGTCAGCCTCGAGGAATTCTGCCCCAGGCTGTCCCTCTACGGCTGGAGCTTTGGGTGCAGGAGAGGGGTGAGGAGGCTGGAGCTCTGGGGGCAGCTGGAGGGAGGACTGTATACAGAAAGGAGCGAGGAGGCTGGAAGAGGCCTCTTTGTCTTTATGGTCTTTCTGTGCAGCCCGGAGAGCTCGTCCCTATGGGAGGACGGCCCAGCCGCTGCCCCAGGCTCCCCTCTGTGGTCGAGCCACGCCTGGTTTCCTCCGGGTGGCAGCATCCGGGGCACTGTGCACCGAGTGTGGGATGCCAGGTGGAGCAGCCTGCCTGGAAGGCTGAGACGCGAGGCGGGCTCTGCCTCCCCCGGCCCCACTCGAACCTCCGTGCCTGGGCCTTTCAGCGCGCGGTGCTCAGTCCTTCTGTCCCTCAGTGAGGGGTCCTTTAGAAAAGCCAAGCCCTGGGACTGGGAAGGTGGCTCAGTGGTAGAGCGCTTGCCTTGCATGCATGAGGCCCTGGGTTCGATTCCTCAGCACCACATAAGCAAAAAGAAAAAAGCCAGAAGTGGTGCTGTGGCTCAAGTGGTAGAGTGCTAGCCTTGAGCTGAAGAGCTGAGGGACAGCGTTCAGGCCCCACGACCGACATAAAAAACATTAACAAAAGAAAAAAGAAAAAAAAAAAAGCCAAGCCCCGTGCCTGGCTTTAAAACTTCTGCACCCGCCCTGAGTCTCAGGGAACAAGCCAGGCACAGAGGACACACACCGTGTACGCTCTCACGTGTGGAACTCACAGGGATGGTGTCACAGAAGTAGAGTAGAACAGGGTCTCCGGAGGCTGGGACAGGAGGGGAGGGGAGACGGGGAGGGGAGGGGAGGGGAGACGGGGAGGGGAGGGGAGGGGAGAGGAGCGGGGAGAGGGGAGGGGAGAGGAGCGGGGAGAGGGGAGGGGAGGGGAGAGGGGGAGGGGGAGGGGAGGGGAGGGGAGGGGAGAGGAGCGGGGAGAGCAGAGGGGAGAGGGGGAGGGGAGGGGAGGGGAGGGGAGGGGAGAGGAACGGGGAGAGTGGAGGGGAGGGGGGAGGGGAGGGGAGGGGAGGGGAGGGGAGGGGAGAGGAGCGGGGAGGGGAGGGGAGCGGGGAGAGCGGTACCCAAGCAGGGTCAGAGGAACATGTTCTACTGTGCTTCTGCAACCCCATGCGCTGGAGGTCACAGCATTCACAGTGCGCTTCACGCGGGGGTCCGCAGCGTCCCACGCAGAGTAAGGAAAGGAGTGTTCTCCAGTCTCGTCACACACACTGTTGGTGTGCAGCATCAATCGCTCAGAGCCCCACAAACATACTGTCATTACGCGCCCAGAAAAACCCAGTATTGGATCCTGGGTAGGTGTGGTTGGCGAGTCTGTAAGTGATAGTTGTCTGGGGCTTGATTCGGGGCCCGGACCTATTTCTTAGCTTTTGCAGTAAATGCATGCGTTCCACCACTTGGGCAACCGTTTTACTTTCAGCCTTTTGTGGCCCTGGGCACCACGGGCCCCGAGCCTCACTCTGCAGGTCACTAACTGCAGGAGGACGCCGGGGCTCCTGGCAGATGCCAGTGCCCGGTGCTGCGGGCGCCAGCGAGCCACCCTTCGGACTGAAAGCCACCGCATGTCCCTGGCATCTGTCCCCACACCCTGGGAGCTTGTGGGGCCCAGGGTGCCCTTGGGGTCTCTGTCAGCCAAGTGGCTGGTGGGCGTTTGGGTGGCCCCGGCTGGCCTTCCGGGGCTGCCTCTGTGGACAGGGCACGGAGCACTGTCGTGAATCTCCATCCCGACTCTATTCTCCCCTGGGCCCCTTTCAGGGGCACCAAAGGGGCCTGCTGCAGAGGCCCCGGCCAGGAGGGCCGCGGAGCGGGCCAGGCTGGGGCCTCCAGTTCTCGCTTAGGAAGCCCTTCCCCACCACGGCGGCCGGGGGTCCAGGACAGCGGTCTCAGGGAGGGGAACGGCCTCCGCTCCTGAACCATCACCGAGGTCTTTGCGCAAGGCAAAGGTCTGCTAAGCTGTCAGCAGCGGGACCGAGGGGTGCTGGTGAGGGTGGCCTGAGAGCCAGACACGCTGGGCCTGCGCTCGGCCCCCGCTCCCAAGACTCCATTACTGCTCCCCATTCTCCTCTCTCTCTCTCTCTCTCTCTCTCGTCCTTTCCACGACCGCAGGCCGGCGTAAGCAGCTCAGGAAGCCAGTTTGAGAAATAAGTGGCATCAGTGCCTGTGGAGTGTCCCCAGAGCGGGCGGCTATTAATAGAAGCGGAGCTGGCAGCAGGCCCATTCGTGCGGCTCTGGACGTGAGCAGCATGGTGCGGAGAGCTTGGCTGGATCGTGAATGAGGCCGGTTTCACCCAGCAGCCTGGGCTGTGGGTGTCGGAGTCGGTGTCATCCCTCACAAGCATGGGGCCTCTGGGCCTCAGAGCCCTTCTGGGGAGGATCGTGGGAACTGCTCCTGAGGTCGTTCGTAAACAGGAGAGTAAGCTGGCGCTTACTGACCAGAAAAAAAGCTCAGTTACTAGTGAGCTTTTGATTCAGTGGCTCTGTGGGCATCCTCTGCCTTGGACACCAAGAAGTTCTCCTGAGAGGGGCGTCCACCCCAGACCCTCAGATGATGGCCCAGAGCGGGAGAAGCCCCTTGTGCGGTGGGGAGGACTTGGGGGCCGGTGGCAGAATTGGGGTGGGAAGGACCGGAGCATGGCTGCTGGCCCCGCCCTCCCAGGCCTGGCTCTCACACGGGCAGGGTTGGGCTCAGCCGCTTTTGTGCAGTGCGTTCTTGTGCGAGCTTGCCATTGGGGACAATGCGAAACACTGACCCTTCAAGGGGCTCATGAGCAGCTTCCATTGCTGCCTCCCGCCCCCGAGGGCCTTGCAGGCTAGGCCTCAGAGCCTTCCACGATTTTGCATCGGGCTTACGGCATGAAGCCATTAGTAGCTTTGAAGCTGTGTCCCAGCAGGAGTGCAGGTGCGGGCACATGGTCTCCCCAGCCCAGGCCGCCTCTGGTTCTTCTCTGACTGGGCTGTGGGTGATCTTTGTCAGTGTGCAGGTTTTTTGGTGAGAGGTCTTAAAGCCCGCAGTGAGCAGGAGACAGCAGACAGATTCCCGCCCCCCCCCCCGCCCCCGGGCCCTGTGGACAGCGGGCGTTACTGCATCCTGGGGCCTGGCCAGCACCGGGGATGGGCCCATTTCTTGATTACTTGCTTGTTCAGTGTGCTGTCGTCCCTTCTTACCCGCAGGGGCTGCGCTGTGTGCCCTCCCCACGCTGTCCTGCGGACGTGCTCGGGCCTTGGGCGAGCACACCATGCACGGCCCCAGTGAGTGGAAGCCATCGGGTGTTTGGGCGTTTGGCAGGGTCTGCTTACTGGTGAATTATTTAGCTTCTTAATGAGTCCATTTTTCACATCCTCCTCTGGTCCCCTAGGATGGCCGGGCAGCAGTTGGTAAAGTCGCAATGAATATTAATGTAGCCTTCAGTTTGGCGTGTGTGCTTAATGGTTTTCCCTCCAGGGTGGGCTGCTCATCCCAATGTGGGGACACCAGGATGCCAGAAATCTTTTCCCAGTGTGCAGTCTTTGGGGGCTGGTGGGCAACCCCTGGAGGGCTCTCCAGCCTGGACACAGCGGCCCCTCCCCCACTGGCCGGCGAGTGAGGAGAATCGTCTGCACTTAAGTCTGCCGGTCTCCCCTGCTCCTTGCCAGCCCGCTGTGATGTGGACTTCTTTGAACCTCCATGGGTTGTGCCTTGGGAGGGTCACTTTTGAAGACAGACTCAAGGCCATCCCTGGGGGGAGGCAGAGCTCCACCGAGCAGTTGGCCCAGAAACAGAGGACATGGCTATGGCCTGGAATCGGGTGAGAAGGGTTGCGCAGTCCAGCCGGGAAGCTCTGGCCCCCGTAAGGGTAGCAGGAAGACTGCCTGTGGCAGGAGGCGAGGGTGAGGTGGGAGCTGGCTGGATCCCGGGGACCGCAGGCCAGGGTTGAGGGGATGTCCTTGGTGTACACAGGGCCTGAGGGGCGTGAGGCAGAAGCCAGAAGCGACCTGGGGTGATGCTGCTTGCAAGGGTGTTCCCATGCTGAGCAAGCTGTAGCTGATCATGTGGGATTGCTGATCCTGGCAGAGTAGATGGTGAGCAGGCCTGGGATTGCAGCCCCTGCAGCTTGCTCTGACGGCCTGTTGAGTGCCTTTGACGTCTGTCTGGGTAAACATCTTTGGCCGTGCTGTTGTCACAGAGTTTATATGGAGTTAGTAGTTCTGTGGGGCATTGTTGAGGAAATACTGCTGTACACCGGCACTTTGCACAGCAGCGTAATTCCCACGTTGTGTGTTTGATCTGATTATTAGTTGAATCTCCTGCTGGCGAGCACTTGGTCACTGCCAGTGTTTTCTATTCTTCTGCGCAATCATGATGTCCTTTGGATAGATTCTTGTCTGTGACCAGAGCTCATGCCCTGCCCAGGGATGTGGATTTCCAGGTGGGTGGAGTGTGTCTCACAGTTCAGGGGTGCTGCCTAGGGGCTGATTAGGAGACTTTAAGCAAACCGGCCTTGGCTGTGAGAGGTGTGGAGGCTTCAGGAAGGCCTGGGCCAGATAGGATGAGCGGTTTGGTAACCAGATCTGCATCCCAGCTGTGCTCTCCCTACGTCCTGGGGCCCATCGCAGAGTCCCCCTTTCCTCCACCCCCCCGCCCCCCAGCTTTGGCTGAAAGGAGAACTAGGGCTGGCCAACATCAGCTGGAATCATCCGAACACACAAACCGCTTGCCCAGCCCGCACCGGGGTGAAATACAGCGGCTGTGTCTCGCCTCCTCCAAGCCCATCGACACGTTGATATATCATCTGTGCTGAGAACGTTTTATAATGTCTTACTATTTTATTATCTGTGTGCATTTGCCTCCCTGGCCTCTGAGAGGCGTTTATTAACTCCCTCCCGCATAGAAACCCCTCTGTCTGCCTAATTATGTCCTGAAGCCATATAGGCTCACCATAGTTAAGAAAATAAAACTCAGTAGTTCCCACCCTTTGCTTTCCTCGCAGGCTAGGGGGGACCTTTAGCAGGGCACAAAGCTGCCCTGATGGGCATCAGCCTCGATGGGCAGCCAGCGAGAACCTGGGAGGCGGATGCCGCTGTTGTGCGTGTACTTGGAGCTTGGGCCCTGGGCCGTTAGTTTGGTCATGAGCTAATGAATCTCACTAATTTAATTGGCATGTCCTTTTGATTTCATCAGGCGGCTGGCCCACAGCTCGCCGTCTCCAGCGGGCCCTCCCTGCGGCCGCTCTGCACCTTGGCTGATGGCTTATTTTGGAAATTCCCCAGGTGGAGGCCCTTGTCTTACCTTCCTCCGTGTCCCTGCCTTCCGTGCGGTGAGAACCTGACTGAGGACTGTGCTCCCTCACGGGCCCCGGCGAGGAGAGGTGACGGCCAACTGAGGAGTCACCTTCTCTTCATTTGCCGGGAGGTGAAGGACATGCGGGACCCCGCCATCTGCACCGCCCTTCCCCTGCCTTTGCATAGCACCGTG
Source organism: Dipodomys merriami (assembly GCF_024711535.1). Classification (NCBI taxonomy): domain Eukaryota; kingdom Metazoa; phylum Chordata; class Mammalia; order Rodentia; family Heteromyidae; genus Dipodomys; species Dipodomys merriami. Next base: position 3,363,386 of record NW_027202427.1, read on the forward strand.
TGGAGTTCACATTTACTCACTCTGACCATGGCTGCCAGCTCCCATTCCAGGAGCTCACAGTACAGTAAGATTCCATTCATTCATTCATTCATTCATTCATTCATTCATTCATTCATTCCCTCCCTTGCCCATTCATCTAGCCAGGGCTTGTAGAATCTTGAATCGTGGTGCTCAGTGCAAGTAACAGGCTCTGCTCTTGCTAGTTTATGCAGCTATGTGAGTCACTGGTGGCTGGCGGTGGCCCCGTGTCTGTGATGACCGGATGACCAGCCCCACGGTCAGGATTGCACCCACACAAAGCTCAGGTCTGTGCCTGGAAGACGGTTGTCTGCACACGCTGGTGCTGTTCCGGCTGCTGGCTGTGGCCGGCCCGGCCGCCCTCTCTGAGTGGCTTCTGCCAGGCTCTCACCCAGGGACTGGCAGCGAGGCCTGTGGCAGAGCTGTGGAGGCTGTGAGCATGAGGTTTTTCCCTGGCTGTCAGAGAAGGGAGGATCCACCAGGGGCTGTGCCCCAAGCTCAAGGCTAGAGGGTTATGGCCAGAGTCATAAACCCAGTTTGCTGCCATTGTGCTGTGCTGGTCCGTGTGGCTGGAAATGAAGATCGGTTCTGGCACAGCTCTTAGAAGAGTATGTATGTGCTTGTGCATATGTGTGTGTGCATGTGCTGGTGTGTACATGTGTGTGGTGTGTGTGCAGCACATTATGCTGTTCTGGTTCAGAGGAAGGTTTAAGCAATAACTTAGAGAACCTGGAGCATGACCGAGTTGGTCTTACATGGCCTGTGCTGTTGGTGGTTCTCAAGGCTATGTGTAAAAGCCCCTGGATGAGTCTGGAAAGACAAGGAAGGGTCAGTTGGGTCCCGGACTTAGCCTTAGCCTTCCAGGTTCTGGGCAGTTGGAATTTTTTTTTTTTTTTTTTGTCGGTCGTGGGGCTTGAACTCTGGGCCTGGGTGCTGTCCTTCAGCTCTTCAGCTCAGGGCAAGCACTCTACTGCTTGAGCCACAGCACCACTTCCAGCTTTCTGGTTGTTTATTGGAGATAAGAGTCTCATGGACTTTCCTGCCTGGGCTGGCTTTGAACCGTGATCCTCAGATCTTAGCCTCCTGAGTAGCTAGGATGACAGGGGTGAGCCACCGGCTCCCGGCTACTTGGAAACTCTTGAATGCATTCCTGAGAGGGTGCAGGGACAGGAAGGGGCTGCAGGAGACCCAGGCCCAGGCTCATGGAGAGGGTGTAGGGCCTAAAGTCGGGGTGGTAAAGCTGGTGCTCCATTGAGAAGGAGGCTGGACTAGAGGGAAGGCCTGCACTGACGGCTGGAATGTCCGCGGAAGCCTTGGGGAATGGCTCCGCAGCAGTCAGCAAAACTGGTTACCATTAGGCGCAGGCAGAGGAATACATTATAGGGAATTGCGGTATGGCTCCATTTAATCTCTGCTAATTGAACTGCATCGGGCAGAGGGGAGCAAGGAGGAAACAGCACAACACGAAGGGTGAAGGCGCTTCGCTCAGTCTTCCCAATGAAGGTGCTCGGCGCGGGCCAGGGCGGGGAGGCGGGAGCCTCTCCTGAGCCCCGGGCACGGCTGTCTGCCCTGTGGCGTGGACACCAGGTTTGCTTGTACGAGTGCTGCCCCTGAACACAAGCTGGCTGCCTTTTCTGGGCTTAGGCCGGGCGATGCCCACGGTTCCCCCACTGACAAATGAATGGCCCTGGGGACACCAGGCGGCCGGCCTGGCGTCGGCTGCATGTCGGGAGCTGTGCCTGACGCGTGACTCACACGCTGCGTCCTGACCTGCTAGTCTGGGATGGCTTTGCATCGACGCTGGGCCCCTCTGGTGGGGTCTGCCCTCCCCACGCCGTGTAGACCTGCCCAGCTGTCCTGCTCCTCCTCCTCCTGCATGGGCGGCTCCGGGTCCCCACGAGCAGGTGGTGAGGGCCTAGAGAAGGAGAAGGGTGCTGTCGGCACCCACCAGGAGAGGGAGACATGAAGCAGGGGGACCAGGTGGGTCTGAGAGGCAGTCTGGGGGAGGGGGAGGGGCAGCTTATCTCCAGTCCGCAGACGCACTCTGCTCAGCGACCACACTTCTGGAATGTTGGTTCTCTCATGCAGAACTATCCACCCGTCCCCGGCCGATCCTAGAACTGCACACGACAGTGGACCCATGCAAGACCACATGGGCTGGGCCAGGGCAGAGCCGGGTCTGAGGCATAGGCTCAGAGGTGAGGGAAGACAGGAGCCTGGAAGGCTGCTGTTCCCGCGTGGATAGGTGGAGGTGGAGGAGGCGCCGCCGCAGGGGTGGGCGGGGGCGGAGGGCAGCTTGGGGCGGAGGGACTTCTGGACGGGGTGGCCGTATCGCGAGGACCCCCGTCTCTCTGGACTTGCCACTTCTCCCAGCAGCAGTGCGGGGGGCCGTGGGGAGAGGCTTTGACCCCCACCCTCCACTATCCTCCAGCCCGACCTGTTCCAGTGCACCTCAGTAGCTGTGTCCAGCGGACTCCCACCGCCGTTCCCTGCATCCACCTGGCCCCTCACCTACCCCATCCTTGCTACGTTTCCAGCTACTTTGTACCTGGACTTTCAACTTGAGTGGTTTGGCAAAGGAATTGTTTGGGTGGGGGTTATGATGATGAGAGGCTGCTGAGAGAGCTGACGTGTGCGCAGCGACTGGCAGGAATGTGTGGAGAGAGCTAGAGGAGATTTAGGCAGGAGGAACCATTGGCGCAAAGGCCCTGGGGTGGGGATATATGGAGGACATTGGAGAGGCCAGGGGCAGGGCTACCCAACGGAGATGGGCCCAGGTTGTGTCAAGCCTCTGAATCCTGGGTTCAGAGTACAAAGGCCCTGGGGTTGGCTTGTTGACACAGGCAGGGCATTATCTGAGCCCTCTGAGGAGGGCGTGCCCTGGGACAGAGCTGAACCACAGCTGGGGTGGAGCTGCGGGGGGAGGGGGAGGTGCGGAGGTGGGCACGTGGGTGGTGGGGAAGAGGTGGTAGTGGGTGCCCTGGGGTGATGGGGGAGGGAAGGAGGGAGGGACCAGGCCTGCAGGTGGGGTGGGACCTTACAGGGGAGGGGAGGGAGGGAGGAGACAGGGTGGGGCGGGGCTGGGAAGGTGTGATCAGAGCTTCCTTCTGCATAGTTGGTGGAGGATGCCTGGCGGGTGCCTAGAGAAGAGGTCAGGGAGCCGTGGGGGCACAAGTTGGGCACTCGCTAGAGTGGAATTGTAACCGTGTGAGCTACTGGCTGGTGCCCACTTGTATGAGCCCCGGTGGGCATTCCCAGCGGACAGGCTGCACCGGAGGATCAGCGGCGGGCTGCCGTGGCCTTGTGTCAGGAGGACCCCGGAGCTGGCACCGCTGGGACCAGGCCCCCAGCGAAGGCTGCCTTGCCCCTGGCCTGGATACCATCCCTTGCCCCTGACCCGGATACCAGCCCTGAGACCCAGTCTTGTGCTGGCCTCCCTGTCACGTGGAAACCTCCACTGGGACCCTTGGGAACATCTGCCCAGCTGTGCTCAACCGCAAGAGAGAGGGACTGTGTGTGTCGGCAGAAAACAAAGCAAGCAAGATGGGAATGGAGAAGGGCAGAGGGAGGAGGAAGAAAACAATGAAGAACTGGTCACAGAAGTTTGTGTGTGGGACAGAGTCCCTCGAAGAAGGATGCACTTCTAAACCTTTGGGATGAAGCACTGTGATTCTGCTAACTTTTTGCTTTTATTTGTTTTTATTTGTTTTACTTTATTGTTGTTTTAGAGGTGATATACAGTGGGGTTACCTTTACATAACATCAGGAAATAAGTACATTTCCTTTGGCATTGTGTCATCTGTTCCCTCATCCCCTCCCATTCCCACCTAACTTCCCTTTTTAAAAGAAAAGTTTGTAAATACATTTTCATTGACTGTTCTTATATTAACTTGAAATATGTGAAATTGCCATCTTTGTAGGTCAAAAATAGTTGCATATTGGTGACCTGATATGGTTCCCCTTAAAGCTATTTCTCAAGTTCTTTCTCTGACCATTTTTAGGGGAAAGAAAAAAAAAAGAATCTCACCTTGGAAAAAAGCCTCAAAGAGAGCATAGTGATATTTCCTCATAACTATTTCATGCTCTAAAAAGCAATTTAATAAGGATTCTAGTTGAAGAGCCAAAAAATTATAAGATTCAAAATAAAAATCAAGATGAGGTAAAAAAGAAGATCGAAAGCCTAGAGGACAACAGTTGGAACCTAAGCACCGTTATGGAGGATCTAATAAATCAGTTAATGGCATTGAGGAATCTAATCTATACTCCTGATATGGGGGTGGGGAGGTCAAGCAAGAAGGACTTAGCGCAGCCAGTGCATCTGGAGGCCTGGGAGCGGAGCCTGCAGCCACTGGAGGCCTGGGAGCGGAGCCTGTGCATCTGGAGGCCTGGGAGCGGAGCCTGCAGCCACTGGAGGCCTGGGAGCGGAGCCTGTGCATCTGGAGGCCTGGGAGCGGAGCCTGTGCATCTGGAGGCCTGGGAGTGGAGCCTGCAGCCACTGGAGGCCTGGGAGCGGAGCGGAGCCTGTGCATCTGGAGGCCTGGGAGCAGAGCGGAGCCTGTGCATCTGGAGGCCTGGGAGCGGAGCCTGCAGCCACTGGAGGCCTGGGAGCGGAGCGGAGCCTGCAGCCACTGGAGGCCTGGGAGTGGAACCTGCAGCCACTGGAGGGGGCGTCCTGGGTCAAAAGCTGACTGCAGGGATGCTAGCAGTGATCTTCTCCAGAAGGGAAGAAAGAATGGAACCAGCAGATCAGACAAAGATCCTTGGGTTCTGCAATGCCAAGACACATCCAAGTTAAGATGAAAGAAATCTCCTAGGCATCCAGGCACTAGGCACCCACCACCTCTAAATCTAAATGCATTTGCTTTGTACCTGAATGCAGATAAGGACTCTGGGAAGGGCGGGTGGGCTGTGGTCAAGACTGGGGCTGAGCCTTTGGCTCACTTAAATGCATGATGACGAGGAACGACAGCATATGAATTTTTAAACCTGGAGGGTGTAAAAATAATAATGTAGTCTGCAAAGACTACAGTGGGGCGGAGAGAGGTAGGAGGCAGTGTGCCCATGCCCATGTCCCTCACCGTGGAGCGAGTGGCATTAGAGCCTTCTTTATACACTGCATGGGGCTTCCTTCCCTTGCCGTGCCTTGACCTTGGCTTGTGTAAGTGATACTGTCTATCCTTGGTGTCTTCTGAGAGTCTAACAGCTCCGGGAGGCTAGGGCTTCTCTTCTGTCTTGTTCACTGCTGTACCCCCATTGCCTTAAAACAGTGATTAGACCATACAGGATAGCTGAGCAGACAGAGGGATGGATGCCTGGGTAGTCTGTGGGTCGAGGAATGGATGGGTTGGGGGATGGATGAGTGGTCCACGGAGAGAGAGCTGAATGGAGGGCTGGATAGAAGGGTGGAGCACTAGTTCATCTTCTATTTGGTAAAGAAGGGTGGTTTGTTTAGCTCAAAGCATTTATTTAGTCCAGCGGCATGGTGCTGGCTCTGGCGAAGGCCTGTGATGGACAGCCTCATGATGGCAGGAGTACTTGAGGGAGCAAGAGATCACAGCGCTGTGCAAGAAGCCAGTCGGGAGTACTCTCATGAGAACTAACCAGGGTCTGTACAATTATCTGGGCAGAGTCCAGTGACCTAGATACTGTCACTAGGTGATGCTTTTCAAGGTCCCACCACCTCACAACATCAACACACTAGGGGCCGGACTTTTAGTAGGCACAGGCTTGAGGGTAAACTGCATTGGAACCACGGTGGATGATGGATGGATGGATGGATGGATGGATGGATGGATGGCTAGCTGGCTGGCTGGGTGGGTGGATGGATGGATGGATGGGTAGATGGATGGATAGATGGATGGGTGGATAGATGGGTAGGTGGATGGATGGGTGGGTGTCTGGATGGATGGATGGATAGATGGATGGATAGCTGGATGGATGGATGGATGGGTGTCTGGACGGGTGGACAGCTGGCTGGATGGTGACAGTGTCTGTTCATTAAAGCAAGACTTGGTAGTGATTGCAGTTGGTTGGAGTGTGGATTGGAATAATACTTCTTTGAAGGCCCTCTGAAATAATCTCTCCCACAGTCCCCATTTGTCCTAGTAGACGATATTTGGATGTTACAGAGCTACTAAAAAGCCATTGTACTTATGGCTACAAATGTCCTTCCAGCCAGAAGGTGTGAGCTCTCTCAAAGAGAACACATCTCTACAGCAAGTGTGTGTGTGTACGTGTGTGTGGTATGTATCATGTGTTGTATGTGTGCTTGTGGTGTGTGGGATGTGTGTGGGAGTGTTGCATGTGTACTGGTGTGAGTGGTGTGGGGTGGAGTGTGTATGTAAGGTGTGGTGCGTTGGTGTGGACGTGTGGTGTTGTAGTGTGTTGCTGCATGCTCTGCACCGTGTGCAGTATAGGTGGTGAGGTTCATGGGTGTGTCTGTGGGCGTGTGCCAGCCTGACTGGCTGGCTTTGGCACATGCGTGGCAGATGGCTGTGGGTGGGGCTCTGTGGGCAGGAGGTGGGACCCCATGTGTAGTGCACCTCGGGAAAGGAGTCCTGTGGCATCTTCAGGGTCCAGAGCCCCTGGAGCCGCAGGGCATCGCGGTCCAAGCTGTTTTTGTGTTGGGAAACAGGAACAGAAAGAAAGCAGGTGGGGGTTCTGGGGGGCTGGGCTGGTGACCACTGGCCGTGGTGACCGCCTCAGCGGCTGTCGGGGGCGGGATGCACAGTCCTCGCAGGCCTGCGCTAGGCCCTGGCTACCCCCCACGGAGAGATGTGTGGACACACCCACTGGGTGACCTCTGGGAGGAAGCCGGTGTGTGGTGTGTGCTTCTGGAAGCGATTTGGCACAGCTCTGCTTTCTGAGTCACACCAGCCGGTGCCTGGGTCCCCATCCTCCCCCGGTGTACCCTGGGAAGGGCTCGGTCCCCTCTTCCTGGAAGCCTCCTCCCTGACCCCCATTCTCTCTGTCCAAGGCTGCAAGGCGCCTCCTTCCAGGCCCAGACCCTTCTGTGACATCAGCTGACTCCTCGTCCTTATCCCTTTTTTTTGTCCCTTGTCCCACCAAATCTCTGTCTGCCAGTAGGCAGCGCGTGGCTGTCCAAAGCATGAATGATGAACACGCTATTTTTATGTAAATGTGTTTTTATTATCCGAACGAGACAACATTGCAGCAAAACTAGGAAAGAGGCTAGAAAATGGCCCATCAGCGTTCTCAAGGCACAGCTGCGTGCACGGTGGGGCACTCCTGCTGGCCCGGCTTTGGGCAGGAAGCAGAAACTGTGGGTCTTGCTTTTCTCCAGAGCAGGCCGCCCTCACCCCTGCTCCCCGGCCAGCGCTGCCACAGCCCCCCTGCCTCTGTGGAGGATGCTGTGGTGGAGGATGGGCCCCGAGGCTGGCCTCACATAGCAACTAGACACAGCCAGCAGGTGTGAGAGCCAGCGCCAAGGCCCACGAGCCATGTCAGCACAATGCCCAGCAGAGCCACGTCATCCAGGGCCAGGCTTTGTGAGATTCCTTTCTCACGCCCGACCGAGCACCTTCTTGCTGCCTTGGTGGCCCTGTCCTTGGGCTGGGTTTCCCCCAGGAAAGACCTTGGCTTACAAAGGTTCCCGGTCCGCTGGGGAAAGCCTGCTCGTGCACACTGTCCTTCTCGTCCTGCTCCTGTAGTTGGTCACCACGTGGCATGCTCTTCCTCACAAAGCAGGCTTTGTGTGGTGGAGAGGCCCAGTGTCGGCTGTGGTCAGTGTCCTGGGTGCGTTTAGGCTGGCTTGGGCTGGACGTGGGTGTTTGGTAGGCTAGAGGATGAAATACGTTGCCAATTTTGGATGGGTTTACGGAGACGTGACCCGAGGGAAGGCAAGGAGTCTGTAATTACTGCCCATCTCCTCTCGATGAGCTGCGAGACGGAGCCCCAGGGGCGCAGCCCCAGTCTTGGAATGGCTGTTTAAATGTTTTATGTTTGCAAGGAAGCAGGGCTTACGCTCTGGGTGTGGGGCGGGGGAGCCCACAAATGGGCCTTGAGAAGCAGGAGAAGCAGCGAGCAAATGAACTTTTCATGTCTGGATGAGCTTGCTGACCACAAGACTAAATTGCAAAGGTCCTCTGTGGGGAAGGGAGCGGAAATTGGCAGAATTAAAGGAAACAGACAAGTTGCTTGGCCGTCGGGGCCGTGGCCCGAGCTCAAGAGCCTCTGCGTGATTCTCCCCTGGACGCACGTGACCATCTCCATCATCTCAGACTGCACAGCAGCGGCCGGGCCGCAGGGCGGAGCCCCCCTCCCTGCAGAGTGGTCTGAGGCAACGTCCTGTGTGGGCTGCACCCACGCCTGTGACCTTGGGCAGGTCCCTGAGCTTCCCTCCGACTGACTGGAGTCTTGCTCTCCAACCTCACAGCCAGCTTCGTGCCACGAAGCTGGGGTGAGGAGGGTTGCGCAGCTGATGGCCGGTGCCCCCTCGTGGGCATCGGCTGGGAGAGGGGTAGTGGACAGAGGTCCCTAGCAGCCTTGAGGCTGAGAGTAGGCTAGTGGTGCTGGGGGAGCTGGGCGGAGGGCGTGTGGTGCTGCAGGGACGGGACCCAGGCTTCCGGGCACAGAGGACCAGCAGGCTCGGCCGGGAGGGCAGGGGGAATCTCTCCTCTGGGCATGGAAGTTCTCCAGACCTTAGTGACTTTAAACAATACTATTCCTTGGGCATCATCTGTCACAGTCCCTTGGGCCAGGACTACTGGTCCCACCCCATCAAGGCCACCATCCAGAAGACGCAAGGGTCAGGATCATCTGAAGGCTTTGTCACTTAACTGTTTTTCTTGATGTGACATCTTGAGGCCTAGCAAGACTCTGGGCTAGACTCCTTTGCCCCATGGGTTCTTCATATGTTCTCAGCTTTCTTTGTATGGTGGATGGGTTCTAAGGGGCGTGTCTGTACATGGGAGACCAGCAGGGAGACGAGAGAGAAAAGGCACAAGCACCATATAGGAGCTGTGCTTTCCTTTGGAAAAAAAAACAACAACAACACAATAAACCCCAAACACCTCCACTTAAAAAGGGGCCTTCATTTTAGAGGTCAATGTAGATACACATTCAGTAAGAAATAACACAGAAACTGACTGGGCATGGAGGTACACACCTGCAATCCCAGACACTCAGGAGGCAGAGACAGGAGGATTACAGCTTGAGACCAGCCTGGGCAAAATTAGTGTGAAAACAAGAGCCGACGGACTGGGGCTTGGCTTACGTGGCCAAGAACTTGCTCAAGCCTGTGCGGTTTCTGAAGTTCTTGGCACTGGTAGTGGAGACTTAGGGCAGTGGATTGGTTTTGATGCTCCCTCACTTTGGCCGCCAGAATTTATGGATATTCGATCTCTTGTATAAGTAGCGTATGATTGGCATAGAACCTTCCTTTAGCCTCACTCAGACTTTAAATCCCAGATGGCTTAGAATGCCTAATGCCATGTGTATGCTATGTGAGTGGTTGTTGTACTTCTGTGTTGGGAATAAGGATAAGAAATGGTGGTCTGTGCATGTGTGGTACAGACATAACCTTTCTGAATTTTCCTGAATCAGCGGTCTGCATCCTGAGGTTACCACTAGGTTTTGTTGTTGTTTTGGTGGCTGCCGTAGGTGTGCGGTAGTACCTCCTTGTGGTTTTACGTTGTGTTTCTGGAATGGCCAGCAATGCTATCTTTGCCTTCTGTCTGTTAGAAGGTATTGATTTATGTCTTTTGCTTGTTTCCTAAATGAACTCTTCATTTTGGTACTGTTGAATTTTTAACACTCTTTATAGACGCTAGTCGCTACTTCTTTGTCAGATCTGTGGTTTTCAAATATTTCTCCAGTCCATGCCTTGTTTTTCATAGCATTTTTCATGAAGAACTGTGGGCTTAATTTTTTTTTTAAAGCCACTGTATACAACTTTAGAAAACTACGAAGGAAACCTGGACCTAACGCTAGGTGGAGAGTTCTTAGGCACCCTAAGAGGTGGAGCTGTGATCTGAACATGAGGGGAGCCCCACCGGGGGGTCTGCATGGCAAACGGGGGCCCCCAAAGCCGTCCCTGGCCATCTCAGAGTCTCTAGGAGTTTCTTCTCTCTCTAAGGACTCAGAATGACAGCTGACAAGCCAGCATGAGGACTCGGGCTCTGCTGAGCCACGGTGAAGCTGCCATTCTGGAGGCGAAGGGGCGGTGGGTGAATTGTTTGGGGCATGAAAGCGCCAGTCTTCTGGGGTGAGGAGCTGTGGTACATTCACTTTCCTTGACGTCTGATTGCTTTGTGCTCTCCCTCGGGACCTGCAGGACTCTGAGCGGCCCGGGAGGCCCGTGTGCACCTCGCCTGCTGTGTTCCCGTGGAACCACCTCTGCCCTGCAGACATACTGACTAGCTGCTCCCCAGACACAACACACTGTTCCTGCCTTAGCTCATTCCGTTCCTTAGTCCTGGGGACTCTTCCTTCTCCCTCTAGAAAACGTCTGCTTGTCCTGTCCAGGATCGCCTGGGTGCCACTTCCCCCAGGCAGCCCTCGCCCACCTCCAGCTGAAGTAGGCTGTGAATGTCCTTCTCCCTGACTAGTTGCTTTGCCAGGGTTTACAACTGTGGGTTCGGTGTTTCCCCCGAGAGTGAGCCGCTTGTAGAGATCCCACCACTTCTGGCTCACAGCAAGCCCTCCCTGCACGTGTGCGGTATGTGTGTATAGGGCAGAGCACTGTTAAAGCATAGTCCTTATTACAAGGGTGGTCACGGTAATTACATTGTTATGGTCTGGGCTCTGGGGTGGCTGGTGGTTTGTTTATCAGCCTCCTGCCTGCCTCCTCCGTGCTGGTTGGGAATGGATGCTGATTATGCACACTTGCGCTTGTGTCTGGGCCAGACTGCTTCACTTTGCTCTGTTTTAATGTCAGATGGAAGTTAGGCTCTGGCTGATTCATTATGGTGACATCCAGAAGCCATAGATTGTCTTCAGAGCAGCTTGTGGCTTGTATCTGCCCCATCCTGGTCATTGTCCACTAGGCACAGCCTCACCACGATGCCATTCCCTGTGCAGGTTCAGTAAGTGCTTAGGACCACAGTGAGAGTTTAGCTATAAACACACACACACACACACACACATTTTGGCAAGGATGGCAGGCATGTGCAGTGAGGGAGGGGGATGGGTGTCGTAGACGTGGTGGACAGGGGATATGGGCGATCAGAGAACGGAGGCTGTGGAACAGTGGTCAGCCTCTTGTGACTCCTCAGGTGAGCGTGAGGTAGGGGTGGGCCCTGAGGTCAGGGCACAGCTCCCAGGAGGCAGAGGAGGGACTGGGAGGGCAAAGCCAGCATGTGCAGGGCAGGGCAGGATATGAAAGGAGGGAGGAAAGGGCCCAGTGTAGGTCCCACAAAAGCCCCTTGGGTAGAGGTGAAAACCAAGTACAAGTGAATGGATGGATGAGTGAGTGGATGGATGGGTGAGTGGGTGGATGGATGAGTGAGTGAGTGGATGGATGGGTGAGTGGATGGGTGAGTAGGTGGATAGATGAGTGGATGGATGGGTGAGTGAATGGGTGAGTGAGTGGATGGATGGGTAAGTGGATGGATGGGTGAGTGAGTAGGTGGATGGGTGAGTGGATGGATGGGTGAGTGGATGGATAAGTGAGTGGATGGATGAGTGAGTGGATGGATGAGTGAGTGGATGGATGGATGGGTGAGTGGATGGATGGGTGAGTGGATGGATAAGTGAGTGGATGGATGAGTGAGTGGATGGATGAGTGGATGGGTAAGTGGATGGATGGATGAGTGAGTGGATGGATGAGTAGGTGGATAGATGAGTGGATGGATGGGTGAGTGGATGGATGAGTGGATGGATGGATGAGTGGATGGGTGAGTGGATGGGTAAGTGGATGGATGGATGAGTGAGTAGATGGATGAGTGGATGGGTGAGTGGATGGATGGATGAGTGGGTGGATGGATGAGTGGATGGATGAGTGAGTGGATGGATGAGTAGGTGGATAGATGAGTGGATGGATGGGAGAGTGGATGGGTGAGTGGATAGATGGGTGAGTGGATGGGTAAGTGGATGGATGGATGAGTGAGTGGATGGATGAGTAGGTGGATAGATGAGTGGATGGATGGGTGAGTGGATGGATGAGTGGATGGATGGGTGAGTGGATGGGTAAGTGGATGGATGAGTGAGTGGATGGATGAGTGGATGGGTGAGTGGATGGATGAGTGAGTGGATGGGTGAGTGGATGGGTGAGTGGATGGGTAAGTGGATGGATGGATGAGTGGCTGGATGGATGAGTGGATGGATGAGTGAGTGGATGGATGAGTGGATGGGTGGGTAAGTGAGTGGATGGATGAGTAGGTGGCCCTGTGGACCTGTGTTCAAGGCCAGGATGGTGCTGTGGGACACGGTGGGATGGAGCTTCATGGGATGGAGCTCAGTGGGGGGCCTTGGGTCTCTGGGGCTGTGTCAGATCCTGTGATTCCCAGATCTGATCTCTTCTCTATTTTGCTTCCTGATCATGAGATGCAGTTTTCTCTCACTAAATGCTCCTGCTGTGACATGCTGCCATGCCACAGGACCAAAAAGCAATAGTTCTGTCTGGTCAGACTGGAGTCTCGAAACTGTGAGCCAAAATAATCCTCTCCTCTTTGTAAGTTATTTCAGGTGTTATGTTATAGTGGTAAAAAGCTGACTAACACCATGGGTGAATAGATGGGAGAATGACTAGCTGAGTAGGTCGTAGGTGGATGGATGGATGGATGGGTGGGTGGGTGGATGGGTAGTGGGTAGGAAGATGGGTAAGTGGGTGAGTGAATGAATTGGTGAATGTAAGTGAAGGAACTTGTCCCATGTGCCAACCAGATTCTTCCAGCCTACGTGTTGGAAGGGGTGGTCCAGGGCACTTGGATGTGAGAGGTTTTTATCCCATGCAAATGTGCTCATCACTGATGAAGTAAGTGTCTCTGGAAACTTGGCTCTTCTCCTTGCCTGACCGATGTCTTTCCTCAGTTTGAGGTTTGGGCTTTCCCTGGTCTTGGAGAGACCTCAGGCCAGGTGAGCTTTAATTCCCAACAAAGCCTGTGTTTGACGACAGGTCCAGAGCCCTTTGTTGGTGCTCATGCCACCATGGTGGGGGTCAAGCCTTCGTGTGCATCTGGAGTGACTGGCCATCCACCCCTGCGGGGATCCACCCCAGCGACCCAGGCTGCCCAGCCCGCCCACCTTCCTGGTCAGCCCTTACCTCCGGACTGGCCCCGGCGCGGCGCAGTTAGTTTGGGCACAACTGGTTGTTGGGGCCTCTGGGTGTGGGAGGAGATACCAGCCCAAGCTAGTGATTCTGTTTTTAAAGAAACTGCAAAGTGGGCAAGTCTTGGAAATGCAAAAGAGCCCAATTTTCCAGCTTTTTCCAGTCCTGAATGGTTCCTTCCCAGGTGTTGGGTATTTTAAGCAGCCGTAAACACCATTTTTCTCTCAGGCTTTTCGTCGTTGGTAATGATCATATTTATACCAATTCTGTCACTCTTCCTTCCTTGATCACAATTCATGTCTATGAAAAGATGTCTTCCACACTCAAGCCTTGCGGTATTTATAGTGCCCGCATCCTGAGGCGGCCGTGGTGCGGGACCTGTGGGAGAGGAGCTGGCCGGACCTGCCCTCGGGACGCCGGCATTCCAGTGGGTGACCGATGAGTCACAAGTGAATAGACAGGATGTAATTTCAGGGGTGCTGACTGGGATGAGGGATGGAACCGAGCAGGAGGGGTACAAGGGATGGGTGCCGCGGGGCCTTTAGGATGGGGGCTGCAGCGGCTTTGTTGGGGTGACTCTGATGTAGGGTCGAATCTGGATGAAAGAAAAGGAGATGCAGGAAAGCTGGCCAAGGGGCTGGCGGAGGCTGCGTCAGGAACATGTCTGTGCTGGAAGGGCTCAGCTCTGGGATCCCAGCTGGGGTGGGAAGGGAGACGACACTGAGATTTTTAGGTTTAGGTCTAGTGTTGAGCAAGGCTTTATCCAAGGTTTTCAGCCAGTTCAGCAGGACCTGGCATCTGTCTGTTGTCTGCCTGTCTGATGTCTTGGCAGCATGCTAGGAGCTCTGTGCTCATGTTCCTCATCTGAGTCCCTAGCAGCTGCAAGATCCCAGGCTCCACCCCAAGAAGGCAAGCGGGGGAAAGACTGGGACCTGCACCTTGGTGCTGGCTGCTGGGCCGGCTTCCCAGGCTCAGGTCAGAGCTGGGCCAGGCCCATCCTTGAAGCGCATGGGGGCCTCCGTCTCCTCGCCGCGCCGCGTGACCTGGCAGGGGCACTGGTGGGTTACATGTCTTCGGCTCCTGGCAGGGGCTGTGCTCTGTAGCAGGGCTCCCCGAGGGTGGAGAAGCTTCGTCACTGGATTCACAGTTCATGAAGGCCACTATTTACAGTCCCGTTTCACGACAAACTGTGTAAGAAAACTCATTCTCCAGACAAGCGGGGAATGTGGGCTGGCGTCTGCCTCGCGGCCGGGTGCACAGGACTGGGCCGCTGGCCGTGCTGGAGCACGTGCTGGCCCAGTGCTGCCCTGGGAATCTTGACTGCCCCACCCCCATGTGAGTTGGAGAGGCAGGAGAGCGGACCCCCTCCCCGTTAGTGCCGATGAGAACTGCAACCTCCCCTTCTAAACTGTGCAGCCAAGGAGTCGACAAGGCCGAAGAGAGTTAGTGTGAAAGCCCTCGCCCATGGTCTTCTCTGAGGGGTGCCTCAAGCAGCCAGGTGCACACCCTGGAGCAGTGCCCCAAGGCAAACATCCCTGGAAAGGGAGCCCAGAGAGCTGGCACGCGGGAGGGTCCTGGCAGAATGCTGGCAGCGCATGCTCCTCGGAGCGTGGAGCTGCTCACGGGTCTCAAGTGCCTCCCAGAAATCCTAATGCTGCCTCTGCTGCCTGGGTCCTCAGACAACTCCTTCTTCCTCTCAGAGCCTCAGCTTCCCCACCTTTCAGCTGTAGTGCCATTCCAGGGGTGATCAGGAGGACCTCCTGAGGAGGTGGCGTTTGGGTCAAGACCTGATGGCTGAGGAAGGAGTTTCTAAGAAGGGAAGTTCTGCTTCCCCGTCCTGTGCACAGAACGTGCTGGCCCAGGCCCAGGCCCAGCTGAGACCGCGGGGTGGGGAGGTGCAGAGAAAGAGCTGCCCTCCAGCTTGGCCTTCCTGGGGGCCAGGTGGGTAACCATCGTAGGAGGGGGAGAGACCCAGAATCGCGGGTTATGCAGCAGCCTGGGTTTGGTGGTGTTGCTGTAAGGTCAGCACTGCTTTTGGCGGCTCTGGGGGCTGTGTGAGCGACCTCAGGGTGAGCGGTCCTGGGAGCAAGGCCTCTGGTCTGGGGCTTGCCTGTCATTAGGTCTGCTGTAGGGTAAAGGGTCATGCCCCCAAGTTCGTGTGTAGACACCCAAGAGTGGGTGCTGGGGCACGGCTGCATGTATGTAGGGAGGACTAGCGAACCTGTGAAAGAAATCCCTCAGAGCAGCAGCCCTGGTGGTCAGGTGAGGACAGGTCAGACGTCCCCTGAGGACCAGCAAGCCACCTCCCACCACTCTGGGTCTGCGCTGCTTTGATCCGGACTCCCTGAGCAGTCGGTTTCTCTTTGATCCAGACTCCCTGCCTCCGAGCTGAGCGGTCTGTTTCTCTTAGGAGCATGCGGCTTACGGCATTGTCAGAGGAGGCAAAGGGACAAAGGCGAGCCGAGAGGGAGTCCAGCTGTGTTCTAAAGATGGGAAGTCAGTCCACCGTTCAGATGGAGGAAGGTCGGAGCTTTTATAGCCATGCTTCAAAACCAGAGCAGGGACTGCGAGAACTTCCTGGCCAGTCCTGCTCTTCTGCAGTTGTATAAAGTGATGTTCAGGAAAGTGGACTTGCCCAAGGTCACACAGAGTGCAGCGAGAGGTGGACTGGGGCCCGGGCTCTGGGCTACTGCCCAGGAGCCCTTCGGCCCGTAGCACACAATGATTCTAATAATAGCTGATTGGGCACTGGTGCCAATCGAGGCTGTTAATACTCATTAATCTCTTCAGCATCCGAGAGTGAAGGTGCAGTTAACAAAACAAGACATGAGGCACAGGGAGGCCGAGTTGCTTGTTGAAGTCACACTGTGCACAGTTCCGGGGGTGCGGGAATGGTTGGGCCGTGCACAGGCACGAGGCAGAGCCCACCCACGGGTCCTTAGGGTGTGGCAGGGAGCAGGGGCGCACATCCTCCTCCTGGGAAATGGGGACCGGGCTGTCAGGCAAGGCTTACCGAGGAGACTGGAGACGTGCAGGTGAGGGCCTGCGCAGGTGCTGTGAAGAGCCTCGGGCAGGTGGGAGGTGGGCCGTGGCTGGAGTGGGGGGCAGCAGGGAGAGCATGGGTAGGAGGGGGTTCAGGGTGTGGGGTTCTTGGTCAGCTGGGGCAGGGCGGCCGGGGACAGCCGTCTAGACCGCGTATGCACGAGAGCCAGGGTGACATGGCAGCCGAGCAGGCTACAAGGAGACCCAGCCACACCGGAGACAGCGGGGCTGCGGGCTGCAGGGAGGGGGCTTCTGGGGCCCTGGGTGGATCCTGAAGCAGAGCCTCCAGCGCTGACAGGAGGTTGGGGAGACAGAGGAACAGGAAGACCTTAGAAAGGGGGAGCTGCCGGGCAGAGCCGGGAAGTGGGCTGGGGAGGGGGGCTGCAGCCAGGCCCAGGTGCAGAAGCCTCTCCAGGCCCTGAGTGACAGGTTTGGGGAGGCAGACAGTTTCCCCTGTGGCCAGTAGCCTGGGTGGCACCGGTGTGCCGGTGTTGGCTCCGGGCAGCAGTTCCAGCTCCCAGTGGACAGACCGCGGTAGATCTTGCCGGGACCGGAGTCGTCAGCAGCCTGTACCACACTGCTGGCGGCCATGCCGTCGTGCATCCAGTTCTACGCTCACTCTGGAGCCTGGGACCAGGTTCCCCCGACCCGGGGGCCTGGGCTCCCGGCTCTATGGAAGGTCCCCCTCTACCCTGGGCATGCGCAGAACGCTGGTTCCCACACCCCATCCGCCACCCGCAGAGGAAGGAGCCGGACCCGGGTAGCAGCAGTGGTGTCCTCGGGGACAGCCAGGGAGGCCCGCCTCGCCTCACGGAGCGCGCCGCTGTCCCCGCAGTTTCTAGTCAGTGACACTGGGAGAGCCAATGATCCAGACCGACCCTGGGTGTGGCGTGGGGAAACTGAGGTCAGAGAGGTGGGCTGGCTCGGGGCCCGCCCTCGGCCTCCTGCACAGCCTCCCATGCACAGGTGTAGGGCCCAGGTGTCTCTGACGTGGGAAGCGGGCTGCAAGCCCACCTTTTGGGAGCTCCCAGCCCTTCTGTCCCGAGGGAAGTCATTGCTAAGCCAGTCCCCACCCCTGAGCCGGGTGGCAGGGAAGCCAGGTAGTGCTCAGCCCTGAGGAGAGCAGGAGCTCCCGCGCCAGACCTCAGGGAGGGCCCCAGCCGCCAGGCTGGCGTCTGTCCAGGCGGGTTCTCGGTGGCCAGTGGAGAGTGCGCAGGCCCCGAGGCGGGCTCCCCCACGTGCCCCGGGGGAGTGGCACGCGAAGCGGTCATGGCGTGAAGGAGGACTTGGTTGTTTCAAGGTGACTGGCTGGTCCAGGGCTGAGCCGGAGGTAAATCTCCAAGGCCTGAGCAGCTTTCCAGGTTCTGTCAGCACCAGACAATGATCTACCGATTTCTCAGGATGAGACAAAAACATAACAGCCACAGCTACAACAGAAAACTTCCCACATGCCAGCCATCTGCCTCTCACCGGCCTTTCTAGGAGCTCGAGAGGGCGCTTGTTCCTTCTGGAGGGAGTGAAGTGTGGGAGCTTCCAGGGTGGCAGGCCATGGGCAAAGGAGACCCCCACGGCGTCGCGTGGTGGCCTGGGGTGACAGGCATCTCCCCAGATGCACATGACTTGTCGCGGCCTGCAGCAGGCTGCGTGGCAGGAAGCCCCGGGCCCTACTTCCCAGACATGTGACCTCACACAGGGCCAGTGCCGTGCTGGAGCAGGGTTGTCCTGTGAGAAAGGCAGGAGTCGATGGGCACTCATCACCCAGCATGCACTGCTGCCTCGTGCCGCTCTGAGGAGCCAGCCAGCCCACACCAGCAGCGGTGCTCACCCCCAGCTTTGCACACCCGCTCCCAGGTGGCAGTCATCTTCCAGAGTGTGGCTCTGTATTGTGTCACTTCTCTGCTCAGGAACCTGCCGTGCGGGCGGCTACGGGGCAGCGGGAGAAGGGCGGCCAGGCCTCAGGGGCCTTGTGGGCTGGGGTGGGATTTGGATTTTGTTCTCTGGGCTGAGAGCTCCTGGCTGGATGGCAGGCTTGAAGGCCTTGTGGATGGGGACACTTTCAATCTACATTTAGTGAGCAAGGCCAGCACAAAACGATGCACCTGTGTCACCTCCGCTGTCGCAGAAAGCATGGAGGAACCCGGCCTGCATGTGAACTTGACAAACGCGCTGGCAATCACCTGCAGGTGGTGTGATTACGCATGATTTTCACTTGTTTCTCTTCTGCTTTTCTGTATCTCACCACACAATGCTACGGTACGGACCTGAATTTCTATGAGTCCTAGTACTTGAGTACCCTGCAGCAGGTGGCGGAGGCCCCTCCTGCTGCCTCGAGCCCGGGGGCTTTGTTGCTGGGTGTCAGGCCTTTGATTAGCCCTACAAGGCACCAAGCTTGACTTCCGCACAGCTGGGAGGAACCCGACCGGCACCCGGCCCTCAGTCCATCTGGACGGAAGTCCTCCGCAGCGACCCTCTCAGGCTGGCTGGTGCCTGCCCCAGGTGTAGAGGCCCCCGCAGAGCCCAGTGCCAGGCGTCTGGAGAGTGGAGGTGTCAGGGTTCCTAGGCCGAAGTCCAGCAAGGTGCGGAGGAGATGTTCCCGTGGTGAGCCATCACCAGCCTGGTCACGGGAGAGCTCCCGGGGGAAGGCTCGAGCATCTGGCGCGTTTCTATGAGGGCAGCTGCAGGCTCCCTGGCCCAGGAGCCCCGGCTTCCCGTGGGCATGCCTGCCAGCGCCAGTCCTTGGCTGTGCAGGGGAAGCCTGCGTGAGCCGCTGCCCTGCGGCTGGCGCTCTGGGTGGCAGGGCTGGTCTCCCGTTGCTCACTGTGGCGGCCCCTTGGTAGCAGGTAGAGTGTGCTACCTTGTCATCACCCTGTCGGCTCCTTGGGCTCACCTCCCGGTCTGAGCTGGAGCAACGCAAACCGTGGCATCCGAGCCTCCACTCGTGCACAGCAAGCGCACCGGCCTGGCCTTGGAAGTCCTGCTAGAGACGCTTCCCTGCTTCCCTGTGGAACAGCCGGCAGGCGTGAGGGCTGCGTCTGGGACCTCATGCCTGTGCCCCCAGGTCCGCTCCTGGTTCTCATCCTCATCTGCCGGAAGCAGAGAGCACCATGGTGCTGAACCACTGCTGACTGTCCACGCTGAGCCCAGGGCTTCCTGTCAAGTCATGCATACCACACAAACACATGCTGCACCACACATGCATGTATACACACATGTATACACGTGGGGTCTCATGCCTGCCTACACACACACCTGTTTACACACACAGGCTCACAGGCATATTTCCATGCACACGTATACCTGTGCAGACATGCACATACACCACACATAGACAGTTACACCCATGTCTCCATCAGAGAGATGCGCATACACACGGGTCCACACGCACACCTCATGACTCGATGCACTTGTCAGATGTGAATATGCACATGAGCGTGAACCCCACCCAGCCTCACGTGTACACAGGCATGCGTGTGCCTGTGCATACATAAACACCCATGGAACATTCAAATGCACACACATGCTCATACACACCTTATGCACACATTCATGTCTGTACCAACATGAGAACACAGGCGTTCATGCACACCCCGTGCACACGCTCACATTTGTGTGTGCATATGAGCACACATAGATACCCACATATGCACGGAGGCACCTTCTCCCCTGCCTTCCCAGCCCCCTGCTTCTTGTTCCCACACTGGGTTCCTCCGGCCCCACCAGCAGTATGTCTGCTAGGGTTAGAGGATGCCCTCCGAATGTGCCGCCGTGGCTTAGATGATGGTTTCCTGTATGCAGCTGTGGGGGAGGTGTGAGGCACGTAGCTATAAACTGTCACCGCAGACATGTCCTGGACCTGCTGGGGTCCAGGCCTGTGTGGGGCCCCGGGTGTGGGGCTTGCGGCTGCTCCAGAGGCTGTCCACCCTCTACCGCCCCCCCCCCGCCCCCCACCAAGCCCTGTGTGCTGCCTCCAAGCAGCCGTCCCGCAGCCCCGGGTCCAGAGATCGCAGCCTCCACTGGGGTAGTGGAAAAGCAGCGGCAGGGGCGTGGCCTCACACTTGCTTTCTCCTTTTTTTAACTTAGAGAATCTTAGTCTCTGTAATCACACCCGTGTGGATAGGCCTTCCATATTCAATTCACTGTGCTTCTCCCTGTACAAATGGGGTTTCTTTCTTCCTTCCTTCCTTTCTTTCTTTCGTTGTGGTTGTGGATCATGGGGCTTGATCTCTGGGCCTGAGCGCTGTCCCTCAGCTCTTTAGCTCAAGGCTATTGCTCTACCACTGGAACCACAGCACCACTTCTGTTTTTTCTGGTGGTTTATTGGAGATAAGAGTTTCACAGACTTTCCTGTCCGGGCTGGCTTTGAACTGTGATCCTCGGATCTCAGCCTCCTGAGTAGCTAGGATGACAGGTGTGAGCCACTGGCGCCTGGCCAAAATTCCAGTAAAGTGCTGAATAGTGAGATTACATTTTGTGCAATTCTTCTCCGACTTCACAAGGACACAGGCTGCCTGTCGTCCAGTATATCCAAATCCAAACCGTGTGCGCCACCCTGGGATTAAAGGCTTATTTATCTCACTATTGTGTTGGCAGTGGCAGCATTGCAGTCCCATAGCCCGGAGGCCCTCATTCACGTTCATAATGGCTTTGCCACACGGGTGCTGATGCTTGGAATTCATGCAGAGGAGAGCTGTACTGTGCGTCCTCTGAGTGCAAAGATTAAAGTTCTTGGCTTCCTAAGTAAGGAAAATGGAAGCTGTTTGCTGAAGTTGCTCTAGGGTAAGGCTGGATCTTCTGTCTGTGCAGTTGTGAAGAAGGGAAAAGAGAAGAGGTGTGAGTTCTGCTCTTGAACCTTGAAAGTGCAAGATTTGCAGCCATAGCACGTTGACGCATGTTCCGTTAAGGTCAAAAAGGCATTAAATTATGAGGTGTGCTAGATTTTTTTGTCTCTATGAAAAATACCGGAGTAAAACGGTTTACAGGGGCACAGGCTCCTTTGGCTCCTGGTTTCCAAGGTTTCTGCCCAGTCCCAGTCGTCCGGCGCTGTTGGCCGTGGGCCGAGGGGGCTGAGCATGGTGGTGCCCGTCAGACAGCTCCTGACAGGCCGCCTTCTCCCACCGCCCCAAGAGCCCATTCCGACTTTGAGGTCATGTGGTTACGCCATTGATGAGGTGCCCCCCCCCCCCCCGCAGACACGCAGAGGTGTCCTTCACTGACCCGGGTACCACTCAGTGCGGTCGCCTCCACATGAGCTCTGGGACGCGCTGTGGTTTCAGGCACCCACCAGCCTCCATAGTCCCCACTTTTCCTCTCTCTGGCCAGTGGGGAGCAGTAGAGGAAGCAGGGCAGGGCCACGGTGGGGAAGCTCTCCCCGTGTGCTGTGCGCGGGTGGTCCCGCCCCGACTCTGCCCTCCGGCTGGAACGGCACTGGAAGGGCCACGTGTAGGACAGCCATCTGACTGTTTCTATTTCCTCCGACTCTCTGGGGCATCCGGGGTGAAATTCCTGTACTTGTGCACTCACAGCCTTTGCTCCTTAAGCCCCAGGATGCCCAAGAAGGCTTCAGCCCCCAGAGTAGTACACAGAGGAGGAGGGTGGCATTGTCGGGCGTGGTACTCTGCAGTCGCTGTGGAAGTTCAAGTGGGCGATGGGCTCTCATTGTCTGCTTCTTGACATTCATCCTTGTCTCCTTTGAAAAGCAGTTGTAATAGATTTCTGGTACTTGAAAGTGGATCTGGTCGTGGGGAAATCCTTTCAAAATGCCAGGCAGGCCTGCAGGGCGCCGTTACTCGTGCATAGCCTCTCAGTCCTTCCTTCCTGAGTCTCATGCTGGGAAACCCAATCGCAAGGCGAAGGTGTCCTGAGCGGGGAGGGGAGGGGGGTGGCTGGGACATCAGGGGTCCCCAGAGCGACTGGCATCCCAGAGTGCCAGCGTGCCAGCGTGCCCGCGTCTCAGCGTTGCTTCTTCTCATTGCAGGTCTGAAGGCGAAGGCTCGAGGAGCATCAGGTACGTGTTTCCCCCTCTGTCTGTGTGTGCATCCTGGGAGCATCCTGTCTGAAACCATGTGCTTTAACCCGCCCGGTGAGTCTCCCTGCCCAGCTCTGCCCTTGTCCACGGCCTCCAGGGCCTTGGTGTGTCCTCCTACGGTGCTCCTGCTGGAGAGCGGGCTCGCCTGCAGGCCTTCCTGGGGCCCAGTGACTTGGGAGGGTACTACCTTGGTGGTGGCTCTTTCTTGTTGAGGGCCATTGGTACCCCACGGGCCTAAGCCCTGATATACTAGGACCAGAAGCTTCCATGTGGGTGTCTTTGAGATGCTTAGTGTGGGCCTGAGACTCCTGTCCCTCCCGTCCCTGTGGGGGAGGGTGGGGCTGGACGTGGTGCCAAGCTTGCATTGGGCCAGTGACTAGGCCGGAGGAGGTAGACGGCTGTGTAGGAGACCTGGGTCTCCTGTCAGTGCCTCGGCTGAGGGGCTGGGGGGCTCGGGGGGACCAGGAAGCCGGCGGTGGGGCCGGGAGGGGAGGGCACGGCAGATGACTTCTGTGTCTCGAGGTGGCGGCTTAAGCTGTTGGTGTATGTCTCCATGACCAGGCTAGGAAAGGCCATGCCTGTCTGGGCTGGGGCTGGGGGACCCCTCAGTTGGGGGCTCTGCCAGGCAGCCTGCAGAGGGAGAGGCAGACCCGAAGGATTCAGCATATCAGACGGAGTCTGGATGGAGGAGGCTCAGCTTTGTGCTGGGGCAGCCGGCAGGCCAGGCAGGCAGGACCCAAGAAGATAGCCAGTCTGAGTCTGAGTGAGGGGCCGCAGCTCGCTCTTCTGAGCCCTCAAGGGCCCAGCAGAGGTCCATGGGAAAGGGGAAAGCAAAGGGGACCCAAAACGCCTGCTTGCAGGGGTGATGGCACCAGCTGGGGGCAAATGTCACAACACACGGGCTGGCGGCATTAGGAGCTGTCATGAGCGGAGTGGGGAAACGTCCCAGGCAGTGGGACTGGCCAGGAGGGGCCGTCTGGACTCCCTGGGACAGGCTGATGGGGCAAAGCACCTGGGGCACGAGCCACATCTTAGTGTGCAGCCCTGAAGGGCCGGGGAAAGAAGCCCTTGGTGTGTCATGGGAGAGAACCCCAAAACCACCGCCGAGAAGCAAGCTGGTCAGGAGCACGCATGCCTCGTGCTTCTTGTTGGTTAGAAAGAACAGGTGTAAGACTTACGTTCTTATGAAAGAACAGTGGAAGGAGATGTGGGGAGCAATGCAAACAACTCCTTCTGCAGATGGAGCAGGGCCTGGCGGTGTGCCTAGTAACATGCCTGCGGGATTTGAACTGTGTTCTCTATCACCTGCTCAACCCACTGAAAATAAAGCACTCTCCCAGCACCCATTCCAGTGGGTGCCCAGCGGTGGTGCGCGTCTGGCCCTTGGGTTTGCGTCTAGTGTCGGCATAGGGGTTCCCCCATCCTGAGGGGGTGTATGCCACACACTCGGGAAGAGCATGGGCCCTCATATCCCAGCTCCCCCATGCCTGACCCTCTGATCCCCTGTGGGATCCCAGCAGGGCTCAACTGCCCTGCTCACGAAGTCTTCCAGGATGGCAGTGTCATAAGCCAGCCGGCTGGGCCTTCTGCTCTACCCAGACAGAAACCGTGGGTGTGTGAGATGCTCCTCCAGTTGTTCAGGGCCATTGGCAGATACTGGCAGGCGGCAGAGTGGGTGACAGTGGGCAGCGCTGTCAGCGCTGATCTCTGACAGCTAGACCGGCCATGCGGGGCTCGCCCGAGGCCCCTCGTTCACACCCGCAGCGGCGAGCTGTGCTGGGAGCTCACAGTGGCGCTGTCGCTTTTACTTTCCCTGCAGATAGAAGTTTACTTTGCTGCTGCTCCTCCTCTTCTTTTCCATCCTGTGACCAGCTCAGCAAAGGTGGACACGAGCACTGAAGAGCCAGCTCTTCCTTGGGAGCTGGTGTGGCAGCCTCTGGGGTACAGCAGCGGGGAGGTGTCCCCCTGTGCTCACAGATGGGTGTGAGGTTGGCTTAGGTAGCTGGAGGTGGGAGGGAGGAGGGTGTCTGCACCAATCACCGTGCTCCCGCCGCACGCACGAGGGGTTATGTCCGCGTTGGTACAGTCATGGAACAGCCCTTGTCACCGGTCACAGCCATCCCCATGGAGTTGTGTTTGGGGGTCTTTGAGCTTCCCCTCTGCCCTGGGTGGAAGTAGTTGTAGTGGCCCAAGTCCTGTGTGAGCTGCTGGCTGGGGCAGCGAATGTGTGGTGCAGTTTCTATGGGCTTCTAACTTTAACTTTTCCTTTGAGGAGTGGTCAGGTTGTGACTTGAGACCAGCATCAATGATGCTGTGAACACTGATTTCTGCATGGTGTCCAGAGGTGGCATCGGGGCTTTTGGTTCTGAATATCTAAGGTGCTTCAAAAAGGCAGGACCGCTAGACACGTGGCCAAGCCGGTACCCTGCTGCGTCCCCGCCACTGGCCTGAATCCTGGCTGGCCGGGAGGAAGGAAATGGATTTGGGGGCTCCCTGGTGAGGAACAGGGTGGAGTTCCCTCCAGGGGTTCTGTGTGGCTCATGACTGCGTATGCTCTCCCACACCCGTCACCTTGGCTGGGCGCAGGTCGGCAGGCTCTGCCGGTGGAGCCCCGCGGCCCTCCCTGGCCCGTCTTGGACTTTGCCCTGCTCCTCCTGCCGTTTGGGACTGGGATGGATTCCAGATCTGTGTCAGTGACCTGTGAGCAGTGCCCCACCCGCCATTGTGGGCGGGTCCCACAGCAGTGGGTTAGATTTCCCTCACTCCCTGGAGCAGAGGGCAGTGCGGGGAGGGCTGAAGGTTGTCCTGCGAGCTCTGTGGGGGTCGGCTGTCACCGGGAGGCCAGGGAGGGGCAGTAGCAGAGCCTCGGCCACAGCCCTGTAGGCACTGGGGCCTCTGTGGGCTCCGGGTCTCCGTAGGCTCCGGGCCTCGCTGGGCTCCGGACCTCTTCTAGGCTCTGGGGCCTCCACTGGGCTCCAGGCCTCGTGGGCTCTGGGCCTCCGCTGGGCTCTGGGCCTCATGGGCTCTGGGCCTCCGCTGGGCTCCAGGCCTCCGTGGGCCCCGGGGCCTCGGCTGGGCTCCACTGGGCTCCGGGGCCTCTGTGAGCTCCGGGCCTCCGCTGGGCTCCGCTGGGCTCCGGGGCCTCTGTGAGCTCCGGGCCTCCGCTGGGCTCCGCTGGGCTCCGGGGCCTCCGTGGGCTCTAGGGCCTCTGCCGCACGAGGGATGGTGAGTCCTTGGGTTTTGTTCCCACAGAGATTTCAAACCAGATACAAAACAACAAATGCATTAAGAGAAGACGATGTGTTGTGGGAGAGGAGATGGACACAGTGTTTTGTGTGCCCGACTTTATTAGCGTTTCAGTGTTTGAAGAGCCTTTTAGAAATTCATCAAGACAGTATAAGGTTTTATTGATTTTTTTCCTCTATAATTGGAGGTTTTATAAAACCCAATCATATCTTACTATAAACACTGCCACGATCCTTCTGTGACATGCTTGCTTCTGGGTTTGCCTTTATTTGTTATCATTTCGGAACCATCATTTTCAGACAAACGCTTATTTATATATGAAATCTTTCCTTCTCCAAACTGTTCTTCTTTCTGTATCAACTCATCTGCCTTCCTTTTTTTAACCTAAACTATATTTATGACAATGACAAAGGCCACATGTCCACACATGACTTCAGATAACTGTAGCCGCTGCTTGGATATTTTACACGTTTTTTTTTTTTTCCATTGGGTTCACGTGAGTTTAAAAGTTACAAAATGTTTCATTCTAGATGGGGCTTGCTAAAAATCACAAAAGTTCCAAAGACCTTGAACAGTGAAATTCAGTACAAGCAAGAAGGCAGAAGGAGGAAAATTATACCAAGAGCCGGAAACCTTGAATGCTAACCCCATAATGACAGGCTAGGATACAGCAGGCAACTTGGTGGGTGGCTATTTGGTCTTTCTAGACAGAGAAGAGAAGAGGAATAAATCACTGTTTTGTTCGGAATGAGAATAAAACACCCCCCCCCTTGTATTGATAAGGAAGATAATGCCACCTGCTCCTGAGTCTCCCGGCTTGGCTGGCCAAAATCGATTACTGGATGTGGATCATTGAGTTTTGGGACCAGAGAATTGTTGGTCTTTGTTGGATAAAGGACCTCAGGAGGGACCCAGAGAAGACTTGGGAAGGAGCCCTGCACTGGGCTCCCATGACCCCAGGCTTTCACTGGGTCTGCAGACCGGGGTAGGGGAATGGAGTTGGGGGGGTCAGACCTGGAAAACTGGGCTCTGTGTCATCAACTTCTCCCTCACGTTGGAGAGTGGGGGGTTCTTGGCTTTGGGTGGTCAGATCAGGGATGTTATTTGTGGGGAGCTGCAAGGGTTTGGGTGAGCAAGGCTCTGTTGTGTGTCACGGGTCATTCTGATAATGTTAGCAGTTCAGCATCCAAGCCAGTGCCCAGCCCCTGCCTCGCTCTGTGGGAGGGACTCCCCCGTCTGACATTAGCCTTCGCTTGCTGCAGAGATAAGGGGGCGCAGGCCTGGCCCGCCCTCCTGTCCAGGCACCCCTGGACGACTCTTGCATGCTGAAGGTGCCACTTCTCTACCCGGAGCTCGCGGCCCTCCCGCCCTGGGGACCCGGGCTGTCCCAGAGGTGGAGATTGCTTTGCAGTGTGGTTGCCTCTTGCCTTGCTAACACCTGCAGGTTCTAATTATGTAACCCCAGGAACAGGTGTTGCACGAGTGACATAACTTAATTATTGCCAGAAAAATGACTTTGGAACTGCCGAGTTCCTTGTAAGCGGATGTGCTCAGATGCTTAATTAGAAAAGCCCACTGCATTCCGTAGCCAGAGAATGAAGGCACCAGAGGATGGAGGAAGAGCGAGGTCTGGGCCGGGCCAGGTCTGAGCGCGCTCTCTGAGGGGACTGCGCCCAGGACTTCCCAGTGTCCAGCCCTGTCCCCGCAGGGTCCCATCTGCCCCTCAGTGTGCGAGCCGCCGCAGCAGGAGGACGGGGCTGTCCGCTGCCACGTAATGGCCCTGCAGGATGAATCCGGCTGGGGACTGGAAATGAGGAGCGGGGTTTCCTGGCTCCTCCTTTGTCCCTTGCTCAGGATCTCCAGGGAGCCTTGACGGTCGAGCTGGTGTCAGGCACTGTGTGTGGCTGGCGGTGAGGCCTACCTCACTGGCTTCGCATCACTGCTGGGGCTGCATGCCGCCCAGGTAGCGGCGGGGTGTGCCAGGGAAGCAGCGGTGGGAGGGCTGGGGGACCAGCGAGGGCAGGGTGGTCCAGTGTGAGTAGGATGCAGGAGGACATTGGGTGGACAGCAGACAGAGTGGTTTGTTTTCCTCTTTTGAGGCACTGAGGATTAAGCGGAGGGCCTCAAGCTCACCGGGCAAGCGTTCTCTCTCCTGAGCGTGCTCCAGTCCTTTGTTTTAGTTTGTTTTTCAGATAGTGTTGAGCTTTTCCCAGGCTGGCTTCAGACAAAATCCTCCTACCTCCAGCTCCTTCATAACAGATTATAGGTGTCAGCCACTCTGCCCAGCCTCGATTATATTTTTGAAAGCAAGCAAGCAAGCAAGTTGGGCCCTGTAGTTTAGGTTGTAACAGATCGTAGCTACTTGGAAAGGTGAGGTAGTGAGGAGCAGAGTTCAGTGCCAGTCAAGCAAAGCAGTCCTCAAGATTCCACCTCGACAGAAGGAAGCCGGGGGTGGTGGGCATACCTGTGCTCCCAGGTAAAGTGGGAAGCCTGAATTAGGCAGATTGCAGTTCAGGCCTGGTCCCGGGCAGGAAATGAGACCCTGCCTCAGAAACAACCAGTGCATCTTGATCAGGATACAGTGTACTCAGAGCCAGGCACTAGTGGTCACATCTGTAATCCTAGCTGCTCAGGAAGCTGAGATCTCAAAACCACAGTTCAAAGCCAGCCTGCGCAGGAAAGTCTGTGAGCTGTGGCTCAAAGTAGTTGAGTGCTAGATTTGAGCATAAGAGTTCAGGGACAGTGCCCAGGCCGAGTTCAAGCTCCAGGACCAACACACATGCGCACACACACATACACACACAGATATTGTACTCATAAATTAACATGTTGAACTGAAACACCTTTGTACAAATACTTGAATATAATTTAAAATAATAAGCTGGGTGTCAGTAGCTCACGCCTGTAATCCTAGCTACTCAGGAAGCTAAAATCTGAGGATTGTGGTTCAAAGCCAGACCAGGTAGGAAAGTCCATGAAACTCTTATCTCCAATAAACCACCAGAAAACCAGAAGTGGTGCTCTAGCCGTGAGTTAAAGAGCTGAGGGATAGCACCTAGGCCCAGGGTTCATGCCCTACAGCTGACAAAAAAACAAAACAAAACCCAACAGTGAAAGAGCAGGTGTGTGTCAGAAGTAAGAATGCCTGTTCAGCAAGGATGAGTTCCTGAGTGAAACCCCAGTACCATGGGAGGGAGGGAGGGAGGGAAGGAATGTGAAGCTAGGTGACTCCTGCGTGGCGAGTGGGTTGAATGGGTAGGCTGGCCCCCCATGATCACTCTTTGCCCTGTAGAGGACAAGCTAAATCTGACCCTGGCGGTCGGGTTGCAGTCTGGTGACCTCTGTCTGCCGTGTGCCTTGGGCGCTGCATCCGGAGGGGTCCTGTGGAGCTGGGAGGTGTCTTCTGCACGTGCCTGCTCAGTCTCACCTTCCAACCCAGAAGGAGAGGTGTTGGAGGAAGTTCTTCCCTTCCCAGGCCTCATTTCTCCCTTTCCCCAAAGCAGTCACTTCCTGTATGAGAACCAGATTTGGGATTTGCACCTGGCTTCTAGGCCTGGTGCTTATACGACAATGCATCATTTATTCAGTCAACAGTCAAGTACCTGCTCTATGCCAGGCCCTCACTGGGTTGGGGTGGGGTCCGAGAGTCATCAGGACTGATGACTTTTTGTTCTCATGGAGCTGACTCTAGCAGAGTTCAGGACGAACGCAGCTGAAGTTATCATGGAAGAAGCCCAACAGGTAGTGGATCTGAGGTCCATCGAAGCCTGAGGTGAGTGGGAGGTAGCCGTGTGTCAGATGTGGGAGGAAGTCAGGGACAGGGCATGTGGCTGCCAGAGCACCAGTGTCCCCGTCGGGGCCGAGCTCCTGAGGTGGTGTGGGAGGAGGTCAGACAGCACAGCCCCGGGCTTTGAGGGCCCCGAGCGCTGTGCCACCGCTGCCTGGCCGTCTGTCCTGCACAGTTGCCCCTGACCCTCACAGGCAGCTGCGTGAATACTGGTGGACACGGAAGTAAGACTTCTGTATCAGTTCCACGTGTTGGGAAGTACAGTTCCACTTCTTTCTACCGCTCGCACGGGTCCACCGGCCCCATAAGCAGGCCTGGTGTGGCTCATCTGCAGATGGGTGGCAGACGGCAGGCGGGGAGCGGAGCAGAGGGCCCTGGGGCTGGGCCCGCCCTGGGGCTGGGCCTCTCCACACTCTGGGGGATAACTGCTGCACTTGGAGTCCTGGGGTTCGGGGTTGTGGCATCGCCGTCACCCTGGGAGGCTCCTGGCACCGGCAGTGTCTGCCTGAGCACCTGGAAGCTGCTTCCAGTTCCACTCAGACCCTGGCTGCCCCCCCTCCATCCCTTCCTCTCGGGGGTGTGGGCCGGGCCTGGAACACTCTCAGCCTTACCCCCGCATCCTTCCTCCATTGCCGGCTTTCAGCACCACGGACAGCAGCCGGGCCTGTCCCTTGCTTGGTGCTTCCTGAGCCCCGATCAGGGAACCGGCCTGAATCTGGTGCCTCCCCCCGACTTTGTGGCTGCCGATTCCACGGTGGGGTTTTTGTGTCTGTGAGGGTCCCATCTGCCGTGGGTTGCTGAGTGCCACAGCTGCTACAAAAGTGCCCTTGGCTGCGGACACGCGAAGCTCTCCCTCGGAGCAGTGAGGAAGCCATGAGCAGGACAGGGATGGCGCTGGGAGGGTCCCAGGCGGCCGCCCCTCCTCCCCTCCCTCCCCCTCCCCCCTTCCGTCTGAAGTGGGTGCAGCTCTGGGAAGCTGGGAGGCTGCGGTGCCGAGGGGGGTGGGGATGAGGAGGGGTCCCTGTGAGGCATGGGGCGGGGGCTTTCTGCCGACTGGGGGAGCATCTTTCTTGTCAGTCTTTGACATGAGGGCCAAGTGAATTCCCCTGCTCGCTCTTCACCCATTTTTTTCTGCGTATTCAGCTGCTGGTCTTATTGATTCATTTGCTTCCCTTAGTGCTTTTTGTACTTTGTCTTTTAGCAGTCAGGGTATTTAGAAGGGAAACGGGGAAACCCAGGAATACACCAAAATGTAGCCAGACTTCCTGGAAACCTGAAGCCAGTGCCAGGCACGGCACCGGGAGCCAGATCTACTTCATGTCTCCTGCCACTCTGGCCACTTGCGCCCTCCTCCGCTCCCTTTTGAAGTTACTTGGTTGTTATTGTAGAGGTGAGTCCGTCAGGGTTTCGGTTACGGTTTTGGACGTGGCCCTGCTTCCCTGGCTGTCTCTGGTCCCCTCCCGCCGCCTCGTCTGCCCCTGAGGCCTCGCCGTCCTGCCGTCCTCCGGCCCCGGCTTCTGCAGCTGCTGCCCGGCCCTTGCCGACAGGATCTCCACAAAGGCCTCTGAACGTGGCTCCCCAAATCCACTCCTGCCCCGTCCCTCCCGTCGTTCTCACTGCTGGAGCCCGTGGTTTGTAAACACTGGGAATTGTGTGCAGTTCCCTCGTGCTCTCAGGGGTGACATCCGAATGCAGACATGGTGTGGGGCCTGGGCCCGGGTCCCAGGCCCTTTCCTAGGAGGCGCGTGCGGCTCCTGCCCGGCGACTGTCAGACCCTGCACAGGTCCCGCTGGTGACAAATGAATCACAGATGCCTGCTGACCACAGATGTGCTTCCTCTCGTCCCTCCGCCCTGAGGCGGGTGCTGCCCCCAGGGAAGCTTCTGGGCAGCCCCGTCCAGGGTGAGGACGAGGGGGGGCTGCTGCCGGGGAGCAGCAGGGACGCCCGCCTGTGGGCCGCTGCAGCCTGGACTCCGTTATTCTGTCTGCACACGTGGGAGAGGCGAAGCTGGTAGATGCAGAGCAGGGGCCACGTCCCCAGAGGGATGGCAGCGGGTAGGGGCGGGAGGTGAGGAGGGTGGGTGGCCAGGTGGGCAGGGCAGCCACAGTGGGAGGCCTGGCCTGGGACTGTCCTTCCTGCCTGCGCTGTGGAGGGTGCAGGCCCGCCATGCGTGGACACATGGCACAGTGGGGCGGGGTTCCAGGTGTCTTCTGGGTTAGAGCCTGGCCAAGCCCCATTTGGTCTGCAGCTGATAGAGAGCTTCTCCTGGGCAACAGGAGCTGCCTGCCCACAGGTGAGAATGGTGGCTGGCCACACGGGGCTGGCCAGCTGTGGGAGACCAGAGGCTTGGGGTGTGGGTGCAGAGGTCGCTGAGGCCCACAGGGCACACGCCAGGCTTCCCGGCCAGGGACGGATGCAAGGCCCCTGGTCTCCTGGAGGCACCGCCCACGTGCTGGATCCCAAATCCCGGTCTCCAACCTAAGGGGTGTCAGGGCTGTGGCTTAGTTTGCTTTCTGATGCTCTAATGAAATACCTGAGACAAGGTGATTTAAGATGATAAAATTTTATTTTGCTTATGGTCCAAAGGCTGGGAAGTCCAAGAACCAGCACCAGCATCAGATAAGGGCCTTCACGCTGGCATCCATGGTAGGATGGGGGAGGGGGTTGTAGAAGAAAGCCTGGCCAGGCTCACTTGTATGGAAATCTGACCTCCTCTTGAGGTAGAGACTTAATCCAACTCATTGTCTCTTCCCAATGGGGGATTGCAGAGGTTGGAGGACACATTCAAACAGTAGCAGTGGACCAGTAGATGCAGTTTAGTGTGCTCTGTGGGATCGGCTGCCCCTTCGAGCCTGCAGTGCTAAGCTGAGGACTCCAGAGTTGTGTATGTGTGCATGCATCAGGCATGAAGGATAATGCATCTGTGATGCCTTAGTGATGTCTGCAGTGGTGAGGAAGGAGGCCTGTGTGAAGTCACTGGCATGAAGGAGCTCTGTGATGCATTAGCAATGTCTGCAGTGGTGAGGAAGGAGGCCTGTGTGGGGTCACTGGCATGAAGGAGCTCGGTGGTGCATTAGCGATGTCTGCAGTGGTGAGGAAGGAGGCCTGTGTGAGGTCTGTCCACCACTTTCCATCCCCACTGTGGTACATCCTGTCATTCTGCGTGTGAAGAAAACACTGAAGCCTTGGTGGGGGAATGGGCTCAACCAGCCTCAGTACCTCTGTCCACTGCTGGGCCATCCACAGTGCCCCCCCCCAAGATGCATAATGAGAAGGCACATCCCAGGACTGGGGAGCCACCGTCGGAATCAGCATCTACACCCTGTGCGAGCTAGCTGTATAAACATTTACTGTGTTCTGCAGATTATATTTGCACAAAGTATAATGAAAGAATGGGCATCTGGGGACCCACCGCTCAGCTCCAGAACTGCCCATCCCCAGGAATTTGCATGCTGTGCTGGCATCCTCTCCTCCCTGGGAGGTCACCTCTATCCAGAATTTTGTGTGTGCCAGTCTGTGGCAGATGGGTGGCCCTGGACCGGTGGGCTGGCGGGGCCCAGGAGTGGGATTCTCACGGTTCTCCTGCTTCCAGACTGAGCTGTCACCGTGTGCTCACTCACTTTCCATGTGAGCAGAGGACAGATAGGCAGGGGTCTCCTCTGCCAGCGCTGCACACAGCCCTGGGGAGCAGAGAGAGACGGCCCTCTCTCCCTCCTCACGGTGCCATCAGACCTGCCCCAGGCCTGTCCCCGCAACCGGTCATCCTGGAGAGGACCTGGGACAGGGCTCCAGTTGGAGGCCAAAGACATCCACTCCGCTCCTCCTGGTCTGCGCCCATGCCTCCCGCTGTCTGAAGAGACCCGCAGGCCCACACCTCCCCCTGGCCTCTTCTTGGGTCCCAGCCTCAGTGTCCAGTCTGTGTTGGCTCCACTGGAAGTAGAGGGCCGTGTGCCAGGCGCTGGTGGTAGAAGGGCTGCCGAGAGGGGCCTGGGATATGGAGCAGCAGAGAGAGTTTGGAGAAGCCCAGGGCAGGCGTGGCCGTGGCCCTCCATCAGATGGTGGGGCTCCGCTGTGAACACATCCTCCTGTCCTTTTAGCCGTTGGAGTCTGAGCTGCCCACAGCCAAGATCACCGGCCACTGAAAAGCTACAGGACACCTGGAAGTTGCGGCCTCAGGGCTGCAGCGTGCATAGACTGACGGGGAGGCCGGCATCACCTCCCCGAGCACCAGAGTCAGGGACGGGGGCATCGGGGGTCTCAAGGATGACCGCTGGGTCCGGGAGAGGGGGCAGGCCTCCCTGTCTGGCCTCCAGCACTGCCCAGCCCAGGCGACTCCCCTGGGGGAGGGAGTTTAAAGTGTTTGCACTTGTTAGCTGTCTGTTGTGTTTAGAAACTCAAGCATCCCCAGTCACAAATTACCTGGAACTAGTTTGCTGGCCCCATGTGACTTCTCTGAGGCGCCTGTTGTATAACTGACAGTGGGCAGCCCAGCTGTCCATCAAGGCTGGACAGACAGAGCCTGGCCTGTGTGGACACTGGGACGCCAGCGGCCGGTGTGGGAGACACGCGGGACCCCAGCGGCAGTGTGGGGAAGCCGGATCTGCCCCAGGCCGGTGGGGCAGCCTCTGTCTCCCTGCCCCACCACAAGCGCTCACACTCACGCAGCAATCACACTCACGCAGCAATCACACTCACGCAGAGCTCACACTCACAGCGCTCACTCATGCAGTGCTCACACAGCGCTCACACGCAACGAGTCATGCAGCACTCACACTCACAGCGCTTACACTCATGCAGCGCTCACTAACAGCAATCATGCAGCGCTCACACGCACACAGCACTCACACACAGCGCTCACACGCAGCAATCACACGCAGCAATCACACACAGCGCTCACACTCACGCAACGCTCACTAACAGCAATCATGCAGCGCTCACACGCAGCAATCACACGCAGCAATCACACAGCGCTCACACTCAACGCTCACACTCATGCAGTGCTCACACCCATGCAGCACTCACACGCAGTGCTCACACTCACGCAGCACTCACAGGCAGCGTTCACACTCACACAGCACACTCATGCAGCATTCACACAGCGCTCACATGCAGCGCTCACACTCACACGCAGCACTCACATGCAGCGCTCACACTCAACACTCACTCAGCACTCACACTCACAGCACTCACACGCAGCGCTCACACTCACACAGCACTCACACTCACAGCACTCACACTCAGTGCTCACACGCAGCGCTCACTACAACACTCACACGCAGTGCTCACACACAGCACTCACACTCACCACTCACACAGCGCTCACACTCGCATGCAGCACTCACACTCACGCAGCACTCACTACAACACTCACGCAGCGCTCACACACAGCACTCACACTCACCACTCACATGCAGCGCTCACACTCACATGCAGCACTCACACTCACGCAGCGCTCACTACAACACTCACGCAGCGCTCACACACAGCACTCACACTCACCACTCACACGCAGCGCTCACACTAACAGCAATCATGCAGCGCTCACATGCAGCAATCACACACAGCGCTCACACTCAACGCTCACACTCATGCAGTGCTCACACCCATGCAGCACTCACACGCAGTGCTCACACTCATGGAGCGCTCACACGCAGCGCTCACACTCACACAGCACACTCATGCAGCACTCACACAGCGCTCACATGCAGCGCTCACACTCATGCAGCACTCACACAGCGCTCACATGCAGCGCTCACACCTGCAGTGCTCACACTCACATGCAGCGCTCACACTCAACACTCACTCAGCACTCACACTCACAGCACTCACACGCAGCGCTCACACTCACACAGCACTCACACTCACGGCACTCACACTCACACGCAGCGCTCACACTCACACAGCACTCACACTCACGGCCACTCTCCTATCAAAGAAAGGCCACAGAGAGACAGGTGCTGCTTATGGAACAGGGAAGGTGTGATCTCTTCCAGGCTGGAGGGTGCGTGGGCCGAAGTCTGGAAGTCCTGTTAGCCTGGTCTGGGGAAAAGCCCCAGGCCCCCAGGCCCTCTTCCTGAAGTGGTAGGAGGTCCCCCCCTCCCCCCCCCACTCACCACCGGCCCCTCTGCGGGTGTGAGGGGCTGTGAGATCAGAGCAATCCCTCCCTGCGCGGGCAGGGCTGCCAGGGCTGGGCTCCGCTGCACTCCTGGCTCTCAGAGCCACTGCTGTGCTCAGAGAATTGCCCGGGCCTGGGCCTGTGCCAGTCAAACTTTATTGACAAGAGCAGGCCAGGGGCCAGAGGCGACTGGAGCTCTGTTTTCAGATGCTGATCTGCACCTGTGAAACCTCTGAGATCCCAGGGTCCAGAGCAGTAGCGCTGAGGCCCCACGAGGAGGCCGCACGCTTGGGTGTGTGTCTGGTGGTGTCCTGCAGCGTCTGGGCTGCTTTGGCCCAGGGGCTGCCGGCCTGGGGGCCGCAGGGGCGTGGCCGGGCCTGGGGCTGGTCACTGGCGGACTCCGTTATTTCTGGCGCTGACACTGCCAGAGCTTCCAAAATGTTAGGAGCCGCGGGGAGACTGTGGGGCGCAGTCTCCCGGGTGTGTGGAGACCTCGGGCTCGGGGCAGCCCTGCCGGTGGGGCCTGCGCGGCTCCCGCCTGGCCGCTGAAGCAGTGGCTCCCAGGGAGGACCCAGGAGCCCGGCCTCCTGCCGGTGTCATGGGCACACATGCTAGGGACCCGTGCCCCCCCTTCCCCGCTGCTCCCCCTCCCCCGCTGCTCCCCCTCCCCCGCTGCCAGACGCTGAGCCCATTACCACCTGGCAGGGCCTTCTAAGGCCTTGCTTGGAATCAGCCCACACGAAGCCTTGCAGGCTGGATTTTTATCTTAATTATTTGCTCAGCGGGTGTATTATTTAACGTGTAATTGTCTTCCTAGGGGAAATTAATTTCCAAGGCTTTGAATGGTCTTTATTAAAATGAGAGAGCAGTAAATTCCAGCCCTGCCCCCGGGGCCTGAGAGCACTCTGCTCCCTCTCAAGGGAGGCCTAACGGCCTGGACAGCGGGCCGCCGCCTGGGCTTGTCCAGGCCCTGCTTCATCAGGTGGACCTAGGGCAGCTGTGGTGCTGGGAGAGGGTGGGGCTGCTGCCACTCCTCGTGGGCTCAGACCTCTGTCCTGGCCTTTCAGGCCACTGATATTCTGCCCCAGGGCCTTTGCACCTGCTGTCCCCTGGACATCTGCTTGGCTCCATCATCTTCTGCAGCAGGTCTGTGCACAGCTTTTGTCCTGAAGGCCTCTCCTGCTCTGCCTGCACGTACTGTATCCCTGCTCTTCCTCTGCAGTTAATACCGCGGTTGACACAGAGCGATGAGCTCCACACAGGCGGCTGGTCCTCCCTCTGTCCTGGCAGTGTGAATTATCCCAGCCTCAGGAGCCGAGGCCTGCAGTTCTTTTGGAGGGGTCCCCTCAGCTCTGCGGCCCCCGCAGCCTGGTGATCCAGCGGCTCTGTGCACAGCCGTGTGCAGAGGTACCTGGCCTGAGTCCTGTGTGAACGGAGGAGCTGTCTCGGAGCTCCAGATGCTCTCCCGCCACAGAGCCGCTTGGCCTCTCCTGACTCGGTTCCCGTCTGTGCACCCAGAGCCCTAACACCGCTGCGTCTGCAGTCAGGAGCCGGAAAGCCTTTTCTGCCAGGGCTGCCGCAGTCTCTGTTTCCGCCTCTGTTTCAGGCTTCCCAGCGGAGCCCAGACAGCCCTGTGGCTGGGTCACCTTCGTGGTATGCAAATGAGTGGGTGGGGCTTGCCCAACCGGAGCTCCGCCCCAAGCCCACTGGTGGCGGGCGTTCCGAATCTGCCCTGCTCTGCCGGCTCTGGCAAGGAAGGCCACCTCGCCTCTCCTCCAGGTGCCTGTGCTCACTGCCCTGCTCGCTGCCCTGAGGGACTGCATTGCAAGGGTTTCTCAACTGTATGTGGCTTCCTCCTGTGCAAAGGAGAAGGGAAGGATTAATCTGTGTGTGTGTGTGTGTGTGTGTGTGTGTACACATCTCCCTCAGGAAGAGTACAAGGAGTCCGGAGAGGTTACTTGCCTGGGCGAGGGCAGAGGCCCGGGCAGCAGAGCAGTCTGGGACTCTGCCCCTCTTGGGAGAGAGGCGGGGTGAGGACTTTGGGCTCAGCAGGCAGGGAGACCTGGGCTGAGTGTGCCCCCCTCCTGTCGGGCCTCAGTGTCCCCATCTGTACCTGGACATCAGGGTAAAGCATGGTTCTGAGGAGGGGGAGGGGGAGGGGAAGGAGGGGTTGGCGCTGGGGTCCAGGGTGATGTTTGCTACAGGCCCCACAGCTGGCTGCTGCGGCCAGGTCCCCCAGCGCCCCCCCTCCATGGGAGGCCTGGTCCATGGGGGCCCTGGCCTGTGGGAGGCCTGGTCCATGGGGGCCCTGGCCTGTGGAAGCCCTGGCCTGTGGGAGGCCTGGTCCATGGGGGCCCTGGCCTGTGGGAGCCCTGGCCTGTGGGAGGCCTGGTCCATGGAGGCCCTGGCCTGTGGGAGCCCTGGCCTGTGGGAGGCCTGGTCCATGGAGGCCCTGGCCCATGGAGGCCCTGGCCCATGGAGGCCTGGTCCATGGAGGCCCTGGCCTGTGGGAGCCCTGGTCCGTGGAGGCCTGGTCCATGGAGGCCCTGGCCCATGGAGGCCTGGTCCATGGAGGCCCTGGCCTGTGGGAACCCTGGTCCGTGGAGGCCTGGTCCATGGAGGCCCTGGCCCATGGAGGCCCTGGCCTGTGGGAGCCCTGGTCCGTGGAGGCCTGGTCCATGGAGGCCTGGCCCATGGAGGCCCTGGCTCATGGAGGCCTGGTCCGTGGAGGCCTGGCCCATGGAGGCCCTGGCCTGTGGGAGCCCTGGCTCATGGAGGCCTGGCCCGTGGAGGCCTGGCCCATGGAGGCCCTGGCCTGTGGGAGGCCCTGGCCCACAGAGGCCCGTGTGTGCCCAGCCCCTCCAGCCGGCCCTTGCCAAGGGCTGCCTTTCATGAAATGCATCACACAGCCAAAACCAGCCTTTGTGGGCAGCAGCCGGGTCTGCCAGTGCCCCTGCCGGTCTGCCCGGAGGCCTGGGAGGACGGAGGAGTGGAGCCGAGGGAGGCGGCAGCGCCGCTGCCCTTGGTTATGATGGCCACCAGGCTGCCCCGCTGCCTGGTTTTTCCACATCACCGTCCTCTGGGGCCGCCCGGGGGGCCTGTGGGGCTCCGCTCAGGACGGGGCTGGGCGTGCCATGCAGCACGGGCGGCCTCCGTGGGTGGGTACTGTGGGGAGGGAGGAGGACGCTGAGGTCCTGGACCCACCCTCCAGGTGCTCCTGAGCCTCGAGGGTGGGGGATGGTGGCAGAGTGTGCTCCCTGGTGGCAGGACGGCACGGTCCTGGGGCTGGGGACGTCCTCGGGCAGCGAGGCCTGGGAGGAAACCCTGGCCAGCCTCGGTTCCCGGGCCTCATGGAGACCCTGCTGTCCACTGCCTCCTTCAGAGCCCATACAGGCGGCCTGGAATCCGGCCCTCACACCCATGCTCATGGCGGTTCGAGGGGGGAGCGGGGCGCCGTCTCCTGGCATCCAACAGACTCACCTGGAAAGCGGCCGTCCGCCCACTGCAGACTCTGTCGTCGGAGTGTCCCAGCTGGCGCTTCTGTGGCTGCCGCCCCTGCCAGCCCCCTCCCCGGCTGCGCAGCAGCTGCTGCTCCACTTCATCCCATCCCCGGAGCTGAGACCCGACCAGTAAACATCTGTAGAGTGAACCAATGAACTAGACGCGCAGAATTTGACCCGAGGTGCCCTGACCTGCTCTGGGTGGGGCGCCTCTGGGGCAGCAGCTCAGGCCTTTAACCCTAGCTGCTCAGGAGGCGGAGATCAGGGGACTGTGGTTTGATGCTGGCTCATTGAGACCCTCTCTCAATGAAAGACCGCAGAGAAGCCTCCTGCCTCAGCCCAGCCCTGCTCTCGCCCTTGTGGCCTGCTCTTGGTTCCCGCACAAAGCCGGAGCCTCCCTGGCCTCCTCGCCCTCCCGGGCTTCCCTCCTCCCAGGGGTCCTCCCTGCTGGGCCTCCCCAAGGCTGCCTCTGCAGCCAGGGCCCTGGATGCCGACGGGGGACCCACGGGGGGTGGACAGGCAGGTCTGGCCTCTGCCCCGCTCTCTGCCATTCCCCTGCCCTGTCCCTCCTCGGGACACCCCGCAGACCCCACCCCCTCTCTTCCCGGTCCTTCACCCTGCCTGACAGTGAGAAGCCCGCTCTGGCATAGGTATGGCTGGGGCTTCAGCAAACGTCATGCTATGGCTGGGTCTGGGGACAAAGCCCTGGGCGCCGGCAGACCTCTCCCCCAGCCGCTTATGGGGGGGGGAGGTCTTGTCTTCTTCCCCTGTGCATTTGCCTGTTCTGGTTGTTCCCTAGAAATGGAGCCACCCGCTCGGCCTTTGTGACCGGCTTTGTACATGTCACGTGATGTAAGGTCACCTGTCCACCGTCCTTGGCTCTGCCATTCCACACACACACCCCTCAGCAACCCTCCTCCCCCCCAGGACTCCTGCCATCTCAGCTCGCCCCCTCCCCGCTGTTCCCGCACAGCCCACCCTCCAGCCCTCCTGCTGCCTGATGACTTTGTTCTACTCTATACTCTGCTTCCTGGCTGGAGCCATCTTCATGTTTCTTCCAACTCCTAATAAACTCCTATGCGTCCTCCAAAACCCACGTCACATGGTATTTCTTCCACCGTGTCTTTCAGTGCTAGGTCAGTTTCTTGCCTCTGCGCTGCAGAGCACTTGGCTCTTCATCGGGTGCTGAGCGGTGCTCTGCCCGGGGTGCGTCTCCTCCTTTCCTCTCCTTTGCGCTCTGCATTAGCAACGTGGCCACGAGAGCTGTGCAACAGTGGTGGTTGATGAATGGAGAGGCGGGAGCTGGGGTCCTCTGGGGTCCTCCTCCTTCCTGTTCAGCCTGGCCTGGGTGTGCCGAGGCCGGTGGCCGTCCCCGGGCAGGGCGGACATCGGGGCTCATCCGAGGTTGGTGCTGGGAGGCGGGTGCGGTCTTGGCCGTCTGGGCTGAGCCCGGGCCCGCGGGGGCCGGCGCTTGTCTCCGTCAGCGCCGGAGCTGGGCCTGAAGGACGGATCCGGCCCAGCTCCCCAGTGACAAATGGCTGGTAATGAATGTTGGGTCTGCACGTTATTAATCAATTCAAAGTTGAATGCGCAGCCAGCAGCGACTCAGGAGAAAGTGCTCAGCCCACCCTCCTCGCGTCCACGCTAGCCCACACTCGTCCAGCACCAGTTCTGCGGGCGGCTCGGCAGGATGGAGAGCCGGGGCGGGGAGGAGACGCGGCTGGAGCCTGGTGGGGGCTGGGCGGCTCGGCCACCTGGCCCGGGCAGGGGTGCAACACATGGACACTGATGCCCGTCCAGGCCCCGGGGAGGGGGACCAGGGGCAGTCCTCGGGCCGGGGTTGAGGGGCGCGCGGTGGGAGGCCAGACAGAGCCGGGCTCTGGCTGAGGGCCTGGGCTCCGAAGGCAGTCAGACCGTGGTTTGACTCCAGCCCGTCCCCCACCTGCTGTGTGTGTGCGGGGGTGCTGCGGAGGTGGGGGTGCTGCGGGCCATGCTCTCCCCGTTGGTGGGCCAGGCTGGGCAGGGCACGGGCCGAGGCCGGAGGCGTGACCAGCACACAGCACGCACTGACCGAGGTCTCACAAACCCCTCGCTGAGGCTACTTAGCGGCCTGCCCTCCATGTCCACTCTCCAAGGACTCAGGACCCGGCGCGCGTGGGGCGTGTCTCCCCGCTCCGTCCTGTCTGTCTGTGTGGGAGTGAGGGCCCACGCGTGTCTGTGTGGGAGTGAGGGCCCACGCGTGTCTGTGTGGGAGTGAGGGCCCACGCGTGGCAACCCTGTGGACTTGCTGTGCCTCACCACAGCCCGGAGCCTGGGACCGACACGGACCCTGGGGACCGGGGGGGGGCGTCTCTGGGGGCCACGCTCCCCATCTCCATGCCGCTGGCCCTTGGGAATGGAGGGGGCACTGGGTCCTGGGCTGCCCTCCCTGCCCACACCCCACGTCCTGGTCTGTCACCTCCCC
The DNA here is from genome assembly GCF_024711535.1 of Dipodomys merriami. Lineage (NCBI taxonomy): Eukaryota > Metazoa > Chordata > Mammalia > Rodentia > Heteromyidae > Dipodomys > Dipodomys merriami. Next base: position 3,404,811 of record NW_027202427.1, read on the forward strand.
GGCCCGGCCCTCCACTCTGCACCTCCCCGCCACCAGCCAGACCCCCACCGTCCCCACTGCTGGGGCCGCTCCGCATCGGGGGTCATCCCTCAGCCCGGTGTCCTCCGAGGACGCCCGGCTTCCTTCACCAGCCTCTGCTCCTAAAAGGCTGGTGATTGCGCCCCGGTCCCCATGTCCCCGGTCCCCTAGGGGCCCGCCCGAGCCAGCAGGGGCCACAGATGGCCGGGAGGAGGGGACTGGCGGTGCCACCAAGCAGGAGGCTCGGAGAAGTTGCTAGAAGGTGTCTGTGCCCCCCAGCCCATCCTGCGGTCACGAGCCTGGGCGAGGGAGCCCCCCCCCCAGGACAGGGGCCCCACCCGGCTCGGCTGGGTGGGGCAGCGTCTGCGGTTTGTTCTGGGGCGTCTTCCCCGAGCTGTGGTAACTCCGGTTTGAGCAGGAGGCAGCTCAGAGAGCTGACTCTGCCCGGGCCCAAACTCCCCGTCCCAGGGCCCGCGGTCCCCCGAGTGGATGTGCTGTGGAACCGGCTCACCCCACCCACCAGGGGGCGCAGAGACTGCACGTCCATGAGCCCCGCAGACTGCGGCCCCCTGCTCCACAGGCCCAGGGCTCCCTGGGCAACGGCCTCGCTGCTTCTAGTGGCTGGAGCCCCTGCCCAGCATGGCGTGGCCGGGCCCCCAAGCTCTCCCTCAGTTTCCCCAGCTGTGCTCTGGCTGTGTGGTGGGGTCACCTCCAGGCAGCGTGCAGCGCAAGCCCTGTGGGAGTAGTCAGACACGTTCTTCCCCATCCTCGTAAACAGGAGCAAAGCTAACGGGGCACAGCCCCCCCTCTGCGTGTAATGCGCCTCTGGTCTTTTGGGTCTGTGTGTGTGGTGGGACAGCATCTCGAGCAGGGGTGCGGCTGTGGGGGGCGTGGGGCTCAGAGGAGAGGAAAATCCCAGGGCAGAGCCAGCGCCCTCCCAGGCTCTGCTGGCACAGCGCCTCCTGTCTGGCACCTCCTTCCTCCCTCCGGGGCCCCGCGAAGCCCTCCCTGGTCTCCCCGCATGGCTGCAGCATCACGTGTGGCCTGACAGCGGCACGGGCGCGGCGGCTCCTGGTTAAGGGGTAGCCGCCTCAGCCGGTTACGCCGAGGCGCACGGGAGGCACGGGGGTCCTGTGTCCTCAGGCTCGTGGTGGAGGCCAGTACGAAGCCGCCGCCATCTCCCCTTTTCCCCCAGCAGCGCTGTTTCCCTCCGTCTCCATCCTGCGGTGCCCCCAGCTGACGGGAGGGCAGGCAGGCAGGCAGATCCAACAAAAACCCCGGGGCTGCCTCTCATGGGCCTGGCTGAGCCAATCGCTGTGCGGGGGAGGGAACTGAAGCTCTGATTGGCTGGGAGAGGTCATTCGCACATTCCTGGCCTGCCCAGAGGGCTAGGTGGAGGGGAGGGGGCCTGGCCAGGTCCCCTGGGGAGAGCAAGGGGAAGGGCTTGGCGTGCCATCTCCAGGCGGAGCCAACCACGTGGGCGCTGTAACCCACACCGCCAGCCTGCTGAGGCCCCAGCTGGCATCTCCGAACCCCCTTGGGCCCTCCAGGACTCACCCAGCACCCACCTGCTGGGGAGGCCGAGGTGGGCGCAGTACCTCAGAACGCCGGCCCGTGGCAGCCGGAGCTGGAGGACCGGGCGGCCTGCCTTCCGCTGCCCTGGGGATCCAGGGTGTAAGTGGACGGAGCCCTGTCTGGAGCGGCAGCCTGCGGGAGACAGGCGGCCCCCGGCGGGCGTGAGGGCCCTCCGGCCTCCTCCGGCCTGCTGCCACGTCACCGGAGGCGCGAGGGCCACCGGTGCGGCCTGGATCAGCCCCGGCCCCGCTGCCCCGAGCCCGGAGAGGCTCCTGAGGCGTGGGGCTGAGCCACTGGCCACGGGACGGCGTAATCGGTTACCGCCCATTACCGGGTTTTGCTCCAGTGATCCTGGAGGCTGAGCTGATGCCAAGCAAGGAAGATGCGAAACGGGGCCAGAGGGCTGCGTGCTGGGTGCCGGGTGCCCGGGAGGGCTGTCTCCCCAGACGCCCTTTGGGAAGAAGGCAGCGATGGGACGGGAGAGGCTCCTGGGCAGTGCGGACAGCAGGGACAGAGGCCCCAGGGCTTGGGGATGGAGAGCGAGCAGAGCCAGGGCAGAGCCTTGGAGTGATGGAGTGACCAGGGTGCCCAAGGGGTAGGCCGGCCTGGAGGGCAGGTTTCACCTGTTCTAAGCAGGGGGCGAGAAGGAGCCCCACTGAGACTCCCTTTAGAGATGGGGAGCGCTTGGCTATCAGAGGGGCAGGTGTGGTGGCCAAGGGCAAGGCCTGGGCCTGGGGGTGGCCCCAGGCAGGCTGGGGGAGGAGGTGGGAGGGCAGCCGGGCATCGTCCTGTGGCCCTGGCCCCGGGTCTTTTGACTCTGCAAGCTGTGGGTGCAGCGAGGCCCTGCCCTCTGCTGGTGCATCTGGGCCTTGCACCCACCCCTGCCTGGCTTCTCCACGCGGCTCGGCCTGGGCTTGCTGGGGGGCCCAGGGGCGGGGTCTGCCTCCCTGGGGTACAGCCTGCGCCCACCCTGCCCCCTCCTACGGGTTAACCTCAGAGCTGCACTTGGCTGTGGCCAATCTCTGCTGTGCCTCTGCGTCTCTGGACGTCCTGGGGACGCCCACCACTCGGGCTCCGCGGGCCCTGTCCATCCCTGCTGCCCAGGCTCCCCCAGAGCCCCGGCCGTCCTGGGAAACCCCTGCAATGACCCCAGGGCCGGCTGGTCTCCCGCCTGCCGCGTATCTGTGTGGCTGGGCTGGTGGGCCTGGGCGGGGCCGCGGCCACGGTGAGGGTGGGTCCCGGCTGCAGTACAGTGGGAGCAGCCCCCCTTCCCCTCATGGGGCTGCTGTGGCCAGGGGCACAGGAGGCCAGCAAAGGGGAGGAGGAGGGGCAGGAGACAGGGAAGAATCGCCCCTCGTTATCTGCGGGGGGAGATGGGGCGCCCAGGACCCCCGTGACTCCAGAGACCACAGTGCTCAGCTGCTCCCGTCTGCCCCACCCCTTCCCTGGCGTGCTGGCTGCAGAGCATGCGTCCGTCCGTGGCGGGTCCCCGCTCAGGCTGCTCTCCCCCACTCACCTGACCAGATACCCCGCGTGTGATGGAGCACACGCGGTCGTGGTCGCAGCGTGTGATGGAGCACACGCGGTCGTGGTCGCAGCGTGTGATGGAGCACACGCGGTCGTGGTCGCACGCGGCGCTCTACGGCGTGTGGCCGGGTGTCCCCCTCCTGACCGCGGCAGGCGCCCCTGCACCCGGCCCATGCGCTTCCTAATGCCCGGGTCACCCTTCCCGGCCCTCCCCTCCTGGCAGCCGGCTCCCTTCCCCGCCGCGGGGGTTCCACGTCCAGACACAGCAGCTCAGTGTACACCTTTCTTCCAGCTCGAGGCTGCTGGTGCGGGGGGGGGGGGAGGGGGCCACACTTCTGCTCCCCCTCCCCGCCTGGCCCCAGCCCCGGACGCACATAGCACGCTGGTGCTGCCCGCGGGCCTGAGGCCTGACCACGGCGTGGAGGGCCCAGGCTTGGCCTGGCCTCCTGGCCTCGGGGAACGCTTCCCAGACCCCCTCACCCAGGCTGCACCTGGGCCAGACCTCCACCTCCCCGACGTGCCTCCTCCCAGCGGGAACACTGGCCGGGCCTCTCTCCTCCCCAGGAGGCCTGGAATCACCCCTGTGCCCACTGGGAACCCTCAGGTGCAGGCCACTGGGCATGGTCACTAAAGGACTTGCCATGGGGAGACAGCAGCAGATTAGTAAACAAACCTGCAGTCCTGCTCCAGCCAATGACCGTGAAGGAGCTGTCCAGGGTGGAACCACAGGAGCAGCCGTGCTGGGAGGACACTGTCTGGGGGGTAATCACGTGCAAAGGCCCTGAGGTCAGGGGAACTTGGCAGCGAGAGGAGCCAAGGGATCACAGAGCAGGGATGGGCCTAGCGTGAAGGCCAGCTGGGCAGTGCTAGGTGGGGTGGGGTCAGCCCCTCCTGTCTGGGAACCAGTGGGCTGGCACAGGATGGGGTCCTGAGGGCATGGCCAGGCCTTGGGTGTGGCTTGGGGTGCAGCAGAAGGCAGCGAGGAGGCCATGGGTCCTCTTGCTGGGGGGATGGCCGGCAGGCCTGCATCGTGGTGGCAGAGGGGACGGTGGCCAGTGGCTGGAAGGGAGGCAGGGGAGGGAGCCTGCTTTCTCCTCCCTCTGGCCCTGTGCCTGGGGTGGACGGTTCTGGACTCCTTCTCTGCCAGTCCTGGCCGCCGGGGCTCTGCCTCCGCCGCCCACCCAGACAGTGTCCCACCAAACCCTCGCCCACACTTCCCCATTGATGACCCAAAGCAGGCCCCCCTCTCCCCCTCTCCCCTCTCTGTTGTGTCTCTTGGAGGTGTCACCAGGCCTGGTACTCAGCCCCTCCTCCCTCCAGAGTGAAGGTTCTGACCCCGGATCTCCGGCCTTCAGTCCCCTCCCCCAGCACATCCCCACGGGACAGTTTGCTTACTGCGTACACCTCCCACGCCCCCTTCCTGCCCGGAAGCTTCCCACGGAGCCCCCTGCCCTTAGGATGGAGTCCAGCCCCAGCAAGGTGAGCCCCTGCTCCATCTCCCTACCTCTGGGCCTTGGTATGGGCCGCTCTACCTGCCAGCGGTGCCTTTCCACAGACCACCTGCCCAGCTGGGCCCTCCGCCCTTCCCGACAGCCTCCTCCCATCACCCCCCTCCCGTCACCCCCGTCACCTCCAGTCTGAAAGTATTAAATGAAAGTTGATTCTGGAAGCAATTCATACTTCTTCAATTGCGTGCTGTGAATAGTGTGATAATGGTTTTCATCTTCTTGTTCTTGCTTATTTTATTAGCCACTGTTGCTAATCTCTTCCTGCGTCTAATTTGTGGGTGTTTTTCATTTCACTCGCTCTTTTGCGTTTTATGTATTTAAGATTTCTTTACTAGAACGTATCAGTTGTGTGTGTGTGTGTGCCTGTGTGTGTGTGTATGGCTGTGTGTGTGCCTGTGCGTGTGTACCTCTACATGTGCCTGTGTGTGTGCCTTGTGTGTGTATGGCTGTGTGTGTGTGTGTATGGCTGTGTGTGTGTGTGTGTGTGTGTATGGCTGTGTGTGTGTGTATGGATGTGCGTGTGTGTGTGTGTGTGTATGGCTGTGTGTGTGCCTGTGCGTGTGTGTACCTCTACATGTGCCTGTGTGTGTGCCTTGTGTGTGTATGGCTGTGTGTGTGTGTGTATGGCTGTGTGTATGTGTGTGTAGGGCTGTGTGTGTGCCTTGTGTGTATATGGCTGTGTGTGTGTGTATGGCTGTGTGTGTGTGTATATGGCTGTGTGTGTGTATGTGTGTGTGTGTATGGCTGTGTGTATGTGTGTGTGTGTATGGCTGTGTGTGTGTATGGCTGTGTGTGTATGGCTCTGTGTGTGTGTATGGCTGTGTGTGTGTATGGCTCTGTGTGTGTGTATGGCTGTGTGTGTGTGTATGGCTCTGTGTGTGTGTGTATGGCTCTGTGTATGGCTGTGTGTATGTGTGTGTGTGTATGGCTGTGTGTGTGTGTATGGCTCTGTGTGTGTGTGTATGGCTGTGTGTGTGTGTATGGCTGTGTGTATGTGTGTGTGTGTATGGCTGTGTGTGTGTATATGGCTCTGTGTGTGTGTGTATGGCTGTGTGTGTGTATGGCTGTGTGTATGTGTGTGTGTGTATGGCTCTGTGTGTGTGTATGGCTGTGAGTGTGTATGGCTCTGTGTGTGTGTATGGCTGTGTGTGTGTGGCTGTGTGTGTGTGTGCGTGTGCGCCTGTGTGTGTCTCTGGGCGTTTCCATACATGCATGCGATGGACCTAATCCCTCTTAGCCCCTCAGTCCCCCTTCCCTATCCTCCCCCCCCCACCCTGCTTCTTAAGAGAGTTCCAGCATTTTCCTTGTCCTATTTTCATATGTAAACGTAGCTTAAAGCTGACGTAGACACGGGAGAAGCGTGGGTGTCCGTGCGTGATCTCCGGGGAGCAAGGAAGCGGCTTCGAACAGGCTTCGGTGAACAGCTACCCAGGGCTTCAGGCCTGGCGGGCTCAGGGCCTTGGCACTGGCGGGGGGGAATGCGCGCCGCCCAGCCCCGCAGACCCAGTGCAGGTGCTGGCCGGCCCTGCAGGGGGGGTGCCCGGGCGCCCGTGTCCCGGCACAGGACGGGTGAGCTCAAGCCAGCCAGCCCACAAGAAGGCCTGGGAGGCCGGCCCGGGGCGGCTCCCCACACCGCCTGGCCGCCTTGCCGGCTCTGCCTCCCTCGGCTCTGCCCTGACCGCTGACCCCGTCACTCCGGGCTTCCCAGGCTGGCCCTGCCCGGGCGTGGGGCGCCCGGGGGTCGTGGCCTCTCTCCTGACTGCACAGAGCGTCCGCGGGGAGGGGACTCTGGGGACCCCTCCCCCCAGCATACCGTCAGGCCAGCCCGGTCCCCTTGGCAGAAAGCCGGGCACCGCGGCCGGCCCTCGCCGTCCTCCATCCTTCTCCAGCGCTGGTGATCCCACCAAGCACCAAGCGCGCCCCCCGAGGCGCGGCTGGGACGGATGGCACCGCCCAGCCCCGGCTGTGGAGGCTCTGGGGGATTCCTCCTCGGTGAGGCCGCGGCTCCCTGGGGGCAGTCTGACCTTTGCCTAGGGCCACACCCCTGCCCCTGCATTGGCCTGGGCTGATCTCTGGGAGATGTTGTCTTTAGTGTCTGCCTAAGATTGGTACTCCTCCCAGTGTCTCCCAAGCAGCCGGAACTCCAGGTGTGTGCCACCCCACCTGGACTGTTGACTGAGATAGGGCCTCCCTAACGCTTGGTCAGGCAGACTCTGAGCCTTAACCCTTCCAGCATACTTCCTGACTAGGATTACCGGCTGGAGCCGCCGGAGCCAGGCCCCGGCCCCCTCCAGGGAGTATTGCTGAGACACAGCCTTGGGAGATCCCCCAGCAGGTTGGTAGTCAATCAGACCAGCTTCCTGCCCTCGGGATGACTTGGATCACTGAGTTGCGGGGCCTGCAACGCCGGACCGGCTCCCAGTACTGAGGTCCAGTGTGGTGATCAAAACCTTGTATAGCCAGCCGGGCACTCAGGAGGCTGAGATCTGAGGATCGCAGTTCAAAGCCAGCCCAGGCAGGAAAGTCCATGAGACTCTTATCTCCAATAAATCACCAGAAAACCAGAAATGGCGCTGTGGCTCAAGTGTAGAGCATTCACCTTGATCTGAAGAGCTGAGGGTTTGCGCCCAGGCCCCGAGTTCAAGCCCCATGACCAGCTAAAACAAAACAAAAACCCTTGTTCAAGCGCAGTGAGGGGGAGCTGGGCGTGGGGTCTGCGGCAGCACTGGCTGTCCAAACGGAGGCTTCTGCGTTGTGTCTGACGCCGCTGCCTAGCTACCAGTGGCTCCAGCCAGGATCATTGTCCCCGCCAGGAGAGTGAGGCCAGGCTGACCCCACACCCACCCTGTCCTTTGCTGTGCAGCTTCAGGCAAGTTGCTTATGTTCTCTGAGGCCCATTTCTGCTGTTGTAAGGATGGAATGGAACTCAAGGAGGCAGCAGCGTTCTTTCCCTAATGTCATGGGGGTCTGAGAGTCTGGAGAGTGAGAAGAATGTGTTCTGTGTGTGTGTGTGTGTGTGTGTGTGTGTGTGTGTGTGTGTGTGTGTGTGTGTGTGTGTGTGTGTGTGTGTCCGTCCTCCTCCCCCCCCCCCCCCGTGGGGTCTGGGCGGCCGCCGAGCTGAGGACAAGGCCAGGCCCAACTGAGCCTGTCCAGGATTGTAAGGCAGGGAAGAACCTTGTTCACACTTGGGGTGGTAGTTGACATTTCTGATTCACAGTGAGCAACAGGCAAGCTGCTGGGATGGGGGAGACAGGCCCGGTGCCTGAGCCCCTCCCTCCCCCTCCCCCCTGCCAGTCCCATCCCCTGACCGCCCAGCCTCTCTTTCTGCCTCAGGGCCTTGGTACTTACTCTTCCCTCTGCCTGGCGTGCCCCTCCCCCCTGCTTTTGTCTTCTGTTATTCACCCAGAGTTTGGGGGTCCAGGCCCACTTTCCCGGGATTCCAGTGGTGAGGGGCGCTCGCCCTATCTACCAGACGGAGAAGCTGTCATGGAGGGCTGGTGTGGCACGGGCCACCATGCCAGTCTCAGGATGGACCTGGCTGGCCACCACCTCTGTCCTGCTCTCCGAGGATGGGTCAGCCCTGTTGTCCCTTGAGATGGTGCGCCTGTCCTCGCGGTCACCGTGCCGGCCTGGGCGTGGTCTGCCCCGCAGGCTCTGTTGTTCCTTAGGGCCATTCTGGTCCCGTCACCAAGATGTCCGGGGCAGTCCTGTGCCCCCAGACCGCAGCAAGAGAGGGAGGCTGGGCCCGACGTGCCGTGCGTCCGGCAGGGCGTGGGGGCCGGCTCTCCCGCTCTTCCTCAGCGCACGGCCGGGACGGAATGCTTTTGTGCAAAAGCAGCCCCAGAGGCTGTGATGGAGGGAGCAGGCCTCCCCGCCCCACCAGCAGCGGTGGGAGCCGGCCTCCCGCCCCCCCTCTGTCTTACCTGCTCTGTGCGTCCTGATCTGGTCCGTTTGGCTGCGGGCTTTGCACCGCCCTCCTCCTCCTCCTGTGTGCAGGCCTGGCCCCTGCCGGTGCTGGGGCGGGGGAGGGGGAGGCACGGAGGAAACAACACCACAGACACACACACACAAGAAGCGGTCCCTAGCCCCCGGGTCCTGATCGGCGTGCCTGGTAACTGCCGTGCGTCTGCAGCACCCTGTGTGTGTGTGGTCCTCTTCCCAGGACCCTGCCGCGCAGCCCTCGTGGCCCCTTTTGCGTGCATGGAACACTCAGGGCTCTTGGAAGATATGAGACTTGCCAAGGTGCACAGCCCTTAGTGGCTGGGCCCAGGCTGGCCTGGGGCTGACTCCGGGTGTGCTCCCCGCGTGCTCCCAGGCTGACTCGGGGTGCACTACCCGCGTGCTCCCGGGCTGACTCAGGGTGCACTCCCTGCGTGCTCCCGGGCTGACTCGGGGTGCACTCCCCGTGTGCTCTCCCGGGCTAATCGGGGTGCACTCCCCGCGTGCTCCTGGGCTGACTCGGGGTGCGCTCCCCGCATGCTCCTGGGCTGACTCGGGGTGCACTCCCCGCGTGCTCCCGGGCTGACTCGGGGTGCACTCCCCGTGTGCTCTCCCGGGCTGACTCGGGGTGCACTCCCCGCGTGCTCCTGGGCTGACTCGGGGTGCGCTCCCCGCGTGCTCCCGGGCTGACTCGGGGTGCACTCCCCGCGTGCTCCCGGGCTGACTCGGGGTGCACTCCCCGCGTGCTCCCGGGCTGACTCGGGGTGCACTCTCCGTGTGCTCTCTCGGCATCTGAATCCTGTGCCAGAGGCTGTGCTGCCCTGGAAAGCAGTGTCATCGCCGCACACCCCGGCCATGCGCGCATTTCAGCAACAGATTTCCAGGTTTCCAGATTGGGCCAGGAAGCGGCAGTGCAGCCTCAGTGCCTGAGCCCGCAGCCCGGCCAGGACTCGGCTGCAAGAGGCCGCTCTAGAGCGCCGCGGGGTGGCTGCGCGGGATGCTGCGGTTGCCATGGTAATGAGCGCCTCCTCCGCGATTGGTCCAGCGCGGCCGCACTACGTTGCTGGGGGGGGGGGATCCTGTGCTCCCTCCCCTTCTCCCGATGCTGTGAGCACAAGCCCGGCGCCGACACCCCCCAGCCCTCCCGGCTCATCCCTCTGCCCACCCGCCACCCCCGTTGCGCAGGAGGGAAAAGTCCTGAGGAAGGCCTGGTAGTCGGACACCCCTACCCGGCCTGGCCACCGTGGTGACTCCCCGCTCTTGGGGTCCGTGTGAGCCTGTGTGCCAGGGACCCCTCCGGAGTCCGCGGCTGCCCCCCCTGCCTCCTAGGACCTTGGAATGTGACTGCTCTTCTACCCAATTCGGTTCCCTTCCACATCCTGCCGAGCTGCCTGCTCCTCCTCTTAACCACGTTGCGCATCTCCAGCCAGAGGGAGAGGGAGAGAGGGGAGACCGAGTCAGACAGGATGGCTTGCAGAAGACGCTATTTGTGAGTATGTGTGATGGTTCGTGTCTGAGCTGGGAGCTGGCGCGAGGGGCTCTCGGGAGGGAGGCCTGGCTGTGCGGGGCGGGGGCTGGGGGCCCGGTACTGTGCGGCAGCAGGCCGGCGCGGGCCCTGCTCCCCGCGCTGGAGATGCTGGTGGTGAGGGAGCTGCTATTAGTCAGCAGTCTGCGCCAGGCGGTGAGCTTCTTTGGCTCCCGGGCTGGCACCCCCACCCCATCTGAAAACAGGGTCCCCAGACTTCGGCGGGCGCTGTGGCTCTGGCCCGGCCCACAGGCCTGTGCCCAGCGCTCCCGCCGTGCCGATGGGAGGCTGGCAGCAGCGCGAGGCTGGGGCAGGAAGCCACGTCTCCATGGACAGGCGAGGGTCGGCGCCAGGAAGCCGCCCTGTCCAGCTGTAGCGGCCAGGTGTTCTGTGGGCGGGCGTCGGGGAGCTTGTCTGCGGGACGCTGCCAGGGACGCAGGCTGCTTGAGTCTGCAAGGGCGGTGACATCACGGGCCGGGGTATTTATGGAAATGAAGGAGCATGTTTGGTTCAGCCGGGCTTCCCAGGGGGCAGAGCATTTCAAATGCCAGCTTCCTCCTTGGCTCTCTGGGGCTGTGCGCTGTGCTGCTGGGGCTGGGGATCTTCTGCGCTTAGGAGCCCCAGGCCCTGGGGGCTGAGGCCCAGCTTCTCTGCATGCCTGCGGGTCTGGGCCCAGCACCGGGGGCTGCAGGGTTGTTGACTGACCTCAGACCGCTTGAGGTCAGAGTGTGGCCAATCTCTCAGCGAGAAGAGGGCAGTCTGGAGCTCTGCGGGGGGGGGGAGTAGAGGGGAAGGGGAGAGAGGAACGGGGTGGGGGGAGCAGCTGCGAGCACCCCAAGTCCCCCAGGTAGCAAAGGTAGCAAAGGTCAGCCAAGTGCTGCTCTGCCTCCTCCCTGCTTCCCCGGGCTGTTCTCATGTTAATGAGCTAGAAGGGAAGTAAACACCGCCATCAGCAGGCTGGGCGGAGCCTGGCGTGGCTGAGGCCTCCGCGGTGCGTGCACAGGGCTGCGTGCGCACTGCCATTTGAGTGGAAGAGCCCACCGTTGGCTTTTGGCTTTTGGCTTTTGGTGTGAGCGAATGCACATGAGCTCTCACTCCCTGTGACCAGGCCCGGGCTGTAGTTTGGGAAACCAACAGTCCATCTTCCCTGGCAGAGACTCCGTCTCAGCCTCCCAGCTCCCAGCCTCCCGGCCTCCCGGCCTCCCGGCCCCCCAGCCCCCCAGCCTCCCGGCCCCCCAGCCCCCCCAGCCTCCCAGCCTCCGGGACAGGGCCTCCAGGCAGGGGGCTGTCTCCACCAGCTGCACCTGTGCTTAGGCCAAGGTGCCAACTGGGAGACATTCTCAGCTTTCAGGTGCGTGGAAGCTGGGACAGGGGTCAGCATTGGGGTGAGCTGTGGGGCTCTGCGTGGAGAGCAGCAGCCCTATGCCTGCCTCCGGCCCCAGGCCTGTGATTCTCACCACAGCCATTTCTGGACAGGCTTGGAGACTCCACTGTCAGAAGGGGAAACTGAGGCTCCACAAGTCTTTCTGGAACTTGGGCATATTCCAGCCCTGGGGTGGAGATTTTGTAGGATCCCTAGAGCAACACGAGAAACCTTCCCTCTGGGCTTCATTGCCGGGACCTGGGGTCAGGACACGGGGTGGCTGGACTGTCAGTGTCTGCGGGGCCCAGGGGCGGGCCTGAGCCGTGCCTGTGCGGACAGCGGCCCGTCTGCCGGGCTTGACGGTTCTGTTCAGACTCCCATCCCTTTGAGGAGCCTGATCTAGTCTGTCAGGGCCAGCAGCCCAGCCTGCTGCAGAGGCCTGTGCCCCCAGCTCCTGGGCACCTGACCATCCGTGCTACCCCACCCCCACCTCCTATTGCTGCCACCAAAGCTGTGGGCACCAGAGATTCCCAAACAGCCTGGCAGGGCATTGGGACTCCGTGCTGCCCTGTCCTTTCTGAAGGGCATGGAGGCGCGGGGAGGCCCTGCTGAGGCCCGGCTACCCACCGGGCACTTGGTAGCCTGTGTTTGCTCAGCATTTTAGCCCCCAGAATCAGAGCCAGGACAGGCCCAGGCCGGGCCCGGGCCCAGGCGGCTGGTGCAGGCTCCTTCAGCCTTCCTGCTGCCCAGCCCCGCAGCGCAGGGCTCGTGGCATTGAGCGTTCATGGTAGCAGGAAGTAGCCAGCACGGCATCTAGCCAGTACCCGGGCCTCCAGGAGGCTCCCGAGCCTCCCCACGGACTGCTACCGCAGGTATAGATCACAGATCCCATTTTACAGAGTGGGAAACTGAGGCACAGAGAGGATCACACAACTGTTTCCTGCTGTACGTGGGCAGTGTGGCCCCTCCCCCAGCTGGCCATACCCCAGGCCTGGACAGACCCAGCCTCACTCCCCGGGCCTCCTCTGCCCCGCCGCCCGGCCCGTCGCAGGCCGCAGGGGGTGCCGTGGAGGCTCTGCTCCAGCAGACGGGACGAGGGCCTGGGCTGGGGCACGGGCACCCTTGAAGGTGGCCTGGCGGATGGGGATTTACTAACCACACGAGGAGCAACCACAAGACCTCCAGGAATCTGCTCCCTCGTCCAACTTACTGCCAGCTTGATTCATCACGTCTCAGTGGTGCTGTTCACGAGTACGTGCAGGTGAGCCCCCTCCAAACTGCCACCGCCACACGCCGTGACGGGGAGCTGTGTCACATGCTGGGTGTGGCCCCAGGGGGTGCCGTGGTGGGGCTGGCCGGTGTCTGAGGGGCAGGCTCCTGGGCGGGCTGGGGCAGGGCCCTTCCTCCTTCCGCACCATGCGCCCCTCACTCATTCATTCCCTGGAACTGCCCCGCTTCCTGGGGAGGTGTGGCAGGCTCCACCGTGACCCTCCCGGTGCCCAACCTGCCCTGCTGCTGGAGTGTTGGTTGTTGGCGCTGTGCTTGCTTTGCTGCAGGACTCCACTTGTGCCGGCCGAGGCCCGGCAGCCTCTTCCAGCATTGGGGAGGTGTGGACCCGCCGTCTGCGCTCAGGAACTCTGTGTCCAGTGAGGGAGTTCTGATGGGGCCGAGCACTGCACTATGAGCAGTCGTTTCTGCTCCTGGGAGCTGGCAGGCCGCTGGGAGGAACAGGTGTGGACCGGCAACGTCAGTACGGAGGGCCGAGGGCCGGCTCGGAAAGAGAGCCCAGGTCCAGGGAATAGTGGTCATTCTGGCTGGGGTGGATGCAGCGTGGGGGGTGGGCAGGGAGCTCTGGGGGCAGGCAGGTGTCAGGGCCCCGGGCCAGGCGTTTCCCAGGCCTCAGCCGTTAACTCTTGGGTGACCCAGAAGATGGCGCTGTTGCTACCCCACCCCCACTGATAAGACAGCACAGTGGAGCCCAGACCACCTCACGGGGGTGGTGAGGCTGGGCTGGCCTGCGCTGTTTGTGAGTCAGGGCTCACTGCATGTCGAGGCCGGCGTGGATCCTGACCCCCTACTTGGGCCCCTCTGTCACTGGGGGGTGGTGACAGGTGTGCGCCACCCAGCCAGCCTTGGATGGAGATGGTATCACAAAGCCTTTCATGCCACGGCTGGCCTTGAACCGTGGTCTCGTGCTCTGCTTCCCAAGCAGCTGGGATTGCAGACCAGAGCACTGTGCCCGGCCACACGGAAGCTTTCACCCGCCGGGATCCTGCGTGTGAGGGAGACGCAGTAAGACAGACTGGGGGTCAGGGCTGGAAGCAAGCAGGGACCTCCTGAGTGCCCAAGGACGGCCGAGGGGGGCGATGGCGGAGCGGGCGGGGGCTGGGAGGGCCGAGTCCCATGAGGCCCCGGGCTCCCTGGGCCCCTGACACGAGCGCAGAAGAGCAGCAGGGAAGGCTGTGGGCCGGCAAGGGGGACAGGACGGCAGGGCCGCGCCACCCGTGTGCCTGTCCCTCCAGCCTCGCCTGCTGCCTCCCTGCGGTGCTCCCACAGTGCTCCCTCTGTGCCTGTGTCCTCCCCCCCCCCCGCCCCAAAGATTCCTGTTGGTCAAAGGGGATGACGTCCTTGACCCCAGGTTCTGCAAGCGTCTGCGGCGGAGGAGGGGTGGGGGACGGTGGGGGGGAGGGGGGCCTGCACTCTGGCTCCTGTCCGGCTGCGTGGCCTTGGGCAGACCCTGCCTTCCCTGCCTTCCCCCGGCCCACCACTGACCTGGAGCTGCAGGGACACACGTGCTGTCCCCACAGCCGTGCCAGCGCCGGGGCTCACTCCCAACGCTGCTGTCCTGGGGGTGGGGGGAGTCAAGGTTGCTTGCTCATCCAGTCCCTGCACCCGGTCTGGGGGCACTAACCACCTGGGAAGGGAGCAAGGCCCAGCTGGCCCCCGGAGAGGGCAGGAGGCAGTGGGGAGTGGATAGACATGTGGACAGATCTGAGGCAGAACTGGCCTCCCCGCCCCTCCCAGCACGCTGGCACCCTACCTCAGCCCTCTCCCGGGCCCTGCGTCCGTCTGCCCCGTCCTGCCAGGACATCTCTCAACCACCGTGAGATTGCCCTGTAGCCCCCTGCCTGGCACGGCCTTGTGTCCCCTCCACCTCCCAGCCAGCCCATGCCTCTTCCTCCAGTCCCCAGCCTCCTCCATCACTCTCCTTCCTGCTGCCCCTGCCCCCAGCACCCCTGCATGGCTGGCCGGCCCTGCACCAGTAACTGTTCGCAGCTGAGACACAACCCAGGGAGCACCAGCCATCGTAGCCACAGCGCTGCAGCAGTGAACACGGCCACCGCCATTACCCGAGTCCAGAACTTCTCTGTCTTCCCAACTCCAAACTCTGTCCCCATGAAACGCCAGCTCCCCACCCTTCCCCACACCACCACCCCACTTGCTGCCTGAGAGAGCCGACTGCTCCCGGATCTCTCGAGTGGAACCATGCTGTCTTTGTCCTTTTGTACCTGGCTGATGTCCCTCAGTACCATGCTCTCAGTGGTAGCCTGCGTCTGCCTTTCCTTCCTTGTGATGGCTGCACAATACTCCGTTATTTGCCCAGGCCACAGTTTACTCATCCACCCAAGAATGCGAATAACCCTGCCATGAAGCCAGGGTGTCCCCCTCCCTCCCCCCATGGGCCCCACTTTCAGCCCTTGTGCATCTGCCAGACCCCTATGGTCACGCGTCATGAAGCACCGCCTTGCCATGTTCACGGGGTCCGGTACCGCCACGTGGGAGCATTCAGTCTGTGTCCTGGCCAGCTCTTGTTGTTGCCTGTGTCTGCTAGCCGCGCCGCCCTGGTGGTGGGAGGGGGAAATGTGTTTCAGGACACGCGTGCTTTCGTGCATGAAGGTGTGAGTGACCAAATTTAGCGTACACAGAGCCATATTTCCAGTTTTTCTTTCCCTTTACCCATGCAACGCAGAGATAATGCATCCATATGGCACAAAAAGATCCGTACACTGTGACGATGGCCCCTCCCCGTCCCAGAGGCCACAGTGGTGAGCGGTTTGCCTGGTCTTTCTAGAACTTACCTGCTTTTCACATTGCCTCATGCAGCGTGGCTTTCCACTCCCTGCCTTGTGCACCCAGTCTGGACCCTGGAGAAGGCTCGATTTGGGGAACGTGGTGACTAGTGAGCCCCAAGAGAGGCGGTGGTCTTACGGTGGGGGGGTGCCGCTCCAGCTTGTGAGGGTCAGGCCAGCCCCAGGCCTGTGTGGCACAGCTTGCTGCCAGCACCCTGGCTGGTGCCCCTTCCAGAGCAGTTCTGCCGACACAGCCATCCACAGCCGGCCGCAGAGCTTGGCTGGGGCTGGGTCACCGCCTCTGGGAGACAGGCACGGCGGAACTGTGGGCCCAGGGCAGAGGGCCTGAATGGCAGCAGCTGCAGGAAGCAAGCGGCCACAGCGGGCAGGGCGGCCACGGCGGGCAGGGCGGCCATGGCGGCCACGGTGGGCAGGGCGGGCAGGGACGCCACGGCGGACAGGGCGGCCCGTGGCGGCCATGGCGGGCAGGGCGGGCAGGGCGGCCCACGGCAGGCAGGGAGGCCACGGCGGGCAGGGCGGCCAAGGCGGGCAGGGCGGGCAGGGAGGCCACGGCGGGCAGGGCGGCCCGTTGTGGCCATGGCGGCCACGGTGGGCAGGGCGGGCAGGGTGGCCATGGTGGGCAGGGCGGGCAGGGAGGCCACGGCGGGCAGAGCGGCCCGTGGCGGCCACGGCGGGCAGGGTGGCCACGGCGGGCAGGGAGGCCCGCGGCAGGCAGGGTGGCCCGCGGCTATGGTTCTGGTGCCTCTGCAGAGGAAAAAAAATGTGTGTGGCGACTCTGGCCCCCAGCCTGGGACCTCACACCCCTTGACATCTAAGCCACAGAAGAATGGGCTGTGGTGTGGTTTGGTGGTACAGTGCAAGCCTGGAGACCACAGGGAAGGGGGGGAGGGAGGGGAGCAGGAGGTGAAAGAAAGGTCAAAATGCAAATTTTAAGCCTCAGTCTATAATCCCAGCTATTTAGGAGGCTGAGGCTGGAGGATCACTTGTGCTCAGGAGTTCGAGCCCCCCCCCCCCCACGTTCTCTGTCATTTGGGTGCATGCTGAGTTTTCCAGGACTGCAACTACACTGGTGGTCAGGAATCACACATAGGGACATCTGTGTTCTTCCAAGAGCAGCATGTCACCAGGGGCAGGGCTCTCCTGGGACCAGAGCTGCCGGCCTTGTGCCCTGTACCCTGCGCCCTGTGGGACAGGCGCACTCACGACTCACACTGGAGCCCTGCGGGATGGGCCTGCTCACGACTCACACACCTGCGCCCTGCGGGATGGGCCTGCTCACGACTCACACACCTGCGCCCTGCGGGATGGGCCTGCTCACCATTCACACACCTGCGCCCTGCGGGATGGGCCTGCTCACCATTCACACACCTGCGCCCTGCGGGATGGGCCTGCTCACCATACACACACCTGCGCCCTGCGGGATGGGCCTGCTCACGACTCACACACCTGCGCCCTGCGGGATGGGCCTGCTCACCATTCACACACCTGCGCCCTGCGGGATGGGCCTGCTCACGACTCACACACCTGCGCCCTGCGGGATGGGCCTGCTCACCATTCACACACCAGAGCCCTGCGGGATGGGCCTGCTCACCATTCACACACCAGAGCCCTGCGGGATGGGCCTGCTCACCATTCACACACCTGCGCCCTGCGGGATGGGCCTGCTCATGACTCACACACCTGCGCCCTGCGGGATGGGCCTGCTCACCATTCACACACCTGCGCCCTGCGGGATGGGCCTGCTCACGACTCACACACCTGTGCCCTGCGGGATGGGCCTGCTCACCATTCACACACCTGCGCCCTGCGGGATGGGCCTGCTCACGACTCACACACCTGTGCCCTGCGGGATGGGCCTGCTCACCATTCACACACCTGTGCCCTGCGGGATGGGCCTGCTCACCATTCACACACCTGCGCCCTGCGGGATGGGCCTGCTCACGACTCACACACCTGTGCCCTGCGGGATGGGCCTGCTCACCATTCACACACCTGAGCCCTGCGGGATGGGCCTGCTCACCATTCACACACCTGCGCCCTGCAGGATGGGCCTGCTCATGACTCACACACCTGCGCCCTGCGGGATGGGCCTGCTCACCATTCACACACCTGCGCCCTGCGGGATGGGCCTGCTCATGACTCACACACCTGTGCCCTGCGGGATGGGCCTGCTCATGACTCACACACCTGCGCCCTGCGGGATGGGCCTGCTCATGACTCACACACCTGCGCCCTGCGGGATGGGCCTGCTCACCATTCACACACCTGCGCCCTGCGGGATGGGCCTGCTCATGACTCACACACCTGTGCCCTGCGGGATGGGCCTGCTCATGACTCACACACCTGCGCCCTGCGGGATGGGCCTGCTCACCATTCACACACCTGCGCCCTGCAGGATGGGCCTGCTCACCATTCACACACCTGTGCCCTGCGGGATGGGCCTGCTCACCATACACACACCTGCGCCCTGCGGGATGGGCCTGCTCACCATTCACACACCTGAGCCCTGCGGGATGGGCCTGCTCACCATTCACACACCTGCGCCCTGCGGGATGGGCCTGCTCATGACTCACACACCTGCGCCCTGCGGGATGGGCCTGCTCACCATTCACACACTTGCTGGGGTTTTTTTGTTTGTTTTTGTTTTTGTCAGTCATGGGGCCTGAACTCTGGGCCTGGGCGCTGTCCCTCAGCTCTTCAGATCAAGGCTAGTGCTCTACCACTTGAGCCACAATGCCACTTCCAGTTTTCTGGTGGTTCATTGGAGATTAGAGTCTCTTGGAGCCAGGCGCTGGTGGCTCATGCCTGTCATCCTAGCTACTCAGGAGGCTGAGATCTGAGGATCGCGGTTCAAAGCCAGCCCAGGCAGGAGAGACCATGAGACTCCTATCTCCAATAAACCACCAGAAAACCGGAAGTGGCGCTGTAGCTCAAGTGGTAGAGTGCTCGCCTTGAGCTGAAGAGCTGAGGGACAGCGCCCAGGCCCAGAGTTCAAGCCCCACGACCAACAACAACAACAAAAAAAGAGTCTCTTGGACTTTCCGTTGCCTTGTTTTTTTTTGGTCTTTTGTAGCTTCATATGTCTTTTTTTTTTTAACCAGGGCTGAGAACTGAACCCAGGGCCTTGCGCACGTCAGGCGGGCACCCTTCCGCTGGGCTAAACCCCCAGCCCCTCTCTTGGACTTTCCTGCCCAGGCTGGCTTTGAACTGTGATCCTCAGGTCTCAGCCTCCTGAGTAGCTAGGATGACAGGCGGGAGCCACTGGCTCTTTCTGTTGTTCAGCTTTTCTCTGTGGTAGAGGACAAACCGCTGGCTTCACTGTGTGGGTGGAGACAGGTGAGGCCGCTAATGCCCTCACTGCAGAGCAGAGATGGCGCCACGTGACGTCTGGGGCATAAAGCAGGGCTTCACCCGCCACCGGTGTCTGGTGTCTCGTACCTTCATCCCAGCTACTCAGGAAGCTGAGATCTGAGGATCATCCTTAAAAGCCAGCCTGGGCAGGCTTTTATCTCTAATTAACCACCAAAAGGCCGTGACTCAAATGGTAGGGTAGCTCAAAATAGTAGAATGTCAGCCTTGAACAAAAAAGCCAAAGGACGGCGCTCAGGCCCTGAATTCAAGTCCCAGTTTTGGTATGCGCACATACACACACACACACACACACAAACACACACACACACACACACACACACACACACACACAGACACAAGTTGCTGAGTCCTGATGACTGAGACAAGGCAGCCCATGACCTCCCCGTCTCAGTCCTCCCTCCAGCTGGGCCTCTGGTCATGACCTGTAGCCCTTTCCTTCCTGACTTCTTGACTTCCATCTAGGGCTGACCCCCACTGGGACTCAGCCTCCCCCAATGTGGTGCAGAGCCCTTGGGGGACCGGTGGTGGGTTGATCCCTGGCTG
This sequence comes from Dipodomys merriami, assembly GCF_024711535.1. NCBI lineage: Eukaryota > Metazoa > Chordata > Mammalia > Rodentia > Heteromyidae > Dipodomys > Dipodomys merriami. The sequence goes on from NW_027202427.1 coordinate 3,424,272, forward strand.
TCTGGAAGGCCTGCTCTGCCGGCGGCCATGGCAGACCTGGCTGCCAGACAGGGTCTGTTAGCTCCCTCCCAGAAGGAGGCCCAGTCCCCGCCTCCCCCCAGGCCCAGCAGGTGGCCTCGGTTGCCATTTAACATAGTGAAGATGCAGCCCCATGCCCTCGCCTGCCCCCGCCCCCAGTCACCGCCAGCAGGCAGCAGGGCAGAGACAAACTGAGCCTTCCTGCAATGCATTTTGAAGACAGAAATGGAAACGAGGTAGCTCCAACCCGAGGAGCCAGGGCTTCTGGTGACGTCCTTGGGCAAATTGCTTTTTCGGTACAGACAGAGGCAGGGCCAGGCCTGTGAGTCGGGGCAGGGCTAAGGCTGAGCAGGACAGAGGCTGGGCAGGGCTGAGGCTGGGCAGGACAGAGGCTGGGCAGGGCTAAGGCTGAGCAGGACGGCGGCTGGGCAGGGCTGAGGCTGGGCAGGACAGAGGCTGGGCAGGGCTAAGGCTGAGCAGGACGGAGGCTGGGCAGGGCTGAGGCTGGGCAGGACAGAGAGGCTCAGCAGGATGGAGGCTGGGAAGGACGGAGACTCAGCAGGATGGAGGCTGGGCAGGGCTAAGGCTGAGCAGGACAGAGACTCAGCAGGATGGAGGCTTGGCAGGGCTGAGGCCCAGCAGGATGGAGGCTGGGCAGGGCTGAGGCTGGGCAGGATAGAGGCTGGGCAGGGCTGAGGCTGAGCAGGACGGAGGCTGAGCAGGATGGAGGCTTGGCAGGATGGAGGCTGGGCAGGGTGGAGGCTCAGCAGGATGGAGGCTGGGCAGGATAGAGGCTGGGCAGGATGAAGCTGGGCAGGAGGGAGGCTGGGCAGGGCGGAGGCTGGGCAGGGCTGAGGCTGGGCAGGACGGAGGCTCAGCAGGAGGGAGGCTGGGCAGGGCGGAGGCTGGGCAGGGTGGAGGCTAGGCAGGAGGGAGGCTGGGCAGGGCTGAGGCTGGGCAGGATGGAGGCTGGGCAGGGCAGAGGCTGGGCAGGGCGGAGGCTCGGCAGGAGGGAGGCTGGGCAGGACGGAAGCTGGGCAGGGCTGAGGCTGGGCAGGGTGGAGGCTGGGCTGATGGAGGCTCCAGAGCCAGGATGGGCGTGGTGTTGGCCCAGGTTTCGTGGGCACATGGTAGCCTGAGTCCTCAGCCTTCCCTCCTCTCTTGTCTTGAGGGTGCCCTTGGGGCTGGGCTGGGCTGAAGATGCCTCGTGTGGCCATCGGAGGGCAGGGAGTCCTGAGAAGCAGCCCCAGAGCCTGGGCCTGGGGCCTGAGCACGTCACGTGTCACGTTATGTTTGCTCGGCTCTAAAGGGCCTGGTGTCCACTGAGAGGCCGAAGCCTCGGGACACCCCCCCATCCCCAGGCCGGCTCAGCACCTGACGCCCCAGTGCTGCGCACCCAGACGCCACCTGGGACACACAACACCGCACACCTGGTGCCGGGGGTCTTGGGGCCCGGGAGGGGCCTTGCTGTCTCCAAGGCAGGGCAGTGCCCTGGGGGTCCCGGGTGAGGTCGGGGCTGGGACTGTCTGGTACTCTTGAGCCCTGGGGAGGATGCGCCCTCCATCCCCCAGTGAGGACAGACGCCCTGGCTGCTGCCCACAGCCACCAGCCTGGTGGGGGCCGGAGCCACCCAGCGCCTGCCAGGGCTACTACCATCTGCTGGGAGAAGGCTTTGCCTTCCAAGCCACGAGCAGATGTGTGGGGGACAAAGCCTGCTGCCGTGCCATCTTGCGCCCCAAAATAGAAGCCCCCTGCTGGCTGGCAGCCTTGGACTGGATCTCTCCTTCTCCTCCTCCTTCTCTTCTCCTCCTTCTCTTGCCTGGTCTGGGCTTAGGTGATAGCCTCCTGTTTATCCAGAGACAAGTATGCCCAGGCACCGGGGCCTGAGGACTCGGAGCGCCCGGAGCCCGGCTCCTCCGCCTGGGCACTTCCCTCTGCAGACAGTGCAGCCGGTCTCCCACGCCGCCACGGGCCTGCAGGCTGGACACTCTGCCCACCCTCTCATTCCTTCTGAACGCTAAGGATGAATCCGTTATTCAGGAGTTAGGTTCCTGTCTCTCCCTTCCCTATTTCTCCCTACTTTATCCTGCTATACTAAAGTAAATCCTCACTGAATCTTCTAAGAAAATTAGGATTAAGTTGGGGAATGTGTCTGTCTGCGTTCGGGGGGACCCCAGGAAGGGTGCTCATCCGGGTGAGTGCCTCTGGGTTTGGATCAGTACCAGGCTGGCTGGAGATTGACCTGGGCAGAGGGCAGGGGACAGAGCCCAGGAACAGGCCCACGGCTGGGCAGGGCAGCCTTCTTACCCGAGGAGAGGCCTTGGGAGGTCAGATGGGACTCAGAAGCCCAAGCTTCCTGTTGTTTTGAGAATCTGGGCCATTCTGTGGCAAAGGTCTGATGCTGGACACTGGGGAGGCTGAAGGCCTGGCAGGCCCCGTGAGCTTGCAGCACCAGCCTGCAGCTGTGCGTGGAGGGCTCTGCGTGAGGGCTGTGCATGGAGCTGTGTGGAGAGCTCTGCATGGAGCTGTGTGTGGGGGGCTCTGTGTGGAGCCGTGCATAGGGCTGTGCATGGAGCTGTGTGGAGAGCTCTGCATGGAGCCGTGCGTGGAGGGCTCTGCGTGAGGGCTGTGCATGGAGCTGTGTGGAGAGCTCTGCATGGAGCTGTGCATGGGGGGCTCTGTGTGGAGCCGTGCGTGGAGCCGTGCGTGGAGGGTTCTGCGTAGAGCTCTGTGTGGAGCCGTGCGTGGAGCCGTGCGTGGAGGGCTCTGCATGGAGCTGTGCATGGGGGGCTCTGTGTGGAGCTGTGCATAGGGCTGTGCATGGAGCTGTGTGGAGAGCTCTGCATGGAGCTGTGCGTGGGGGGCTCTGTGTGGAGCTGTGCATAGGGCTGTGCATGGAGCTGTGTGGAGAGCTCTGCATGGAGCTGTGCATGGGGGGCTCTGTGTGGAGCCGTGCATAGGGCTGTGCATGGAGCTGTGTGGAGAGCTCTGCATGGAGCTGTGCGTGGGGGGCTCTGTGTGGAGCCGTGCATAGGGCTGTGCATGGAGCTGTGTGGAGAGCTCTGCATGGAGCCGTGCGTGGAGGGCTCTGCGTGAGGGCTGTGCATGGAGCTGTGTGGAGAGCTCTGCATGGAGCTGTGCATGGGGGGCTCTGTGTGGAGCCGTGCGTGGAGCCGTGCGTGGAGGGTTCTGCGTAGAGCTCTGTGTGGAGCCGTGCGTGGAGCCGTGCGTGGAGGGCTCTGCATGGAGCTGTGCATGGGGGGCTCTGTGTGGAGCTGTGCATAGGGCTGTGCATGGAGCTGTGTGGAGAGCTCTGCATGGAGCTGTGCGTGGGGGGCTCTGTGTGGAGCCGTGCATAGAGCCATGCGTGGAGGGTTCTGCGTAGAGCTCTGTGTGGAGCCGTGCGTGGAGGGCTCTGCATGGAGCTTGTGCGTGGAGGACTCTGTGGAGCCATGCATGGAGCCACTCTGCGTAGAACTGTGTGGAGCCGTGCATGGAGCTGTGCATGGAGGGCTCTGCATGGAACTGTGCATAGAGCCGTGGGGGGTTCTGCGTGGAGCTGTGTGTGGAGCCGTGGGGGGGTTCTGCGTGGAGCCGTGCGTGGAGCGCTCTGCGTGGAGCCATGCGTGGAGCTGTGTGTGGAGAGCTCTGCGTGGAGTTCCCTGCCCCCAGGCCCTGCCCCTCCCCGCCTGGCTGTGCCTGAGGGACCGTGGCATCTGTCCTCGGTGGGTTGGGCTGGAATGACACTGCAGCCCGGGCACAGGACACATGGCCACCGGGCCTCACGCGGTGTCACCAGCCCAGAAGGGGCCACGCAGGCTTTGAACTCTGCATTCTCGGCTGCTTCGTGCGGGTCCCGGCCGGGTGAGAAGAGGTCGGGGTCACGGCGGTGCTTCCGGCAGCCGGGCTGCGTCCAGCGCGTGCCCGTCCCGAAAGCTCGGCCCGCCCTTGCCCCACCCCGCGCCGTGCTGGGGCTGCTGCTTCCGGGTGTCGGCTTTCGCCAGGGTCCATGTGTGGCGCTCTCCTGGGCCCGTGCTGGGCTTTCCATTCCCAAGAGGCCTTGCTTCCTGTGCCAGCCGGGAGCCCTGCGCTGCTGTGCCCACCTCGCCCGGGGGCTAGTGTGTGTGCTGCACCCTTCCCACAGGCGTGTGCGCGGCCGCACGGGGTGCCCGCCCTCACGGGACGCGTGGTGCGCAGCCGCACGGGGTGCCCGCCCTCACGGGACGCGTGGTGCGCAGCCGCGCGGGGTGCCCGCCCTCACGGGACGTGTGGTGCGCAGCCGCGCGGGGTGCCCGCCCTCACGGGACGCGTGGTGCGCAGCCGCGCGGGGTGCCCGCCCTCATGGGACCGTGGTGTGCACGGGGTGCCCGCCCTCACGCATTGTGTGCGCACATGGGCGTGGCAGTCCCACCCTCACCCGTGGTCAACCACTGCTCCAAAATACTACGTGGAAAGATCCAGGAATAGCTGGTTTGTAGGTTATAAGCAACTGTCATTGTGATTGTTTCAGTGTGTGGCAGCTGCTCCCTTGGCGCCCCCGGTTGACCCGTGCAGCAGCACGGTAAAGCGGGCATGCCCGGGCCTCGTGCCACTGGCTCTGAGCCTCCGCTGGGGGCCTCGCCCTGGCCCTGGGAGGGCTCGCGGGGGCCGGGTGTGAGTGGGCACCGCACGGCCGCCGGGTCGATGGGGACTTGAAGGTAGCTGTTTCTCGGGACAGACTTCCTGTGGTGCAGGTGGAAACTGAGGCCAAGCAGGGTCTGGATGCCCGCAGTCTCACTGCGGGGCCCGGCTCTCCCAAACCCCTCTGTCCAGGGACCCTCCCGGAGGCGAATGGGCTTTTCCAGACTCCGCAGGGCGGAGGGTGTGGAGGTCAGCCAGGAGAGTCGCCTCCTGTGCCTGGGTAGGAGACCCGGGCTGTCCATGACCCACAGCGGGGCCAGCAGGAGGCCCGGGCTGTCCATGACCCACAGCGGGGCCAGCAGGAGGCCCGGGCTGTCCATGACCCACAGTGGGGCCAGCAGGAGGCCCGGGCTGTCCATGACCCACAGCGGGGCCAGCAGGAGGCCCGGGCTGTCCGTGACCCACAGCGGGGACAGCAGGAGACCCGGGCTGTCCATGACCCACAGCGGGGCCAGCAGGAGGCCCGGGCTGTCCGGGACCCACAGCGGGGACAGCAGGAGGCCCGGGCTGTCCATGACCCACAGCGGGGCCAGCAGGAGGCCCGGGCTGTCCATGACCCACAGCGGGGCCAGCAGGAGGCCCGGGCTGTCCGGGACCCACAGCGGGGCCAGCAGGAGGCCCGGGCTGTCTGTGACCCACAGCGGGGCCAGCAGGAGGCCCGGGCTGTCCATGACCCACAGCAGGGCCAGCAGGAGGCCCGGGCTGTCCGGGACCCACAGCGGGGACAGCCCCCACGGGCTTCTCCCGGGGAGGCCTGGGGTGGGGGGAGGGGAATATGGGCAGGACCAAGGGCGAGGTGCCCCACGCCCATTCTCTGAGATGGGAAGGTGAGCCCCACAGTACAGCTGCAGAAATGGGCTTAGGTGCCCTGGCGGGTGTGGGGTGGGCGCTACCTGACAGTGCCGGAGCCCCAGCTCGGGTGAGGCCGCAGCAGGACCCCTGGTGACGGGGGGCAGCAGCCACCGTGCCAGGGAGCCCCGGGGCGGGGCGGGGTGGGGAGGTCTGGCCTCCGGGCTTTGCAGCTGGCACAGACATGGGGGGGGAGCAGGGAGGAGCGCCAGTCAGAACGTTGCCCCCCCATTTCCTCCCTTCTGCCCCAGAGAAACTGCCGGAACCCCGAGAAAAGGCGAACCCTGGCTGGGAGGGGTTGGTCCAGCTGTCAGGCGGCGTCTGTCTGTGCACACTCAGAGCCGGGAACATACCTCCACCCAGCGCCGCACTGCCAGGAACACCTCCTAAAGGAGCAGCCGCTGCACAGAGCCCCATTGAGCTGCGCCGCAGCCTCAGCCCGGCTGACCTGGGGACCGGGGGCAGCCCAGGCAAGCCCAGCGCCGCCCCCCAGGGCTCCTTCGCTGGCAGAGGGCCCGCGGGAGGGCTCCACACGTGACCCCAGCACGTGGGCAGGGATGGGGGGTGTGTGTGCCCTTTCTGTCCCCCAGGGTCCTGCTGTGGCTTCTCAGTGATGCTCCGTGTGGCATTTGGTGTTTAACCACAGGGAGGGGACGAGCTGTCGGGCTCTGCGCCGTCCTGCCCCTTTGGAAAACAGAGGCAAATTCCAGACCCACAGATCCGAAGGCCTGGCCACCAAAACACAGGCGCATTGCCTTCCGCGAACTTTGTGAAAACCCAGTATGCCTCCCCCAGGTCCAGTATACCTCCCAGTATACAAGGAAACGCAGAGCGTGTTCACACCAAGCCCGTGCACGGGGCATTGAGCGTCATTCCCGCTCCCTCCACCCGGCCTGCAGAGCGTGTTCACACCAAGCCCGTGCACACAGCATTGAGCGTCATTCCCGCTCCCTCCACCCGGCCTGCAGAGCGTGTTCACACCAAGCCCGTGCACGGGGCATTGAGCGTCATTCCCGCTCCCTCCACCCGGCCTGCAGGTCCGACCCGGCCTGGATGCCCCCTGCGCTAGGTAACGCATGCTGAGAGAAAGGTTGATGCTCAGAGTGTTGAGATTTGGGCAGGAGGCAGGACAGGGCATCGAGGCCGTGCTCGTGGCAGAGTAGACCACTCCCCTCACTGCCAGGAAGCAAGGACCCACAGCCCCCTTCAAGGATGGTCAGTGACCTACAGCCTTCTACTCACCCTGCCCCCCAGGTCCTACCACCTCTTAATCAATTCCCCCCAAGGCTCTGCGGGGGAGTTCACCCTCCAAACTATCCCTGCCCCTTTGGGAGTGAGTGCTCAAACACACTGCCGTGCGCCCCTCTCCCGGAACACTACTCAGCAATCAGCAGGAGTGCGCATGGCCAGGGGTGAGCTGAGTAAATCTTGAGGGAATTGGGGTAGTGAACAAAGCCAAGTCACACGCCGCCCGCCCTGGTGCCGCTCTCTCTGGAAGCCATGTTGGGGTGGGCCGGGGCTGTGGGTGGCATGGAGGCCCAGGAGGGCGCTCCGTGTGGACGGGCTGTGGTGGGGTCACGTGAAGCTGCTGGCGTGACAGGTCACACTCAGAGGTCTGAGTATGCGCCCTGGTGGGCGTGTCCTTGTCCTGGTGTGGGTGGCACCATAGCTGTGGCAGTCTTACCAGGTGGGTGGCCCCCCGCATGCTTTGTGGGAGATACCTGGGAATCTGGGGTCGTTTCAGAGAGGCTGAAAGTCTGATGCAAGATGTCAAGGCCTGGGAGCAACTCCTGGAACCCCGACTTCACTGGATCTGGTCAGAGTCCCAGTGTCCACACTTGGCAGGGGGAAACTGAGGCCAGAGAGGGGAAGGGACATGTTCCCAAGGAAGATGAGGATGGCCGGCTCCATCAGAGCCTGGGGCTGGGGCCCTTCCTGCTGCTCAGGCGGGGCCTGAGGCCTGTGCTGTTCTGTAGGAGAATGTCATGCTGTGTTCATGTCCACTCAACAAAGGACGTGCCACCACATACAGCGCACACGGAATCACTACCCACACTACCAGCACCCAGACCCCAGTACGCTGTGCCTCGTCCCCCAACCCCCCGGCCCCCACCATGCCCTCCCCCCACCGCCATGCCTCCCCCCGCCCCCGCCATGCCCTCCCCCCACCGCCATGCCCTCCCCCGCCATGCCTCCCCCCACCCCCGCCATGCCTCCCCCCGCCCCCGCCATGCCCTCCCCCCACCGCCATGCCTCCCCCCGCCCCCGCCATGCCCTCCCCCCACCCCCGCCATGCCCTCCCCACCCCCACCATGCCTCCCCCCACCCCCGCCATGCCCTCCCCCCACCGCCATGCCTCCCCCCACCCCCGCCATGCCTCCCCCGCCATGCCCTCCCCCGCCATGCCCTCCCCCCGCCATGCCCTCCCCCCGCCATGCCCTCCCCACCCCCGCCATGCCTCCCCCCACCCCCGCCATGCCTCCCCCCACCCCCGCCATGCCCTCCCCCCGCCATGCCTCCCCCCACCCCCGCCATGCCCTCTCCCCGCCATGCCTCCCCCCACCCCCGCCATGCCCTCCCCCCGCCATGCCTCCCCCCACCCCCGCCATGCCTCCCCCCGCCCCCGCCATGCCCTCCCCCCACCCCCGCCATGCCTCCCCCCACCCCCGCCATGCCTCCCCCCACCCCCGCCATGCCCTCCCCCCACCCCCGCCATGCCTCCCCCCACCCCCGCCATGCCTCCCCCCACCCCCGCCATGCCCTCCCCCCACCCCCGCCATGCCCTCCCCCCACCCCCGCCATGCCCTCCCCCCGCCCCCGCCATGCCCTCCCCCCGCCCCCGCCATGCCTCCCCCCACCCCCGCCATGCCCTCCCCCCGCCCCCGCCATGCCTCCCCCCACCCCCGCCATGCCTCCCCCCACCCCCGCCATGCCTCCCCCCGCCATGCCCTCCCCCCACCCCCGCCATGCCTCCCCCCGCCATGCCCTCCCCCCACCCCCGCCATGCCTCCCCCCACCGCCATGCCTCCCCCCGCCCCCGCCATGCCTCCCCCCACCCCCGCCATGCCCTCCCCGCCCCCGCCATGCCTCCCCCCACCGCCATGCCTCCCCCCACCCCCGCCATGCCTCCCCCCACCCCCGCCATGCCCTCCCCCCGCCCCCGCCATGCCCTCCCCCCGCCCCCGCCATGCCCTCCCCCCACCATGCCTCCCCCCACCATGCCTCCCCCCACCATGCCTCCCCCCACCCCCGCCATGCCTCCCCCCGCCATGCCTCCCCCCGCCCCCGCCATGCCCTCCCATCCCCGCCATGCCCTCCCCCCATCCCCGCCATGCCCCCCCGCCATGCCCTCCCCCCGCCATGCCCTCCCCCCCGCCATGCCCTCCCCCCGCCATGCCCTCCCCCCCACCATGCCCTCCCCCCCGCCATGCCCTCCCCCCGCCATGCCCTCCCCCCCGCCATGCCCTCCCCCCGCCATGCCCTCCCCCCCGCCATGCCCTCCCCCCGCCATGCCCTCCCCCCCACCATGCCCTCCCCCCCGCCATGCCCTCCCCCCCGCCATGCCCTCCCCCCGCCATGCCCTCCCCCCCGCCATGCCCTCCCCCCACCCCCACCATGCCCTCCCCCCCGCCATGCCCTCCCCCCCGCCATGCCCTCCCCCCCGCCATGCCCTCCCCCCCGCCATGCCCTCCCCCCCGCCATGCCCCCCCTGCCATGCCCTCCCCAGCTCCGGCCTTCTTAGCAGAGGCCTGCACTCCAAGGAAGCTGCCTCCCCAAGCCACAGAGAGGATGGCCAGAACGGCAGCCATGGGCTGTTTGTCTCCCCGCTAGGTCCCTGCCCCGCTGGCCAGCTCTGCCCAGGCCTGGGCACCTAGGAGGAAGAAGTGGCGTAGCTATGGGCACGGGCTGGGAGCCTTCAGTAAGACTGGGCGCTGCCAGGCAGGTGCTGCGTCTCCCGGCCTTCGCCTCCCATAGCCAGCCCACGAGCCCGTGCGGGGATGTAGAGCCGACGTGTTGGTGGACACGGCGTCACGTTTCTGCTTTATTTGTGGGCGGTGGGGTTGTGTGCTCATTGTATACGCCCCACGTAACCCGGGCTGTACTGCGTGGCGCACACACCTCCGGAGTCCAGGGCCTGGCCCTGCTCTGGTCCTGTAATGCGTCACGCTCTTCGATCTTTCTCCCAAATATGTGGAACCCGTGTGGCACAGAGAGGGCCCACCAGCTGCTCCCGTGGCAGGGCTACGGTGGCACCGCTGGAGCGGAAGTGTGGCCGTGGGCTTCGGAGCTCTGGTTCATGCTTAGTGCTGCAGGCTTTAGGGGGCACGTGAGTCTGCGTGCACAGGACAGCATTTGTGGGGTTTTCCTCGTGGTGGCCTCGGAGGACGGGGAGTTCGCTGCTCGGGACCCCTGCAGGGCTGGCACTGGCTGCGTGTGCAGGAATGCTGGCTGGGGGCTCTGCATGCCCTCTTGGCCTTTCCTGCCAGGCCTTGCTGTGCCTGTGCGGGAGGCGCAGGGGCAGGACCAGTCAGGGGCCGGGCTGGGCTCTGCTCACAGAGGCTGCTGCCCAGCGGCTCAGGCCACCGAGCCTCCAAGGGAGCAGAGACGTAGGTGGGGGGAGGTGAGGAGGCCAGCATGGGGTGTGGAGCTGGGCGTGTGGCAGGGCAGAGCTGGCCTGTGTGTCCCCTACCTGTGCCCCCAGACAGTCCCTCTGTTCATGCTGTGTTCCCTGGTTGGAAACTATTGCTCATGAGGCAAGCCTCTGCAGACCAGGGACCCCTGAGGGACAGGTGGCAGAGTGCTAAGGCTCACCAAGTGCTTACCACTTAGGGACCACGCAGAAAGCTACCGCCGTCAGCAGAAAAGGAAGGAGAGGAGGGAGAGAGGAAGGGAAGGAGGAGGGAATCTGCTGGGGTTGAGAGAAAGAAAGAGATTGAAGGAGCTGGGAAGGTGGGTCCGTGGTAGAGTGCTTGCCTCATATGCATGAGGCCCTGGGTTTGATTCCTCAGCACCACATAAGCAGAAAAAACCGGAAGGGGTGCTGTGGCTCAAGTGGTAGAGCGCTAGCCTTGAGCTGAAGAGCTGAGGGACAGTGCCCAGGCTCAGAGTTCAGGCCCCACAACCAACCCACACACAGAAAGACAGAAAGAAATTGAAATGTGGTATGTAAGTAGGGTTTTTTTGTTGTTTTTGTCAGTCGTGGGGCTTGAACTCTGGTCCTGGCCGCTGTCCCTCAGCTCTTCAGCTCAAGGCTAGTGCTTTACCACTTGAGCCATAGCACTACTTCCAGTTTTCTAAGTGGTTTATTGGACATAAGACTCTCATGGACTTTTCCTGCCCTGGCTGGCTTTGAACCATGATCCTCAGATCTCAGCCTCCTGAGTAGCTAGGATGACAGGCGTGAGCCACCGGCGCCCAGCTGTAAGTGGTGTGAACAGGATTTGTTTCTGGATAAAGAGCTGAGGGTGGCACGTGTGCCAAGGATGGCCCTGTCAAGGTGGTCGTGAGGCCCTGTGCATCATAAGGCTCAGAGGTTTGAGGAAATGGTTGGCACAGCACCTGGCGTGGGATGGCTCCCTGCCTCTGGTGAGGAAGTTGCCACATTTGTGCCGTGGCCAGAGCAGGGCCCTGCGCCGCACAGCATGGCCAGGGAAGCCAGCACGGAACGTGGCGTCCGTGGCATCATACCATGCTGTGATTTCCTGCTGTGTCTGTGCTGAGAGCCCGGGACACCCTCTGGTCAGTGTCTGTCCCCAGCAGGGGCTCCCAGGTGGGCAGGGACAGACTGTTTTAGGGAGCCAGCTCCCAGCCAGCGGGGAGGCCCCAGCCAGCCCAGCTGGGATGTGGGGGGAGCTCATGTCCAATTCTGCCAGGTCACTGCCTGCCCTCGTGAGGGGTGATGTTCATTGTGGCTGCTCCCTTCTTACAAATGGGGAAACTGAGCCAGGAAGAATGTGCCCCCGACCCCATGACCGCCTCCGGAAAGCTGGGGTGTAATCCAGGCCAGGCCACACCCCCTTACAACAGCCAAAACGTGACCAAAGGAACGGAGCTGGGCCCAGCTCTCAGGGTCCAGGGCTGCACATGGTGGTCTCGGGCAAGGGCGGGGCTCTGGCTCCTGCGGGAGGTGGGTGGGTGGAGCCTGTGGGCGTGGCCATCCCTGGTCACACGCTCTGGGGTAGGGGGCGGCTCAGCTGTGGGACGTGTTTGTGTACATGAGGCTCAGGACTCCATTCCCTGTACCCAACCCCCAAATATCCTAGCCCGAGTGCTGTTTGAGCCTGCCTAGGTGCGTCATCTCCCGAGCCTGTTTCCCATCTGTGGCCAAGGGCCCATGACTGCCGGCCGGCCCTGTCTGGGGACCGTCAGGACTCACGGGGAGGTAAAGCACATGGTTTCTTGCTGGGGGAGGGGTCGTACCCAGAGCTGTTCAGATGCCCGGACCCATTCTCGGGCCGGAGCTGGTGGCACCAAGGGCTCCTTGTGTGGGCTGTCCTTAACCCTGTCTCGCTTTTGCCACCCAGGAGCTCCCTGGAGACCGGAAGCAGCCTCTCCACCGACTGTTACAGGTACTGTCTCTCCTCCGTCCTCCCTAGCCCCGGGACACTGGGCAGGGCTTTCTGTCTATGCTGGGTTGGGGCAGCAGGCACCATGGGGACAAATCTGAGCCCCCCGCCCCCCCAAAGCCCAAACATACCACGGACATGACCCCTGAGCAGGTGCAGACACGAGGCCCAGCCCAGGCAGTGCCGGGCTGCTGCTGAGGGCCAGGCTGTGCAGATAGTTGCTGCAGGATGCAAAGCTGGGGTCCCGGGGGTGAGGCTGTGGCCCTTGGTTCCCATGACAACCAAGGCCGAGGTGCAGGGAGATGCTGAGGGCTGGGGGCTGGCCGTGAGCCTGTACCCGGGCAGTGAGGCCCCGCCCTGTGTCTGTCTTGGGTTCCCTGCCTTTACCTAAAAGGACTGGACTGTATCAGGGGCGTCTTGGTGGGAGGGGGAGTCAGCAGACCTTTGCTCTCATTGGGCAAGTCCTGGGAGCTGGGTGGCTTCCGGTGTGGGGTCCCTGCGTGGCGGGTGCCAGGGGTCCCTGCGTGGTGGTTATCTGTGTGGCGGGTGCCGTGGTCCCTGCGTGGCAGGCGTTGTGTGGTGGTTGTCTGCGTGGCAGGTGCCGTGGTCCCTGCGTGGCAGGCAGCTGCGTGGTGGGTGCCGTGGTCCCTGCGTGGCAGGCATCTGCGTGGTGGGCATCTGCGTGGCAGGTGCCGTGGTCCCTGCGTGGCAGGCGTTGTGTGGTGGTTGTCTGCGTGGCAGGTGCCGTGGTCCCTGCGTGGCAGGCATCTGCGTGGTGGGCATCTGCGTGGTAGGTGCCGTGGTCCCTGCGTGGCAGGCGTCTGCGTGGTGGGCATCTGCGTGGCGGGTGTCTGCGTGGCTGGTGCTGGTCCCTGCGTGGCTGCAGAGTGTGCACGAGGCAGGCAGGGTGTCTGCACGGCCAACCCAGGTCAGTGGACGTGGACCACCTTCCACCTGGAGGGCATGTGGGCCACTCTCGGGGAGGGAGCGAGCCGCACCCCCATGGGCCTTCGTCCCCGGCCAGCATGGCCTGGGCACGCTCCGGGGTGGGAACAGAGAGCCGGCAGGCGCCTGTGCCTTGCGCCCTGTGCACAGGGCGCACATCTTGGCATGACTGTGTAATGACCGTGTAATGCCCGCGGCGGGCTTACTGATGAAAACTACTGCCCTCACCCTGGCCCAGCCGGCCAGGCCCACACCAGCCTCAGTCCCAGGCCCTGCGTCCTTCCTGCCACTGGCTGCCAGAGCCCTCTGGAGCCCCAACCCGAGCTCTGGCTGACCCCCACCCCCAGGAGCAGAGCTCCCACGCCCCACACATCACAACCTGCTCTGTAGCCCACCCCCGCCCGCCCTTCCTCCCACATGGGCCCCAGGCCCCACCCCGACACACCCATGTTCACACTCCCTCGGGACACACGCGTGATCACACTCACAGGCCGGCCTTGGGCTTCCCTGGCGGGGAGCTGGGCCAGGGAGTGGGCTTGAAGAAACCCCAGGGGCTGCTGAGCCATGGGCAGCCTGGCCCATCCACACTGCCAGCTGGACCTGCTCCGGGACAGGCCCGGAAAGCTCTGGAACGGGGGGCAGTAGAACAAAGGGGCCCTCTGTTCTGGGCGTGTGGGGGCGGGGGGCTGGGCCAAGTACCCCACTCACCGCAGTGTGCCCGCCCAGTTCGGTCAGCAGGGCCGGCTCCGGAACTGGGCAGGGAGCACGGGGGGCAGCCGGAGGCCGTGCCCTTCGCTCCCCTAGGGGTAGCGGGGTGGGAGCGGAGCTGTGGGTGCCTCGCATCCCGGCCCCACCCCGGCCCCCACGGCCTCTCTGCGTCCAGGCGGGCACCGTGGGCGCTGCGGCCAGGCCTGCCGCTCTGCCGGCGCTGTGAGCAGGGGCCAGCCAGAGGAGGCACTGCGGCCCTGTTTTTTAGTACAGTGTGCCGGGTGGTAACAAGGGCTCAGAAGGAATCGAGAGGCATGGGAAGAGAGCGGGGAGCACCCTCTGAGGGCACACTATTTAACCAAGCCTGGAAGAGGAGGGTCCAAGCATCCACCTGCCTTCTGGGAGCAGCCAGTACGAAGGTCCTGAGGTGGAGGGTGCTGGGCACCTCCAGAAGCCAGGATCTGCCCGTGTGCGCTCACTCGCGTGAGCTCCCCCAGCCCGCACAGGGCGGCACGCTCAGCACTCCCATTTCATGGATGAAGACAATGGAAAACCAGACACTGAAGGAACTTTGCACTAGCCCCCAGAGGACCCAGCCCCCCCCCCCCCCGCCGTCTGCTGCTGCCCCCCTCTCACACCCCCACCTACCCTTTGAGGGGCCCTGGGGGAGGGGCCTGGCCAGCCCCGCCCTCTCCCAGAAGCCTGAGAACACTGAGACAAAGGTCGCAGCCAGTACTGGCTGCTTTTCAAAGGCACAGCCAGCTTCCCGGCCACCCCGCCGTGAGGGGGAAACTAATGTCCTCCAGCCCACAGTCATCTCCCTGGGCCGCCACCCCCACTTCCATCAGCCTCACTAGGAAGCCAGGCCTCATTAATGATATGGGCGGCCCCTACCCCACATGCCTGGAAGCCCTTGCCGGCCAGCCGGCCAGCCAGCATGGCCGGAGCGCCCTTCCCGGCCCCGGGCTGGCACCGCTGCCGGCCGGCGGGGTCTTTGTCATGTGCTCGGGCTGTGATCCCTGCATGTGTGCCACCCTAAGTGCTCACAGCGCCCCGCTGTGGCATCCAGACGTGTCCATCGGTGTCGCGCGCTCCCTGGGCCCGGAGGCCCTGCTTTAGAAGCACTGTCCTCCTGAGACATGGGGAACCTCCCGAGGCGGAGACCTTTCCTTTGCAGTCTCGTCTCTGGCTCCCTGCGCCGGGCCGTGACCGGGGCCAGGCTTGGGCTCCCCGCCCTGCCCCTTGCCAGCCCAGCCCAGGACGCACAGGGTCCAGGCTCTGCTGTGGTGTTGGGTCTCATCTGAGGACCTGATACCGGGTCCCTGGGCTCTGAGCTCTCGGGTGTAGAGGGGAGGGGAGGCCCCCAGGGAAAGTGGGGTGTGACCGCCACTCCACACAGGAAGAGCACACCTCTGCACAGAAGCGAGCACTCGTGCACACAAGGCCTGGAGTCACCAGACAGGAGAGCGGGGGTGCCTAGAGACCCTCCAGTCTCAGGTTCCCTGGGCCCCAGCCTCCACCACACAGGACAGCAGTGGCCATGGGCCGCCCTGGAGCGAGTGGGGCTGGTCCTCCCCTGGGGTGCTCCCAGGGGTCGGGGAGGCCGGCAGACAGCCCGGCCCAGGCAGGGCCTTCCCAGGCACGCACATGCGGGGGAGAGGCTGGGCCTCTCCAGCTAGGTCCCAGGGAAGCCCTGAGGGGTGACTGCAGGGTTGGGTCTCTTGAAACCCACACAGGGTCCTGAGGGCATGGGTGGCTGGGGTCAGAGGCCGCGGTCATCTGGGAGCGCCAGGCAGGAGTTGGCTTTGACTGAGCAGTCATGGAAGGCATGGGGCTGAGGTGAGGTTAAGCTCCCCATCCAGGAGATGGGGGGACAGGGCTGTGCTCCCCTCCTCCCTTGTGGCTGCTGTAGGCATGGCCCGGGGCCCCTCTGCTCCCCTCCCCCCCTCTGCCAGGGGACAATGCCCTTGGTTGCCATCCCCTGCAGCCCAGCCTCCTCCCTCTCCCCTCCCTCCTAGCCACGGGAGTCCCCTCCTGGCAGCCAATGAGCAGCTGTCATGGAGGTTCCATTTTAGATTTTATCGATGTGTCCCTGTTGCCCGGGCAACTGTGCTGGCGGCTCCGTCAGTCTCTCTTGCCCGCCTTTCAGAGCCGTGCTGCTCCCACCGCAGGCTCCCTGGGTGGCTACGTGGCAAGTTTCCTTGCTTGCGGGCCAGGGGTGGGGGGGATTCCACCACACGTAATTTCTCTGGCAAGGACGGCGTTTGTCTGCCTTGTACCCCCCTCTTCCCTGCTGCTCCCGGGACTCTCCGAGCCGTAGGTCCCTCCGTCCAGGCCGGCGGGGGCATCTCGCACAGGTGCCGGCCGGGTCACGGGGACCCAGGGTCTGTTTAGACAAGCAGACTCGAAGAGCTCTCTGCACCAGGAGCCCCCGGCCCCAGGATGCCGGACGGGGGGCCCACGCAGCTCGGCACAGGCAGACACACTTCTGTTTGCTATGGGGCCGCCCCGGGGAGCCCCCCGGAGCACCAGCCACCAGAGAGAGCAGCGGCGTGAGCGGGCCTGGGCGGCGAGCGAGGAGCGCAGCGCGTGAACGCCGGGCTTTTGTGCTGCTGCTCTTTGTATTGGAGGCGTGCACTGGGGAGCGGCGCCGGCCAGAGCTGGGCCATGTGAGCGGGGCGACGTGGCGGGGACCGGACTGCGCAGCTTGAGTGGCCGGGCCTCCGCCTCCCAGGTGCCCCTCTGGCCACTGGAGACGGGAAGGTGAAAATGCTCAAGTTCAAGGCCTTTTGCCTGGATTACTGGCAGTTCCTATGTCTGCAGCCCCTGCATGGGGCCTATAAAAGGTAAGCGGATGCTGGGCTCGCGTGATGGGAGCTGGAGTGAAAGTTCACCCAAAGTCTGCCCAACTGCAGGCTTCCGGTCTCCATGTGGCTCTCTGCCTCTGGCCGCTGGTGCGAGTGTTTTCTAGAAGTCTGCTTTGGTTGGTTTTGTAACTCCACTCGGCGCGCCCCTCCCGCCAGCCCACACTGGATAGGTTTTGTGCATAGAAGATGCGTTTGGCTGCGGGGCTGGCAAGGCGGGCAGGGGCTCTGGGGCTGGAGGTCAGGATCGGAGGACCAACGGCCAGCCGCTCACCCGCTGTGGGGCCCTGGGCCGCCCACGTTCTCTTGCTGAGCGCCCAGCTTCCCCATCTTTGGCCCCGAGGGCATGGCGTGGGACTGTGGACTGTTCCCCCGAGTGACAGGGGCTGCAGGGTGAAGACACTGGGCACCATGCACACGCGTGCAAGCCCGCGTGTAGGAGAGCGTTGGCTGCTTGCTGTGGCTCGGAGCAGGCGGGTCGGTGGGGCCTGCGAGGACACATCCCCTGGCCTGGGAATCGGCTTTCCCCGATTCCACGCGGTGGAGTTGCCGCCCTTAGCCGTGAGCAGCCCTGGGGAAGCGGGAGCCGCTCTTTCCTCCCGCAGACGCTCTGGAGGGCATGGAGGTGGCACCGCAGTGCAGGAAGTCCCCACGCGTGGGCGAGCGCCAGGGAGCGAAGCCACGCTGTGTGCGGCGAGGCCTGTCGTAGCAGTGCGGGGTGTGCACAGCGCCCCGCGGGGAGCCCTGGCCCCAGGGCTGTGTGGAGCCCCAGACGCCGCCTCTGCTGGCCTAGGTGAGCGCTACACGCCCCACCATTGGGCCCCAGGTGGAAGTGGGATAGGCCCTGAGGCCCAGTCCAGGCTGTGTGGCCCTGGGATTTGAACTCAGATCTCCCCAGCTCCAAGATAGACTCTCATGTCCACAGCTTCAAGCATGCCCGTGCCAGAGTCCTGGGGCACTGGCATGGGATCAGCTGGACAGGCGTGTTAATGGTTGGAGCCCTAGCAGGGCGGGGCGGGGGTGCTGGGTTGAGATGAGGCAGGCTGTAGACAGAAGGGGCGGCAGCCATGTGGGAAAGAGCTAAGCCTGGGCGGGTAGGTGTCAGGAGCCGCCAGGCAGCGCGCACGGCTCGGTCCATGGTCAGTGTGGGGGCCTCCCGGGCCAGCAGATGCCAGGCCAGCTCCTGAGGTCCGAAGGCAAGAAGCCATGCCCATGCCCGGGCCTCTGCCCAGCTGCCGAGGCAAGTTCTTATTTGACCACATGATCCTTTCTCAAGCCCAGAGAGTGGCCTGTTCCTCAGGGAGCCTCCACCCAGGAGGGGCCCTCTACCCATGAGAGGCTCCACCCACAAGGGGCTCCACCCACGAGGGCCCCCCACCCAGCAGCTCGGAGAGGTCAGGCCGCGGTAGAGGTGCCGGGAGGTGGAGGAGGCCATCTGGGAAAAGTCCGGGAAGGCTTCCTGCCAGAGAGGACATCAGAGCTGTGTCCAACTGAAGTGCTGGATTTTTCCAGAAGGGCAGAGATTGCAGGCGCCATCGCTGCATGAGCTGGGAGGGAGGGAGGACCTGCCTGACGTGGCTTAGGACAGTCCACAGCGCGGCTGAGTGACGGGTGGGGGCGGGGGGTCAGTGAGGAGCAGGTGCTGTCGCCAGGTGCTGACCCTGTGCCCCCCGCAGTGCTGGTGCTGTGAACACCCCACTTTTAGGTGACAGATGTGAGGGATGGGAGCAGTAACTTAGCCAAGTTGCACGCCGCTCAGGGCAGCATCAACCTATTAGAATGAGCGAGTCACGGCGTGGGGGGGGGTGGAGGCCATGAGGGCAAAGGTGGATGGTCCGCGCTGGCCAAGGATGCCCAGGCGCGCCCCGCCTCTTCCTCCTCTGTAACGGTGGGGTGGTTGCTAGGTGGTGAAGACTTGGGATACAGTCAGTAACCCCCCCCCCCCGACCAGAGCATTCCCTCCCTGCCTCTGTGCCGGCCCTGGGGAGTGGAGAGGGGACACTGAGCCCCCCACCGCCAGTGGGAGCCGCGGACGGGATGGGACAGCTGGGGACACCTCGCTCAGCGGGCGCGGCCGCTGCCCCCCGAGCCTGGGCATGGGGCCGCGTCGCCATGCTCCCCAAACTTCAGGAGTGTGGGAAGGGTGTCTTGTAGACAATGCGTAATTAAGCTCTTCTAAACACAGGGTGTGCCAAGCTCTCTGGAAGCTGTTAATTATTCTTCATTAGTGATCTTAAATTAATGTCAAATAATCCTGGGGCTACGCCAGCAACCAAGACCGGGGAGGAGAAAAGGGAAAAAGTGTGTGCAGAGCCTCTGCCTCGAGAGCGATGTTCTGGGGGACAGCAAGCCTCCCCCCAAGTCCTGGGTCTCAGGTGTCTTCCCTAGTGCGGTACAGCAGGTGCAGAGGCAGCGTGGGGTACACGCGGGGCTCAGCTCCAGAAGTGGAGTGTTCCACCTGCCCCGCGGCCCTGTTCCACCTGCCCTGCGGCCCTGTCCCCTGCAGCCCTGTCCCCCCCACCCCCAGCCCCGTTCCCCGGGCCCCACGCTCCTATCCCACCCTCCTCCCAGGCTGAGCCTCCACAGAACCTCCAGTTCGCTCTTTCCAGGCACATTTCTGTAACTTTGCTCACACAGAGGGTCGGGTGGTTTATTTCATCCATTCATCGATTGGCTCAGTCATTTCTTGTAGGATAGAGGGTGAAAGCAGAGCCGCAGCCCAGCCCAGTCCCCTCCGGCTGCCCCCTCGGAGTCAGATGGCAGGTGTGCGGCACTGGCACTCCGGGTGTAGAACATGTTCTATTGTGAAATTCAGCTTTTGTTTTGAGCTGGAGCATCAGCACATGCCCAGGCTGCCTGCGAGCTCCTGCCTTAGTCCTGGACCGGCTGTGGCTACACACAGGTGCCATAGAGCCCAGCCTAGTCCGCCAGGTGACTCGTGTGAAAGTGAGCAGCTAGGTGGCATTAAACATGCCCATGTTGTTACAGTCACCAGCAGAGCCCATGGCGCCGCCTGGCCCCCACCCGGCACCCACCCGGCCGCTGTGTCTCAGGGCTTGTGACGCTTCCTCCCTTGTCCTGGCTGAAACACTGTCCAGCTCTTCCTCTGGCCCCGGCCAGTGTTGGACACATGAGCATGTACACATGCACATGTGCATGCATGTACACACACACACACACACACACACACACACACACACACGCACACTACCGCCAGCACGGCCGCCTGTCACTGTGAAATCACGCTGCTTTCCGCCGTCCGTGTCTCCCTGCTCTGACATAGCGTGCGTAATGTCTCTCAGGCTCATCTGCATTGTAGCCTGGGTGAGAATTTCCTTCTGTTTTTGTTTTTGTTATAGCTAAATCATATTCTCTTTTTTGTGCCCTGCGTGCTTGCTTATCTGCTCAGCTGTGAACAGACCTGGGTTTTCCCTCCTCCTGGGTATTGTGACTAATACTATAACGAATGTGGGCGTGAGGATAGCTCTGTGGAATGGGACGTGCTTTGTTGTGTTTTAAGTTTTCGTTCTCACTTTAATTCTTAGGCAGGAGGCAGTCAGGATGTCCTGCCCTGGTCCCAGGGGAGGGGCTTGGGGTCTCCACCTCCTACCCAGGAGTGGCAGCGATGGTCTTGGAAATAGTCTGCCTACTGACGGGGTCTGCCCTCTGTCTGACCCCGAGCCTGAGCAGAGAGGGGCCCGGGAGGCACCGGACAGCTGCGAGGCATCTGGGATGGTTGGCACTCGTGAGTGGCAGGAGGAGGTAAGGGGCTTGGAGAAGCCGGTCTGCAGTGGACCAAACCCATCTCGAGCCAAACCCAGCCCAGGTTTAGGAAGAGGAACTGGTGTCCCTCTGTGGGGCAGGGACAGCCTGGCCTCCAGCAGCGTCCAGAGAGCACGATGGGGGGGGGCCTGCAGCGCGCCCTTCCTCCCCAGCGCCCTCCTTCCCCTGGCAGCAGAGGCGGGAGCTGGGCTCAGTTGGTGCAGATCTGCAGTGGACACGGGGCGTCACTAGGTTCCCAGCACCGCACGCGCTCACTGCTTGTGGGCTTTGCCCACTGAGCGGGTGAGAGGGCCAGGCGGCCATCCGTGGAGTGTGACTCTGCTCCAGAGACCCCGCTGGTGCAGAGGAGGGAAAGCGAGGCCATTCCCTCCTGTTGGCTGCTGCAGGCCGGCCTGGCATCTCCCCCAACTTCCTATGTCAGATTCATAGCCCCTGCTCCTTGGAACGGACTTTGTGTAGAAACTGGATCTTTGGAAGCCATTAAGGTGAAATAAGATGATGAGGGTAGACTCGAACTCAGCTCCTGAGCTGATGTTAGAGCGCAGGCGTGGGGATGTGCTGTGATGTGGCTGTGCGTGTCCTCAGGACGGGGCCTGAGGTGACCAGTGGTCAGGTCACATCATCCACAAGACATGTTGGTGAGCGGTCCTGGGGAGGGGTCGTTTGTCCTTGTATGGCAGGCTCCATTTTGGCCCCATGCTGCTGTCCCAGCTGCCTGTCCACACCCTGCAGGTCAGCACTGTCCCCTCCCCCTCACTGCAAGGTGCTCTGCTCTGGAGACCACCCTGGGGACACTGTCCATCTGGATATCTGGATGTCCTGGGCTCAGCCAGCGCTGTGAATGAGACGGGAGAAGCAGTTTAGGGAGCTGGTGTTAATGTCCTGATTTGAAGCCCTGTCGATGGTATCAGAGAACGGGTACTCTTGACACTCTCAAAGAGTATGCGTGCGTGCGTGCGTGCGGTGTGACAGAGCCAGGGGCTCCAGCGTGACTGGATGCACACTGTCCTCTGCCCCTCCCCCTCCCTGTGGTCTGCACTGAGCCCCGTTTACAGACGAGCAGAAGTCAACCCCACGCCTGCCCAGGGCCCTGTAGGGCCCGCTGCCCCTCCCAGACCTGCCTCCCTCGGCCTCCTTACCCTGCGGGTCCTGCCACTGTCCCGTCCCTCACACCACCCCCTTTTGTGTTCTTTTTCCCACCCAGAGCATTTGTGTGGGTCCCGTCTGCACCCCGGTTTGCAAACACCAGCTCAGTGAGCCTTCATCCATCTCCGTCTCTCCTGCCCCGCCCCCATCCCCTGGTCCCGTGCCAAGCTCACGGTGGGTGTGCAATGGTACTGAGTCAGTCTCAGGTCCGAAGCCCAGGGTCTTGTTCATCCCGGCTTTTCCAGTCGCCTGGGACGGCCCCCCTGCCCTCCTGGGAGCCTCCGTTTCTCCCTTGCACCTAGCAATACAGCTGCCCGCTTGTGTGGGGCTGGCACGGTGAGTTGCCTTCCCAGCCCTCCCTGCCACCCTGCCGGGCCTGTCCCGCGCCCACCGCGCCCAAAGCCACACACAGGCGGCAAGCACGGTGCCCGGCCTGCCCTGTGGGCGGTGCCACACGCAGGTGGCCCTTGGGGACCTCCATCGAGCTCCTCTCCCAGGCTTCTTTGTCACCGAGGCCGAGGCAGGCCAGAAGTGCCTTTGGCAGGAAACAGTATCTTCGTGAAACTGAGAAGCATTGTCTTGTTTTCATGGTAACCTTCTACTCACGGCTAGTATACGCGTTTTCCACTGGAGGGGAAGAGAGGGGGAAATAACGTTTCTTTTTAAAGTAAATGTACCAGCCTGAGGGCTTGCTTTTTGTGCCTTGCTTTTAACTTCATTGTTGGGAATCTGAGGCCCTTGGTGGGCATGGCTAGAAAGGAGGCTCCCAGTGGGCCGTGGGCCCCACCTGCTTCCTGGATCGCGTGCATGCTGGACGCTGCCCGCCTGCCCGCCTGCCCGGCGTGTGTCCCTGTGGGCTCCGGCGTCTCCTCGCAGGGCTCTCGTTTGGCCCCACGCAGTGGCTTCATGTCCGCAGTCCCTTTCCCTGCCGTGTGTGTGTGCTGCCCCCGGCCTTCAGCTGGTGCGCAGGGGGTATCTGGCTGGTGGTGACCAACGGGGCGGCTCTTACAGAGCCTTCTGCCTCCCGCTGTCAGTCTCGGGGCCAGCTGTCTGAGCTGGGTGGCTTTGGGGAAGTGTGAAGGGAGTGGTTGGCTGAGAGAGAGCTGGAGCCGGCGCTGGCGCTGGCGCTGGCGCTGTGGGAGCCCCTGTGGAGGGTGCAGCGTGGACTGGGCAGCCTGGGCCCTGGGGGCAGGGAGGCTGGCGAGGTGGAGGACTGGGGTCCTCACCAGTCCTCGCAGAAGGGGCCTTGTGCGCACCATGGACACACAGATACACAGACACACAGATCAAGGAGCGGGGTCCCATCTGAGCTCCCTGACTGCACGGGGCCCAGGAGTCTGGATCCAGGGTCAAAACCTTTAGGCCTCTCAGCATGGAGAGCAGCTTCTCCCCTTTGCCCAAGAGGAAGC
This sequence comes from Dipodomys merriami, assembly GCF_024711535.1. Lineage (NCBI taxonomy): Eukaryota > Metazoa > Chordata > Mammalia > Rodentia > Heteromyidae > Dipodomys > Dipodomys merriami. Next base: position 3,447,240 of record NW_027202427.1, read on the forward strand.
TGAGGAGTGGCCGATCCGTGGCCACAGAGGTCAGGTTAGGTTAGATGCTGAGAAGGACTTCCCTGCTAGGCTGGAAAACCATGTTGCATGGTGCTGTGAGCAAAGTTTTTTGGAGCAGAATCACGCAGGCTCAGTGCCTGGCTCCGCCTTCTCTGATCCGCATCACCTTGGCCTGTCTGCCGACCCCCCTTCACCTTCGTGGTTCAGGAGACAGAGGGTGGCGGCCTCAGGACGATGGTCCATCACACCGAGAGTGCCCAGCGCCCCGGCTGGGTCCTCAGGCTGATGGTCTCCCCGGCCTGGGGGGCTGCAAAAACTGCCACACCCAGAAAACCCAGACCCGTGGCGGGGTGGCCCGCACGCTCAGCCCTGCCAGCTCCCCGCCCCCTTGGTTCTTCTAGTGTTGACAAACCCCAGGAGAGGCAGAGAGCGGTGTGGGTCCTCCCTGGCCTGTGCACCTTGGCAGTGCAGAAAGGCTGTGGGCCCGAGCCCAGACCCCTGGTCCGAGGCCTGCTCTGTCCTCACTCTGTGAATGGAGGCTAAGTCACTTGTTCTCTCTGAGCCTCCATTTCTGCATCTCTTAGGCTGGGGCCTCAGTGCTGTGTTGTGTGGCTTCCCTGGCTGCAAGGTCTGGACTTGAACACGAGGGTCAGTGGTGCTCTCCGCACACAGGGGGCCCAGGACGGCTGTCCCGCTGGCTGACCGTGGATGTCTGTTCCCACCTCCTCCGGCTGAGCCAGGCCACCCACCGCGGGCGCTCAGTGCTGGAGTCCGCGCAGGGCTGCCGTCTGGGAAAGATGCTCAGGGGCTGCTGCCCTCGGGTCCCAGCAGATCTGCCTGAGGCCGGCTGATTGGCAGGGCCGGGATGGCAGGCGGACTCTGGCCCCTAGCCACCCTCCCCGCTCCCACGTCCCTCCTCCTCCCACATCCACGTCTACCCGCCAGGGCCCATTCCCGCTTGGGGCCTCAGTGTCCCCGGCCGGCAAAGCAGGAGGCAGAGGGAGCAAGTGAGAGAGTGTGTCCACCCGCCTGGCTTCCCTGTGGGGAGGGTGGGAGGGAGGCCGCCCCGGGGAATCGGCTTAGAGCAGTTGGGGCCACGGGGTCCCAGCAGCCTGCTGCTCCCAGGGCTCTGGAGGTAGTGCTCGAGTGTGCGCAGTGTGGATGGTGGGTGCAGTAGAGGCAGAGGGGAGCGCGGGAGCAGGCGGGGGAGGGCTGCATCAGGCAGGCCTGAGGCCGGACGAAGGCTGCAGGTGCTGACCGCCGTCCCGGCTGGTCCTCCGCCCCCTCGAGTGCGCAGTCTCCGGCTGTGTGCTTCCCGGAGGTCAAGGGCACGGCACGGATGGAGCCTCTTCCTGGCCGGTGGCGGTGACCTCGTCCCCCATGGCCGTGTCAGTCAGAGCGCTGAGGTGGGGAGCCAGCATTCAGCACACAATGCACGCCGCACACCTGCCCGCCGCACACCTGCCCGCCGCACACCTGCCCGCCGCACACCTGCCCGCCTCACATGGCCCGCACACCACGCACCACCTGCACACCACACACCACACCACCCACACACCGTACACCACCCACACACCACACACCACACACCACACACCACACACCACACACCACCCACACACCACCCACACACCACACACCACCCACACACCACACACCACCCACCACACACCGCACACCACCCACACACCACACACCACACACCACACACCGCACACCACCCACCACACACCACCCGCACACCGCCCACCGCCTCTCCCCGCCTTGCTCTGTGGCCCCCGTGTCCTGGGGTAGGGACAGTTCTGGCCGAGCCCCTCTTTAGGCCGCAGCGGGTCCGTCGAGCCCACCCTCCGTCCCAGCCGCCCAGGGTCGATGACAGAGGCCGCCCGCATCCGCAGCCAGCCCTGTGCTCTCCCGCCAAGATGGTGGGCCTTCTTGCTGCCCCTTGTCAGAGGGGCGCGCGGAGGCTCAGGGTAGCCGTGAGGCGCTGTGGAGAGGGGTCTGAGGCAGATGGGAGCCAGCCCGTCGCCCAGGGCAGGCCACCGTGAGGTGGCAAAGGCCGCTGGCGGGGGCCACAGGCGCGGTGCTGCGCCCGCAGCTCGGGGTCACAGGACACACGCAGCTTGGGCGTGGAGAGCTTGTGTTTGCCTGAGAATCTGCATCCCAGCATTGGGAGAACCTGGGGAGAATGCTACCCTCTCCCTTGGGGCCACCCCAGGGCGCTGTGCTGTGACAGCCCCGGCAGGGGCGGCGGGGGAGGGGTTGGGGTCCTGCCCCGCTGGCCAGCAGGCCTGGGAGATGGGGGATGGACCCACCGTTCTGTGGCCCCCCTGAGTCCTCTGTGTCCCCCTCCCCCCGGGCCGTGCCCACCGCTCCCACCTGAGAACCTCATGAGGCCAGGGGAACCCAGGAGTTCACGGCTTGCCTGGGACTCCGTTTCCCATCTGTGAAGTGGGGCCAACGGGATGCTATTGGAAAGTCAAAAGAACCGCAAGGAGGGGCAAAGGGAGCCCCGGGCCTCAGGAGCCTCTGGTGACAAGGGTCCCCGGACTCGGACCAGGGAGGTTTCTGTCCAGCCTTACCTGGAGAGGCTGTCCGCTGTCTGAGACACCTTTGGAGTCAAAGAGCCACTTGCCCTCTCTACCCGTGCTTGCCCTGAACGGTGTCGGTGTGCGACGGGGGCGAGGTAATGGCGTCCCTGGTGCCGGCCTGAGGCGGAGTGTCCGCTGCAGAGGGGAGGCCCGGGAGCCATGGGGATGCCAGCCTGACGCCCGGCATGGGCAGCACAGGGCAGCGAGCTGGACACCAACGCTGACAGGGAGGCCAGGAGGTGCTGAGAAGGATGTGGGAGGGTGGGGGGGGCAGCGGGGAGGCCGGGCAGGGCACGTGTGCCGCGGAGAGCTCCCGGGCTGGCCGGTGGGTTCCTGGGGGCCGCATGTGCTCAGTGGGCGGGGCCTTTGTAGAGAGCCATCCTGTGTGGAGGGCCAAGTCCTGTCCCCACGTCTGACAGAGCAGTGGGGACCAGTCTGGGATCTGAGGTGGATCCCATTAGCACAGGCGGAACTGGGACCTGGGGACCAAACGAGGTGTGACAATATGCAGGTGACACTCGGGTGAGCCAGGTTTCCGGGGTACAGGCGTTCTCTGGGCCGCCGGGCCGGCACGGTGCCCGGGGCCCAGCCGGATGCCGGGCTCAGGCACCTGGCCTTCGAGGGCCATGAGGGGGGCATTGACCTGCCCCCTGAGTCACTGTCCCTGGAGACCCTGCGTGGGAAGCCCCAGCTGCCGGCCCTGGGCTGGGCCTGGGCGCAGCTGTGCTGTGGGCGGGGCTCCAGCTGGGCCCCCGGGCTGCCTGGCCGGAGGCTGTGCGAGCCGGTCTGGAAGGGCAGGCAGGTGCTCCCCTTCAACACTGGTCCTTAGGACCAGGCCGTTCTCCCGGTCCTAGGTCTAGTGCCCGGGCTGATGGAGCTTTAGTGCCTCCATTTCCACCTGTGGGTTGTGAAGCCGCTGTGCGCTGCGTCGTGGGGCTGCTGGAATCACTGGGTGGGACTGTGGCGCGCCTGTCCCCTGGCCCGAGACTCTTGGCGCCTTCTGAGCTCATAGAGGGCGGAGCGGAGCCAGTGGCCGCGGAGCGAGGCCAGCCGGCCCACACGAGGCCTTCAGAGCCTGGGACCCCCCCCCCCACCCCCCGGGAGTGCTGCTGACTTATCTTATTTGTTTCCCATCCAAGCTCTGTCCTGGAGTTCTGTCCTGTCTGCTGCTCCGCGGCTCCTCTAGGGCGGTGGGCAGGCCCCGGCTGGGCTGTGGCTGCGGGGTGGTGTCGGGTTCAGTTCTCTGGGGAGCTGGGGGAGGATGTGGGCTGGCCCTGGCCTCCCTCGTCCCACCCAGCCCGAGCCAGGGCAGACCCTGGGCCCCTGAGCCAGCTTTCCATCACAGGAGGCCGCCCCCCGTGGCCAGCCCGCCCGCCCCGTGACTCACAGCTCCCGGGCCTGGGCCACCGCTGCCTCTTAGCAGACGGGGGCAGCCGCAGGTTGTGCTGAAGCCACTGGCTGCTTGGGGCGCTCGCTCGCTCGCTGGCTCAGTCGGGTCCGGGGTGGCCAGCGTTGTCTCCACCGCCGTCTGGCTTGGGGACCTTTCCTGTGGCGTCGCCATGGAGAAAGAAGTCACCTGATTGCTGGAGGTTAGAGCCAGCCCCTGACCTGTGGGAGCAGCCACTCCCCGCCAGGCATGAAGGGCGACGGGGCCGTGTGGAGCCTCATGTGGAAGTACTGTGTCTCCGTGCGGACGCTCAGGTACGGGTGTGTGGAGGCTGGGCAGGGCTGAGCAGGCCGGCCCTTGCACCCTCGGGGGAAGCTGGAGGGGGAAGGAGCGTGGTAGGGGTGTGCTGGTGGTCGCCAGGCCCACCGGGGTGGGAGGCTTCCCTCCCAGACAGCCGGGGCTGGGCCGGCCGCGGCAGCCCAGCGTGAGATCTCAGCCCTGCCCTTGGCCTCTCTAAGCCTGTGGGGTGCTCACACCACTCCTGGGGCACAGCGGAGTGAGCCTCCGTGTGCCTGTGGACACGGCCACCAGTGACCCCAGGGTGCGCCAGCCCACCAGGTTCGTCCCCGGTGGTGATTGCTCTCGAGGTGTGTGGCGTGCCTGGAATCGGGTGCCAGACCAGCCGGGTTCGGCCCGTGTGGTGATGCTTTGGGCTGAGAGCTATGCCAGGGGCCACGGCATTCACGTGGAGATGGAGTGTGGTGGCAGACGTGAGGCCCAGCCCACCCACACCCAATAAGTGTCAGCGGTGACCCCCCTCATCCTGCTTCTTTCGCCCGGGGGGGGGGGCGATGCCTGCCTGGGCCCGGCCTGGGGAGGGGGTGTCTGGAGAGGGGGCGTCCTGGGCGGGGCGGGGCTTTGGAGCTCCCAGTGTTGTACTTGGAGGAGATTTTTACAACAGTCTGCTTTCCTTCCACTCCCTGCTCCCCAAACTATATACGCTCCCCTCCCTGCCCTCCTCCCTCCCCTTTTTCCTCCTACTTCCCCCGCCTTCCTCCCTCCCTCTCCTCCCCCTCTAGATTTCCTCATTCTTTCCTTTTTTCCATCCTTTCTTCTCATAGTATTGTGGTAGCCTATAGGAAAAACCTACAGTAAAACAAAAACCACCAGGACCATATTCAGAATAGGATGCCATGACAGAGGAGGAGGAAGAAGAGGGGGAGGAGGAGGAGGAGGAGGAGGTGATGAAGACAGAACAGAGGTGCACTGAAGCCACCCGAGCTTCCCCACCGCCCAAGGGAAAGGGAGAGAGCGCCAACCCAGGTCATCCCACTTTAATTAGCGCAGCAGTGACAGCAGCCACTGGTGTCTGTCAGCGACAGTGTGTGGGGTCCCGGGACGGTGGCTTGGGCTGGACAGGTTTGGGCAGCCTGCAGCCGTGGGACCCAGGTTCTCTGGGGGTGCCATCGGCTGTGGGAACAGAGAGGCTGAGGTGCCCTGGAGGGAGGCAGAGGCTGCGGCTCGGCGGGCCGGGCCCCAGGCAGGGCTGCAGCGAATGCCTGCGGTCCCGAGGTTTCCGGGGATGGGCGCTGGGAAGGCGCAGCTGTTTACAGGATGCGGCATGTTCCCGGAGGACCTGCTGTGGCCTTCTGCAGTCTTCGGGCCGCCCTAGAGAGGAACAGCACGGATCCTCAGAGTCCGCAGGCCTCTGTCAGGCCTCTGTGTCCCTGGGCACAGGATGGGTGCACAGCTGCCTGGCAGGTCCAGGCCCCTGCTGCCAGGGGCAGGCAGCTGGGTGGGAGCCGGCACTGTCCTGGGCCCCGGGTCTGCCCATCCTTGGCACGCTGAGGGCCAGGTGGCCCCTGCTCGGTGGGCAGGGCGGGCCTGCAGTCACTCTCCCCGCGCCCGCCCGTTTTCGTGGGGCCCCAGAACAAATGAGCACCCCCTCCCTGAGCCAGAGAGAGGGGCGGGTGGCTGGCCGAGTCAGCATGGGCCGCTCTGCCCGAGGCCTGAATCAGCAGATCGGCAGGCGGGCGGGGCGGGCGGCCTGGGACGGGTGAGCGAGGGCTTCTGCGGGACAGCACATACTTTTCCTCTTGCGTCTTCCCGCCATCCACAGAGCACACAGCCCCCGGCCCGGCGCAGCATCTGGTAAAGTACGAGTGTCTGTGCCGTCGCCGCCAGCCCTGGCTCTGGGCCAGGAGGCTCACGAGGGCCGCCCGAGCCGGCTGAGGCTCCAGAGCCCGGGCTGGGTCTTGCAGGGGGGCCGCACTGGCTCCAGGCCGTGTGGACGGAGCAGCCGGGGCTGTGAGCGGCACGCCCTGGTCACGCAGCTAGACCTCAGGGATCGCGGAGTGGCGTGCCCTGCCCTGGGCCGGGGGGCGGCAGAGGCAGAGCGAGGAAGAGGAAGAACTGGGGCTTGGAGGAGGGCTGACCTGAGGTCCAACCCGCTTCGTGTGAAGGGCTCTGGAGGCTTGGTGAGAAGGTTCTGGAAGCCTGGCTGCCTGCTGGAGGAGGTGTGTGGCTGTTTTCAAGTCAGGCCGTCCCCAGGTCTGTTTCCTCCCTGTGAGCTTGCACGATGACACACTCGTCCTCAGAGCTGATGGGACCCAGCGAACGCCAGGCGGGGCCGTCCCTTCGCTGTGCGCCCGCCTGCCCAGGCCTCCGCAGCCTCCCGCCAGCCAGGCCGGAGAGAAGCGCTCCACAGCCAGGCCCGGGGCCTGGTGGGCTGTGTCCTTGTCTTGGTGGACGGGCAGTCCCAGGCCACTCGGGCTCGGGGTGCTGCCGGCTCAGCTGAAGACCCCCCCTCCCAGCCGGGCGGCGGCGGCGGCCGCAGGGGCCAGCAGCTGGCAGTGAGGCTCAGAGAGCGTCGGGGCAACCGCTGACACTTAGCCACCTGGTGCCCCCTGGAGAGGCCCCGAGCCCGCCAGCCCCGCGGGCGCCTGCCCTGGAAGGAAGAGCCCTGCTCCCAGAACGAGCGCCCCATTCCCAGCAAGCCTGCAGACCCCGCCCCGCCCCTCCGCACCCGAGCCCCGGCCTCAGACTCCGGAGCAGAGCCAGACCAGCCTCCCCCCTCGGGCACCGCCCCGCGGGCACACGCCTTCCCGGGGGGCCACTCTTCCTTTCCCTGGGGCCCCCCCTGCAGCCCCCACCCCTCCGCAGCCTGCTCCCCACTCAGGCTGCGTTGCCTTTACTTTTGGCTTAATCCACATCGACCAGTTGTGGGAGGAGGGCTCCTTTGTTGAGGCACACGGCCAGGCACGCAGTGTCCCCGATCACGCCTGCCACAGCTCGCAGCCCGCCCCACTGTCCTGTTTTCTTACGTGCATCCGCACTACCTCCACCACGTACGTTGCTTTAAAAAGCTCTGTTTTCAAGGTGGGGTCTCACTGTGTAGCCCGGCTGGCCCCTCTCTGAGTCCTCCTGCTGCAGCTCGGGGGTTACAGGAGTGCACCGCTGTGCCCAGCTCCATTGAATAGGTATGGGTGTGCCACCCGCTCCGAGCTGGCCCGGCGTGGCGTCGGTGCCCACCTGCGGGCCTGGCTGAGCTTCGGCTGGGCCGCCTGTTCTCAGAGCTCGCAGAGGTGCGCCCAGGGGCAGCAGGGAAAAGCTTCGTCCATCTGTCCAGACAGCTGTCAGGGCAGCTGCCGTGCGCTATGGCAGAGCCCAGCGCGTGGGGCGCGGCCGTGGGTGAGATGAGGTCCTGGCTCCGTGCAGTGACGTGCGGGTGACGGTGCCCCCAGGGCCGTGGACAGTGGAGTGACCACTCAGGGCTTGATCTGGAAGCCAGCAGAGCTCTGAGCCTGGGCGTGGTGTGGTGAAGGGCGCCGCATCTGGAGATTCTGCCAGCCCGGCCTGCGCCGCGTGAATAACGCAGGAGACGGCGGCGCCTGGGCGCTCACGGCCGGCGCGCAGGCTCTCGAGCCTCAGCTCCACGTCAGATACTTTTGGTGCTTAATTAGAAATAAGAGTCTTCCAGACTTTCCTGCCCTGGCTGGCTTTGAACTATGATTCTCAAGAAGAGCACGGGGCAGAGCCCAGCTTAAAACCATCTCTTTAAAGAGCAAAGGAGAGAATGTAAGCAGGTGCCCTTGGGTTGAGAGTGACGTGTGAGAGGAAGGCGTGGGCTGGTGGAGACCTGTGGGCAGGATGCTGCCAGCAGAGGGCACAGCACAGGCAAAGGCCCTGGGGTAGCGCTGTGCCTTGTGTGTCTGCAGATGGAGGTCAAAGCGGTTGGACAGCAGCGGGGGAAGGAAGCCACAGGATGCAGATTCTTGGGTGCTGATTCACCAGGGTGGGGACACAGGGCAGGGTCGGTCCCAGGATGAGGACATGAGGTACTTCCCGGGGGACGGTGGTAGCAGGCTGGCTGAGAGACCCCGAGAGGTACTCAAAGGCACAGTCAGACCAGCTGGTAGAGCAGAGACGGCAGGGAGGGAGGGAGGGAGGAGAAGCTTGCACGGCGAGGGCTGTGAACGCGACTCCCAGGAGCTGGGCAGGGGCAGTGGGGACAGGTGGCCTGGGAGGACCTGCCGGGCCCTAGGAGGTAAAGCTGGCCGCCCCGGGTCCCTCTGCACCTGAGCAGTGCTCACAGTAAGTAGGCCACCTGCCCCGCACCGCCTTTGCCCCGCTGTCCAACTGTCTGGAGTGAGACCGAGTGCGCAGCCCAGGCCTGGCGCTTTGAACAAAGATGCCTTGCCGAAACTCGAGTGGCCCCGAAATGTGATCAGCCGCGAGAGACCGGCCAGGACAGAGCTGTATAATTTATTGGCGGGGCTGTCCGGCAGCCATTTGGACAGGCCCGACCTCGAAGAGCCCCCTGGGCGGTGGTGGAGCCTCAGGAGGGTGACGGGCCGCCCGGCCGCAGGGCGGGGCTTCCTGGATGCGCTGGCAGGGAGGAAGTGGAGGCCAGGGCAGGGAGGTGGGGCTGTCGCCCTGGTTCTTTGTCCCCAGGGGCTGCCTGGGCCAGGTGCTGGGCTCCCGGAAGACCTCAGCCGCTGCTGTGGACACTGTGAGTAGCACCTAGCGGGCGGGAAGCTGGGAGGGGCTGGATGTCGGGGCACGGCAGCACCTGGGGTGCTCGCAGGGGTGCTGGTTGCTTCTCTAACCTGTCTCCGTGACCGGCTGCTGCGTGCTTGGCGTGCGTCACGCAGGGCCGGCCCGGGGCCTCCCGTGGCTCTCTGCAAGGACAGCCGTGGGCCCGGCCCTCGGGGTGGGCACTGCCCTTGGCCTGCCAGGCTGCCTGTCCCGCTACAGAGGGACTCTTAACAGCACCGTGTTACAGCTGGGCACACCGCAGTGCCCTGGCTGCGGGCGCCCCGCCACAGTTCTCCTCAGCGGCTTGGAGCGTGACGCGTGGGGTCAGAGCAGACGGGGCCGGGATTCCCAGATGCGAGAAGACTTGGCTGGGAAGGTTCTGCCTCACATTGGGCAGCGCCATCTGGAACTTTCCCAGGGTGTGTGCGCCGCCCCCCCCCCCCTCCCGCTCTGCCAGGACCCGCCGGGCTGCTCTCACTTCTTGCTGAAGCACCTCAAGCAGAGCCTGGGGCGCTCAGACCCCGGGAGCCCCAGGGTCCTTCTTAAGGGTTGCTGTGCCCTCTAGGAAATCCCCCTTGGTAAGAAGGGGCCTGAGGGTCACCTGCATCCCTGGGGAAATCCCCACTGAGCCTTACTTCCGCTCCAAGTCTCAGGACAAGTCTGGATGAGAGCACTTCACTGCTGGTGTCAAGGGAACCCAAGTCCAGACCAGAGATGTTAGAACAATTGTCCAGAGTCACACAGCCTGTATCTGTTGAGAACGGGAGCACACTGCTCTATGGGACTGGGGACCAGGTGGCATTTCACCGGGCCTCCATGTTTGTATCCATGGAAAGTTGGGCTTGAACCTCAGATCCACTGTCCGGGCTGGGATGGGAGCCCCAGCTGTGAGGTGTGAAGTGGCAGGTGTGAGTCCCGGCTGTGAAGTGTGCAGTCACAGGTGTGAGTCCTGGCTGTGAGGTGTGAGGTGTTCAGGTGTGAGGTGGTCGGGTGTGAGACTGGGCTGTGAGGTGTGAGGTGGCAGGTGTGAGTCCCGGCTGTGAGGTGTGAGGTGGTCAGGTGGCTGTGAGGTGTGAGGTGGCAGGTGTGAGTCCCGGCTGTGAGGTGGCAGGTGGCAGGTGTGAGTCCCGGCTGTGAGGCGGCAGGTGTGAGTCCTGGCTGTGAGGTGTGAGGCGGCAGGTGTGAGTCCTGGCTGTGAGGTGGCAGGTGGCAGGTGTGAGTCCCGGCTGTGAGGTGTGAGGTGGCAGGTGTGAGTCCCGGCTGTGAGGTGTGAGGTGGCAGGTGTGAGTCCCGGCTGTGAGGTGTGAGGTGATCAGGTTGCTGTGAGGTGTGAGGCGGCAGGTGTGAGTCCCGGCTGTGAGGTGTGAGGTGGCAGGTGTGAGTCCCGGCTGTGAGGTGGCAGGTGGCAGGTGTGAGTCCCGGCTGTGAGGTGTGAGGTGGCAGGTGTGAGTCCCGGCTGTGAGGTGTGAGGTGGCAGGTGTGAGTCCCGGCTGTGAGGTGTGAGGTGGCAGGTGTGAGTCCCGGCTGTGAGGTGTGAGGTGGCAGGTGTGAGTCCCGGCTGTGAGGTGTGAGGTGGCAGGTGTGAGTCCCGGCTGTGAGGTGGCAGGTGGCAGGTGTGAGTCCCGGCTGTGAGGTGTGAGGTGGCAGGTGTGAGTCCCGGCTGTGAGGTGGCAGGTGGCAGGTGTGAGTCCTGGCTGTGAGGTGTGAGGTGGCAGGTGTGAGTCCTGGCTGTGAGGTGTGAGGTGGCAGGTGTGAGTCCCGGCTGTGAGGTGGCAGGTGGCAAGTGTGAGTCCCGGCTGTGAGGTGTGAGGTGGCAGGTGTGAGTCCTGGCTGTGAGGTGGCAGGTGGCAGGTGTGAGTCCCGGCTGTGAGGTGTGAGGCGGCAGGTGTGAGTCCCCGCTGTGAGGTGTGAGGCGGCAGGTGTGAGTCCTGGCTGTGAGGTGGCAGGTGGCAGGTGTGAGTCCTGGCTGTGAGGTGGCAGGTGGCAGGTGTGAGTCCCGGCTGTGAGGTGGCAGGTGGCAGGTGTGAGTCCCGGCTGTGAGGTGTGAGGTGGCAGGTGTGAATCCTGGCTGTGAGGTGTGAGGTGGCAGGTGGCAGGTGGGACAGGACACCTTCGGCTCCCCGTGGCTGCTCTGTGTGCTGGTCCACCCTCTGTGTTCATCTACGCATCCGGTCCCTTGGCGAGCATTTACTGGGCACCGACTGTCTACTGACACAGCACATGCCCCGGTGTTGGTGTCAGGGGTATGACTGTGGAGACAGAGACGGAGGACAAGGGGGCAGATGGCCGGGGAGGGGCCGGTGGCCGGCCAGGCGTTGCTCTTCAGCTCTGTGCTGCCATCATCAGGGGTGAGCGTGAGGCCCCCGGGTGGCCTCCACAGTGGGCCCTTGGGAGCCAGGGCACCGGCCAATGCCCTTGGCCCCGGAGGGAAGCACAGACCAGCCCCAGCAATGCATGCGTCCACCATGGAGGCGTGGAGGGGCCCGGACTGTGCCCGCATGTGTCTGCACCCACATGCAGACGCACTGAGGGACTGGTCAGGCTCCAGGTGAAGAGCACAGACGCACGCCGAGTGTCACCTCTGCTCTCTGCCTGGCGCTGTTGACTTGCGGGGAGCTTTTTAGCTGCAAGTAAGAGACCATTCAAAGTAGACAGTCTTAATGAGGAAATGGGCTTCTTGCGCTGGTGGAACTGAAATGGGCTTCAGGAATGGCTATATCCAGGGGAGCCTCCGTCTGTGGCTGTGCATGTGGGCTTCGCCCCCGGCAGGTCTGTCCGTGTGGGCCTCCTGGCTGGGCCTCGCACGCAGTGAGAACTCAGGCAGTCGCCATCTGCTTTGATTCTGGGCGCCAGCCCTGCGCAGGTCAGAGGGTTCTGTCTCATCCATTTTCTCAGTCCATGGCAGGCGTTGGGACAAGCAAAGGGGAAATGGCCACACGGGTCACCCCACTAGGAAAAGGGGTGAGCTGGGAAGAGGAGTATCGCTGAAGTTTGGGGGGCTGGCAGGGATGGGGAGGGAGAGGGAAAGGGGGGCCGGGCAGGCCAGGCTCTGTTCCCGGAGCTCCTGGCTGAGCGCAGAGGCCGGGCCAGGGCCTGGGCAGCGTGGGGAGCCCCTTCAGGGACAGGTGGCACTGGCCAGCACAAGCTCCGTGCCAGGCACACTTCCTTTTGCCTCCGTCCATGTGGCCCGGAGGCGCTGGGCTCCCCAGCGGGGAAGGAGCTGCTGTGTCTGTAGAGCTGACCTCCGATGCGCCCAGCCCGGCGGCCGCGTGGGAAGTGGCCACGCTCCTGTTCCAAGGGCAGCACTGGCTGGCCAGCTCAGGCTCCAGTGAGGCCATCCCACCCCCGCAGGGGAGATGGGGGGGGAGGGGGAGGGGGAGGAGGGGGGAGGGGGTGCAGGGCCAGGACTTGCTCGGCTTGGAGTGTCTGCCGTCCCCGTGCAGCTCCCTTTACCCTTGGAGCCTTGGTGTTCCCGCTGTAAGCCAGGGGGCACCTTCTAGAGGTAGGGACCCGTTCCCTGAGCTGGACACCCCCTGGGCAGCGCACAGCGGTGGCCCTGGAGGTGGCTTCACCGCCCCTCCTAAGACCAGAAGTGCTGTTTGAACTTCGCTTTGTTTTCCTCCCCCAGGCTGGTCCTGGGGCTTGAACTCAGGGCCTGGGCATTCTCCCTTAGCTTTATTTCTCCAGGTTGGTGCTCTACCTCATGAGCCACACCTCTACTTCTGACTTTGTGTGGTTAACTGGAGATAAGAGTCTCATGGACTTTCCTGCCTTGAATCCTCAGCCTCAGCCTCCTGAGCAGCTGGGATGACGGCGTGATTTCCTGCCCGGGCTGGCTCTGAACTGCGGTCCTCAGCCTCAGCCTCCTGAGCAGCTGGGAGGACGGGCGCGAGCCGAGGGCCCCGGTTTTCCCTTCAACACTTTTAACATTGCCATTTTGTAGATGGGATTTGAGCCAAGTGGGAAAGGGGGCTCCCGGTGCCCCTTCCTGGAGCCTCACATCTCCGGCTCAGGAAATGCTCAGGTATCCACAGCCCCCGGGGCTGCCCGGGGTGGGGTCTGGTATGGCTGTGTTGCAGGTGGAAGGGCTTGGGTTAGGGAGATGACTCTGGCTGAAGCCCCGCCCCCGCCCGCCCTGGGCTCATCCAGTGCTCCGCCCAAATCTGCTGCCCACCTCCTATCTCCACGGGCCCCAGTGCCCAGACGTGGGTGTCACCAGGGTGCTGTGCCCTGGAGAGGCAGGGAAGAGAGCTGAGGACCAAGGGTGGAGGCAGGGCCTGGGGTGGAGGGGGCCACTGCCAGCCTCCCTTGGCTATTTCCTTGAGCAGATAAAGTGTGCATATGGCCTGGGCCGCGCGTGTACGGGGCTGCGGCCTGCTATAGTCTGCCCTTGGCTGGGAAGGCTGAGGCGCTCAGCCTTGGAGCTGGCTGGTTACTGGACACCTGGAGCATTTCCGGGGGAAGTGGTCAGAGGGGGGTGGCGGCCACCGCTGGGGGCCGGGGTGAGGGCTGGGTGGAAAGGAGAACCAGTTACCCTTACTTCCCCTTTCTGCCCCGCAAGTCCTAGGTGACAGCCCCGCCCCAAGACATCACCAGGTCAGAGGTCATCCTGCCCACCCCCTAGTGGCCCAAGAGGAAATGGAAACGGGGTACAGTCTCCCGTGATCTCACTGCCACCACCCACAGAGGCCTGGCAGTCGGGGCTCACTGCCCGGCTCTGCCGCCCGGGGCAGATCAGCAGGCCACTCCGGGACGCCTGTACAAAAGCTGGGTTCAAGGCCCCCTCTGCTCCAGCGGCTGTGTGGGCTCTGGTGAGTCCCTTCAGGGCTCCGGGAAATGGTGTGAGAAGCAAGGAGCCCCTGCCGTGTGGGGACGGCTTGGAGGGCAGTCTGGAGGGCCCCGGAGGGGACTCAGCCTGAGGACCCGCTGGGGCCTCGCAGAGGGGAGGCGGAGGCCGAGGCCCACACACTCCTGCTCGAGGGAGCCAGTGTGTACTGTATCCCTTCCTCACCAAGCAGACACATGCACGCACGCACGCACGCACGCACGCACACAGCTCATATCCGAGATTGAAACTCCACAGGTGCCGGCGGCCTCCGAGAAAGCAGTCAGAATGAACTGGAAGTTGGCGCCATGTACTCATGGCGGCAGCCGCTGTTTGGGTCTGGAAGATGTCAGTGTGTGAAAAGCAGCGTTTGTGTGGTCTACCGGCAGTGTTGGTGTACATATGGGATTCGCGAGCCCCTAAAATAATTCAGCCTGGGAATTCCCGCAGCTCCCGAGCAGTCTCAGGAGGAGCTGCGGCTCAGCAGTGGGGGCCCGGGGCCCCGCGTGGCCGCCCGTGGCTGGGCTGGGGGGGAGCCGGGTCCCGTGGGGTCACCCTCCTTCCTCCTGCCCCTCACTGCCCCAGCCCCCTCCCCCAGCCCTGCCCAGGCTGTTGGGGGGGCTTGCTACCCCTGCTCCTCCTGGACCACAAGCAGGGGCCTCTGCGTGGCTTTTGGGCTCTGCAGGCCTTCCCGGTGCCCGCATCCCTTCCCTTGGCTCCAAGGCATCTTTTGAAGCACGGCATTGTTCATTTTAATGAGTCCAATCATCTCTTTTTTTTAATTGCTTGTGTTCTGGTGGTGTGGCTAAGAAGTCTAAGTCCAGGAGTCCTGGTGTGTTCTGTGCCATACTGTTGTGGTCGCGTTTTGGTGTTAACACTTGTGCTCTGTTCTGTGGCCATGGTGAGTGACCAGTGCAGGAGGGGGCAGAGGCCGTGAGGGTCCATGTGGCCGGCCAGCCAGCGTGGTGCCTGCTGAGAAGCTAAGCCTTCTGAGAGAACTGTCTTGGCACCTTTGTCAAAAATCACAAATCAGGGCTGGGAAGGTGGCTCAGTGCTAGAGTGCTTGCCTCACATGCATGAAGCCCTGGGTTCGATTCCTCAGTACCATGTAAACAGAAAAAGTGGGAAGTGGTACTGTGGATCAAGTGGTAGAGCACTGGCCTTGAGCAAAAGAAACTCAGGGACAGGCCGGGCGCCTGTGGTTCATGCCTAGCTACTCTGGAAGCTGAGGTCTAAGGATCATGGTTCAAAGCCAGGCCGGGCCGGAAAGTCTGTGAGATGCTTATCTCCAATAAACCACTAGAAATCTGGAAGTTGCACTATGGCTCAAGTGATGGAGCGCTTGCCTTGAGCTGAAGAGCTGAGGGACAGCGCCCAGGCCCTGAGTTCAAGTCCTAAGATTGGAAAGAAAAAAAAAACAAACCACAAATCATCTGACAATGCTTACTTTACTTCATTGCGCTGGGATGAAACCCAGAGCTTCGTGCGTGTCACGCAAGCACCGTGACTGACGTGTGCCCTGGCCTTCCTCTATTAACAGGGCCCGGGGGTGGCCGGGGGCAGAGTGCACCTCGGGACAAAACTGAGTCCTGCCGCCTGGCCCGCTGTCTGGAAGGGGTGGACCACCAGGGATCCTCGGGGACCACTACTTCCTGCGATTAAGAATCCCGTAATCCAGAGCTGCTTGTCCCAGGGGAAGGCAGAGGCCCAGTGGGGAGAGGGCGGTTCGCACGTCCACACCAGCGAGGGCCCTGGCAGCACAGAGGCCGCCTGGGTGAGGAGGAAAGCCCACCCTGCGGGAGCCCGTGGTGTCACCTGTACGGGGGCAGGGGTGGGGTGTGGAGGGCTCCCTGGAAGGGAGCGTGGTGGAGGACGGCAGTGTCTGTCCCGCACGGCTGGGCTCCAGCCATCCCTTCCTCATGTACCTGCTGGTCCCACGCTTAGCTGTTCGTGCCGGCTCTGTGGCAGGCTCAGCGCAGGGCGGTGACTCGGGTTACTAGCTCCTGCCCTGCTCCGGGTCTGGCCCTGCTCTGGGACTGTCTCGGGCTGGTGTGGACCAAGCGGCGAGAGGATGGTGCAGCAGGAGGCGACAGTGTTGGAGCTGGCTGGAAGGGCAGGTTCGCGCCGGCGGCTCTGGGCATTTCTGCAGCGGGGCGGACGGCAGCGGCTGGTCTTCTCCATTAGGAGCTGTGCGACTTGTGCTTCCAGGCTCTAAGTGCTGCTGCTTCTCGCAACCACCTGGACTCTTTTGGGATGAAATGGCTTTGCCTTGCTGCCCAGTGCTCTACCACTTGGGCAGTGCCCCCAGCTCTTTTTGCCTCAGTTATTTTTCAGATACAGTCTAAACTCTTTTTGCCCAGACTGACATTGTACCACAATTTTTTTTGGGGGGGGTCCAGTCGTGGGGCCTGAACTCTGGGCCTGGGCGCTGTCCCTCAGCTCTTCAGCTCAAGGCTAGCGCTCTACCACTTGAGCCACAGCGCCACTTCCTGCTTTTTTTCTTTTTGCTTATGTGGTGCTAAGGAATTGAACCCATGGCCTCAGGCATGCAAGGCAAGCGCTCTACCACTGAGCCACCTTCCCAGCCCTGTACCACAATTCTTGTGGTCCTCCTGCTGTTATGCCCAGATAAGGATCCCCAAAGACCACCAAGAGGCCGATTCCCATGCAAGCACACAAGAGTCGTTTATTGCAAGCTCCAGCCTGGACTCACCACCGTCACCCACGCAGCAGGTCAGAGTTGAGAGCCCCGACTTCCAGTTTAACAGGGTTTTTATTGTGGTTGCAGCAAGGGTAGGGGATTTCCAACATAGCGGTTACATGATTGGTTAATGTTTAGTGAGTGAACCTTGTAACAATCTTACTGGCTAGCCTGTGCGGGCTAAGCGGTTAAACAGCAAACTGTGTTAACTATGCTGTCTTAAGAAACATCTGGAGCTTTAGGTACCTTCCTGTCATCTGCTGATGGCTATTACTAGGGGAGTTACGGGCAGGACATTATTGGGACATTTCGCAGTTTTTCCAGGAACCTGAGTTTTGCTTTCGGTAAGTCTTCACAATGGAGTCTAAGTCCAGAATGGCTGTACTTTGGCTAAGGCTTCTCACTGCCCTGCTGGGATTACAAGCATGCATCACCCTCCTAGTTTGCTGGTTGACGTGCGGTCTTACTAAACGTTCGCCTAGTCTGTTCTAGAATCACGATCCTCCTGACTTCCGCCACCTTCTGAGAAGCTGTGACTACAAATGGTTACTGCCATGCCTGGCAGCATTCTCTCACTAAAAATGGTGATTTATCTTGTTGGTTTGGAAGAACTCTATAACTGGAGGAAACCAAGGGCACAGTAGATATGGTGGCATCAGGTAGCTCAAAGGGATTAAGTGTGGCCTGACTTTGGGGAGAGAAGCTGAAAATGGAGCTGGACAGGGAGGCAGAAGACACCTCTGAGTGCCGGGCTGAGCGGCCTGTGCTTTATCAAGGAGAGTTGAGTGGGGGAAGGATGTTCTTAACTCTGCATATTCAAAGATTGCTTTGGACGACAGACTGTATATAAGAGAGGAAGGAAGAGCTGGAAAGGTAACTGGAAGTGGAGCGTGCTGGCCTTGAGTGTCTGGCTGGAGACTCCTTGGTTTGATGGGCAGTTGGGAGCTGCAGGTTCGGATGAAGATGGTGAACCGGAGGGAGGGGTGGGAGGAAGCTGCCCCGCTGAGCCCTGGGTCATTTCCTGTCACCGAGCACTTGGACCTGGGCTTCCCTGCAATGCTTGGGGGGGGGGGGGGGTGGAGGGAGGCCTGCAGCTCTGGGGTGTGGTGTGTGGCTCAGTTTCCCAACATGAGGCCCCACCCTCAGCACCGGGAGGGACTCCTGTGCTGTGTCATCTGTGCCCTGACCACAGGACTGACCTCCAACCCAGACAGCCAGGCCACTGCTAGGGGCACCAAGGAATGAAAGGAGGAAACATGAGCCCAGAGTTTCCAGCAGGGAGCTGGAGGGGGCTGGGAGGGGCACCGAGATGGAGGGCAGGCTGTGGGTCACCGGTGCTGAGCTGAGGAAGGCTGGATGCTCCTCTCAGCTTCCTGTTGGCTTTGTGGAGGGGAACGGGAGGTCAGAAGGACCGCCCTCAGCCTTGGGGTCACTGGGAGTCAGGCCCAGGCCCTGTCAGATCAGGCTTCAAGCCCGGCCTCCCAACTCCCCTCCTGAATCAGAAACTATTTCCTAACAGAATTTTGTGTGTGTGTGTGGGGGGTCCCCTGGCGTGGTACTGGAGTGTGAACTCAGGTGTGAAGCCACACCCCCCAGCCCTTTCGGCTTTCACTGTCTTACAAGTAGGGCTGGCAGTTGCAGACTGTGACTCCGCTGCTTACACTTTGTTTTGGCTGGTCCTGGGCTTGAACTTTGGGCCCAGGCACTGTAAGCATGCAGTGCAAACACTATGATGCTGTGAACATTTCTGTGAAAAGCCAGCCCCTCCCACTGTCTTCCCCATTCTTGCACCTTTCCCAGAGGCACAGCGACACCAGATTCAGATTGGGAATCGGTGCAGGCCCGGCTTCCTCCCCACCCTCCTCTCCACAGAGCAGGCATCCCCTACCTGCCCCCCCCCATTACTTCCCAGGTTGTGGTGCAGCCACAGTCTGCGGTGGCACCCTGGTCCCTGAGGGCTGCCTGAGGGTACGTCTGACAAGGCCCAGGCCACCCGGGTGCCTTCTCCAGTCATTTTTACCCCCCTAGGAGATAGCCACAGCGGCTCCTCACCCTGGAGGCTCACTGTATGGCTTCCAGGCCCAGAGGGCAGCTTACCCAGAAGAGAGGGCCTTTCCACCCTGAGTTGTGGAGGATTTGGCCTGTGGTGTTTCCGCCTGTTGCCTGTGAGAGCAGAGCACATTCTAGTAGGAACACCGGGAGGAGGAGGGGGAAAGAGTGAGGGAAGAACAGGTGGATCCCCATCCTCCCTTCAACAGCCTCCCACCAGGCCCTGCCCCCAAAGGCCTCACTTCCTCCCATCAGGCCCCACCCCAATGGCCTTACTTCCTCCCATCAGGCCCCACCCCAGTGCCTCACTTCCATCAGGCCCCGCCCCCAATTGCCTCCCTTCCACCTTTCTTCTTCCTCTTATCATTATTATCATTTCCAGCACTGGGGATGGAGCCCAGCCACATCTCATGGGCACTGGGCCAGTGCTGTGCGCCTGGCACCTTTCCCTCTGACCCTCAGATAAAATATAATCAAGCATACTGATTTTTGCCAATGTGGTGAGTTAAAAAAACCAACAACATGGCAAGCAAATAGTGTTTTGATTGTATTTTCTGTAATGTGCATTTAATTATAGGCGAGATTGAATATCTTTTCATGAATGGCTTGTTGGGATCCCTTGCTCTGCTTTCTAATGGGTTAGTCATCCTCCGATCGATTTGAAAGAGCTCTTCATGTATCAGAGAAGTTAGCTTTCATCTTTGTTTCCTCAATTAGCTTCTGTCATGTGCAGCAGAGATTTTCCAGCCCATGTGCCACTTGTCTTTCCACCTTGTGTATGGCATTTCCATTCCATGTAGTTCTGATGATCACACAGAACACACTGGGAGCCCACATTTGCACGTGATACACCGTGTGCCCACTTTAGCACGTGATACACTGTGTGCCCATATTTGCCTGAGACTTTGAGGAAGGGGTTATTTCTGCAGTGCATTTCCCATGTCTTTCCTCACATTATCCTGGCTGCTTCTCAGGCAGCCTTGGATGCTCTGGACAGATGAGTTCCAAGAGGGCTCGGCCTGACCTGGTTGCACAGAGTCCACCGAACTTGCTGATCTTCCTCCATCCCACTTACTCTGGCTTCCCTAAGCCAGCCATTTTTTTGGGGGGGGAGGGGGAGGAATTGTAGGGCTTGAACTCAGGGCCTGGGCACTGTCCCTAAGCTCTTTTGCTCAAGGCTAGTACTCTACCACTTTGAGCCACAGCGCCACTTCTAGTTTTTTGGTGATTAATTATAGATATAAGTCTAATGGACTTTCCTGCCAGGGATGACTTTGAACCACCATCCTCAGATCTCACCCTCCTGAGTGGCTGGGATGATAGGCGTGAGCCTCCTGTGCCTGGCTAAGAAACATCTTTTCCTCTTTTAAGTGCTGGTTTTTTTTTTGCGTTTTTAAATTATAAAAGTAATTTATATGGTGTTTTTTCTTTTGTCTTTTTGTTGATACTGAGGCTTGAAATCAGAGCCTCACGCTGGCATTGTAGTTCTTAAGAAGTAGACCTCTGTGCCAGGCCTGTGGCTCAGCCCTGTTTGCCCAGCCGCTCTGAAGGTGATTTGGGAGGACTGCTGATCCAGTCCAGCAATGGTCAAAAACGTTAACAAGACCACGTCAAGAGGAAAGGCTGGGCACGATGACACACATCCATCATCATGACTGCAGCACTGGAGTGTGAACCCGGCAAAAAAGCAAGACCCCATCTCAACCAGCGCAAAGCTGGACTGGCGGTATGGCTCAGCAGCAAGGACTGCCAAAAGAAAAAAGTATGGCGCGGTAACACCGGGAGCACAGCCCAGGCATGGGGCTTTTTTTGCTTTCTTTTTTTTTTTTTTTGCCAGACCTGGGGTTTGAACTCAGGGCCTAGGCGCCGTCCCTGAGCCGCTTTTGCGCAAGGCAAGCGCCCTACCCCTTGGGCCACAGCGCCACATCTGGCCTTCTCTGTGTTATGTGGTCCTGAGGAACCGAACCCAGGGCTCCACGCGTGCTGGGCGAGCCCCCTTCCCAGCCTGGCACAAGGCTGTCCTCTGAGGGAGCAGCTTACGGCCCGGGTGACCCCGCTGCACCCGTCGGGGCTCCCGGGCGGGGAGAGGCCGCCAGGCTGCGTGCAGCTCCCGGCGTGGCCGCTGAGCCGCTGGGGGCGCGGGCCGGCCGGCCCCGCGGGCTCCCCCGGAGGGGCCGCGCCCGGGCAAGGTCACCGGCCCGCGGCGGTGACATCACCGCGGCCCGCCGGCCCCTGTCCCGCCGCGGCCGGGCGCCAGGGGGCGCCGGGCGGCCGCCGCGCGGGCTCGGGGCGCCGGGCTCCGGGCTCCGGGGCCGCGCGCCCGGCCGTTCCCCCCGCGCTCCCCGGCCCGGCCGCCCCGCCCACCCCGGCGCCCTCCGCCGCCCTCCCGAGCGGGGGCGGCCGGCCTGGGTCCCGCTCCCCGGCGCGGCCCCGCGGGGCGGGGGCGGGCGACCCCGGCCCGAGGCTCGGCCTCCGGGGCGCGCGGGGCGCCGCCGTGCCGGGTGCTCGGCGCCCGGACGCTGCGGACGGCTCGGCTCGGCCCGGGTGACGTCGGCGGCCGGGGCGGCACCCGTCCTCCGCCCTCCGCCGCGCGCGCTCACACGTTCCGGAGGGGAAACTGAGGCGGGCTGCGGAGCGGCGGGCGCCAAGGTCACGGCCCGCGGGCGCGCGGGAGGCCGACGCGGCTCCCCAGCGCCCCGGGGCCCCGCGCCCCGCCGGCCCTGGGCGCCGAGGCCGCGCCCGGCGCGGGGCCGGCGCGCGCTCGGCGGCGGCGGGGACCCGCCAGGTAGGAGCGCGAGCGGGGGGCGGCGCGGGGCCGCGGCGGGGCCCCTCCCGGGGCAGGGCCGTCCGCACCGCCCCGGACCCGGGACCGGAGCGCGGTGCGCGGTGCGCGGGGCGGGCTGCGGGCCGCGCCGCAGTGGCCGGGGCCGCGCGGGCTGCGCGCGGGCGGGTTGGGGTCGGGGCGCGGGCGGGGCCGGGGCCGGGCGGGCGCCGGGGGCCCCGGGGGTCCGCGGCGCGGCTCGGGGCGCCGGCCCGGCCTCCGCGCGGGGCGCGCGGCCTCTCCGGAGCCGGGCGCGGTGCGGGGTGGGGGCAGGGCGCCCGCCGCGCAATGCAGCTGCCGCCGGCCGGGCCCGCGTCCTCCGCGCCGCCTCCCGCCGGCCCCGGGCTGTTCGGCCGGGCGGGCGGCGTGGAAGCATCCCAGGAATTCGCCGGGAGCCTGCGGGTGAGGCCGGGCCGGGCTGGCCGGGCTCTGACCCCGGGGGCTCCAGCGGGCGCGCCCCGCGGGTTCCGGGCGCTGGGGGCGGGGACTCCCGGGGAGTGGGCCGCCGGCCGCACGTGCGCGGGCTGGGAGCGGGCGGGCGCCCCGGTTAGCAGGGGTGAGCCCGGGAACCCCGTCCCCCCCGTGGTCCGACCGCGCGGGGAGCCGCCAGCTGTCCGCTGTCAGCCCAATCTGTTCCTGGAGCAATGGGAGCAGAAAGGCCGCGGGCGTCCGCCCCAGGGTCGGCCGCGGGCCGCGTGCCCCTGCGCGTGCCCGCCTTCTGCTGGCCGTGGGGGCCTTGCCCTGGGCTGGAAGCAGGGGCCGCACGAGCCCCCGCAGCCCCAGCCGCATGGAATGGAGGTGCAGACAGGGCCTCCGGTCACCCTCCGCCACCCCGGCCGCCCCACACACCGTCAGAGCCCAGAAGTGGAGTTTGAGAAAGTCCAGACCCTCACTGCCACCCTCCGCGGGGACAGGCTGGGCCCAGCGCCATTGGGCCCTGGAGCCCGGACCCCCGCCCCCCCCAGGCAGGGACCCGCCCAAGGTCACCAGACATGGTCAGGGCTGGGTCCCCCTCCCCAGCTCTGCGGCACCCTGGTCATCTTTGAGGGGCTGCTGCGAGGCCCAGCCTGCAGTGACAGCCGAGGGGGCCGGGTCTCCTGCAGTTTGCAAACGCTAAGTAATCTCGGTCTCATGACTGGAGTTAGCTCCTCTCAGCCCGCTTAAAGGGCCCGAGGCCTGGCCTGCACTGCCCTCCCCTGCTTGCTCCCCCCACGTCCAGAGGGGGGGCTGAGGCCTGGCCCACAGAGCTGGAACCCTCATGTCCTTGGCTCACTTCCAAACCAACCTAACTCCTGGCATGGGATGCTCCCAAGCCTTGAGCACCCCTAGCTGGGCTTGGCTCCCGGACAGCTCATCGCCGGTGAGTGGACGGGGCTGCAGAGGCCGTGAGTGCTTGCTGCTGACCCATGTCTCAGGACTTTGCTCTCAAGGGGTCCCCCGTGGAGGCCTGAACAGGGCCCACAGGCCACCCTCGCTCAGACCTCCCCCTCTAGACCTGTACTGCTGGTCCTGGCTTCGGTGGAGCCCAGGCCCAGCCTGCTGCCTGGAAATCCAGTTGTCCTTCTGCCGCTGGCCAGGCAGTCCAAGGCCCTGGGGCACGAATGTCAGCTGGCAGGCAGGAGGGGGGCTGCTCAGTCCCTCCCCCATCCCCTCAGGCTGTCCTAGCTCTCTGACTTCAAGCATTGTGAGTCGCTCAGAGCCAGTTCAAACCTAGCAAACGTTTTCTACCAGCCTGGCTGCCAGACTCCCACAGAAGGCATCCATTCCCGGCCCTTCCGCGCAGTCAAGTAGTTCCTGAAGCTTTACCTGACAACCGCTGCAGCCTTTAGCCCCCCTCTGGCCACCACCGCCAGCCTGTCACCCAGAGCCTCCCCGGCCGTTGGTCTGGTCTGTGTCCCAACTCCTCCTGCAGTCCTTCCTCCAGCCGGTGTCATGCGGGTCGGGGCGTCCAGGCTGACCTGTGAGTTCCTGCCACCTCCTTACCCCCATGGGATGGTGGCGCAGAGTGGGAGCGGGTGTGCTCTGTGCTTGCTGCTGGGCCGTGCCTCCTGCCCAGGGCTGGGGGGGCCGGGCACCCCGGTTGGCATCACAGCCTCCACACTGAGCTCCCAGGAGGTGCAGTGGTGGCAGAGAGTGGCACTGACCTGTCCCCAGTGCCGGAGTTGGTGGAACTTCTCTGCACCCAGACAGGAAATGTGAAACAAGTCCCCCCCTCCAGGGGGCTGGGATTCACTCCCCAGAGCCCAGTGACTGACGCTGTCATTACCTGAGGGCTGCTTGGTGAGCGCCCGGGAAATGCCCAGTACCACTGCTTACGACTGAGCTCAGCTCTTGGCTTTGGTGCCTGAAGGGACCTTCCATTCAGCATGGGTGCTGCTGCTCTGCCAGGCGCCGCTGTGGGACCTGGCCGTCTAAAGTTTGGTGTGAAGGGAGCCAGGAAGGTTGTTGAGCGCTCAGCCGCCCTCTGGTCTGTCCCACGGCACAGTTAGAGCAGAGCGTAGGCTCGTGCGTGCCACCCCACTGCGGTCAGGACATGGACAGGGCCCGAAGTCCCCACGAGCGCCTGTGTCCCCAGAGCCCCCCGCCCCGCCGTCCCGCCACTAGGGGAGATGCCCGTCTCCTGTTCCCTCCTGTGGGACCTGGTCTCGGAGGTCGGATTTCCTGCTCCGACCCAGGGCTCCACGGACAGACCAGGCTCTGGCTATGCCTGAGTCTGGTTCCAGCTGCTGTTGCAAGCAGCCCCCCGGGGACTGCGGCCCCAGGCCCCCTCCAGCCCCGCCTTCCACCTCAGCTCTGTCGCCCTGCTCACTTGGCAGTTGTACCCGCTGTGCCCGCTCTGGATGGTGCTGTTGCTGGTGTGATGGCGTTGCTTCTTGGAGGAGGGGTGGAACCTCTCTGTGCTTCACCAGCCCTCCGCTTGTTGATGCGGCAGATTCTTGGGATGTTTCTGGCTGTTTGCATTCGTTTCCCTGAGGTGGATGCTGCCTCACCCACCCCACCCCACCCCCAGCCAGCTTGCGGCCTTCTCTGCCCCGGGATTGAGCTCGGGGCCTGTACTTGGTAGGCAGGCCCCTCCACCACTTAAACCCCCGGAAAGTTCTTAATTGAAGTAGTCAAAGCTGACTTCCACTTTACTCCTGACATTTTCTGTTGGACCGGGGTTTGCACTTGCAGGTTGGCAAGGCTGTTGTTTGCTGGCTGTAGGATGTTAATCCACCTGACTTGGCTTTTGTGTGACCTGAGGGAGGGTCTCTTTCTCCCTCCTTCCCCTGGGAGGTGGCCTGGCACTGCTTATCAACATGACCATATTACCCCTGGCTGCACCCCTCTCCCAGCACCTGGATCCAGGGCCACAGGCTGTGGGCCCAGGACCCTCCTGCAGGGGTGAGTGACCAGGGCCAGCTGTGGGCCCAGGACCCTCCTGCAGGGGTGAGTGACCAGGGTCAGCTGTGGGCCTGGGACCCTCCTACAAGGTGAGTGACCAGGGTCAGCTGTGGGCCTGGGACCTCCTGCAGGGGTGAGTGGACAGGGTCAGCTGTGGGCCCAGGGACCCTCCTGCAGGGATGAGTGGACAGGGTCAGTGGAAGGGCCTCCCCCACCCAGCCACACCAGCTGCCACTCCTGCCAAACAGGTCCTGGGGCTGCAGGTCACGTGTCCGGCTGGCTGTAGGCAGGGCTGTGTGGGATTAAGCAGGGCTCAGGGTTTGTGGACCCACACGGCTGCTCTGGGAGCCCCAAGCCCGGAGCCCCGGGAGGGAGAGGGAGCAGCGGCGACTCAGACCAGCAGGCTGTGGCCTCCACCCGAGCTCTGGAGCCAGGTAAGGCCAGGCATCCTGTCCCCAGCCAAGGTCTGGGGCAGGGCTGGAACGCGAGTCCCCCGGCAGGCTCCGTCTGTGTCTGGGGAAACGAGGAGCCGCTGGCTGCCTGCAGCAGCACGTGCCCACGCAGCCGCAGGGACCCCCCCCCAGTGTCCAGAGCCTGCCTGCTGAGTGGGGAGGCTGGCCCAGACCGAGACCCTCCCAGTGGCAGTGTCCAGTACTTAGCTGGCGCGGCTGGGACACCTCCGTGGTCCCAGCCCAGAAGAGGGGAAGGAGGTGCTCCTCGCGGAGCCCCTCACCGGGGACCTTGCAAAGTGAGGGTGATTCACCCATTTCACATAGGAGGAGGCTGAGGCTCTGAGAAAGGCCCGCCCAGGTCCTCTGCCGGCTTCCGGAAGCCGTGTTCTCTGGGGAGCAGGGCTGTTGTGCCCGGCCTCTGGAGAGATGTCGGAGAACAAAGAGCGGCCCCGGCAGTGGCCCCCAGCTTTGTGCCCGGGCAGCGTGCATTCTGGGCAGACAGCAGCTGCCCTGCCCTTCCGCCCCTGTGAGCTTCAGACCCGATGATGGAGGAAGCCCGGTGAGACCTGGCCGGCTTCGTACTTGCTCCCAACCTGTCTTTACCGGGAGGGTTGGTCTCCAGGTCCCTTTGTCTGAAGGTCTGGTCGTGTCCTTTCCTGGGCCTGTGTGTGTTCACACCCATGGATTTAGTACTTTCTAGAAGTGCAGGCCCTTGGTATGCATTGCTCATACTGCGCTCGCCCCCCTCACCCTCGGTGAAGCACCCACCCCTGACCGCTGTGTCCCCGCGCTGGACCTCCACCCTGGGCGGCACGGGACCCAGGCTGCCACATTCCTTCGGAAGGCACACATATTTCTAGGCTCTGGCAACAGATTTCCCTCATCAGCAGGAATGGGGGGAGCTGTAGCCTGGCACCAGGCAAACACAAGGAGTTGAGAGCAGGAAGAACATAGAACAGCCTCTCTGTGCCCAGCGGAGGCCCAGGCCAGAGGCCAGCTCTCCACACCCAGCCTTAGCCCCAACGCCAGCAGGTCTGGGGACCTGGCTCATACCCAGCTTGGCTGCTAGTTGGCCACTGTGTGACCTTGAGCCAGTCCTGGCCTCTTCTGGACTCTTGACTCAGTCCTTGGGGCAGGGGGGTGGGGGGAGGATTTAGGATTCAAGCAAGCCACACTCCAACCTACCTGGCCAAAGCCCACCATGTGGGAATGTGCTCCCTGTGCCTTTAGACCTTTGTCACACTCTGAAGCCACTGACAGCCAGGTCAGGCCTGTGACTTGTGGGCCCGCAAGTGTCCTGTCTGTCTGTCTGTCTATGTCCACGTCTCCCAGAGGGGAGGGTGAGGCGTCAGCTATCCCCAGGGTCTGGGAAGGGTGGTTGCCATTCCTGCACACGGGCCTCCGAGCGCTCACAGGGACCACCAGCCTCTACAGAGAGAGCAGGATTGGCCTGGGGAGGTGGCCGGGACCCAGGGTTATTGGTGGCACAGAGCTGTATGTGGTGGTTTGGACAAGAGCAGTCAGCCCAAGCGCAGGGCCTGTGGGCCATCTCCACCAGAAGAGGGCGCTGCTTACTCTTGTACAAGGGCCAGCACGCCCATAGCAGCATCTGCTGATAAACAGAATTCCAGGCTCCTGGGCTTGCTGTGCTTAGTTTTCTAGAACGTTCTTCCAGGAGCTTTTCTAGAAGCCCCTGGGGAAGGAAACTCCTGACTCTTCCGGAGTAATCCACGCGAGCTGGGTCTAGCATCTAGGTAGGTGTAGCACTGAAGAACGTAGAGGGAATTTAGTCTTGTGCCTGTTTGTGGGGGCTGCAGACTGGCCTGCCTGGAGCAGACCTGGGCATCCACTCAGCTCTCCCCGACCGCCTCCTGCACAGACGCAGGCCCTGTGAACTCGTGGCAGCCTCCCGGCTCCCGCCCAGGGGAGCGGTGTGGGATTCCCGCCGCTCTGATGACGAGCTGCGTGTGACTCAGGCCCCCACAGCTGCTCGGGCTCTTGGATATGCCAGGCCTTGTGTAGGCTGTGGACGGCTGCTCCACGGGGCAGAAGAGGAGCATGCCCCCTCCCCTAGGTGTCTCCAGCGCGGGGAGGAGCAGTGTGTGCACATGCGCGTGCATGAGCATGTGCATGAGTGTGTGTGCGTGCCCAGGCCTGGCCGGGCCCCTGCACCAGCCCCTCACAGTGGCTGACCCACCAGCACGGAGCATCCCAGAGCGGGAGTGGGGCCTGCCTTTCCCGGTGCCCCCCAGCCAGCAAGCGCCCCAGGCTTCCCTGGAATGTGGCTGTCCGTGCCCGTCTGGGGCCTGCTGCAGCAGCTGTGCCCTGAGCTGCTTAAGCCAGCAAGCCAGTTCTGGGGACGGCTGGGTGAGGCGCAGCCGCCTCAGCACTGGGGCCTGCAGCAGCAGCAGCCTGGCACCATGTCTGAGAACACCGGGGCTGAGGCTCAGCCTCCTGAGGCGGCTGGCACGCGGCGGCACCTCAGTGGAGCTGGCAGGGGCCGGGGAAGCGCTCTGCCCTCTCTCTTTCTTTGGTGTCAGCAGGCACGGGGCCGAGGCATGGCTGTGTGGGCTTGGGAGAGGCTTGAGAAGGTTCTGGAGGATTCTCAGTGGACCCTGAGCACCTGTGTTCAGACTTTGCCTGCCCTTTTCAGGGTGTTCTGTGGAACTTTCTAGAGGTGGCTGGCCTGTTGATAGGAGAGCACTTGTGTATTCTTTTTTTTTTTTTTAATGAATCAAGGGAATGGCCTTTGTTGTGGGCCTAGAGTTTCGGCTCAATTAAATCAATGGATTCAATTTACTTTTACATGGCTTTCCTATGACATTAGATAGGGCACTGTTAGGAAGAATTTTTGGGGGGTCCGGCCGTGGGGCTTGAACTCTGGGCCTGGGCACTGTCCCTCAGCTCTTCAGCTCAAGGCTAGCGCTCTACCACTTGAGCCACAGCACCACTTCCGGCTATTTTTCTTTTTGCTTATGTGGTACTGAGGAATCGAACCCAGGGCCTCATGCATGCAAGGCTAGCGCTTTACCACTGAGCCACCTTCCCAGCCCCAGCACTTGTATATTCTTGTGTTAAGAGAGAGGGTCAGTAAGCCAGGCACTCACGCCTGTCATCCCAGCTACTCGGGAGGCTGAGATCAAAGCCAGCCCGGCCAGGAAAGTCCAGAAGAAACTTATCTCCAATAAACTACTAAGAAAAAATTAGCTGGAAGTTGCGCTGTGGCTCAAGTGGTAGAGTACTAGCCTGGAGCACAAAGAGGCTCAGGGACAGTGCCCAGGTTTTGAGTTCAAGCCCCAGCACCAGCAAAAAAAAAAAAAAAAGAGATAGCACCATTGTAACTTTTCAATAGGGTAATCATGAGTAGATAGAGCCCCTGGAAACAATAAAGTATGTAAAGAGAGCTTGGGACCAAAAGTTTGGGTGTGTGTGTGTCTGTCTGTCAGTGAGGGAGAGAGAGAAAGAGCTGTTGGTGTAAAAGGACAACTACCAACGGTTTCAACAGTGGAGGGAGAGGGGGATTGTGGCAAAACTACTCTGCCTGTTTGTGACTTAGCTAACTGACCCCTGACCCCAGTGCCGCCTCGCCCCCCTCCCCCCCCCCCCCCAGGGCTGTGTTGTCAGCTAAGGCTCTGGCTGCAGAGATGGCTGTCTGGAGGCTCCTCTCCCCAGCACACCCCCCTTCCCCCTCCCCATGAGCTACCTCTGCCTGCAACGCCCATATATGGAAACAGTCGTGGAGTTCATAGCTGGTTCTAGATGAATGGCATGTAACATGGAAACAGGCACTTAACGCCTAGTATCACTTTTTATTCTAACTCAGTTTGTATTTCTAACTCGTGTGTTTATTTGCATAGGTTACCACCCAGAGGCACAGGAGGGCATGTGGTTGGAAGTCCCCGATCTCGCTCCTGTCGGAGTGCTGGGGAATGGTGGGGCTTAGGGCAAAACAGTGCTGGTCTCCTGCCTGACTAGTTGTCTGTGGGTCTGTGTGTTGGGAGGGTCATATGTCTCCCTGTAGCAGTGTGGTCCCATGCATGACTGGAATCAAGTGATGGCCGGGCATCAGGCTGAGGGCAGGCTGCAGCGTGCCGAGAGCCAGCCCCCAGAGCAAGGGGAATTCTCCAAAGGGCTGCTCCACCTCGGCCTATCCAAGAGTGGGTCTGCGGGATGGCCCTGGTGGTCACAGTTGTCAGTGGTGTCCCTGTCCGTGTGGGCAGGCCGGGCAAACTGAATGCCCAGGACAAGGGCAAGGAATGGCACGGAGCGTGGGGCAGGGTGGTGGAGGGGACGTGCAAATGCAAATCACCCTTAACCAGGCTCGTAATTGCAGTGCAGGCACAGGCCCGGCTGTGGGGAACACGTTATTGTGTGCTTGTAATTATACATGACCTCCCCGCACTGCTACTAAATGCACACATCACTGTCGTTCCTGGAAGTCGCAGGAGAGCCCAGTGCTGCTGTGAGTTGTGTGGTGAGGAGGTGCTGGCCGGGCCTCCCCGCAGGGGCCGGCACGAGGCCTGCGGTGCTCGGCCGCGTGCATGCTCTTCTGTGGATTCCGGCTCCGTGGTCTTGAGGCAAGTCGTAGCCTCTGGGCCTCAGTTTGCTCCTGGCCTGAGAGAGGGCAGCAGCTAGGCTGTTTCCAGGGAGTGAAGAGGAAGCCTGGCTTCTGCTTCAGGTAGACCGAGTCACTACGCATTCCCGACGTTCATCCTCTCACTCTCACTCTTTCTGGTACTGGGGTTTGAACTCAGGACCTTGAGCTTGCTAGGCAGATGTTCTACCGCTTGAGCCACGCCCTCAGCCTTACTGTTAGTTGTTTTTCAGAAAGGGCCTTGCACTTTTTGCCCAAATCAGCCTTGGACCATGATCCTCCTAACTGTTGCTTCCTGCGTTGCTGAGTTTATAGGCTTGTACCTCCAGGCTCAGCTTGTCTGCTGTTTGCCCAGGTGGCCTCGAATTGTGATCTTTTCGATCTCTACATCCCAAGTAGCTGGTGTTCACCATGTAAGCGACCGCATTTGGCCTGATTGTGTTTCTTACTGCACCGAGTGTTCTCAGATGTCCGCCATTTACAGGCAGTGTTTCGGATGTGAAGACCAGGTCAGAGGTGGGGTGTGAAAGGTTTCCAGGTGGCCCGCTCCACACTCGATGATGGCACGTGGCGGGAACGGGGCCGTCCCTCCCGGTGAGCCTTCTCCCTTCCAGATCCATGTGGCCAGGGCGGACGCGTCTTCCCGTTACATTCCTTTATTATGCAGCACAGCACATCATCACCTTGCAAAGGGCATACACGGGCACCACGCCCCCCACTGTCCCCTGCCCCTGCCCCTGCAGCCCACATCCACAGCTGGTTTACATCTGAGTGTGTGCTCTGCTCTTTCCTCTCTTTGTTTCGCGAGGCCGGGCCTCGTGGCTTTGGAGCCAGTCCTTGCGCTGATCCAGTCCGGCCCTCTCTCCACCCCAGCCCTGCTGCTCTCCCACCGCCTCTTCCCTGCCGGTGTGAAGAGCACCCCTCCATTTTACCGGGGCTTACTGACATACCCAAGGCGGAGCTGGCGTCTGCGCAGCCGCCTGCCACAGACAGCAGTCGCCTCTGCAGCCTGTGGTTTTGTTGACTTCTTTTCATTCCCTCCGGGCTGAGGATGGCTGAGCCTCTATGGCATAGCTGTAAAGTCTGTCTGAGACAAACATGGGAACAGCCTGGGAAACTCCCCAGCACACCCGCCTCCCGGCAGCTTCCCGCCCTCCCGCCTGGACGGCCCTTCTCCCACGGGTCTCACCTAGATCCTGAGCAGGGCACCCTCTGCCCTGTCGGGACCCCCCTTCCCTGGGCTCTGCCAGGTAGCCCGACAGCACAGGGACCAGCTCACACGGGCAGCACCGGGTCACCCCAGGGGAGCAGACTTGACTCTGACCATCGCCAGCCAGGGTGCCGCAGTCCTCTGGACCGCGCTCGAGAAACCGCCGGTGAGGCGCAGAGAAGAGCTTCTGGCTGCACCCATCCTTGCACATGAGGGCAAGTTACCTGCCCTCGGGCAGGAAAACCAGCCCCCAGTGGTAGAATTGCTGTGAGGATTCTGGGAGCTTGTGCAAGGGGTGGCCCAGAGTCGGGCACTGCCCCCACTCCCCTGCCCCCCCAGGCCCAAAGTTGGGGTGCTGCCTCCACTCCTCTGCCCCCCCAGGCCCAGAGTCGGGGCGCTGCCTCCATTTCCCCCCCCCCCCCGCCCCATCCAGGCCCAGAGCCAGGTTTGCAGCAGAGGTGGTGTTTAAATCAATAACAAGAAGATGGCAGAATGGATGTTAACCGACTTAAGTGTAGCTGGCATCGCAGGGGCTCATGATAGCTTCCATTATGGGCAAAGCAGGCCTCCCCAGTGGGTGTTGTAAATAACGCTTCTGTTCATTACCTCGGAGGCCGCAGGCCTGGGCCTGGCACTGCGCGGTGCCGGTTCTTGGCTGTGAGCTTGGTATCTAGGCAGTTCCCTAAAGGCTACTTAGCACTGGAGCATGCTCAGGGTGCTCCCTGGGTTGGTAATGCCACAGGACAGCAGCCCTTGAAGCTTCCCGTTTCTAGGCCTCTCAACTTCTTTTTTTGTTGTTGCTTTTGACAGTCATGGGGCTCGAACTCTGGGCCTGGGAGCTGTCCCTGAGCTCTTCAGCCCAAGGCGAGCGCTCTACCACTTGAGCCACAGTGCCACTTTCGGTTTTCTGGTGGTTTATTGGAGATTAGAGTCTCATGGCCTTTCCTGCCTGGGTTGGCTTTGAACTGTGATCCTCAGATCTCCTGAGTAGCTAGGATGACAGGCGTGAGCCACGGGCGCCCAGCTGACCTTCAAACCTCTCCATCCACTCTGCCATGCTGACAGACCCCACTGAGCAAAGTCAGGAGGAAACAAAACACCTGTGACCCTGTTGCCTCTGATGGCCAGTCCCTTGTTTAGAAAGCCTCCAGCTGAGGCCGAGCCCTAGCCTCCAGGCACACAGGTTTAGGGTTGGTGCTCTCCTCACTTTTCTAGACTCAGTGGTGCACAGAGGGGTGTGAGAAGGGGGAGGGGGAGGGGAGCTTGAGCGGGTGCTGGGCTGGTGGAGGGGCGTGGCTTGCTGCCCCGCCCGGCCTGCTCAGCGCCGTCTGGAGGGAGGGGTAAGCCTGGCATGGGACGTGGCAGCCCCAGGTTCAGTTCTTCAGGCAGCTAACTGCTTGTGCTTAAGCCCTTCAGCCTCGTGAGCTGCACCCACCCCTGCATGAGGACAGCATCTTTCCCCACCCTCCAGAGCATGGGCACCTTCAATGAGATGATGCTTATACAGTGCTTAGTTCGGGGCCTGTGCCGAGGAACATGGGCGGGGGAGTCTACCCTCATGGTTAATTAAGTTCATGGGGTCACTAGCATCATGGTTAATTAAGTTCACGGTTTGGTGGCTCAGATTTCTGAGGGGCTGGGTGCTTGGTGTGTGGCCTGTGTCTCAGTTTACCGGGAAGTGGAGGGTTGTTAAGGATTAAGTTCCATCGCTGTGCTGAGTGCCTCCTGCAGGCTGGGTATGGCGTGACAGCTCCCGCTGGAGAGGAGGGAGTCAGAAAACCCGACCAGCTGGCCAAAGTCCCCCTCCCTGCCCAGCGTTGCTGTGGCGCCCTCTGGCCACTGGTGGGGGCTGATGTGGGCAGGGGCGGGGCCGGGGACGCCACCCTGGAAGTGTGTAGAGGGGCGGCTTCAGGGAAGAGCCAGCACACAGACCCCATCACTTGCCTCCCTCCTCCCCCCTCCTGTCCTCAGCCCTGCAGCCCTGCCTGAGAGCGGCCAGGTGACAGCTGTCTGCCGGAGAGCCCCTCACCGCGCTTGCACTGGCTTTTATAATGCAGCCGATTGTGTAGAGCTCTGCCCCTGCCTTCAGGCCTAGCGGCCGTCTGGACCCATGTCCTGTCCTGAGCCAGTCCCTGGGACTTGCTCATATGCCTCGTCAGGTGTCTGTGAGGGGCTGAGGGTGGGGCCGGGAGGGCACACACAGCACCTGCCTGTAGTTCAGGCCCTGGCTGCCCGCACCGGGGTGGTGCGAGCCTCCTGAACAGCCGAGGAGTGTGTGAGCACGGGCCCATGTTTTGCTCTGCCTTTCGCAGCCGTGCTGAGTGTTCTGCCCGGGACTCCTGGGCTGAGCACCTGGCTCCCAGCACCAGTGTGTGTTTCCTGCTCTGTCCTGCTGTTTCAAACAGACTTCCCCCGGGGGGAGGGCTCCGCGGGCACCCACACGCAGTGTTGGAGGAGTCTTCCCCTGCCCCTCCTCAGTGCCTCTCTCCCCTGGCCACTTGGTGCCCAATTGAATCACTGCATTCTGCGCTGAGGGCCCTGGGGGGTCTGGCTGCAGGGGTGGAGATTTCCCCTAGGGGGCGTCACACACCCTGGTCTCTGGGACCTGACACTGACACTGCTCTGCGCCCCCACCACTGTGGCGCAGAAGCAGCCATTGGTAATACACACGCAAACGTGGTGCTTCCTTTCCAGTGAAACAGCAAAACAAAGATGGTGGCAGGCACAGGGCCATGTCTGGCTCTCAGCCAAAGGCCGGGCACCAGGGCGGACCAGGCCCACTGGTCTCAGCGCTGCTGGGTAGGACCCAGGCCCAGCTCTGCCCAGCACAATAACCCAGCCCATTGGAATGGGGAGGACACAGGCAGCCACCACGAGCGTGCAGGGAGTTTCTGACTCGGACTAGGGATCTGTATGGTAGCTTCCTGGCAAAAGATGGACTTGAACCTGAACCTCCCTCCAAGTCTCGGCTGTGCACTGGAACAGCAGGGAGTCTGCGGACCGAGGAAGACTTGGGTCTTAAGAAGCTTCACACTGGGCTGGGAAGGTGGCTTAGTGGTAGAGCACTGGCCTTGCATGCCTAAGGCCCTGGGTTCGATTCCTCAGCACCACATAAAGCAAAAAGAAAAAAGCCGGAAGTGGCCATGTGGCTCAAGTGGTAGAGTGCTAACCTTGAGCTGAAGAGCTGAGGGACAGTGCCCAGGCCCTGAGTTCAGGCCCCACGACCGGACCCAAAAAAAAAAAAAAAAAGAAGCTTCACACTGCTTGAAGTCCTGCGTGGTGTGGTGTGGTTCGGCATGTCATGGCACAGTGCGGGATGAAGTGGCACTGCGCGGCACTGTGTGGCGTGGGGTGGTGTGGCACAGAGTGGCAGTCAGGGAGGAAGTGTGAGTAGAGATCAGAGCTGGAGACGTGGCCCAAAGCCAGGCCAGGCCACACCTACCTTGAGGCCAGCTTCAGGGAGGAACCAGACTTCACCCTGATGGGCTACCGAGGACCATGGCACATAGCTGGCTAAGGACAGTAGAGGGCTCTAGAAAGACTGAAAACTCTTGGAAAACAGGGATGAGGGCATGACTGAGTTGTTGCATATAAAATTGGCCAAAACATACAACGCAGGACACCACAGCAGAACTAACCATTTATTTCTATGGCTTGTTTTTTTTTGGTATCCTTCAGTCCCTCTTTTACATAAGCTCCTATTCATCCCTCAAAGCCCAACTCATCACTGGAACTACAGGGTCTTTCTCCCCCTGTCATAGCCTCTCAGACTGGGGGGGACACTTAGAAATTCTCTCTGTCAATTGAGGCCTCAGAAGACAGGGACAGGTAAGTGCTCATTAGTGCTTGCTAAATTACATAGCAGGGTGAATCAGCTAGATAGAGTGAATGCTGAGCCATACCTTGAGGAAATAGAGTTTCACAAGGTGAAGTAATTCACCCAAATGGAACATGGAACCATTCTGCCCCATCTTGTCACTGGGCAGGAAATGGTCCTTCTCTGCGCCCCTGCTGGCCCTCTCTCCTCCAAGAAAATAAGAGCATTCACAGATTCACAGACCTTACGGTGTATTCCACAGGCTAACAGAGAAACTCAGTGCTTTTCAAATCTGGGCAAGGGACTCTGTGGCCAAGACCGGGCCTGGAGTTCCTGGGGAATGGAGACTGCAGGGCTCTGTGGGTCGAGGGCTGAGCTGGGGGATCCTCTCAGTTCTACTTACATTGCTGGCGCTCCCCTCCCCCTCCCTCCTTGCCTCCCTCCCCCATCCCTCCCCCCAGCATCACCACTTGGGGCTTCTGTACTTGTTTTTGTTTTGTTTTTTGGGGTCCGGTCGTGGGGCCTGAACTCTGCTCAAGGCTAGTGCTCTACCACTTGAGCCACAGCGCCACTTCCGGCTTTTTTCTTATGTGGTGCTGAGGACTCGAACCCAGGGCCTCCTGCGTGCGAGGCCACCTTCCCAGCCCTGCTTGCGCACTTGTAACACAGCAGAGGAACCCTGGGGCCTTGCAGGTGGGGTTTGATCGCGTGGCCCCGCCACCACACCCAGTGTTCTACCAGGACCAGAAAACGGGCCGACGGACCGGTTTCCTCCTGGTGAGATTCCGGGACGGCAGCTGCCCCGCGCGGCGCTCCTCGCCGAGAGGGCGGCCCGGGGCCCGGGGCGCGTGCGCCTGCGCGGCGGCGGGGCGGCTGAACTTGCCCTTGCACTTGTTGGTAGGCCCTGGCCGTGGGAGCCGAGCGTACGTGCCGGGCCGGAGGCCGGGCTGGCCCGCCCCGGCGGCGCCTGCGCGGCCCCGCCCCGGCCCCGCCCCTCCGGCGGCCCGGCCCCGCCCCCGGGCCCCGCCCCCTCCGGGCCACATTCCTCGGCCGGGCTCGCGCTGCGCCAGGCGGGCGGCGGCGGCGGGGCGGGCGCGGCCGTCCCGGGCTTCGGGCTCCGGGCTCCCAAGGGCCGGGAACGTGCGGGCGCCGGGCCCGGAGAGCCCGAGCGAGGGGTCGCGTGGCGAGCGGCCCGGGTCCCGGGCGCCGCGCCGCCATGTGGTGTCTGCACTGCCACTCGGAGCGGACCCAGTCCCTGCTGGAGCTGGAGCTGGACAGCGGGTGAGGCCGGGGCCGGGGCGGGCCGGGGCGGGCCGGGGCGGGCCGGGCGGGAGTGCGGCGCCGGGGGCCGAGGGAGGCCAGCGCCCAGCTCCCGGCGGCGGCGGCGGCGGCGGGCAAGTGCACGGAAGTTGGCCCGGGAGGCCTCGGGGCCGGCGCCTCCTTCGCGGTCCTGGGGAGAGGGGGGCGGGGGGTGCGGGAGCAGCCCCGCGGGGAGGGGGGTGCGGGAGCAGCCAGCGGGGAGGGGGGTGCGGGAGCAGCCAGCGGGGAGGGGGGCGGGGGGTGCGGGAGCAGCCCCGCGGGGAGGGGGGTGCGGGAGCAGCCAGCGGGGAGGGGGGTGCGGGAGCAGCCCCGCGAGGAGGGGGGTGCGGGGGGGGGTGCGGGGGGGTGCGGGAGCAGCCCCTCGGGGAGGGGGGGGCGGGGGGGTGCGGGAGCAGCCCCGCGGGGAGGGGGGAGTGCGGGGGGCGTGCGGGAGGAGGCCAGCCCAGGCCGCCCGTGTTTATGGGGAAGGGAGGGCGCGAGTGTGTGCCGGGAATATGGATCCCCTCTGCAGGCCCCTCTGGGGGAGCAGGGCGTGGGGCCGAGGGCCTTGGTGGACAAGCCGACTTGGCCGTGTCCAGTCCCTTCCGGGGGCTACCGGCAGCTGTGCTCCGCCCCTCCCCACTCCAAGCCCAGGGCCCTGGGCCTCAGGCTCTTGGGGGGGGGGCTCCCAAGGACCCAAGTGCTCCTGGCATGTGTGTGGAGGCTGGAGGAGCTGCAGCTGCAGGACCATCTGTCTGGGATGGGGCATCGGCTGAGACGGAAGGGGGGTCACAGTGTTTATATCCCACACATGCTCCCACCCCGTGCAGTTCGTCAGCTGTGCTGTGCAAAGTTGCGTCTGCATTCTGTTTGTGTGGTACCCACATCCTGCTGTTGCAGGAGAGCAAACAGGTGGGCATAAAGTCTACTCAGGACTAAAACTGCGGGGTGTACAGAGACCCTGTGGTGCAGCAGGGAGCTCAACACAGCCTTTATCTTGTGTGTGTGTGGTCGGCCTGGCGACCGCCAGCAGGTCCCGGCCGTAGTACTCGCTCCTCTGATCTGGAAAGGATGAGGGCTCTTCTCCTCCATCAGGACCTCCCCCGGGACCCAGTTCTGGGGAGCATGGCTGTGGTACCTCCTTTGCAGATGTCTCATCTGGCAGCCTGGGACGTAGCTGATGTAGGTCTTCAGCTGCAGGGAGTCCTGCGGGGTCTGAGCTACTGCCCCAGTCACAGCTGCGCCAGCTGTCCACTCAGGTTCAGCCGCTGTTTACCCATCAGCCTCAGAGTAGGTGGGGCTTAGTTGCTCAAGAGCCCCTGGTACATGGCTTTGTGGGAAGCCTGGAAAGCTGGACAGAATCTAGCATCCCTCGGTGTCAGGGGTGGGCCTGGCTGCTCCCTGGATCACAGAACCTTCAGGAGCCTGCTTGCTCCCCATCTACCCCACCTAAAGCCCTTCTACCCTGCTATCCCCTGCTTCCTAAATGCTCCTGACCCCAGCCTGTAAGGGATCCATGGTAGCGTCCAGCCAGCCTCACCACCCACAGGCTTCTGGAACAGCAGGTGGGCTGCTGACGTCCTGTGCCCTGATGCTGCACTGAGTGTGAGCCTGGCGGCAGTACAGGACCTTTGGTCCTGGTCCTCCCCTCGTCCCTGCTCAGCCAGTCAGGGGCCAGGACTGGACCAGAACTTCCCAAGGGGAGCCTGGAACAGGACCCGGCTGTTGTGGGGAAGAGTGGACCTCTGGAGGCCCCCACCAGGATTTCAAGCTTTTGCCCCAGGAAGTCGGACTATGAACTAGTTGTGCTAATATTTACACAGCCTCGATTCAAACACTGCACAGTTGAATAATGTGATGACTGGGCAGATGGGTGTTTCTGGAAGGGCTTTGCGAGCTCAGTGTCTGTGTGCGTGCATGCACATGGGTGTGTGTGTGAGAGGTTTTATCTGGCTGCAGGAAGAGCTCTGAACCCGCGGGTTGTGGTTTGCAGGAGAATCCCTTCATTCAGGGCAGCAGGAAAGTAGGGCTTGGGGGAGGCAAACAGACGTTTTGTTTTTCAAATCTCAGCTCAGTTTTGTGAGTTTATACAAGTTACCACGTCCCTTTGGGCCTGTTTCCCCGTCAGTGGTAGAGAATGGCGAGGGGTCTCAGAACGTGGTGGTCTTGCCAGGCTGGTCAGCCATGTGGCCTCCAGCTCCGGGCTGCCTTTGTTCCAGTCAGCGCTCTGCTTTTCCCGACTGCCAGCGACCACTGCGTTTTCTTCCTTCCTCTTTTGTAAATTTCCTTTGACTTCCTATGCTGCTTGGAATATCCGCCCAGTAAGCAGAGAGGTAGGGCAGCAACACAGCTTCAGTGGGTTGGGCCCCAGCTGTAGGCCTTGGAGATAGGCCCCCTCTTCCCCCCCTCGCCAGTGTGTGTTTGGTGAAGAGGATAAAGGCTGTTGAGTGTGATTTATCATTGATCCTCAAAAGCAAATCATGATGAGTTTAAAGGCCCTTGAGGCTCTTGAAGAATTAATTGGTGTGGCCTTGGAGGACCTGACTCTTCCCACTGTGTGAGCTGCTGCAGAGAGAAAATTGATGGCAATTATGGTGGAAGATATGGCACAGTGCCATCTGGACCTACCACTGCTCTCTTTCCTTCTTGCGGGAGTGTTCCTCCAAGGCCTGGGTCTGTGGCCTGTGCCCCACGCCTGCCTAGCACTGTACCCGGTCACGTGTGCGGGTGAGAACCCACTCACCAAACTCGGGGCCTAGAGGAGCCCTTGGTTTTCTGGGGAGATGAGAGTGGTCCCAGGGCACCCAGACTTGCATTTCCTCTGCTCACACCATAAACACTTGCCGAGCACACCTACTTTGTGCAGGCCCTGGGCTAGCATGAGAGCCAAAGCTTAGTATTGTGAAACTGTACCGTCACTAGAGTCTAGGCTTGGGGCCACACTGACCCCTGGCCCCGCCTCTCCCAGCTGATGAATAGCTCCCTCTGAGCCTTTGTTTTTTCATCTTTGAAATGGAGCCAGAAGGAGCCCGGAGGTGCTGTGCAGCTCGGCTGGGCACTGAGTGGTAGCTGTTGTCACCTTTTTCCCTTTGGTGACAGATCCGCTGTGCTAAGCGGCTCCCCGGTGCCTCCTGGTTTGCTTTTGGCTGGTTCCTGGAGCTGAGGGTTGATTTACAGCATGCACAAGGGAGCTCTGTCCTGAGTCCTCTCGGTCCCGCTTGAGTGTTTTTTCGACCTTGTTTGTACATGGCTGTGGCTTTTCTGCCCCTTCCTGGAAGGAACCATTTCTTCCATTTTATTTCTTTGGACTGCGGCTTCCTGCTTGAACTTCAGTTTGAACTTCAGGCCCAGGTGGAACCCCACTTGTAGAGAGATAGGAAGCAGCGACTGTGTTTGTTTTTTCCTCTCTACTCAAAGGTTAGCATAATCGTAGTGGTAATGGTAATGGTAATAATGGTAATAACAGCTC
The DNA here is from genome assembly GCF_024711535.1 of Dipodomys merriami. Taxonomy (NCBI): domain Eukaryota; kingdom Metazoa; phylum Chordata; class Mammalia; order Rodentia; family Heteromyidae; genus Dipodomys; species Dipodomys merriami. The sequence continues at coordinate 3,486,876 of NW_027202427.1, forward strand.
GGCTGCCCCTGACCGACACCTGTGTGAATGGCTGTGTTCTCAAGGCAGTTCATGAGGACGGGCTGTGTGCTCCCTAGGTTTCATGGTGGGTGGGAAGTGCCCAGGGTCCCCAACAGGAGGATCTGGAGCTGGGATCCACGCTCCCGCTGCCCGGCCGCAGGCTCTTTGCTCACCGCCAGCCTCTGCTTCCTCTGTGTCAGATCATCTTTGGCAGAATATGTCACCATCGTGAATGGGCCTGTTATCCTGAGGCCAGAATGCTCGCGTGTTTACCCCCCCCCCCCCCCGTGCCGGCTCTCCTGGTGTCTGGTCTCCTTCCCCAGACCCCAAGAGTTGCAGGGACTCTGGCACCTGTCCTCGGCCCCAAGCTCTTGGGGCATTGTGGGTAGCATACTTCCTTTCTGTTTGCAGCTCAGGCTCTGTGTGAGGAGGGACTTGAGGGCAGAAGCTAGCCACCCCTTGACTGGCTTAGAGGACAAGCCTCGCGTGGAAACCCAAGGCCTGTGATGTCATTACAGACAAATGGGTGTGGGGCCTAGACTTGCTCCCATGGGAGGAAAGAGGATCTTACTAAACTAGGAAGTGTGGGAGAGTCCTCATCAGGGCAGGGCCGCCTCACGCTCACCCATGGAAGGGCCTAGGCGGGTTGGAGTCTGCCTCATTCTCTCCAGGGCCTGCTTTAAACATAGAAGCCAAGTGTTTGCTTTTGTCTCTGGCTGGACGGCTAGGTAGTGTTAGCATCAAATGCATTACTGCCTGACTTGTGTAAATGATGTCTTTAAAAAGCACAGTAAGCACTGAGTAGAGGTTAGTTATAATTGTTCTTATTTATTCTGGTTTTCCATAGTTATTCGTAAGCTTGGAAAGTCACACCTCCCTTAAGAGGAGGCTTTCCACAAAGCCTGGCCAGAGCTGGCCCTGACTGTTGGTAGTTCTGGCTGTCCACATCTGCACAAGTAGGCAGAGAGAGGATGTAGACTCCCGTGGTTAAAAGACAGATTCTGTACTCAGGCCAGCTACTTTCAAAACAAGAGCTTCTCCCATAGGGCACAAAGAGAAATGCCCTTGTCTGAAAACAAAGCAGTAACCCTTGTTTGGATGAGGCTAAGCATGGACTACTTTCAGGTGCTATAGCAGGTTTACACATGCAGCTCCAAACCCTGTTCCTCATCGACTTGGGGGTCTGGGCCTTCTCTTAGGCTTCCCGTGCCTCCGTTTCCCTGTTTGTCATAGGTACTCATTGGAGTTGGGGAGAGTCCCAGGCACTAATCCACATGAAGTGCTGGGCCAGTGTGTGGGAGCCACCTGACGGACCGCAGACTTGAGTGTGCCACGCCACCACCGTCCAAACAACCCACAGAGAAGCCGTCACTCTGCTGGGCATCAAAAAGTGGCACAGCAAGGGCTTTGGGGCCCAGGAGGAAGACCCAGGTGTGTGAGGAGCCCCGTGGGGCTGGGGGCGGAGAGCGCAGTGCCCAGCCCCACACAGGGACCGGTGCCCCACGCCGGGGAGCGGTGCAGCGGAATCTAGGACTCTTGAGTTGTGGCTGTGCTGAGCTCCTGCTGCCCAGGATGTGCTACTGCTGGCTCCTAACCCGGCTCAGAGCTCAGGACCTGACCTCCGTCACAGCCTGGGGTCCCTGGGTCTGTTGCTCTACCAATTCTCCAGACAGCCTTGTTGCCAGGGAGGACAGCTGCAGTTGCAGTGGATGGGAGGGGACAGGCAGGGCCGGAGAGCCCTGGTCCCAGGTCCACCCCTTTCTGGATGTGTGGCTGGGATGTGGAAGGTCCCCTCCACAAGCCACTGTCTTATCTGTCAGAGGGGGACTGCAGAAGGAGGGCGACAAGATATCTCACATAACAGGTGCCAGCACATGCCAGCAGGAGGGGACGCGACGTGGGTTTTGAAGGGTTGGAGCAACATAGCTGTTTTCAGTAGGCCTGAAGTTGGCTCAGGTTTGAGACTAGGGTGGGAATAGGCTACAGAATAAATACTGTAGTAGGTAGCACTCGGGTGACCTTTGAGTGTGACACGGTTACCTTATTGGAATCTCCCAAGAGCCCTGGGAAGCATCTTACAGACAGGGTGAACTGAGGCTAGAAAATGCATGTGAAGGACTGGAGCTTTGTGGAATGCTGGGGGGAGGAAGAGAGGAGGTCCTGTGGGATGGGAGCCCCAAGAGGCTGGGGGCAGTGGGTGGCGCTGTGCCTGGGGCTGCTGGTCCCACCTCCTGCTGCTGTGACCCCCTCCCCCACCTCCAAGAGGGCATCAGCCTGTGCAGGTATGCGTGCGCGTGTGTGACGTGGCTCAGGCTAGTACAGCAACATGCTTTACCAGCCATCCAGGACCCGAGTGTGTGATGTGCAGGACTTGGACTACTTTGGTTTTTCCCACTTAGTGAATATAGTGGGGTGTTCCCCGAAGATAGTGGACCTTGGTGTGTGGAGAGCAAGCTGTAGCTCTGTTTTCTCTAAATTTTTTGTGATAGAAATTTTCAAGCACATGCAGAGGTAGAGCAGATGATATAGTGGCCTCCTGGCCCCCACGTTATCTTTGGTTTTCTTTTTTTTTTTTTTCTGTTGGTCGTGGCGCTTGAACTCTGGCCTCGGCGCTGCCCCTCAGCTCTTCAGCTCAAGGCTAGTGCTCTACCACTTGAGCCACAGCGCCACTTCCGGTTTTCTGGTGGTTTATTGGAGCTAAGAGTTTCACAGACTTTCCTGCCCGGGCGATCCTCAGATCTCAGCCTCCTGAGCAGCTAGGATGACAGGTGTGAGCCGCCGGCGCCCGGCTTATCTTTGGTTTTTGTCAAGGCCCCATCCCACCAGCATCATTCTGCCTGTCACTGACGCTGCAGCACGCCATGAACAGCCTGCATTAGCTGGACTCCAGGAGCCCTAGGCTTGCGCTGCTCGCAGCCTGAGTGGTGTGTGACCCACCGGGGAAGCCAGGCCTGGAACTCGCTACTGGCGAGCAGGACTGTGGAGGCCTTGGAGGTGGGTTCCCAGTCCCCTGTCAGGTCAGGGTCCCCTGGGCCAGCCTGCCCCCCTTACCCCTCCCCTGCCAGGTGCTAGTTATCGTGGTACCGGCCACCTTCCCCTTGGTTGGGCTGTGGGTGGCTTTGGCAGTGGGGCCAGCCCCTGTCCCCCTTCCCCCCCAGTTTCCACATCACCTCAGCTTTGGATCCTCACAGCACCTCCAGTCCGGGTCTCGCAGGAGGCCTTGTACCTCCCTCCGAGCTCTGCTGCCGCCCTCCTGGCCTCCCGTGGCGCTGGGCTTGGACCCTGTGTGCAGTGTGTTCCTGCCTGGTGCCAACAAGGTTCAGCGCACGGGGCCCTCAACCGAGTTTCATCAGAAGCAAGCAGAGGTCACCCTAGTTCTGCCTGGGCCCAGCCTGAGCACCGCTGGTCACCCCCTCCTCAGCCCCAGTGCTGCTGCTGGGCTGGGCGTCCTGGCGCTTCCCACGGAGGCCAGCATGCTCCCCAAGGCCCTTTCCCACTAGCAAGCTCCCCACCCACAGCCCCCTGTGGCTCCTTGTCCCACGTGACCCGGACGTGGTGACCGCACCGCTCAAGGCTGGGAATCTGTGTGGTGTTGACCTGTAGGCCCTTCAGGCCATCCTGTGAGGTAGCTGCTGCTTCCACTTTATGACTGGGAGGCTGAGGCATGGAGAGGCCCATCACATAGGACGCCGGGGCCCTGGGCGCAGCGTGGGAGCTGTGGGAAGCTGGGGCAGCACCGCCTGCCCGAGCCTTTGTGTGCCTCAGGCCCCTGCTGTGTGTGACCGCGCAGGCAGATGGGCGCTGGTAACTGCTGATGCGTAGGAGCCTCGTGGGCAGACAGGGTGGGGGGCGTGCGTGACAGGCCAGGAGTGTGGCCTGCACCTCAGATGCAGTTGCTTCCCAGGCCTTCTGACACCTGTCTGCCTCTGTTCCTTCCTCTACATCAAAAAGATGGTCTAGCACAACCTTAGAAGTTCTCCGTAGGCTACACCCAGAGTGACTGTGTGGACACTGGATGCTGGGGGTCATAGTGTGACACTGTGGGGCCTCTGATTGCCACGCACAGACTGCCCAGGTTGGGGTGTAGAGTGGGGGCTTCGTGTATCGAAGCAGGGGTGGGCGCTCAGTTCTTCCTGTTCAGTACGGCTGTGTGCTTTGAAAAGGCCGATTGTCCTGGGCTGGGCACCGCACCCCTGGCCTGTAGGCTGGGCCGTGTGGCAGCCAGGCTGTGCGGCAGGCTTGTTTCTCCCCACCAATGCCCACACTCCCCAGGGCCGTCTCCCCAGCCCGCGCCTCCCGCCTGCCTCCCGGGGAGTCCCAGGGGCCCGGCCGGCCCTGTCTGCCAGAGCCTGCCACAGAGAGCTGCTTTATGCAAGCCCATTTTGTGCGTATGGAAATAACTAGAGGCCTCTGTATTTAATTTGGCTTCGCTGGGAGCATTTTTGGCTGTGTGTGTGTGTATGTGTGTGTATTCTGAAAAGTCTTTCTGAGGGAGCCCTGGGGTCGGAAGCTCTGGTCATCTTTGTGCAGTCAAAGCCAACAAGAGCTGCCCTGCTTAGCCAGCCGGGGTGGGGTGGAGGATGGGCTCCAGGAAATGGTGAGTGAAAGCAAGAAAGGAAGAGGGGAAGAGGCCAAGCCATCCTGGGCGAGGTTTGGCTGGGAGCAGATGTGTCAACTTTGGTCTCTAGACTCTGCAGGCAGAGTGGAAGGAGAGAGCCTGGGGACGGGCAGGGGGGGGGCGTGCCCGGCTGCGGCTCTTCTTGTTGTCTCTCCCCCCCCACCCCATGGAGCTCTGGACTGCACTCCTCCCATTGCTGTCCAGCGGCAGGCGTGTCTTTGCTGGACTCCACAGCACCAGTGGGTGAGGGGGTGGGACAGCAGCCAGTGTCTGATGAGACTGTGGAGCCCGGAGAGGTCAGGTCACCTGCCCTGTCCTCAGCCTGGAAGTGGGGACACTCGAGTGGGTACCCGTGCTTCCCCCGTCCGCCTCCTGGTGCCTCTGGAGCCATCTTTCCCCACACAGGCTGGCCTTGGCTTGGGCTTCACCCCCATGCTCCCCCTGAGAGTCTAGCTTGGAATAAACAGCAGCTCTCCAAGGGCTTTTAAATCGTATCCTGGCCCTGCAGATGCTGGCGTGAGGTGTGGCACTCACAGTCCGCGGTAGTGGATATGGTCCAAGGGATGAGCCTGTTTTGGTTGCGTGTCATACGGATCAAACCGAGGATCCAACTGTGAGGAAGCCTGAGCTTCCCACAGCCCCGCAGACACCTCCACTTCTTAAGTCCTGTCTCTTGGGACGTGGTGTTTTGATCAGGTTCTTGGAAATTGACCGTCTTGCTCGCGATGCCCACAGAGGCCAGGCGGGAAGGTGATGCGCAGAGGCAGGCCATGGTGGGCAGGTGATGGGGGCAGTGACCGCGGCCGGTGTGTGACGCCGGCCCCGCCGTGCCCACACTCACATCCCCCCTCTAGAAAAGCTAGAATCCCAGATTTTCCATTTAACCTCTGGATGTTGAGATGTTGGTAATTTATTCCTGTTTTTGTATTATCTGTTGCAAGCAGGGTCTTGGGATAGCCCAGGCTGGCCTGAAACTATAGACCCTCCTTCCTCAGCCTCCTGGTTCAGGCCTCGCTACCATGCTGACTCATTCGAGTTTTATTCTGGTCACGTAGCATGCCGTGCAGACCTCCCTGGGCCAGGCCAGGCCGCCCGTCCACGTGTGGAGTCCATCATCCCGACGGCCGCGAGGCTCCTGGCCCACCCTGCCCAAGGTGGCGCTGGGAGAAGAGAGGGCTGTGTCCGGCGTCACAGCAGAGGCTGCCACTGTGGCTTTGGTTGCTAGAGGCTAGCTTGCTTCCCTGTGAGTGAGGCCTGCTGCCCTGTCTGGCGGTGGGGTCCCCAGGCTGTGGGGCTGTTCCCCAGGCAGCCGGGGCCTTCTGAAGGACTGACAGGCGTGGCACCTCACCAGACAGCCTGGGCTGGGCTCACTGGCGGGGCGTTTGTGTCAGCCCCCACCCGGAGCCTCCAGCCTCTCTGCCAGCTGGCTTGCAGCCTGTGTTGCTGGCTGTGCTTGCCAGCCTGTGGAGAGCTCTACTCCGACCTCCTGTCTCAGGCCCGCCGGGGCCCCGCCGAGCCTGGTGGGCCTCTCAGGACTGGGAGGCGGACAGCAGGCAGAAGGTGTCCTTGGAACAAGCCCATGGCCCCAGGGGATGGGCTGCCTTTGGGCCCCCCATCGTTCCTCAGTTTCTAAAGGCCTGAGTGGTGGGGTTCTGGGAGCCTCAGGCTTGCGTCTTTGTGTTGGAGGAGCTGGCAGCCACAGAACAGCACAGAGCGGAGGAGTGTATCGCAGGGCGGGGTCTCTGCGTGGCCCCGAGCGTGGCCCCTGTGTCTCCTTCTGTAGATCCGGTGCTCCCAAAAGCAGGCAGCAGAAATGTGAAAGGAGGGTGAGAAGGGTGGCTCAGACCTCGGCTTTTGTGTCCAGGTTCATCGTTGCCAGCGTCTTTGATTCAGTGGCACCTGTTTGTGTCCAGCCTGCTGGGTGCGGGGGTCACCTTGGGAAGGACGTGGACAGCCCTGCCTTCCCAGCCGTGTCTCACGGGCATGGATGGGCAGCGCAGAAGGAAGCACACTGCAGCCCTCTGCGCCCGGCGGTGGCGGCCGGAGGCGGCACCTGCAGGCCCAAACATGCGTTCCTTTCTCTTCGGGGCGCCTCTTTCCCTTGGCGCCATGCTTATGGGGTACATGGGGCCAGCCTCCCAGGGTATCTGCCCAGACACTAAAATGCCATCTTGTCTGGCCCCCAGAGCTGCGTGCCCAGCTGGAGCATAGCAAGACCTCCTGCTCCTCCAGTGACAGGCAGCTAGGGGCAGGATCGGGTTCTTGCTGCCTCACCTGACTCCAAAGCCCTCCTCATGGATGTGAACACCGGTGGCCTGCAGGGAGGGCCCCTCCTCCCGTGCCAGGAAAATGTGTTGACTGGACAGGACAAGGGCCTGGCTGCGTGGCCTGGGGCCGGGCGCCTGGGACACAGACCTTTCTTCCTTCTGGGGGAGCGGGGGAATGGGGTTGGGGTTCCAGCCTCAACTCCCCCGCCAAGAGGAACATACCAGAGGGCAGGAGGGCAGAAGCCACACAGGCCCCTCGGTTGGCCGTCACGGTGCCTCTCAGCCTCGGGCACCCCGCACGGCATCATCCTCTTCTACACCAATGGTTCCAGAAGGCCTCGGCCCCCAAGTTCTCCCGCCGCCCCCCGCCCGTCACGCTGGCAGCAGCTGACCATCGGGAAATGCTGAGTGCTGGCTCAGTAAGCGAAGCTCTAAAAATAGCTGCCGCTCTGAGAAGCCCATTGTTTTCAGTCCTATATTTTTCTCCATATATAAAAGCCACCTCTGGAGTCTGAGTGCGGGAAGTTGGGGAGTTGAGCTCCTGCTCGGCCGAGCTGGGCCTGAGCTGGGCCAGCCTCCGGCCTGGAGGTGTCGGGCAGCGGAGGCTGGCCAGCACCACACCCCAGGCAGGCCAGAGGGGCGAGGAGGCTGCACAAGCCGGCCCCAGGGTGTTCACACAGCCACCCAACGAGCCTGTGGCCATGAGGCTAGAGGGGCTGAAGCTGCCCCCCGCGACCAAGCATGGGGTGCAAGTGTCCCCTTTCCCCTCACCCTGGTGGCAGGCTCCTGAGCTGGGCCCACCTGAACCCTAGCCTGCTAGGGAGGAGAGTGAGGCGCCACGGAGGGGCTTTGGCCCAGCTGGGCCTGGCCGAGGCGCTGGGGAGGAGCAGGGAGGACCCTACAGGAACAGCCCTGTGGGGCTGGGCCAGGCTGGAGGGGCCCCTGAGGCCTGGGAAGGGGGAGGGGAGGAGCTCGCCCTGTGCAGTGTAATGCCCACACGGTCACCTCTGCCTGCCTGTTGGAAGGTCCTCTCCCCAAGCCAAGGCCCCTGGGACCTGATCCACCTCCTTTCCCACTCCGGGGAGCCGGATGATGGGACTTGACCCCAGCCCAGGCCCCACTGGTAGATGCCACCGTGCCATGTTGTACTGCTCCAGCCGTGAGTGGGTCAGTGAGGGAAGGAGACCTTGGATTTTTGGCCACGGGAGTCTCTAATCACAGCCCGTGGGGGCTCTTGTCGAGGACAAGGACTCAGCAGAGTCCATGATGGGTATGGTGCTACCTGGAGCCGCTCGGGCCCCGCAGTCGAGTGTTCTAGGTTTCACAAGCAGCTGCTCCAGTCCTCTCTTCCCGAGCCCAGCGAGAAGCACACTCCCTGGGAACAGAGCTGAGCAAGTACTTGTTAGACTAAACGTGTGTGTTCACACTGTTACCCGGGTATTTTCAGTCAAGCAGACGGTTGAAAACCCAAGCTGTGGGAGCCACAGGTCAGGAGGGCCAACCATACACACAAACGTAACTGTAACGTGCACGCACACACCGATGTATATCTATACATGTAGACAAGACTGTGTCTGCATGCCTGCATACATACATGCATACCCAGGTGTATACATGTGCAAGACAGATTACACAAATGTCCACACAAATATAAGTGCACACACATGTAAACGTGCAGTTGTATGTGCATGTGCACATGCATACGTGTGGGTGCTCAGTCCCGTGCGTGTCATGCTCACAGGTGTGCATGACTACACTGACACGTGTGTACATAGGGGTGTGTGCACACATGCTTGGGTGTGGCATGCACGGCTCTCTTCTCGGCTATCCCAATGTGCCAGGGACCCTGGGCTGGACATCTGCAGTATGTGGCCTACACCCTAGCCACAGCTGGGACCTGGGGAGAAACTGGGGGGCCGCTGTCTTCTACAGAGGAAGCACTGGGGTTCTGTGGAGCTGGAGCCTGCATCGGGGTCACCGCTGCAGGGCTGTGGCCTCGGAGGTATCTGCCACCTAACCACTGGGTGCTGCTGGCCTCCAGGGGCAGGTGTCCCTGGGGTCTTGGGATTAATGAGCCTGGCTGCCCGTGGCTGGGAGTCCACATCACATGGGGGCACCCTCTTTGGGTAGGGGGGCCAGGTGGCCGAGGAGGGCCATCTGAGAGCCAGTCCACAGCTAGACACCGTGTAGGCTAACATCCAGCCAGATTCCCTGCCGTCCGCACTTGCAGGGCAGCACAGTTTCTGAAGTGTGACTTCCTGCTCTGGTCCTGCCCTTCAGGATGCCAGGAAGGCGGCCTGTTCACTCAACCCTCACCGGCTCCCTTGTGAGGCTCCTGCTGCCGGGCCGTGAGAATTGAGGCGGACTGTGCAGAAAAAGCGGGAGACCGCACTGCTCTTACTGGGCTAGGTTCTGTGTGCATACCCAGGCACGGCCTGGGGAGGGAAAGAGAAGGGACTCCTAAGGCCTGGGTAGCTAGCGAGGGGCAGCCCACCAGTCTCGGTGAGCTGTCTAGGGCCGAGGAAATGGGGTCCATGAGTATAGAAGTAGAGCCCCAGGGAGAGCAGTTCGCTCATGTGGACAGCTGTGCCCTGCGGGGAAGTCACTGCACCAAGAGCCGGGCGCCCGCTCAGGACAGGGGCATCCTCAGGAGCAGCTCACGGCTCTGCTGCCGGGGCTCCAGGGGGCTCCGTGGTCGGCCCTGGCCTACAGTGTTCTGAGAGCACCAGGAGGCAGAGTCTGCGTCCTGCGCAGACCTGTGCCTCGCATGCTGCTGTTCCCCAGGCTGAGCCTGAGGGCTGTGAGGACGGGGTGGACCTGGATGTGCCAGCGAGGCGGGTGAGCTGAAGGCCTCCCGGGCAGGGCACCTCATCCCCCTCCTCCCGGGTCCGATGGCACGTGGTCAAGAGGTGGCACCTCTGAGCCAGGCCTCTCATGGTGTTTGGTGGGTGGGTGTGAAGTGGTCATGACCTGGGCAGAAAACCTGAAGGGAGGGGTAGGAGCAGTGTGAACAGAGAAGCAGGTGAGCCCGTGAGTGCTTATGTGGGCACGTAGGCGTTCATGTGCACGCATGCACAGGCATGTGTCCGCGTGAACATGTGTGCGTGTGAGTATATGCACTTGCATTGTGCGGGTTGGGGAGCGCGTTCCTCCTGTGAGCAGAGCACTCTCGGGAGCGGCCTCCCGGGTCAGCTCTTCGGAGCACAGGTGAAGTCGCTCTGTATGGGGGTAGACACTGAGGCCGGGCTTCCCTCTCCCAGCCACACAGGGAGAGCGGTGGAACCAAAGCTCCACCCTGCGCGTGGGGCTGGCTCTGAGGGGGAAAGGCAGGGGAGGGAGGGAGCTGCCCTCCTGAGGGGCAGGGGTGGCCCCCGCAGTGCTCAGCCCCCTCCAGCCCTCCTGAGGGGCAGGGGTGGCCCCGCAGTGCTCAGCCCCCTCCGGGGCCCCGCGTGTGGCCAGGGCTTGGAGCCCCGGTGGGGGAGGGCTGGCCGGGACAGGGGCTCTTAGGGGCTCTGGAATGCAATGTGCAGAGGACGGTTCATCCCATAAGAAGGAGCAGCTCTCCCCCCTCCTCTCCCCTCCCCGGTTTCTGTCTGCTGAGGTCTGAGGGTGTTGGGCCTCGTGGTAGCTGGGCAGAGCACACACACACACACACACGCACGCACACGCACGCACACACGCCAGTGTGCAGGAGAGTGGAGTTAAGCTGAGCCCACAAAACACAGCAAATGTAACACGAAATGGCCTTTGTGGTGCTGGGGCTTCCCTTTGGGCCACGAGGCCCTGGCAGCATGTTCCTGGCGGAGTTAGAGCCTGTCAGGCACGCACCTCCAGAGGCAGAAAGCTCTCCCTCCGGAGGGTCCTGTGCTGGGCAGTATAGACCAGACGTAGTTCGTCCCCTGGAGAAAGTCACTGCAGCCTCAGCTTGTCACTCTGCCCAGGCTTGGTGAACTGCCCTCCGCCGCCCGCTGGCTGCTCTTCCGAGCCCTGCGGTCCCAGCACCCGGTAGGGGACCTCAAGCTCTGTAAAGTGGGCTTGGCGACTGGAGTCCCTCCCCGTGCCAGCGAGGCTCTGGTGTGTGCGTTGCTGTTCAGGCAGGGGACGGGGGTCCCACCCGTGGTCTTCAGGAGTCTGTGAGCACACCCCACCCTGGCTCTGGACTCAGGTCTTTTGTGTGATCTGATAACTATAGCAGAGCCATTTTTGTTTCTGGCTCAGCTATGTGGCGGATCAGTTCCCATTAATCTTAGAGTCACCCAAACTATCTCCAAGTCTCTTCTAGAAGAACAGCTGTCAGACCAGATCTTTGCCTGTCTCGACATTAGTTTCGTGAGGCTGACTTAGAATTAAACTAAGTCCTTTGGTGATGAGTGTTTACATTATCTCCAGTCTTCTGTACTTAGAAAAATCTCACTGCTGTGGAAATCCTTGTATTTACCCCTTTGCGTATTGTTCTTATCTTTTGGCAGTACTTGCTAGGCAGGTACTCTACCACTTGATCTAGGCCCCCAGCTCTGTTGCTTTTAGGTAGTTTTGGATAGGGCCAATCTCTGCTGCAGTCTTCCTACCCGAGCCTTTGCAGAGCTGGGTTCACAGAGGTGCTTATGTCTTAACTAAGTGTCTGGAAGAGGGCTGCCGGCCCACGAGCGGCCCTGAGAGAACATCCAAAGAACACCCCAGAAACTGAGCTGCAGGGTGTCCTACCTCATTCCTTGCTCTGCATGTGGCTGGGCATCTGGGAGAGGTGAATTCAGGGTGCTGTTGGGCCCCATCTGCAGGCTGGGGTGTTGAGATGCAGAGGCAGTGATGGTGGGGGCCAGCCTGGTCGCCCTTACCCACAGGTCTCAGCTAGAGACTTGTGCACAGAGACTTGAAATGTGTTCACATCGGAGCCACCTGCCATGAACCTATCATGAAGTAGAAACATGGCATCTTTTTGTTTATCAGTATGATAAGCTCTATTAAGAACAGCTTCTTGGTATCTACTACTGTGTGGCTTCTGAGTGGCACTGTTCCTAGGTCCCGATAGGACTTAGCTAGGTGGGGAGAGGCCTGCGTGCTGCTGCTGTCCCTAGGCCTGCCCGGGAGCCCCTGGGAGGCGGCCTGGTGCCAGGAACCACCTCGCTATTTCCTTTCTTATCGGGGTGGTCTGAGTTGGGTCTGCTGTGCAGTTTGGAAAGGCTGCTGCTTTGTACAACCTGAGGGCCATTCACAAGGATTTGGCATCCGGTGGTGGCCGTTGTACACAGCTGGAGTCGCCTTGGGAGGAAGGACTGAGGTCCTGGGCCCGGGGGCGGGAGTGCCGGCGGTGGTGACCCCAGCCCTTCCCTTCCTGGTGAGGGTGCGCTGGAGGATGCTCCCCCCCCCTCCCTCCCTCCAGAGCCTGCTGGCCCAAAGCTGCTCATGGTGGGAATTCTGAGCTGGCACGGCTCAGAACATTCCTTCGTGCCCCTTCCCCAGGCCCAGAGCCTCCCTCCAGGTGGATGATGCCCATTCTGACATCACGCTTGTTGCCTGGGCCCTGCTGTAGCCCTGCCCGCCGCAGAGCGGGGCCCAGCCCAGCCTGGCAGTGGCACCAGCTTCTCTGTAGCCCTGCCCCAAGCAGCGTTCCTCTGGGAGTGGCTGTGACTCCCCACTTGTAGGCTGCCCGGGGACCGGCAGCTGTGTTCAGGCACAGAGGGCTGAGTTGCTCGCCGTGGACAGAGGTGTGTTTGCTCAGCACCCCGGGCTCTAGGCAGGGGCAGCATGGTGAACTGGGAAGGGCCGGTCCATCCTCTCTGCTGGGCTACTGGCAGGTGGCTCAGGGATCAGGTCCTGCTGGTTGGGTGTCTGCCGAGCACCTGCCTGCAGGAAGCCCACAAGACGCCAGGCTGACCTGTGTGAGGAAGGAGGCGGGGAGGGAAGCGAGGAGCGTGGACGGCTGCGCCTGCCGAGCCCTGGGCTCTGCTGTGCTCACGGAGCCTCTCTCCCTCTGCAGCGTCGAGGGCGAGGTGCCCAGCAGCGAGGCCGGCGCATCCCTGGACAGCCCCTCCGCCTACCACCAGGGCCCCTTGGTGCCCGGTTCAAGCCTGAGCCCGGACCACTACGAGCACGCGTCGGTGGGAGCCTACGGGCTGTACCCGGGCCCGCCGGGGCAGCAGCGCACGCGGAGGCCCAAGCTGCAGCACTCCACCTCCATCCTGCGCAAGCAGGCGGAAGAGGAGGCCATCAAGCGCTCGCGGTCTCTGTCCGAGAGCTATGAGCTCTCCTCCGACCTGCAGGACAAGCAGGTAGGTGGCCGGGGCCAGCGCAGGGTCCCTCTGGTTGGCAGAACTCCAGCCGAGGCGTGCCACCGAGACCGTGGCCTGCTTCATTCCTCCAGGTGACCCAGAACCTTCCGCCAGCCTGGCCCCAAGATGTGGGAGGGGTGTAGTGTGGAGGCAGCTGGCTGGGAACGGCTCCAGAGCCTCTTCTGTGGTGTCCGTGTTTGTGTGGCTGAGATTGGAGAGTGTGGTGTCTCAGTCCACAGCCAGCGTCACAGGACACGGGTCCTTAGGGCCCAGGGGACAGGGCCCAGTTGGTCGGGCAGCACTGGGCACCTTAGTCCTCCAGCTGCCTGAGTGGAGGTGCTCACCATGTCAGCAGGTCTCCAGGGCCCTGGCCAAGGGAGAGGCTCACATTAGGGGTGTGTGGAATGCCTGTGTGCAAAGCAACCCTGCCACGTGGCCCCCAGGGGGCCCCCAGTGTGCGCACAGCGGGCCCCCGAGAAGGACTAGGAGTGAACAGAGGCTGCGGTGCAGGGTGCCCAAGCAGCCCCGCTCCCACCATCTCCTGCTTCGTGGGAAGCGGCGTGCTGGGCAGCTGCTCAGCCCCGGGATGGGCAGGGATGTCTGGCAAGCCTCACCGCCCCCTCTGGCTCCTAGGCGCCAAGCTGGAACAGGCATCCCTTCAGCCCAAAGCCCCACACTGTGCTGCTCATACCCGCCCCGCAGCCTGCCCGCCTGCTTGCTCCATCTTCCTGCTTGTCCTGGAAGCAGAGGTCTGGGCTGGTGCGGCCGCAGCTTAGGCAGCTGGGGGCGGGGGGCGGGGAGGCAGCCTCCCTTGCTTTTGTCAGCTCCACCCAGATCCGAAGTGGCTGCGTGTTTAAAACCAAAGATGTCTCCTTAGCACCCTTAAAATAGAAACGAGAGGTTGAGGCTTCACAGGGGCCCAAGTTCAGGGCTCGTGTGCTGCAGCTGCTGGTTCTCATTCCACCTGTAGTAGTCAAGTGTCTGTGGGTACCTGACACGGACTGTGTGCTGGGGAGCTGACTGGAGTGGATGAAGGGCGGCTGAGTTGTGGAAGAAGGGATGGCAGGTACAAAGGCCCTGAGGCAGGAATGAGTGTAGCGCATGTTGGGGATGGTAGATGACAGGGAGGAGCCGACGGTCACGTAGCATTTCCTGCCTGTGGAGCTTCCTGGCGGGCCAGGCAAGGCGGAAAGGGGGCAGGTGGCCTGTGCTCGTGAGACCCACATGGGGTGTAGTGGCGCAGAGTCCCGGCAGCAAAGGAGCCACGTGGGTGTCGGGGTTCTCCTGTCCCTGAGAGCAAGCGCCAACAGCTCTGCCCTGCGGGAAGGCAGACTTCTCATTCTCATTCACTCTGTTCACTGTCCCTTGTATGAGAGGGCCTGGGGGGGGGGGTCTAGCCGTGACTGGCCACCGCCGCTGCCCGGGGGTCCTGGGCCGCATGCCTCCCCCCTGGGGACCCCTTCGGGGCTGGGCGCTGTGGGTGGGGTCTCAGGAGGGTCATGTCCCCTGGCTCAGCCTGTAACTAAGCTTTCCCTGGTCCCAGTGCTGTAGTAGATGGGGCCTCGTGTCAGTTCTGGTTAAGAAAATAGTAATTGGCCGGGTGCTGGTGGCTCCCACCTATAATCCTTGCTACTCAAGAGTCTGAGATCTGAGGATCGCAGTTCAAAGCCAGCCAGCCCAGACAGGAGAGTCCATGAGACTCTTATCTCCAGTTAACTACCAAAAAAACTGGAAATGGTACTATGGCTTATAGTGGTAGAAGACTAGCCTTGAGCAAAACGAGCACAGGGACAATGCCCAGGCCCTGAGTTCAAGCCCCACAACTAACAAAAAGAAAAAGAAGAGGGAGAGAGAGAGAGAGAGGAGTGAGTGGTGAGTTGGGATAGGTTGGGGTGCCTGGGGTGGTGTGTGCCTGGGGAGAAGGGGAGAGGCCCTGTGCCTGGGGAGAGGGGGGAGAGGCCCTGTGATTCTCCCAGAGCTCTCGTTTGCCTCCCTGCAGTCCTGACCCCAACACACACGCACAGCCTTGGGCAGGGCTCAGGTAGCAGGTGGCTCTGGTCCTCAAGGTCCAGGGACAGCAGGAGAAGAGGCCCTAGAGCGAGCCTGGGCCCAAGCTGGTGGCCCTGGGCCTGAGATGCCCTGGAAGGATGTCACCGAAGCGTTCTCAGGCAGAGGAGCAGAAGAGTGGGGTGAGGTGTGGCTACTGCAGCGGAGCGAGGCAGAGGCCCTGTCCCCTGGCGGCCTACGCAGCCCTCCTGCCCACCCAGGACCTGAGATTTTTTTTTGCTCAATGCTGGTGCTATGCTACTCAAGCCACAGGTCAGCTTCTGGCTTTTGGGTGGTTAATTGGAGATGAGTCTCTTCCTACCCAGACTGGCTTCAAACCAGGATCCTCAGATTTCAGCTTCCTGAGTAGGATTATAGGTGTGAGCCACGGGGCTGCCTGGCAAACAGAGGGTTTCCCCATCTTACTTGTCTTGGAATGTACACCAGCCATTGTTCGAGCCAACTGTGGCCTGTGGCAGGTCCTCTCAGGCCGGGCCCCTGCACTGGGTAGGCATCGCCAGGCCAGCACTCAGGGCTTGGCCTCACTTCCGTCCCGTCCCCCGCCAGGTGGAGATGCTAGAACGCAAGTATGGGGGCCGCCTCGTGACCCGCCATGCAGCCCGCACCATCCAGACGGCGTTCCGCCAGTACCAGATGAACAAGAACTTCGAGCGTCTGCGAAGCTCCATGTCGGAGAACCGTATGTCCCGCCGGATCGTGCTGTCCAACATGAGGATGCAGTTTTCCTTTGAGGGGCCCGAGAAAGTGCACAGCTCCTACTTCGAGGGCAAGCAGGTCTCCCTGACCAACGATGGTGCGCAGCTGGGCGCCCTGGTGCCCTCTGAGTGCGGAGACCTCGGGGAGCCCGCCCTCAAGTCTCCGGCCCCCTCCAGTGACTTCGCCGACGCCATCACGGAGCTGGAGGACGCCTTCTCCCGGCAGGTGAAGTCTCTGGCTGAGTCCATCGATGACGCCCTGAACTGCCGGAGCCTCCACGCCGAGGAGGTGCCGACCCCGGAGGCGGCGAGGGCCCGGGACGCCGAGCCCAAGGCCGCCCTGCACAGCATGGACCACCACAAGCTGGATGAGATGACCGCCTCCTACAGCGACGTCACCTTGTACATCGACGAGGAGGAGCTGTCGCCGCCACTGCCGCTCGCACCCGCCGGGGAGAGGCCTCCCGGCACCGAGTCGGACCTGCGCCTGCGGGTCGGGGGTGCCACCCAGGACTACTGGGCCCTGGCCCACAAGGATGACAAGGCCGACACAGACACGAGCTGCCGGAGCACTCCGTCGCTGGAGCGGCAGGAGCCCCGGCTGCGGGTGGAGCACCTGCCCCTGCTCACCATTGAGCCCCCCAGCGACAGCTCGGTGGACCTCAGTGACCGCTCGGACCGCGGCTCACTCAAGAGGCAGGGCGCCTATGAGCGCAGCCTCGGAGGCCAGCCGGCCAGCCCCAAGCACAGCTCCCACGGTGGCGCACCCAAGGGCCTGGCCCGGGAGGACCCCGAGCTGCGGCCCCGGCCCCCCAGGCCCCTGGAGAGCCACCTGGCCATCAATGGCTCAGCCAATCGGCAAAGCAAGTCTGAGTCGGACTACTCCGACGGGGACAACGACAGCATCAACAGCACGTCCAACTCCAACGACACCATCAACTGCAGCTCCGAGTCCTCATCCAGGGACAGCGTGCGGGAGCCCACGCTCAGCAAGCAGACCTACCACAAGGAGGCCCGCAACAGCTGGGACTCGCCGGCCTTCAGCAATGACGTCATCCGCAAGCGCCACTACCGCATTGGGCTGAACCTCTTCAACAAGTGAGTCCTGGGGGCTGAGCCAGGCGGAGGGGCGGGGCAGGCCCAGGCGGAGGGGCGGGGCAGGCCCAGGCGGAGGGGCGGGGCAGGCCCAGGCGGAGGGGCGGGGCAGGCCCAGGCCCGTCTGCGCAGTGAGCCGTGGGGCCGAGTGGGACCCGCTCTGTCTGTGGGTGCTGAGACGCAGCTCCCCACAGTGTCCACTGCTGGACAGCTGGGCACATGGGAGCTTTTCTGTGAAACCATTTGGGAAGGGATGTAGCTGTGAGTCACAGGTCCTGTCCATTGCTCCCTCTCAAGTATTCCCCACAGGACGCCAAGAGGCTAGGTCGGGCCAGGCCAGGCTCAGCCGTCAGGCTTGGGCCCTTGGAGCGGGTGGGTGGCAGGGGCAGGCAGGCTTAGGGTGCGCTGGGCAGGGCACACACGCGAGGCCCAGGGGTAGAAACAGGCGGGTCCTGACCGTGTGTGAGGGTGGGGGACAGGTCTGGGAGAGCTGCGGGAACTGGGTCATGGAGTCTGCCCCTCGGGGGTTCACGGAGGGCGGCCACTCAGCTCTGGTTGCGGCCCTGGGGAGGGCGGTGGATATTTACAGCAACCTATTCTTAGCAGGGCCCAGAATAGCGAGTGGAAGGGGAGGGCGAAGCGCCCTCACACTGGAAGGGGAGGGAGGGAGGAGCACCCTCAGAGTGGAAGGGGAGGACGGAGCACCCTCAGAGTGGAAGGGGAGGAGGGAGGAGCACCCTCAGAGTAGAAGGGGAGGAGGGAGGAGCACCCTCAGAGTGGAAGGGGAGGACGGAGCACCCTCAGAGTGGAAGGGGAGGAGGGAGGAGCACCCTCAGAGTGGAAGGGGAGGGAGGAGCACCCTCAGTGGAAGGGGAGGAGGGAGGAGCACCCTCAGAGTGGAAGGGGAGGAGGGAGGAGCACCCTCAGAGTGGAAGGGGAGGACGGAGCACCCTCAGAGTGGAAGGGGAGGACGGAGCACCCTCAGTGGAAGGGGAGGAGGGAGGAGCACCCTCAGTGGAAGGGGAGGAGGGATGACCGCCCTCAGAGGCCTTGAGGCCAGCTCTCAGCAGCCCTGGGCTTCCATGCCACTCCAGCCCAGGGCTGACAGAGCGCGAGGCCTGGGCCCACCCAGAAGCACCCAGAAGCATCCCAGAAGGGCCACAGGACGGTGACGTGGCAGTGGTTCGGGAGAAGCACTGGATGGGGTGTCAGTGGCTGGCCTGGGCCCCAGCCCTGGGTGGAGGGGCAGTGGAGAGCTGTGGTTCACTGCTGGGTCTCCTAGTCTCGCCAGGAGCTAGGAATCTTGGACCCCTCGCTCCTGCTAGGGCTGTGGCTCCTGTGACCCCTTTGCATGTGGCCTGCTGCACACAGGACCTCCGCACCCCACCCCAGAGCAGAGGGGGTGAAAGGGCATGTCCTAAGTCAGCCCCTGCTGCTCCTGGGCCCTGCCTAAGCCAGGGCCACCCCCTGGCCCGGGCGAGTGTCCTGGGAGCGAGCCAGGAATAACTGGGGTCCAGTAGAGTGGACAGGGAGAGGCCGGAGTGGAGATGAGGCGGCTGGGCAGCCGGCTCTGCCGACTGGGTGTCACAGGGCACATCCCACAGCCACACGACGCAAGTGCTCTGTACGTGTGGTCTCTCCTTCCAGATCTTTCTGTCTGTGTGTGCACCCAGCCATTAGGAACAGTAGTGGCCACAGTTAAGGGCAGTCTACCTGGCTCCAGCCCCTCACCCTGCTTCTGGTCTGTTCTCTGGAGCAGCCCACCTCTGGCTCCACACCTGTGAGCGGGGCTGATGCCAGGGGCACTGGCCCCGAGGTTTAGACATCGAGGCTGGAGCGTGTGAAAGGCTGGACCGCCAGGGTCCAAAGTACTTGCTGCCATCCTGTGATGCTGGCTGCCTTGGCTGAGGCTGGGAGCAGGCGGGTGCTGGCCGCGGCGGCCATCACCGCAGTTTGCCATGGGAGGCTGGGAGGGGCTAGAGACCACAGCTGGGAGTGGAACTGAGCGCCCCAGGCAGATGTGTCCTCACAGTGAGGGTGACGGGTTAGTGTTCCTGAGGAGCCGGGTCCCCCTCCCCCCACCGCTGCCCATCAGTGCCAGCCGCTGTGCGCTCCTGCACATGACTGCACGCCCTGCACATGCCTGTACGCTCCTGTACGCGCCTGCACACTCCTGCACACTGCACACGCCTGCATGCTCCTGTACGCGCCTGCACGCTCCTGCACACACCTGCATGCTCCTGCACACCTGCACTCCTGCACACACCTGCACTCCTGCACATGCCTGCACGCTCCTGTATGCGCCTGCACACTCTTGCACACTCCTGTATGTGCCTACACGCTCCTGCACACGCCTGCATGCTCCTGTACGCGCCTGCACGCTCCTGCACACGCCTCCACACACCTGCACTCCTGCACACGCCTCCACACACTTGCACTCCTGCACACGCCTGCACACACCTGCACTCCTGCACACACCTGCACACACCTGCACACACCTGCACTCCTGCACACGCCTGCATGCTCCTGTACGCGCCTGCACACGCCTGCACACACCTGCACACTGCACACGCCTGCATGCTCCTGTATGCGCCTGCACGCTCCTGCACACGTCTGCACTCCTGCACATGCCTGCACACGCCTGCACTCCTGCACACGCCTGCACACACCTGCACGCTCCTGCACACACCTGCACGCGCCTGCACACGCCTGAACGCTCCTGCACGCGCCTGAACGCTCCTGCACGCACCTGCATGCTCCTGCACACACCTGCACGCACCTGCACACACCTGAACGCTCCTGCACACACCTGCTCCTGCACACACCTGCACGCACCTACACACACCTGCACGCACCTGCACACACCTGCACGCACCTGCACACACCTGCACACACCTGAACGCTCCTGCACACACCTGCACGCGCCTGCACGCACCTGCACACACCTGAACGCTCTGCACGCGCCTGCACACACCTGAACGCTCCTGCACACACCTGAACACTCCTGCACACACCTGCATGCTCCTGCACACACCTGCACGTGCCTGCACACACCTGCACACGCCTGCACGCACCTGCACACACCTGCACGCACCTGCACACGCCTGCACACGGCTGCACGCACCTGCATGCTCCTGCACACACCTGCACTCCTGCACGTGCCTGCACGCACCTGAACGCTCCTGCACACACTTGCACGCACCTGCACACACCTGCACACTCCTGCACACACCTGCACGCTCCTACACGCACCTGCACACACCTGCACGCTCCTGCACACACCTGCACGCTCCTGCACACACCTGCACGCGCCTGCACGCACCTGCACACACCTGCACTCCTGCACACTCCTGCACGCACCTGCACACACCTGCACGCTCCTGCACATGCCTGCACACACCTGCACTCCTGCACGCGCCTGCACGCACCTGCACACACCTGCACGTGCCTGCACACACCTGAACACTCCTGCACACACTTGCACATGCCTGCACACAACAGCCACAGCACGTCCAACTCCAACGACACCATTAACTGCAGCTCCAAGTCTTGTCCAGGGACAGCATGCTGGAGCCCACGCTCAGAGGCAGACCTACCACAAGGAGGCCGGCAACAGCTGGACTGGCTAGCCTTCAGCAGCAGCAGTGGGCACCATGTGTCCAGTGCCAAGCCCAAAGCTTCCGTGCTCAGAGCAGACCTTGGGCGTGAGGTGGCCATGAAGGGCAGGGATCCTGTCTCCAGGGGCCAGGCCGGTACTCAAGGCCTCAGGGCCCGCCCCGAGTGCCCGGAGTGTACCTGATGGCTGTGGAGCCCACGGCTTAAGGAAAGCCGCGTTCAGGAATGCTTAGACCCAGGCCTCTGGGTGTTGGGATCCTGCTTCCCGTATGGCGCCACTCTGCTCTGCGAGCCCTGTGCCGCCCGCACCCTGGGTCTTCATCCCCGTGTGGATGGGGACGGCTGAGGCCTCTGAGAGGGGTCTGCAGGGCCTGCCAGTGGCACCCCAGAGGGTGGCCCCCCTTGGGCTAAGTGTGAGAAGACCCTAGCAGCCACGTTGCCCTTGAGATCCCACAATCGGAGCTTGATAGAGCAGGCACCTCAGGGAGCCGGGAGCCGGGAGCCACAGCCTAGAAGTGCACGAGAGATGGAAGGGGACTGCAACCCTGCAGGACCGGGATGGCCCGGACGGCCGGCTGGAAGGACGCTGCCGGGCCCTGCGGCCTTGCCGCAGCCCTTCTGCTGGCGCTGCGTGTGGGAGCTGCGGGGCTCAGCCTTCTCCCTGAGGAGTTCCTAGGTGCCTACAGACCCCGTGTGGCCTCTGAGGTCTGTATGGAGCATGGCTTTCTCAGGTCGAGACCTGGAAAACCCCCCGTGTCCTCCCTGGCGTTGGCCAGTAGCTGGGCTGGGGGCCACTTGCAGCCCCGGCACGGGGCCTCAGGGTCGCTCTGGGAGGAGGTGAGCTTGGCGCTCATGCTCCTGTGGCCTCCAGTCTCTCCAGCGTCTGCCCGTGTCTCCCAGCAGGAGAGGCCCCGAGTCAGGGCGGAGGCCAGCTCTGGGCTGAGGGGACAACAGCCTGTGGGCAGTGCGCAAGACAGTGGGCTCCGGGTGCTGGCGCGGCCTGTGGGTGGGGCGGGAGGGAGGCAGCGGTGCAGGGTGGCAGAGCGGTGGGGTGCCGCCACACAGGGCCACGGGGACACGGCTCATGGGCGGGCGTGGGCCGGCAGCCGCCGCCTCCCCTCTGGCGGCTCCCACCTGGCCGAGGCCAGGAGCTGTCTTGGAGGGGGTGGGGCGGCTTCAGGGCCCCGCGCTGCCTTGCCCTCACCCTGGAGCACGCAGCCAAGTCACAACGTGACAGAGATCCAGAGGGAGGGGCCAGCTCCTTCTGGGCGTCCCTGTCCCCCTGGAGCCGAATCCGCCCCCCCTCCTGAGAGCTGGCCCAGGCCGACCAGCGGCAGGCAAGGGGTGGTGGTGTGGGCCCAGGCTGACCAGCCGCAGGCGAGGGGTGGTGCTGTGGGCCGGGTGCAGGCGAGGGGTGGTGCTGTGGGCCGGGTGCAGGCAAGGGGTGGTGCTGTGGGCCCAGGCTGACCGGCCGCAGGCGAGGGGTGGTGCTGTGGGCCCAGACTGACCGGCCGCAGGCGAGGGGTGGTGCTGTGGGCCCAGGCTGACCGGCCGCAGGCGAGGGGTGGTGCTGTGGGCCAGGTGCAGGCAAGGGGTGGTGGTGTGGGCCAGGTGCAGGCGAGGGGTGGTGCTGTGGGCCCAGCCGACCCACCTGCGCATCTCAGTGGCCGGCCCAGAACGCGGAAGTGGGCGGCTGTGGATGGCAGAGTGTGCCAGTCAGCTCTCCCAGGGCTGGTCCGAGCCACGCGTACGAGGCAGGAAGAGAGCCTGGGGTGTGGCGTAGGGGTGAGGTCGTCCCTCCCCTGCCCAGGGCCACATGCAGCCCCTGAACCTCCTGTCCACGCCGCGTCCTCCCGGGTCCCGCTCCTGCTCTTCAGCCCGTGGGCTTTGGGTTGTCTCCCCTGCTATGTCCACGTGGACGTGGTCCCTCTCTGCTGGGCGTGGGCTGAGACTGGAGCCGCCCTGAACTTTCACCTCCTCATCCCGGTCTCTGCGGCCAGCACACCCAGCTGTTCCCGTTCCCTCACCCTCAGAGCAAGTCCGAAGCCAGCCCCTTCTTTCCTCATGGTGCCCTGTCCTGGGTGCCCTGTCCTGGGTGCTGGCAGAGCGCCCACTGGCTGCCCAGTGGGGCCTGGCAGAGGATGCTCTTATTGTGGAATCAGGTTCTTCACTGCCGTAGTGTGCAGTCCTGGCCACAGGCGGGGGCGGGCCAGGCATGGGGGACCGCTAAGGTCTGGGGCTGGGCCATGGAGGCGGGGCCAAGGGTCCCAGCGCCAGCCCAGTCCGACCTGCCTGGGCATGTTCTGGATGAAGGTTTGGGCTGGGGAGTGGACAGGACAAGAGGCCTGGAGGTCATCTGGGCATTCATGAGTAGCCCAGAGACGGCTGGAGCAGGCCGTGGGAGCAGCATTGGACCCGTCCCTGGGGCTGGCGGTCTGGGCTGACGATGCTTCTCATCTCCCACAGGAAGCCCGAGAAGGGCGTCCAGTACCTCATCGAACGCGGCTTCGTGCCTGACACACCTGTGGGTGTGGCCCACTTCCTGCTGCAGCGCAAGGGCCTCAGCCGCCAGATGATCGGCGAGTTCCTGGGCAACCGACAGAAGCAGTTCAACCGCGACGTGCTGGAGTGAGTCCCGGGCCGGGCCAGGCCTGGGGACGGATGCGGGCCTGGGGACGGACGTGGGCCTGGGGACGGACGCGGCCTGGGGACACGGGCCCAGCACTCACACACACATGGGGCCTGGCACGCTGCACACAGGGCCAGGCTACACACGTGGCTGCCAACCTCACACACGGGCCAGGCCACACATGGCTGCCACACACACACGGGACCAGGCCTTGCACACACGGCTGTCACCCTCACACATGGGCCAGGCCACGCACACGGCTGCCACGCTCACACACAGGCCAGCCACGCACACGGCTGCCGCGCTCACACACGGGCCAGGCCACGCACACGGCTGCTGCGCTCACACACGGGCCAGGCCACGCACACGGCTGCCACACACACACACATGGGGCCAGGCCATGCACACACGCTGTCACCCTCACACACAGGACAGGCCACGCACATGGCTACCACGCTCACACACGGGCCAGGCCACGCACATGGCTACCACGCTCACACACGGGCCAGGCCACGCACGCGGCTGCCGGGCTCACACACGGGCCAGGCCACGCACATGGCTACCACGCTCACACACGGTCCAGGCCACGCACTCGGCTGTCGCGCTCACACACGGGCTAGGCCATGTACTCGGCTGCCATACACACACACGGGCCAGGCCACACACGGCTGCCATGCTCACACACGGGCCCGGCCACGCATGGCTGCTGTGCTCACACACGGGCCAGGCCACATACATGGCTGCTGTGCTCACACACAGGCCAGGCCACGCACGCGGCTGCCGCGCTCACACACAGGCCAGGCCACACACGGCTACCACGCTCACACATGGGCCAGGCCACGCACACGGCTGCTGTGCTCACACACGGGCCAGGCCACGCACACGGCTGCCGTGCTCACACACGGGCCAGGCCACGCACGCGGCTGCCGCACACACACAGGCCAGGCCATACACGGCTACCACGCTCACACATGGGCCAGGCCACGCACACGGCTGCCGTGCTCACACACGGGCCAGGCCATACACGGCTACCACGCTCACACATGGGCCAGGCCACGCACACGGCTGCCGTGCTCACACACGGGCCAGGCCACGCACACGGCTGCCACACACACACATGGGGCCAGGCCATGCACACACGCTGTCACCCTCACACACGGGCCAGGCCACATACATGGCTGCCGTGCTCACACACAGGGCCAGGCCACGCACGCGGCTGCCATACACACACACGGGGCCAGGCCACGCACACGGCTGTTACACTCACACAGGAGACCAGGCCACACCAGCTGCCGCGCTCACACACAAGGCTGGGCACGCACACAGCTGTCATACTCACAGGGCTTAGTACACTTCAACTGTCACATGCACACGCATGGTTGGGCACGCATCAGCAGTCCCAGACCACCACCCCTCCCCCCAGAGGCCTCCGGTGCTCATGCCCCTCTGGTTCACACAACCCCTGAATGCTGCCTGTAACATCACACTTAGACACTTACACACCTGCGCGAAGCAGTGCTGGCATGCGGCGGATTAGGGACGAGGGCCAGGAAACGGTTTGTCTGTGTGGCCCGTGAGGTGGGGTCATGGCTGCATCCAAGGGAGTGGAGTGGAGGAGGCAGAGGGCCATCTGTGCTGAGGGGCGCACCCCCATGGGCGCACATAGATGTGGGCATGCACATGTGCTTGCACACACAATAGGCCCTACACATGTGCTGCATGATTCATCCACACCGCGCCCTGGCCCAGCAGTCTCACTTCGATTCCCACTCCCTCCATGCACGGTTAGTTTGACCCCACCCTGAGGCAAGCCGTGTGGCCATTGGGGTCAGGACGGGGCAGTGGCCCCCAACTGGAGGCCTGGCCGCCACCCGTCCAGCACGGGCCAAAGGGGCTGTCCCCGGTAGACAGCCAGCTCCAGCTTCGTCCCTGCCTTGTGCTCCTGGTCTGCACCCCCGGCAGCCCTGAGTGCAAATGTGACACGGAAACCTTGTAGAGAAGTGAGCACCTGGCTCCTTCCGGAAGCCTCGCTTCCTGTTTGAGAAGTTCCGTCAGGTGTCTGCCTTGCAGCTCTCCCCTCTCCTGCGCACAGTGCTGAGCAGAAGAGCCCTGGACTGTCAGTAGTAGCAGGAGGCAGCATGCACGCCCTCTGGGGAGCAGGAACCCCAGCCCTGGGTCTGAGGAATATTGGAACCCAATAGAGACAGACTAGGGTCCAACAGACCAGGGCTAGAAGTCACGCACAAGTATCCAGTGCGTCTCTTCTTCCATGGGCCAGCCCTTGCCCTCGTGGAGAAGGGGACCAGCCGGGGAGGGCATCTGGTGAGTGGTCTGGGCTCCGCAAGCATCCCTAGTGTCCGGGAGCCGGTGGCCAGTGCCGTCCCTCTTTGTCCCAGCACAGGCTGGACACCACGGTCGAGCCAGGGCCCCCAGCATGCGTGTGCTCATGCAGCCGCAGCCCGTGCTGCACATGAACCCAGACACACGGGAGTTGGGGGGCTGAGTGCGCGGCAGGCCTCAGCAGCGCTGGTGCGCCTCTGACCAGACCCCCAGTGGGGCTCGTCCCGTGCTCGTACTTTGCGCCCCTTCCCGGCCCGCCCTGGGGTGGCCGTGGCCGCCTTTCTCTCCTCTCTGGATTCAGACTCGCTCTTGGCGACATCCTGCCCAGCCCCTCGCGGTTCCTGGCCGCAGGAAATCCGCGCATTGTTCTCCCTCAGAAAACAGCAAGGGCCCACGGAAGCAGCAAGGCCCCCAGCCCATTCCCCAGCGTGCTCGCCAGCCCAGCAAGCTGTCCACCTGCTCCTGCCCTCCTGGAGAGCTGCCCAACAGCAGCCCCAGGCTGTGGCCCTGGGGCCCCCAGCCCCACCCCGGCAAGGCTCTCGTACCCCACTGTGCCGATGGTGGCCGCGGCTGTGATCCGAGGAGAACAGGCACGGGCGCCTGAGACAGGCCTGCCGCTCCCACCTCTCGGCGCTCGGCTCGCTGGGAGGCATACGAGGTGTCTCTGGGGTAGGGACAGTCAGCAGCGCCAGTTCCCCTCCACAGGTGGGTGTGGTTAATTCAAGTGTCTCTGGAGTGTCCGCTGGCCCCGTCCAGGTGAGGGCAGAGCCTGCGCCCTGCCGTGCTGCCCGGCGCTCACCTCCCGTCAGGGTCTCTCCCCCGCAGAAGGCCACGGACGCTGGCAGCCAGGGGCGGTGCGCCACCACAGTGCAGAAAATCACACGTGGCGCTGATGTCTCCCGTGGGCTTGGGGTGCAAGGGCTCCTTAGAAGCACAAGAGCTTTTTGGAAGATTCTGAGGTGCTGCTCGCTGACGGGAGGGCCCCGGGCCACGCTGCTGGAGGAAAGGCGCCGGGTTCTCACGCTGGCCACCTGCCTCTGTTCCAGCTGCGTGGTGGACGAGATGGACTTCTCTGCCATGGAGCTGGACGAGGCCCTCAGAAGGTTCCAGGCACACATCCGCGTCCAAGGGGAGGCCCAGAAGGTGGAGCGGCTCATCGAGGCGTTCAGGTCAGCCCCGTGAGCCCGGGCAGGTTCCGCGTGGTCGGCTTGGCCCACGCGTGGATGCAGACCCTTGGCTCCCTTCATGTCAGTGTGCACGCGGTCCAGAAGGCTCTCAGACCTCACTCCTCACCGTGAGGAGGGGAGAGCAATAGCACAGCCGTAGGGGAGCGCGGAAGGAAGAAGTGGCCTAGGGTTTGGGGACCGGCTGAGCCGGGCAGCTGGCACAGCGGTGTGGGCAGGGTCCAGCTGCACTGTGACTGTGCGGTGCCCCTTCCAGACAGAGTCAGCACGGGGCGGCCTCAGCCCCGGCGCCGCCGGTGGGGCCAGGAGTGAGGACACGGGAAACCTAGGATGAGGTCTGCTCACGGTCCCCCAGGGTGCTTCCCGGAGGACCCTGGGATACAGGAGGCCCCAGAGGAAGGGCAGGGGGTGGGGAGAGGGTCGGCCCCCCAGGGTGCTTCCCAGAGGTCCCAGAGGAAGGGCAGGGGGGGTAGGGAGGAGCCCGGAGGAAGGGCAGGGGGGTAGGGAGGAGGTCCGCTGTTGTGAGGAAGCAGAAGTATGTCCCCCGTGGGCTGGGGCACAGCTCCGTGCCTCCGCATGGGACCCTCACCGCAGGGGGGACGGGCAGAGCTTCGGGGTGCTCCCCTCAAGTCTGCTCGCAGTCCGTGGGTGAGCCCCCTCCTGGGCCGGGGACGGGGTGACACCCACGGACCCTGGCCAGCTGTCTCCCTCAGCCAGCGCTACTGCATCTGCAACCCCGGGGTGGTGAGGCAGTTCCGGAACCCAGACACCATCTTCATCCTGGCCTTCGCCATCATCCTGCTCAACACCGACATGTACAGCCCCAACGTCAAGCCCGAGCGGAAGATGAAGCTGGAGGACTTTGTCAAGAACCTGCGAGGTGAGGCCCAGGCTCGGGAGGGCTGGGCTCCCGCTGGCCCCGCCCAGGCTCGGGAGGGCTGGGCTCCCGCTGGCCCCGCCCAGGCTCGGGAGGGCTGGGCTCCCGCTGGCCCCGCCCAGGCTCCGGAGGGCTGGGCTCCCGCTGGCCCCGCCCAGGCTCGGGAGGGCTGGGCTCCCGCTGGCCCCGCCCAGGCTCGGGAGGGCTGGGCTCCCGCTGGCCCCGCCCAGGCTCGGGAGGGCTGGGCTCCCGCTGGCCCCGCCCAGGCTCGGGAGGGCTGGGCTCCCGCTGGCCCCGCCCAGGCTTGGGAGGGCTGGGCTCCCGCTGGCCCCGCCCAGGCGGCTTCAGGGAGCGGCAGTGTGTCAGGAAGATGGCCACTCACCGTGTGTGGGGCGGGGCACAGCGGTGTGGGTGCCCACACTGCAGGAGCTTGTCAGTGACGCGGGCTGGCCTTTGGGGGTTTCCTAATGCATGCGAGTGCCTTCCCGGCACAGAAACCCACTAGTGAATTATGAACCCCGTGTCCGGGACACGGTGCCCTGCGCTTGCGCTGCTCACCCGTGTCCGGCAGCTGTGCTGGAGAGAGTCGGCCGGGCAGCTCTGTGTGCTCTGGAAGGGAGAAGGGGGGCCCGCCCTGCTCCTGGGGAGCCAGCGCTGAGGGTGGAGCTGGAGAGACAACCGCCGTGCCTTCATCTTGGGCTGCCTGGCTTGGGCCGCTCCTTGGCGGTGAAGCTGTCGGCTGGTCCGCTCTGCTCCTCTGTCTGAACTCCGTCCCCCCGTCCCCCCTTTCTGGGCAGGAGAGTACCTCTGCACAGGACCTCAGTTTCCCCCCAGTTCCCATGGCGTTTGAGGGTGCCCGGCTCCGTGTCACAGTGTTTGGGGGTGGCCTTGCCCCCTTGCTCCCCCAGGGCTTGGGGGTGGCCTTACCCACCCATTGCTGACGGAGCCTCTGTAACAGCAAGTCCACCAGACCATTGTTTCCCGGAGGATTTGACAAAGCCCTCGCTTGGTCCACAGTCCCATCAGAGCACCTGCTGCTACTACACACAGGCCCCAGAAAGGTCGGCGGCATCATCCCTAGGAAGTCTTCTGGCCAGGAGAGTATGCAGGTGGTCAGGAGACATTTGACCGTGCTGGTGCCGGGAGCAGCGCGTAGGCCCAAGGCCAGGACGGCCTCGTGGCTGCCCTGGCCTGCTCCCGCCCTCAGCCTCGCTCCTGGGGCTGGACTGACACTGGTGGCCACCGAGTCTCACACTGCCCCACATCGACGGAGGCAGAGAATGGCCAACCCCAATGAGGGCTGAGGGCATGATGGCCGCTGGGTCATGTGTTTGAAGTCTGCCGCTCACATGGCAGAGATGTTGGGGTTTGCATCTGTCACCCCAGCCTGGCCAGCAGGGCAGGCCTGAGCACCCAGTCCAATGGGGAAGTCACTGGTTCTGTCCCAAGCCCAGGCTTTCCACCAGTCACCACTTTGTGTGCGTGAGTGCATGCGTGCGTGCGTGCATGCGTGCGTGTACCGGTCCTGGGGCTTGAACTCAGGGCCTGGGCGCTGTCCCTGAGTTTTTTAATTCAAGGCTAGCACTCTACCACTTGAGCTACAGTGCCACTTCCGGCCTTTTCTGTGTTTGTAGTGCTGAGGAATCGAACCCAGGGCTTCATGCATGCTAGGCAAGCACTCTAACACTGGGCCACCTTCCCAGCCCTCTGCAGATTTTTGGGTTTTTGTTTTTTGTTGGTTGTGGGGCTTAAACTCTGGGCCTGGGCGCTGTCCCTCAGCTCTTCAGCACAAGACTAGTGCTCTACCACTTGAGCCACAGTGCCACTTCCGGTTTTCTAGTGGTCTATTGGAGATAAGAGGAGTTTCCTGCCCGGGCTGGCTTTGAACCTCGATCCTCAGCTCTCAGCCTCCTCAGTAGCTAGGATGACAGGCGTGAGCCACCGGCGCCTGGCGCCCTCTGCAGTTTTTAAGTGGTGTTACCTTCACATCGCCCACAGCTAGTCACTTCTTGGTGTTTCCCACATGAACTTGAAATCAGGCCGTGCAAAGACCCACGCCGAGTGTTTATAGCGACTTTATCACAGTTGTCAAGTCATAGAAGAAGCCAAGATGTCCTTCCGGTGGAAGGACACCCAGAGGGTCATTTTTCACCACCAAAAGCGGAACCATGACCCGTGAAAGATGCTTGGCCAAGAGTCTAAGCAGACACTTCACCAGTCTCAAAAGGCTGCACACTGTCCAACTCCAGCCACCACACTCCAGGAAAGCCAGAACCTGGGGATGGGGGGGACGTGTGCCCGGGCTCAAGGGAAGGCAGGGGACTAGATCCTCTCGGTGGCATGATGTGGTGCCCAGCACGTGAGCCGCCTGCGCCTGGGCCCGGACCATGTGAGCCGCCTGGGCCTGGGCCCAGAACACGAGAGCCACCTGGGCCTGGGCCTGGCACGTGAGCCACCTGGGCCGGGCCCGGACCACAAGAGCCACCTGGTCCTGGGCCCAGACCACGTGAGCCGCCTGCGCCTGGGCCTGGGCCCAGAACACGAGAGCCACCTGGGCCGGGCCCGGACCACAAGAGCCACCTGGGCCTGGGGCGCTGGTGACGTGTCGGTGCCGTGATCACCGCTCACTGGTGCCAGACACGCCCAGGGAGCCCACCTGTGGGTGGAGAAAAACCTGCTTGTGAGTTTGCTGTAAGCCTGCAGCCAGTCTAAAGCATGAGAGCAGAGAACATGGCCCAGTGGTAGAGTGCTTCCCTAGACTGCTCAAAGCCTGTAGTTTAAAAATATAGCTAAAAATAAAGAAGCAAATAAGTCTATGTAATAATACAGAAAAGTCGAGGTTCCGCCGCAGAGCCTCCACCCCTGCCGGTCTGTCCTCTGTGCTGCTACCACACTTGTCCTTCTCCATCCATCCGCGGCCTACTTACCCGACGCCGGCTCACTCAACCAGCTCCTCCACAGCCCTCCTCACCCGGGACACATGCGCAGTAGAAGTCTAAGGTCCCGGCATGGGGTGTGGCCCAGTCACCTGGTCGGCAGCCATTTGTGCATCACTAGCCTGGCGTGTGTCTCATTTTCAGCAGCTGGTGTACCACAAAGGTACTTGTAGCCAGAGGGCATCAGGCCCTTCTGACAGGCCTGGGAAGCAGCAGCGCCTCAGCCCCCCACCCGTGGCCTGGGGAGGCCCCCCACCCCCCGCAGGCCTGTGAGGGGCTGAGGGCCAGGCTGGCTGCAGGTGAGCGGGACTTCCCTGCTGGGCAGGCTGAGCACCTTCCACTGTGGCAGGAGGTGGCCTCGGTGCCGTGGTCAGGACTGCCCTTGCAAGCCTGCAGCATCACGGCCTGCTGGCGAAGGGCAGCAAGCTCAGAGGGACTCGGTTCTCAGCTGCCAGCCTGAACTTGGGCCTCAGGGCATAGCCCCAGACCCAGCCTCTGTTTCCCCCTGTGGGTGGGAGCCTGCTTGCCCCGTCACAGTCTGGGCTCAGGCTGGGGCACGGCAGGGCTGCAGACAGGGTGTCAGTCCCCTCTGGCTGGGCCACGTTCTGGCTTGAATTGACTGGAGGCACCCGCGCACCCAGAGTGGGCCCGGGGCCCCGGGGCTGGACGGAGCCTGCCGCTCCGGCCACCTCATCCCTGCCACTGTCCCCACCAGGCGTGGATGACGGTGAGGACATTCCCCGGGAGATGCTGATCGGGATCTATGAGCGGATCCGGAAGCGGGAGCTGAAGACCAATGAGGACCACGTGTCGCAGGTGCAGAAGGTGGAGAAGCTCATTGTGGGCAAGAAGCCGGTACGTGCTGGGCCCAGCATCCCAGGCCGCATCCGGTCCGCCCAACAGGGCGGCCCCGCAGCGCTCCACCGGCCGTGGCTCACAGCTCCGATGCCAGTGGACGCTGACCTCCCCCAGGGGAGCTGGGGGATGGCCTTGGCCCCGTGGTGTTGGGGAACTGCGGCTGTCTGTCCCGGGCCGTGTGTTAGAGCACGGGGCTCTCAGGGAATGGCCGCCCGACACTGGTGCCTTTCTTGGTGACCCAGGCCTCCCTTGGTGGGCGGGGCTCTGGGCGCCCCGGAAGAGGGGACGGACCTCTGCCCTTTGCCTGGGTTTCTTGGAGCCCGGATGCAGCCTTAGAGTAGTAACACCTTTGTGGGTTCTTTGTCTTCCCGCAGATTGGGTCTCTTCATCATGGACTTGGCTGTGTGAGTATTTTCTCCGCTTTGCCACGCCACTCGCCGATTGCCCACCCTGAGGACCCCCGCATGCCCTGCGTCCCTCTGCAGCGTGTCTCCCGTCCCTCTGCCTTGTTCATGGGCAGGTTCATTCAGGGCAATCAGAAGCACCCTGACACACCCCCATACCTCTGCTGGTCCCGAGGCTGTAGCTACATTGGGGTGGACGGGGGGGTGGGGGCAGGGGGGAGGGCTGTGAGGCCAGGTCAGAGCCGGACCTGGGAGAAAATCCTCCCCGTGGCCTCTGCCCGCTCCTCCACACCCTGCTCGCTCTGCTCTGCCCACCTGCCCCTGCCCTGCCCCTCACCGCCACCACCCTGCTCCCTGCCACCACCACCAGGGTTCACCACAGCCCCTGCCAGTCTCGGATGTGTGCGCACGCACGGTCCTCCCCGCTCTCTGGGTAGCCTCCCTCCACACTCACCCTTGCTGCCACAGCCCGCCACACCCTGCCTACTCTCCCTTCGTTCCCCACGTGTGCTGGACTGGGCCACACTTCTCCCCGTCAGGCGCCGAGGTGCTGCGCTCGGCAGCCGCAGTCAGGGTGCTCGGCTGGTCGTGCGTCCTGCCCGCAAGCGCATGCACCGTAGCCCCATGCCTGTGTCCTGCATGTGCAGCATGCTCCACAGGCCTGGGCCTGGCTTCGGGCAGCTTGGCTGTGGCACAGTTGGGCAATGAGCCTTCACAGAGGCTCCTGTGGGGCGCATGGGGACGGCTGTGCCAGCCAAGTCCCCTTCAGCCCTGCGCAGCCTCAGGACACGCTCCTGTGCGCCATGCTGCGGCTGCCGCCCGCGGGGAGGCCCGGCGGCGCGGCGTGCGGGCTCAGTGACGTGCAGGGCCCTCCACCCTCCGTGAGGGCCGGCGCCCATGGCCCGTTTCTTCTCCCAGGTGCTGTCCCTGCCCCATCGGCGGCTGGTCTGCTACTGCCGGCTCTTCGAGGTTCCAGACCCCAATAAACCCCAGAAACTTGGGCTGCACCAGCGAGAAATCTTCCTCTTCAACGACCTCTTGGTGGTAGGTGATGGCTCAGCGTGGGACGCAGCGTCCTCCTGTGCGCCTGTCTGCCATGGACGCACACACGCCCGGGGCTGGTGCGGGGTTCCGTACAGGCTGCTGCACACGCAGGGCTGGGAGAATGTTCCCCGGCTCCCATGAGCACAGAGGGGCTTCGCTTCATCCCCGGCCGACCCGCAGCCAGGCTCCTTGCCTGCGCTCAGCCGGGTCCGGGGTGGGCGGGGCGGGCCGATCCTGGGTGGGCTCCTTGCCAGGCACCTTCCCATTGCAGAGGGAGGCGTGGCCAGGGGAGCAGTGGCATGCCCTCCTCCTTCCAGAATGTCTCAGAATGGGTCCCAGCCTGCAGGTGCCCACAATCGTGGGGACCACACAGGCACGGGGCTTTCCGATTGGCTCGGCTTTGGAGCCGGGCAGGGTCCTGTCTACCAGGACCTACGGGACAAAGCAACCGAAGCCAGGTTTCCAAAAGGAAATGGGGAACTTCTTACCAGGAAGAAGGCACAGGGTTGCCAGCCCAAGGCGGCTGGCACCGCCCACCCCACGGCTGAGAGCACGTCCCGCCTTTAGGTTCACGTCCGCGGCGGGCTTGGGCACTCTTAAAGGCCTCTACCCCACTGCTAAGGTTGGGGTCCAGATAGACATCTTCGAATCTTTCATGAGTCCCTGACCTCAGCGTCCTCCTGTGAGCTGAATCTCAGGACCCTTACCTGCAGCTCTTACTTGTACGTGGCAGATCTGGGCAACGTGCGGCTCTCGTTTGTGTGTGGCAGCTCTGGGCAGTGAGGCTCCCGGCCTTGTACCCAGTCTGCACAGCCAGGCTGGAAGTTCTGTCTGTGAGCCAGCCTTGGGCCTCAGGAGTGGCTCCTCCCACTGCGCTCTGAGCCGCCCAGCCCTCCCGCCAGGCCCCGGGCTCCGAAGCGCACTGCCCTGCAGCCATCTCGGCTGTGTCACGGGACAGTGGCACCACCCAGGATGGCATCGCAGGAACTCACACCACGGCGCGGCGTGGAAGGGCATCCCTTCCATGGCCCTTAGCTGTGTCTGTCTCTGTTCCCCAAGGTCACCAAGATCTTCCAGAAGAAGAAAAACTCAGTGACATACAGCTTCCGGCAATCCTTCTCTCTGTGTGGTATGCAGGTCCTGCTCTTCGAGAACCAGTGTAAGTGCCCTGGCCTGCAGCAGTGTCTGCCGGCCACCTGTGTGTGAGGGCTGGGGAGCCAAGAGGGCCCACAGCACAGCCTGGGGAATGCAGCTGCTCCAGACAGGAGGCAGAAATGTCCGAGAAGGGCCGAAGTACCGTAGGCCTGGCAGTGAAGGCTCTGGGCGCCGTGTGCTGTGCCCCAGCTGCTGGGGTCTGACTTGCAGCTCAGGGCCGTCCCTGCTGCAAGGCTTGTTTCTGATCCCCAGCCTCTTCTTGGGGTGTATCGCTGCTCCCCACGTTGGGGGGTGGGGACTCCCCTACATGAATGTGCAGGCCAGCTCTCTGCCTAGCACTGTGAATGTGGTGGAGGCTGGTTCTCAAGCCCCAGAGAGTTGTATCCGCTGAGGGGACTTGGGATGCAGGAAGCCAGCTCCCTCCTACAAGTTCCCCAGCCCCACCCACTTTCCCTCACTTCCGTCCCTTGTCAGTGCTATAGACTGAGCCCCGAGCCAGGTGCAGCCCTGAGCTCAAGGCTGCTGCTCTGCCTCAGCGCTGCTTCTGGCCTTTTGGAGCTAAGAGGCTCACAGACTTTCCTGCGTGGCTGGTTTCAAACCACAGTCCTTAGATCTCCGCTTTCTAAGTAGCTAGGATTACAGGCGTGAGCCCCCAGCGCCCAGCTCTTCCAACTGCTTTTGTCCCATCAGAGGTTTCCTGAGCTGGGAGCCCGCTGTCCTGGGGTAGGGGCCAGGCAGCTTCCTGATTGGTAGAGACTGAGAAGGTGCTGACAGGTGGTGGGTGCTTCTCCATCTTGGGTTTCCATCTGTCAGCCTTCCATCCGCGGATTCAGAGGCGGGACCGCAGCAAGCTCACCTCTGAGGATCCCCGTGCCTCCTCCTGCCCTCCGTGGGCTCTGCCCCTCCCCGCAGTGCAAAGGTGGCCTTGCTGCCCGCCTCCCGGCACGCCTAGAGCAGCCTGGCCAGGGCGGGCCGTGAGCCCTGCGGCCCTCCATCCTCGGGCCTGGGGCCTGCGCCATGGGCTCAGTCATAGTCTGGGCGTGCTGCTCGTGCCCTGAACATTCGCAGAGATTTGTGGAGTTGATATTTACATCTTCATGTCAAAGTGTAGATATTGTGGCCTCTGTTCCTCAGTGGCCTGTCCACACTCCATTCCCGAGGCCTGCACCTCCCTCCGCCTGGTCTGGGCACGGTGTTAGCTCTGAGAACCTTAAGCCAGGAGCCCCGCTGGGGAGCCCGGAGCCCAGAGACTCCAAAACAGGCCCGTGGCAGCAGGGGCTGGAGCTGCGTATCGCTGGGGTTGGGTCCGAGGCTCAGCACACAGCTTGTCGGGGGGACAGCCCGAGGGGACAGGGGACAGGCTGCCACCCCCTCCCAGAGCCACCTGCCCCCCGTGGGGCCGGGCATCTGGCAGTGGCCAGGGGCATTCCCACCACCTTCAGGGCCGGGAGCCAGGGAGGCCCTGTGCAGTCCTGACACGGTGTGGCCATGGTAGGGTGGAGGAGGCCATTCTGACCCCCCCCCCCCCCAGCCTCTGGCAGCGCACACATCTTGCTCATTTTTGGGTGTGGTGGGCTCCGGCAGAGCCCACTGAACCCAGGCCCTC
This sequence comes from Dipodomys merriami, assembly GCF_024711535.1. Taxonomy (NCBI): domain Eukaryota; kingdom Metazoa; phylum Chordata; class Mammalia; order Rodentia; family Heteromyidae; genus Dipodomys; species Dipodomys merriami. The sequence goes on from NW_027202427.1 coordinate 3,522,535, forward strand.
CGGCTCCTCCACTGCAGACTACCCACATGGCATCCGCCTCACGTCCGCTGTCCCCGGGGCAGACGTCAAGGTGTTGATCAACTTCAACGCACCCAACCCTCAGGACCGGAAGAAGTTCACTGACGACCTCCGGGAGTCGGTGGCGGAAGTGCAGGAGATGGAGAAACACCGGATAGAGGGTGAGTCCTGGTGGAGTGTGGGGGGGAGGAGCCCCGGATAGAGGGGGTCCTGGCGGAGTGTGGGGGGGGAGGAGCCCCGGATAGAGGGGGTCCTGGCGGAGTGTCGGGGGGGAGCCCCGGATAGAGGGGGTCCTGGCAGAGTGTGGAGGGGGGGAGCCCCAGATAGAGGGGATCCTGGCGGAGTGTGGGGGGGAGGAGCCCCGGATAGAGGGGGTCCTGGCGGAGTGTGGGGGGGAGGAGCCCCGGATAGAGGGGGTCCTGGCGGAGTGGGGGGGGAGGAGCCCCGGATAGAGGGGGTCCTGGCGGAGTGGGGGGGGGGAGGAGCCCCGGATAGAGGGGGTCCTGGCGGAGTGTGGGGGGGAGGAGCCCCGGATAGAGGGGGTCCTGGCAGAGTGGGGGGGGGGGAGCCCCGGATAGAGGGGGTCCTGGTGGAGTGTGGGGGGGAGCCCCGGATAGAGGGGGTCCTGGTGGAGTGTGGGGGGGAGCCCCGGATAGAGGGGGTCCTGGTGGAGTGTGGGGGGGGAGGAGCCCCGGATAGAGGGGGTCCTGGCGGAGTGGGGGGGGGAGGAGCCCCGGATAGAGGGGGTCCTGGCGGAGTGTGGGGGGGAGGAGCCCCGGTTAGAGGGGGTCCTGGCGGAGTGTGGGGGGGAGGAGCCCCGGTTAGAGGGGGTCCTGGCAGAGTGTGGCAGAGGGCGGGGCAGTGGCCGTGGCTGGAGGCAGGCAATGCTGTGACCGCCTGAGCACAGAGACGTGAGGTCTCGCGTCTGTCTCTGCTCCCCACACCCCGTCCTGCGACAGCCCCGCGCCTCTAGGCCTGTGGTCCCAGTCCTTCCCTCTCTGGGAGCACGCCACCCGTCCTAGGAAACCTTGGCCCGGGGCTGCGCGCCTCTCTCGTGATGTTACCCAGCGCTCCTGCCAGGTCCGGTGTCAGCCGGTCACAGGCGGGACGGCCCTTCGGCTCCTACCTCACTGCAGCCACACCGGGGTCACCCTCTGCCCTCTGGACAGTGGCTGCAGAGCCTCCCCCGTCGGAGCGGCTTGGCCGGCTCTGTCCGTCCACCAGCAAGGAGAAGGTGCTGCCATCTTTGCGGTGGACTAAAGGCAGCAGGGCGTCCGATGTGCCCCTCGCCAAGCCCCTCTCCCAGCAGCAGGGCGTCCGATGTGCCCCTCGCCAAGCCCCTCTCCCAGCAGCAGGGCGTCTGATGTGCCCCTCGCCAAGCCCCTCTCCCAGCAGCAGGGCGTCCGATGTGCCCCTCGCCAAGCCCCTCTCCCAGCAGCAGGGCGTCCGATGTGCCCCTCGCCAAGCCCCTCTCCCAGCAGCGGGCCGAGCTGCCCCAGCCTGTGGCCTCACCTCCCTCCCCCTCCGTCCCCCATTGCAGCGGAGCTGGAAAAGCAGAAGGGCGTCGTCCGGCCCAGCATGTCCCAGTGCTCCAGTCTGAAGAAGGAGCCGGGCGCCGGGACGCTGAGCCGGGCCTGCCTGGACGACAGCTACGCCAGCGGCGAGGGCCTCAAGCGCAGCGCCCTCAGCAGCTCCCTGCGCGACCTCTCGGACGCAGGTAAGAGCCGCCGGCCCGCGCACGCAGGCGCTCAAGCTCCAGCTTTCCCCCACAGACAGGGCAACCCAGGAAGGTAGGCAGAGGCCTGGTCTCGGGGTACGGGCGGCGTGACACAGCCGGGAAGGCCCACGTTCCCTTCTCTTCCAAGGGTTTATTTACCGCTTTACTGACCTGTGCACACCACTCTAAGCCTGGTCGGCCCATCCATGTTCTCTGTGCCGCTGCGTCCTGGTGTTTTTTTGCTGATGAATGAAATTGCTGAAGCCCTCAGTTGCCTGGGGACCCCTGTCCTGCTGTCCTGGCCCTGGGGACCCCCTGTCCTGGTCTTGCTTCCCTTCAGGACCTCTTTCCTGGGAACCCCAGGTCTCTATCCAGCGCTCAGGCTGTGGCCCCCGTGAGCGTGGCTGGTTCTAGGGTGCCGGGTAGCCGGTGGCACCGTGGCTGTGGTGCTGTCTCCTTGTCCGTGTGCCTTAAGTTGCTGCCAGCCACTTAATGCCAGCCAGCAGCAGCCCTTGGGCCTCCTGGGTGCCCGGGAGCGAGGGTATGTGAAGCGAGGGAGCTTCTAGAGCCTCTCTGCAGCCTCTGGGAGCAGCAGCACTGTCGGGGCAGCGCTGGGGGCGAGGCATCGGCGGCTCGCGGCGGCGCGGTTCCCGGAGCAGCAAGCCGCGCTGCAGCTGGTGTGGCCCTTGTTTGTCTAGAGGACCCCATGGCCGAGACCGGCCCGGCAAAGCCTGCCCCTGGCCGCACCCGTCCCGCCCCATGCAACACCGCCTCATGTGGCTTGCTCATTCCTCAGACTCCTTTTTGTTTCCTTGTGTAGTTTTTTTTTCTTTGCTTTTGTCATCTTTTTCATAGTAAAATGTAAAATCCATCACCAGCATGAAGGTTTAAGCCAGAGCTTCTCAACCTGGACACGGGGCCACACAATTCCTTTCCGCAGGAGCTGTGCTGGCCTCTGCCCCCGCCCCCCGCCCCAGGCCACGACGCCTGACTGGTCCCCACATCTAACAATGCTGGGTACTCCTGTGAGCATCTCGGCCCTGGTTGAGAACCACTGGTTTCCCAGTGGCTGTTCAGCCCAGCCACACGTCACCAGCTGCCAGGGCTCTGCAGACTGTGGGCCAGGGACTGTTTGAGTTTGTGCAGTGTGGCAGGCCCCGTCTCCCCAGCACACCCTACCCACGGGTCCCTCCGGTAGCAGTGCCTGTGCCTGAGGCCTTGGGGCCAGGTGCCCACCAGACCCGGCTCTGAGGTCCCATAGAGTTCCACGGAGCAGTGCTCTCCGGGCCTGCAATAAGAAACAACCAGCAGAGCCCTCCAAAAGCTACAAGCGCAGGGGCGTGATGTCTGATCCCAGGCCACCAGAGAGGGCCAGCAGCCTACCCAGAAGATGCCAGCAGGGCGGCAGGAGAGGAGAATGTGTGCACGGGCACCTGGGCCTGCCCCGCTGAAGGCGGTCACGCGCCAAGCCTGAGGTGGCTCTCAGAAGGGACAGCCGGGGGCTGGCCTGTTGCCACTGCAGACCTGTGAGCAGCCACCTGACGTCCGTGTTACCTGCCCAGGAGACAGCCGGCCGCAGACACCTGGAACGCTGGCAGTGGCCGCAGTCTGAGGGCCCGGGAGCCGGCCCTTCTGCAGATACACCACGCCCGGGCGGTCAGGCCTGGCCCAGCCCCAGCTCCTCTCCGAGATGGGCACTGCAGAGGCCTGAGCGGAGAGCACCTTGTCCCCAGGGAGAGCACACTCCCCCGGAACCCCAGGGTCCCCTGCCGCCCATGCGCAGACCACAGGAACTACGTGCTGCTCTGAGAACAGCTGTTGGACCTGGCTACGGTACACCGTAAGCCCCAGTTTCCCCAGCTGCACTAAGGAGATGGGAAAAGCTTAGAGCTGCCTGGCGTCATCGCCTGTTGCGGGCAAGGGGGGGAGGAGAGCCTGTGGTGGAGGCAGCCAGGGCGGGCAGGCGAGCCGGGGCCTCCGCAGCGCAGCTGCTCTAGATGAGCACCACCGCGGCGCCGGACAGCGCAGAGCACCGGAGGACGCGGGAGCCGCCGTGAGTGGCCTGAGCCCTGTCCACACCGCGCAGAGACAGCCTGTGCCACGGCTGTCTGCTGACCCCACGGGCCAGGATAGACCCGGGGAGGCCTGTGAGCACGGCGTCCAGGACACGTGGAAAGCACCAGAGCAGCGCACCTGGCTGAGGAGTGGACGAGAGCAAGCCGCAGGCCCCGGCCCGGCCTGTGAGTGGGAAGCGGCTCTCAGCTGCAGGCCATACCGTGGCAGCCACGGTTAGGGACACCGGCATCGGGCCCACTACCTGCCCCGGCCTGGATGGCAGCCAGCGTCCCCCTTAGCCTGGAAGGCCCCCAGGCCAGTGTTGCTGACACCGCAGACTCTGGGCGTGTCCTGTGGCACCAGCCCTCAGTGCCGTCTTGAGCACTCACCGGAGCAGGGGAGACCGGAGCATCCGTGGTATACGCTGGAAGCCAGGCGAGCCTGAGCAACCGCCGGCGCGTGGAGCACCCCAGAGCCCCAGCTGCTGGGAAGGAGCTGGGGAGCACCGTGAGGTAAAGGCACTGAGACTACGCAAGGCCGGGTGTGGCGGCACACATCTGGAAGACGGATCCGGAGGGCTGTGGCTCCAGGCTAGCCTGCCATTCGCAAGATCACCTCCCTGGGTAAAAGCAGACATGGTGGCGTGTCACCCAGCCGTATGGGCCACCCAAGCAGGAATGTGAGAGTCCATTCAGTAGCCGCTAGAGCCGGGCACCGGTGGCTCTCACAATCCTAGCTACTCAGGAAATGGAGCTCTGAGAATTGATATTCAGAGCTAGCCCAGGCAGACAAATTGGAGAGACTGTTATCTCCTATTAACCAGCAAAATGCTAGAAATGGAGCCATGACTCAAGTGGTAAAGTGCCAGCCTTGAGTAAAAAGCTAAGCAAGAGCTCAAGGCCCTGAGATCAAGCCCCATTACTAGCATGCTCGCGTGCGCGCTCGCACACACACATACAAAACAACAACAACGACAATAGTGAAAATAGCTGGGGACATGGCTCCTGCAGACAGAGGAGGCCTGCGCTGAGATCAAGCCCTTGCCCTCAGGGAGGTGCAGCAGAACCGGACAGGCCTGGCCCACACAGCGCTGAGGGAAGGGGCCCTCCCGCCCAAGCAAGGGCCGGCCTCCCCTCGGTGTCCATGGTTCAGCAGACACCCCTGCACTGCCTTGTGCTGGGGCCTTCCATTACCCAACTCCCACCCGGAACTGGGCTTGGGCCAGACAACCAGGTAAAGGGACTCAATGTCCTCTGTGTGCTCTAGCAAGACTCAAGGAACCAGACGCTATTTCCAACCACCTGGCCTGTCTTGGAGGTGCAGCTCCGGGCCAGTGAACACACAGCAGCCTCTTTGCCATCTGGGCTGTCCAGCCTAGAAAGGACATAAGTTGGCTGCGCGTCACATGCTCCACCCTGCTGTCCGGGTGAGCGTGCTGTATGGACGGACGCTCATGCGGGATCCAGAAGGGGGAACCAGGCTGAAGGCTGAAGCAGCCCCGGGGCCTGAAGCTCTGCAGAAAGCTGAGGAGAAGCCCTCGCCAGGGACTGCAGGCCAGAGTGGGCCTCGGGTCTTGAGCCTTCCTGCGATAGAGCCAGCTGGCTGGGCCAGACACCTGGCTTACGGAATGCTGCAAAGCATTCTGGGAGGATGATCTGCTCCCAACCAGGGCACTGCACAAACTAAAACTCAGCCCAGAGACAGGAGACGGGCCACCAGTCTCCTCTCCTCCTGCCCACTACCTGCTGTTTCCCAAAGGCAGTGGGGATATATATATATGTGAGCATGAGCGTGGACATGACACGTACATATATATATGTGTGTGTGTGTGTGCGTGTGTGTATGCGCACGCGTGTGTGTGTGAGAGAGCTCCGTGGCGCAAGGCCTGGGAGCGGTGGTGGGTGTTTGTGCTCCTGCAAAAACTGCCCCAGCCTGCCAGCAGCCGAGGCCAGCCTGCACCCTGCCCCGCGTTGGGGGAGAGCAGACAGGAGTAGGGTGGCAGGGCCCGTGCGCAGACCTCAGCCCCCAGGCCCCTCTGCAGAGCACCGTGAGGAGGAGGAGGAGGAGGAGGAGGTCGGGGCTGGGTTGAGACGTTTTTTCCCCTCCACCCAGTGCCTGCTCCCTACGGCCCCGCTGCCAGCTCCCCCAGCCCCGCCCCCGCCTGGCACCGGCGGGCAAGCGGCTGCGGCGGCAGGCAGGCCGGAGGCGGTGGCGGCGTGCGTGTCTAACCTCTGGTATTGCATGTTCTGGGCAGGGAAGCGAGGGCGTCGGAGCAGTGCGGGATCGCTAGAGAGCAATGTGGAAGTAAGTAGGAGGCCCTCGTCGCTGGCTGTCCTGTGCCGTCCCTGGTTATATCTGTGGCCTTTTTGTTTTCTATTGTGTTGCTCTTCCTTCCCCTTCCCCAGAGACACAGCCTCGGCCCTCCCGCCCTGCCTGCTGCCCATGCATGCGGCTTCTCCTCTAGAAGCATCCGTGCCTCTCACCGCTTCACCCCTGCCCAGCGGCGGGGCTGCTCTGGATTGTGCATTCATTTCCACCGAGCCTAGCCCCCGGCTCCGAGCATGGTTAACCGCCCTGGCTTTCCACCCCCGTTCCGGGCCCGCCCCTCGCTCCCCCTCACTGCCGGACGTGCTGCTCCCTCGGCTTCCCCGCGCTCTGCCGTCCCATGGCTTCCTCCCGAGTTCGCTGGCTGTGTCTGCGGTCAGGACACCATGGAATTGCCCAGCTAGGGTGCGGGAGGAGCGTGCCAGAGGAAGTCAGGGCGGGTTTCATGAGATTTCATTCATCCTCCATCTCCAGCGCCGTCCACGCCGCCGCCTCGACCGGCAGCTCTTCCTCGGACTCCCCCTCTTGCCTGGTTCACAGTAGGGAGCTGGGCCTGGCCCAGGACGGGCTGCAAGGCCGCCTCCTGCGGACCCCCGCCGGGGCAGGGCCAAAGCTCTGAACCAGTTGAGAAGGGCCTGAGAGCTTAGGGCTCAGCTTTACACCTATCACGCATCGCCCTCCTAGCGCACAGACACCCCACCCCACCGTGTCCCGAGACCACAGGCAGAAGAGGTACGGGGGCGCGTGCCCCAGAGCCCGGCTCCTCCACAGTCAGGAGGCTGGCCCCGTGCCTGCCCCCTCCGGCCAGGCAGTGGACGGAGGGCTTAGCACAGTGGGTGACTTCAACATGGAAAAAGACGGTTCTGACCTGCGCTCTGAGATCTTTTAATTTTGATTTCTATGAATTTCCTTTTTAGGGGTCCATCATTAGCAGTCCTCACATGCGCCGGAGAGCAACATCAACACGAGAGTGTCCATCTCGCCCCCCCCAGGCCATGCCCAACTCGTCCTCCCTCCTGGGCTCCCTGTTCGGGAGTAGGAGAGGGAAGCCCCCTCCGCAGGGCCCCCCGCCACCCCCCCACCCCGCACACTCAGCCGGTCACCTCCCGGGGCCCACAGAGGGCCTGCCTCAGGCCCCGGCACACGGGCACCACGCCCAGTACTGCCACATGCAGAATCCACCCCCCTACCACCACCACCACCACTACCACCCGCCCTCCCACCTGCAGCACACCCACCAGCATCACCACGGGCCCCACGGCGGCCACTACGGGGCCCACGCCCACGGCCACCCCCCGCTGCCCCCCACCCACGCCGGCCATGGGGGGCACCCCGCGCACCACCACGGGCAGCCCCCCGCCCCGCCCCCCCCCACCAGCAGCAAGGTCAAACCCAGCGGCATCAGCACAATCGTGTAGGCGGCCTGGGTGCCGCCGCCCCAGCCTCCCCAGCCGAGGGCCGCAGACCGGCCAGGGCGCCACACCGCTGCTCCACGCTCCCCTCGGCCTGAGGGGCCTCGAGCCCCCCGCTCGCCTTCCGTGGAGCGGAGCTCCTCACTGGACCTAGCCTTGGCGCCGGCCGCGGGCGCGTCCCTTCACCCCGCAGGAGGGGCCTCGACGCAGCCCCAGTAGACACAGGCCTGCCCCCCAGCGCTCTGCCCGCTCCCGACACACATCTGACCCCCAACTTAGAGAAGACATGAGATCTAAAAAAGCAGACAACACAGAACTTACCCCCAAAACTTGCTGCATTATTGCTCTGTTCTTGACAATGGGCAAAAAAATTAAGTAGACCTGATATGGTTGATGAAAATACGTAAGTAAACTTTATATAATATAAATATATAAATATATAAATATATAAATATCTATACTGTATAGGTAGTGTTTGTGTGTGAGAGACGTGCATTCAGTCCCCGTTAGCCACATAGACCTCCACCTCTCCCAGGAAGACAGACGTAGACGAGGGTGAGAAAGGAGACCACACTCCCCTGCTAGAACAAATTCCGGTCGTCCATATCTCCATAGAAGCAGCGCCCCTCCAGGGCCAGCTGAACCCCGCACGACCAACCATTACCGTGCCAAGGAACGTAGCGCTCCCTGCAGGTCTAAAGACGCCCACACCGCTTCGTGTGAATCCTTACTTATTAACAGTGCGATGCTAGGTGACCGGTGTTGTAACTGCAGGTGAACAGCTGGGTCGGTCACCTCTGCCATCGCCACTTGGGACATTGGTCCCACAGATCCTTAGACACAACTGTGAATTCCATGTTCCACATTCCTCTTCTATGCACATGGAGGACCAAGCCCCAGCCCTCTGAGGGCTCTCATCCTCGACCCCATAACCCTGTCATCCCGTCCCCAGCCACACAGGCAGGAGCCGAGTGTCCCGCGGGGGCTCTGCCCCTGCAGGGTGGTGTGCACGCTGGCCAGCCCAGGGCTGTGTGTCCCCCGTGTTGTGCGCTGAGTGGCAGCCGTGTGCTCGCGACCCCGCCATCACCGCGGCCACCCTGGCGACTCTGGCCAGGCGGCGCCTCCGCCACCCCTCACGGCCCCCGAGCTGCCGGGCCCCATGCCCCTGCGTGTCTTGTCGCTTCTGTGTGTGACGCCATGCGCTCCCCGGGGCTGCCCGCTGCCCGCGTCCGCTCCAGTCACCCATGGCCGTACTTTGCAGTTTCAGCCTTTCCAGCCACTGCAGCCTCCCGTGCCGTGCTCCTAAGCCTGGGACCCGAGGACTACCCACGGCCCTGCCCAGGCGGGGGCCGCTCCTTCAGAAAGGCCGCCGCCGCTGCCGCCGCCTGACCCCAAAGCCCGCTCTGGCTTTGTCCCCTGGCCGGGGTCGCCAGCTTCCCTCCTTCCCCTCATGCCATCAAGGTCACGAACCAGCAGATCTGCAAGCTCAGCACTTTGTTAGCACAGAGCGCAAGCCCAGCGGCTGGAGGCGTTTTGTCCCACCCACCCTCGCTCCAGTCCTCTCTGGCACCCGCTCAGAGAGCGGGCGGCGGCGTGGGTGCACGCAGTCCGGCCCGGTGTGTCCCTCGCCGACGGGAGGCCTTGTGCATGCCGTCAGCACCAGCCGCGGGGCTGTGCTCTGTATTGTACATTTGCAAAAATACCAGTGTTACTGTTGACAAATAGTTGAAGTAAAGTGATAACATATTAAGTATGTCGGCTTCTCTTCACCCTCTCTGTACAAGGGTCGGGTCAACCTGTAAACAGCGGTGGTTCCAGGAAACACAGCTGTCGGCTTCAGGGTTGCTCTTTCTGAAATGGCAGCGTCGCTCCCAATGCACTCATGCCAGGGTCAGGCCGGGACCCGTGCGTCCCAGGCCAGGATCCCGCCAGCCCTGCAGCCACTCGGAGCTCCGCCCCCAGCGCTGCCCTGCACTAAGCTGGGCTGCATCGCAGGGGGTGGGCAGGGGCCAGGAACAGGCTCCGAGAAGCCCCGTGGGATGGGGAGGCTGGGACAGTAGGCCCTCCCTTGGCAAGCGGAGAAGTGTCCCGCAGGGCCGCTGCTGGTTGAAGGTGTGGAGCTTGGCAAGCATGGCTGCTGGTGCCTGCTGTCACCCAGCCTGTGCAGGGAGAGGGCTGAGGGCCGAGCGTCTGCCGCCTGCCCGTGCCCCGTGCACGAGCCACCCTGGCCACCCAGAGGGAGAGCCGGTGATGGCCGGCGCCCTCGGGCAGGCAGCTGCCAACATCATAGGTCTTTCCTGGAACAATAGGGAAATCATAGATTTGTATTTTTCAAGTTTCCACATGAGTTGCCTCAGTGCTCCAGCTGTGGCTCGAGACCCTTTCCAGCACAAGGTGGCAGGAAGGCGTCCTTGTGACAGCTGGCCCCTCGTCAGTATGCGAAGCACCATCACCCTTCCGCCCGAAGGCCCCAGGACAACACCACATTCCACCACAGTGGTGGAGATGAAGACAGCTGGGCACATGGGGGTGACCCGGAAGGTGCGGGTGGGCGGGAAGGGCGGGACTGAAGGGGAGAAGGAAGCCAGAGGGGAGGAAGGAGAGGGAGGAATGAAGAGGGGCAGAGGGAATGAAGAGTAGATGGAGAAAAGGGATGGCAGGACAGTAGGGCAGGGGGTGATCCCCGGCACGCAGCCTCTGCGAGGGGGTGCTCACACATCTCAGGAGACTGCTCAGCCCCGCAGGCTCCCACGCCCCTCCCATCTGGAGGCTCTGGAACACCAAGTTCAAGCCCGCAGCCTGCTTCCTGCTCCCCCAGCCACAGGAGCAGCTCACCTGAGCTCATGCCACATCCGCTGCAGCCCCTCTGGCTCACATGGAAAGAGGGAACGCCCAGACATTGCTGGGCTCCCGGGCCTGCACTGGTGCCCTGAAGGACTAGCTGCTCTCCAAGCTCTCTGCAGCCCTGGACCTCAGCTGTCCACAGCCACATTGTTCAGGACACTCAGCTGTGGCCACCCTCCCTCCAAGGCTTCGGCTCCAGCTCTGGGTATGCTCGGGGCTGGCGGCCCTGTTACCAACTTACCTTCCACCATGAGCAGCTCAGCCCACTCTACCCAGGCAAAAGTCCCAAGTTACGCAGTAGACCATGGTCTACTGTGCTGCCGCCAGGCCGTACCCAGAGTGAGAGCCTCCAAAGGTGGAAGGAGGTCAGGGCTGCTCGCAGGTGGTCATGGGTGGCCAGACGCTCCCACCGGGGAGTCACATTTCCAGCCTCTTGAAGCCACAGCCAGAGTGGCTGACTGCATATGAAAGGGGTGAGACTTCCCAGGGAGAAGACCCCAGAGCCTCCAGGCTCCTCGCCCCTGGGCAGCGGCTGCAGGCCGGCTGGGCTTGTCAAGGAGGAAGGGAAGGTAGTTCTCCGGAGGGGCTGCGTCCACTTTGGTCTCTCTGACTGATAACCAGGACCATCTGAGTCACTCTCTCTCCCTCAGCCCAGAACTCAAGTGAATCTGGTTACGTCCCATTCAGCCTTGGGCCAGCTTCGGTGCCATTTCCTGATGAAAATTCTCTCCTGGACCTCAGCCACACCTTCACTTCATGGGCCACTGAGTGTGAGCCAGACTGCTCAGGTCTCCACCCCTCACTCACCACAGGCGTGGCTCCACATCCAAACACCAGGGCTGTGGAGAGGCCCCTGGAAACAGCTCAGGTGGCCTAGCGCTTCTCACTGTCGGGGAGGAGCCCGTTGCTCGTCTGCTGCAGGTCTGAGCACAACAGGGCCTGTGGTTCTGTGTGCCAGCGGCTGCTGACTCCCCAGCACAGCTCGTAGGCAGGGTGAGTGCAGAGCCAGTGCATCCAGGAGCCAGCCTGGGGTCTAGCACAGTTGTACTGGACATTTGCCACTCCCAGCTGTACTGGCTCTGTGTCGAGGAGGTTTGGCCCAAGCTAGATGCTGGCAGAAAGCGCCAGTGGGCAAAGGCTAGAGTTGTGGCTGCTTTGGACAGGCCCGGGCAGAGTGGCTGCATTTGCTGGTGGCAACCCCAATACCAACTGCTGTCCAGGTGCCTACTGGGAATGGTACCCTAGGCCTGCCCAGGGGCTCCAGCACACCTGGACTCCCCCAAGGACACTGCCACACGGTGCCATTCTCTCAGAGGAAGTTGCTCAGCCAACGTCGTTAGCTGTGTTAATAAGAAACAGGAAGCAAAGAAGCAGCATGGCATGCGTTCAAACAGCATGCTGTACTTCATAAACATGTCAATGCTCTGTGTCAGGTACAGATTCCCCTCTGAGAGCCACCCATGGGCCCGAACAAGAACCCTGGGGGCTCGAGTGCACCTAGGCTGGGCACCTGGGGGACACTGCTCTAAAGGAGAGCCAGACGCTACTTATTCTTCTCTTTCTTATTTATTTTACTTGCTGTGTAGTCTTAGCTGGCCTCAAACCCACAATTCTCCAGCCTCGGCCTCCTGAGAGCTGGAATAATGGAGGACACCTCCACACACGCTGCCAAAGACTTTTCTCAGAGACTCCAAGTCTGGAGGTCACATTAACCACCTTTAAAGGATCGGAGGAGTCATGTACAATATCGCCTATATTTTATTTTATACTTCTCTGGAAATGGAACTCTAAACAGAGGTTTTACTTTTTAAAAAAACAACAACAAAGAAGAAAGAAAAAGGAAAACAAAAGCAAGCAGAGGCCAAGCGGAATGCTGGGAGCCGGGTCTGCGGGCACGGGAGGAGCCGCGCTCACAGGGACGCTGCAGTGGGGTCCGTGGGTGCAGGGCAGCGCCAGGGTGCTCCCTCCTCTTGTCCCACCCCAGCGTGGTGCGTGCCAGAATAAACACCCCAGAGCACAGGCTGCGCCTCCAGCCAGACCTGCCCGCGCTGCACACGCGGCCCTCACACCAGCCTGACTCCCACTCACACCTTTGTGGGCCAGGCTCCTGGCCCAGGGTTCTACCTCAGCTCAGCTAGAGCTGCAGTGCCACCGTGCAAGCGAGCGAGCGAGCCTCCTTCACGGCTGACCAGAGGCCACTGCAGGGCCAGGCCCATCCCGCAGGGGAGACCATGCCGCTGGCCCCGTTGGTGTAAGGGAAATGGCCACTGCGCACATGGAGGTGACCAGGCCTCATCAGGGTGGCCCAGAGGCCAGTTCTGAGAGGCCACTCAGCTCTACTTTGCTTCTCAGTAGCCAGTCCAGAAAGAAGCAGAGAGCCAGAAGGCCAGTACCCAGCAGGTCCCCCAGTCCTGTGAGGTAGGGGATACAGTGGTTGTCAGGGTCCAGGGCCTGGTGCCAGGCCAGCCGAACCATCACCTCTGCCAGGTACAGCAGGATAGTCACCTGTCAGAACAGCAAGCACACATCAAAACCAAGTTAGAGTCTGCAAACAGCCAAGAAACACCAGCTGGTTTTCATGGGCAGGAGCCAAGATAGATGTCAAGCCCAGCCTAGGGCCAGAACTAAGTGAGGCAGACCCCTGCTCTATCAGCCATGAGCAACACAGAACAGTCATGACCCAGAACTGACTCACTGCTCAAGCCTGCTGAACTGTGCCCAGGCAGGCTCTGGCTCAACCTCCTTCACCCTAGAGATGATCTCAGGCTTACTGGTAAGTGTGGCGCACTGAGTAGTGTGATGTATGCAGTGAGTAGTGACATGTACAGTGTTGGTGTACAGTGATTACATGCAGTGTGGATATAAAATATGCAGTGTGAAAGATAGGTGGGTGATTTATGAGGTGATCACATGCAGTATGCAGCTCTCAGTGTGCAATGTGAATATGTGTGTAGAGTTCACGTGCAGTGCACAGCTCCCAGTGTGAGGGGTGCAGTGTGAGGTGCAGTGTGAGGGGCAGTGTGAGGGGCAGTGTGGGGTGCAGTGTGAGGGGTGCAGTGTGGGGTGCAGTGTGAGGGGTGCAGTGAGGGGTGCAGTGTGAGGGGTGCAGTGTGAGGTGCAGTGTGAGGTGCAGTGTGAGGGGCAGTGTGAGGGGTGCAGTGTGGGGGGTGCAGTGTGAGGGGCAGTGTGAGGTGTGCAGTGTGAGGGGCAGTGTGGGGTGCAGTGTGGGGGGTGCAGTGTGGGGTGCAGTGTGAGGTGCAGTGTGAGGGGCAGTGTGAAGTGCAGTGTGGGGTGCAGTGTGGGGTGCAGTGTGAGGGGCAGTGTGAGGTGCAGTGTGGGGTGCAGTGTGTGGGGTGCAGTGTGGGGTGCAGTGTGAGGTGCAGTGTGGGGTGCAGTGTGTGGGGTGCAGTGTGAGGGGTGCAGTGTGAGGGGCAGTGTGGGGTGCAGTGTGGGGTGCAGTGTGGGGTGCAGTGTGAGGGGTGCAGTGTGAGGGGTGCAGTGTGAGGGGCAGTGTGGGGTGCAGTGTGGGGTGCAGTGTGGGGTGCAGTGTGGGGTGCAGTGTGAGGGGTGCAGTGTGAGGGGTGCAGTGTGAGGGGTGCAGTGTGAGGGGCAGTGTGGGGTGCAGTGTGGGGTGCAGTGTGGGGTGCAGTGTGAGGGGTGCAGTGTGAGGGGTGCAGTGTGAGGGGCAGTGTGGGGTGCAGTGTGGGGTGCAGTGTGGGGTGCAGTGTGAGGGGTGCAGTGTGGGGGGCAGTGTGAGGGGTGCAGTGTGAGGGGTGCAGTGTGGGGTGCAGTGTGAGGGGCAGTGTGAGGGGCAGTGTCAGGGGCAGTGTGAGGTGCAGTGTGCAAGGTGCAGTGTGCGAAGTGCAGTGTGAGGGGCCGTGTGAGGGGCAGTGTGAGGGGTGCAGTGTGGGGTGCAGTGTGAGGGGTGCAGTGTGAGGGGCAGTGTGAGGGGCAGTGTGAGGGGTGCAGTGTGAGGGGTGCAGTGTGAGGGGTGCAGTGTGAGGGGTGCAGTGTGAGGGGCAGTGTGAGGGGTGCAGTGTGAGGGGTGCAGTGTGAGGGGCCGTGTGAGGGGCAGTGTGAGGGGTGCAGTGTGAGGGGTGCAGTGTGAGGGGCAGTGTGAGGGGTGCAGTGTGAGGGGTGCAGTGTGGGGTGCAGTGTGAGGGGCAGTGTGAGGGGTGCAGTGTGGGGTGCAGTGTGAGGGGCAGTGTGAGGGGCAGTGTGAGGGGTGCAGTGTGTGGGGTGCAGTGTGAGGGGCAGTGTGAGGTGCAGTGTGAGGTGCAGTGTGGGGTGCAGTGTGAAGTGCAGTGTGGGGTGCAGTGTGGGGTGCAGTGTGAGGGGCAGTGTGAGGGGCAGTGTGAAGTGCAGTGTGGGGGGCAGTGTCAGGGGCAGTGTCAGGGGCAGTGTCAGGGGCAGTGTGGGGTGCAGTGTGCAAGGTGCAGTGTGCGAAGTGCAGTGTGAGGGGCCGTGTGAGGGGCAGTGTGAGGGGCAGTGTCAGGGGCAGTGTGAGGTGCAGTGTGCAAGGTGCAGTGTGCGAAGTGCAGTGTGAGGGGCCGTGTGAGGGGCAGTGTGAGGGGCCGTGTGAGGGGCAGTGTGAGGGGTGCAGTGTGGGGTGCAGTGTGAGGGGTGCAGTGTGGGGTGCAGTGTGTGAGGTGCAGTGTGGGGTGCAGTGTGGGGTGCAGTGGGGGGGGCAGTGTGGGGGGCAGTGAGGGTGCAGTGTGCAAGGTGCAGTGTGCAAAGTGCAGTGAGGGGCCGTGTGAGGGGCAGTGTGAGGGTGCAGTGTGAGGTGCAGTGTGCGAGGTGCAGTGTGTGAAGTGCAGTGTGAGGGGCCATGTGAGGGGCAGTGTGAGGTGCAGTGTGCGAGGTGCAGTGTGCGAAGTGCAGTGTGAGGGGCCGTGTGGGGGTGCAGTGTGAGGGGCAGTGTGAGGGTGCAGTGTGAGGGGCAGTGTGAAGTGCAGTGTGAGGGTGCAGTGTGGGGGTGCAGTGTACAGCTCCTAGTGTGAGGGGTGCAGTGTTCTCTATGTCTGGACCTTGCTTTCAGGCTTGAACAAGTTGAATAAACTGCATTGACTCTTGGAAGATGGGGACTGTGTGCTACATGTCCAGGAACCTCTACTCTACCCCACCCTGCTCAGAAGCTCCACTGGGACAGGGAGTGAGCCTGCCCACTGGGAAGCCACTTCTCCAGCCCAGCCATCCCCACCTGGCCCAGGCCCGCCAGCAGGCACAGCACCACAAAGGGCTTCACCTGGCCCAGGCCCGCCAGCAGGCACAGCACCACAAAGGGCTCACCTGGACCAGGCCCGCCAGCAGGTACAGCACCACAAAGGTCTTGCTGTTTATCAATGAATGGCCTTCTACCAGGTAGATGATGTAGAAGAAAATCAGATGACCAGGGACCACCAGGAAGAGCAGGACTCGGGCGGACATGGAATTGGTTTCTGGAGGAAACAGAACCAAGAGTACATGTGGCCTGCCTGGCAGGGTCCACCTTGCAGGGGGCAGGCCTGAGGTCACCTTGCAGGGGACAGGCCTGAGGGCACCTTGCAGGGGGCAGACCTGAGGTGGAGAGAAAGGCAATTGGGGTGAGGCTTTGAAACCCAACAAGCAGCACTGTGGTGAGCTCCCTGGGTGGCTTAGGTTTGGTTTTGCCTTGGGTATCTCAGACTGTCTGCAACCCATAATACAAAGACGGGTGACAGCCTCAGTGCAGGTCTGCTTTATCCAGAAATCTAAGAAAGGAGCCGAGCCAATCAGAGATAGCACAGGTGCAAGGTGGCCGTGACACCTCCCCTCGCTGGGGTCAGTGCTGCCTCTGGGGCACAGAGGGCTCCCCTACGCCGTGGCGCTGGGGACCACTGAGACCATGGGGCAGCCTGGCAGTGCCCCACCCCCACCAGGGTGCTGTCGTGAGGAGCTGCACTCCATGAGGGACGCCCTTGGGAACAAGGGTCCCTTTGCACGTCCACCCACCTGGCTGAGAGAACTGGGTGCTCCTCCTCTTGTGGTGCAGGGCCAGAGAGAGAGAGATTTAATAAGACCTGGAACCTTGTTACACAACACCACAGTTCCAGATCCAGCCTAAAACAACTTCCCACACCAACAGCAAGAGGAGCCCCACTTTAGAAAAATAACTGCAGATCCGAACGGAGAGGATGCATGTCAGACTGTCCTAAAACAACTTTAAGGACCATGATGAGCTTGCTCCCTGAAGCATGAGCAGTTACCACAGAAACACTGGAAATCAACTTAAAACCAAGCAGCAGGTAACAAAAGAACCAGAAGATTCCAAGCAGAACCAAGGGAGAATTACAATATCCAGAACTTCCCAATAACTCAATCAGCTGACTGAATGGCAGGATGGAGAGGACAAAACAAAAATAAAGGGGTCAGGCACCAGTGGCTCACACCTGCAATCCTAGCTACTCAGGAGGCTGAGATCTGAGAATCACGGTCCAAAGCCAGTCTGAGCAGGACAGTCCATGAGACTTATCTCCAATTAACCACCAAAAGGCTGGAAGTGGAGCAATGGTTCAAGTAGTAGAATGCTAGCCTTGAGAGAGAGAGAGAGAAAAAAACAACACCTCAGGAACAACAGCCAGCCCAGGACTAGCACAAAATAAATAAATCAGTAAACTTGAAATCATATCTGGAAAAGATAAATCTACAGATCCAAGGAGCCTAACAAACCCAAAATACACCCTAAAAAATCCACACTATCATCCAGCTTCTACAAAGTTGTGAGATAGCAAGACAGGACCTCTGAGTTTGCACCGCAAACAGGGCCTGGCAGGGGGTGGGAGTGGCCCAGTTTTCAGGGGTCAAAAACAACAGTGGACCCGTAGTAGTGCACCAGTGAAAACACCCTCAGGAATGTGCCAGCACACCTACCCTAAGTGATGATTAACAGCAGTTTTTTAAACCAAGAGGAGATGACACAAGGGGAGAAAACACGACAAAAGACATTTTTGTTAAAGCCCCTCCGATGACTGCAGTGGTTCTGAGAACGTCACCCAGGCAGGGCCCTTTGCCCACTGCCCCTCTGCTCATCAGAGAAGCACTTCCAACCCTATGGCCACATCTCCTCTCACGCTTGTCATGGGGCTTGAACTCTGGGCCTGGGCGCTGTCCCTCAGCTCTTTAAGCTCAAGGCTAGTGCTCTACCTCTTGAGCCACAGGGCTACTTCTGGTTCTCTGATGCTTAATTGGAGATAAGAGTCTCATGGACTTGCCTGCCCGGTCTGGCTTTGAACCAAGATCCTCAGTTCTCAGCCTCCTGAGTAGCCAGGATGACAGGTGTGAGCCACCAGTGCCCGGCTCCTCCCATTCTTTCTCACTGCACCTTTGCTGCTGCCCTGGAAAACGTCAGTTTATAATCATAGGCTTGTTTCTTTTGTGGTTCTCTCTCCTGCACATCTACCTGTGAGGGAAGAGGTGGGCTTATGTTTCCCACTGTAACCCACAATCTGACCACCTAGCGCCTGACAGACATTCAGTATGTATTTGTGTCCATGAATGAAATAAATGCACTAATGAGTGGATGGATAAACTGATGAATGATGGATAAGTGGATGGATGATGGATGGATGAGTAGATGATAGATGGATGAGTAGATGATAGATGGATGAGTGGATGGATAATGGATGGACAGAAGGAAGGAAGGAAGGGAGGGAGGGAAAGAGGAAGGGAGGAAGGGAGGGAGGGAGGGAGGAAGGAAGGAAGGAAGGAAGGAAGGAAGGAAGGAAGGAAGGAAGGAAGGCAGGCAAGGCTGTTAGTCAGCTGTTCAGAGGAGGGGCTGGGACCCTGAAGGTGCCCCATGCTGAGGTCAGCATTGGTCTCAAACATCAGATTCTCATCTGCTAACAGAAATGACCCTGTGGCCTCCAGAAGACATGAGACCCACCTGAGGTACAGAAAGTAGAGCAGGGGTTCGGACAGAACTTTTTCATCTGGAGAGGGAGAACACCAGGGGTGCTCCAAATGTGTAGAAAGGTGGAGACCCGGCTGGTCTGGATGGCCACCAGGTTGCCACCAACTCCTGCAAGGAAAAAACAATAGAGTTTCCCTCCTCTATCCCAGGCTCCGGGGTTCTATCTCCTCTTTCAAGGTCACTTCCTCCAGGAAGTCTTCTTTGATTGATTCAGGATGTGATGTGCTTTACTTCTCTCTCCCTCAATCTTGCATGACTCCCAGGTAGTGTGGCACAGACCAAGAATGAGGTCCTGTCTGGCCAGCTGGTGCTTTAAGGGAGGGAAGTGGGACAGGCAAAGCAGGTTCTCAGAAAATATGTGTTGGTGTCTGGTGGTGATCAGACCTAGGGAAGGAGTGAGTCTGAGGGAAGAGGAATGGAGAGTGGATGGTTTAACAAAGGCTTGAAGCCTGGGCACAATGACTAGCTCCAGCAAATCCTAGTTACCTGGGGATCAAAGATTGGGAGGATTGTGGGCAAAAAATTCACAAAACCCTATCTCAACCAATAGGTCAGGGATCTGATGGTGCAGACCTGTTATTCCAGTTGGACAGGAGGCATAAGCAGGGGGACAATGACCAGTCTAGCCCCAGGAGAAGTGACCAGGCCAGCCCCAGCCGTGGCTGCTAGGGAAACCCACTGCTATCTCAGTCTTTGTTGTTTTGTTTTGTTTTTGTGGGTCGTGGGGCTTGAACTCTGGTCCCGAGCATTGTCCCTCAGCTCAGCTCAAGGTGAGAGCTCTACCACTTGAGCTACAGCGCCACTTCAGTTTTCTGATGGTTTATTGGAGATAAGTCTCATGGACTTTTCTACCCTGGCTGGCTTTGAACCTTGATCCTCAGATCTCAGCCTCCTGAGTAGCTAGGATTACAGGTGTGAGCCAGGCACCCAGTTTTCAGTCTTAGTTTTTAAGAAGACAGAACTCAGATTTTTAGGTGTAAATGTCTGAGTGTTACTGTCACCAATGACTCTCACAGAAAACAAACCAGCAGGGCCTGGCACCCATCTCTGAGGACCACATCAGAGTGCACAGGGGAAGCCAGAGTAGACTCTGTGCTCAGCTGTGGGCAAAGCTCAGACCCTGGCAGTTCCTGTGAGGTCTCCTTTCATCTTAGGAAAACCTACCCCACAGCCCAGGCCGCCACCTGTTCACAACTTGGCTGCTCAGTGGCCTTCAAGAGCCTGGGTCCAACCTGGGACTGGTGTTCAGGCCCAACCATCCATGGGGATCTCCCATCCACGGGTCATAGGGAGCCCTTGAAACACTCACCACACATGACGGGCGTAAATATGGCCATGCCTTTGTACTGCTGCTTCGATGCGGTCATGCTCAGGATGAGCCCTCCAACACTGTGGAGATAACAGGTGGCACCAAGCTGTCAGAGCAGGCCCTCAGCAGCCCTGTACCACCCACCGCCACCCCCAGGCCTTCAGAGTGGACTCCCAGCAGCCCTGCACCACCCCCCCGCCACCCCCAGCCCTGCACCACAGAGCAGACCCCCAGCAGCCCTGCACCACCCCCCGCCACCCCCCAGCCCTGCACCACAGAGCAGACCCCCAGCAGCTCTGCACCACAGAGCAGATTCCCAGCAGCTCTGCACCACAGAGCAGACTCCCAGCAGCCCTGCACCACCCCCCGCCACTCCCCAGCCCTGCACCACAGAGCGGACCCCCAGCAGCCCTGCACCACAGAGCAGACCCCCAGCAGCCCTGCACCACCCCCCGCCACCCCCCAGCCCTGCACCACAGAGCGGACCCCCAGCAGTCCTGCACCACAGAGCGGACCCCCAGCAGCCCTGTACCACCCACCCGCCACCCCCCAGCCCTGCACCACAGAGCGGACCCCCAGCAGCCCTGCACCACCCCCTGCCACCCCCCAGCCCTGCACCACAGAGCAGACCCCCAGCAGCTCTGCACCACAGAGCAGACCCCCAGCAGCTCTGCACCACAGAGCGGATCCCCAGCAGCCCTGTACCACAGAGCGGATCCCCAGCAGCCCTGTACCACCCACCCGCCACCCCCCAGGCCTTCAGAGTGGACTCCCAGCAGCCCTGCACCACCCCCCCGCCACCCCCAGCCCTGCACCACAGAGCAGACCCCCAGCAGCCCTGCACCACAGAGCAGACCCCCAGCAGCCCTGCACCACCCCCCGCCACCCCCCAGCCCTGCACCACAGAGCAGACCCCCAGCAGCTCTGCACCACAGAGCAGATTCCCAGCAGCCCTGCACCACCCCCCGCCACCCCCCAGCCCTGCACCACAGAGCAGACCCCCAGCAGCCCTGTACCACAGAGCGGATCCCCAGCAGCCCTGTACCACCCACCCGCCACCCCCCAGCCCTGCACCACAGAGCGGACCCCCAGCAGCCCTGCACCACAGAGCGGACCCCCAGAAGCCCTGTACCACTCACCCGCCACCCCCCAGCCCTGCACCACAGAGCAGACCCCCCCAACTTGCCGCCCCTAGCCCTGCCACCACCTGTCTGCCACCCACCCCCAGATTCAGCAAATTGCCCCTCCTATCCACAATGTCTGCTGCAGTTCCAGTAGACCCCAGGGCCTCTGCACCCCTGGTTTCTGTCTCCATCTCCATCCTGAGTCTTGGTGCTAACTGCAACCTTTTACACAAGGACCGAGCCTCGGCTCTGTTGCTGCTGGGCGGACACAGTACCCTCACTGTGGCCAAGATGACAATGTTGCATCATTCATGCTCCTCCTGGAGTTCAGCAAAGGCTTGCCCACCTCTTAGATAACTTAGAGATTTGGAGAAAGTAGATCCATTGATGTAAGGTTCCTGAAACCTTCTAGAACCAACAATTTCTGGACTTCACTCAACCTCTTTTGCCTGAGGTTTAGGGTAGAACATGTTACAGTGGACTAGAGAAGCCCCCGTCCGGTGTCCAGTAGGAAGGGGTGGAGGAAGACAGCCTGGTGGGCAGAGACAACCCCACCAGAGACAGGCCTCTGAGGTTGCCGCAGCAGCCACGCTGCAGACAGCGGCCACAGAGTCAGCAGAACCTCAAGGCCAGGGAGAGGGACTGTGGCCTACATGGAGGTCTCGAGGCTGCAGGGAGCAACAACAGCCTGCTTGAGTCCTGGTCCAGCACTGGCTTTTGTAAAAGCCACAGCACCATGTTGGGGAGAATTTCTGGGCTCCAGGGTGCCCATCAGATCCACCCTCCCCTGCCCTGTCCACTTGGCTCTGCCTGGCCCCCTGGTGCTCTGTAAGCAGGGTGCAGATCAGACAGCGAATGAGGCCTTAGATTTTTGGTGAAAGAGACAATGAAAGCAGAGATAAAGGAGTCCAGGAGCTATTGCCACACATCACCAGGACCGCACACCACTGCAGCCTCCTGGGGCACTAGTGTCACCTGACTCGCGGCCCCACGGCCTCCAGCAGGCCAGGCAGCACTTGGAGCACTCACCTGCTGATGACCATGGCCAGCACAATGGGGAACCACCCAAATTTTAGGATCTTCATGATTGGCGGGTTCTGCTTGGCAATGACCACCCAGAGCGGGGTCAGAGCCATGAGACCTGCGCAGGCCAGTGGTGTCAGGTACCAGGTGTCTAGAACAGAAAGCACATACAGCTCATGGGGCATGGATGGCATGCAGCCTGGCCTCAGTGCCTGCACACTATAGGTGAGAGGCTATTGCTCACAGGGCCAGAGACCCCCATCTCGTATTTGTTCCAGCACGGTGATGTGTACGTAAACCCTATGCTCAGGGATCGAGTGGGCAGCCAACTCTCCCCTCAGCTGTGAGGACTTATCAGGTCAAGACCCCTGACTCCTGAGTGTACCAGAAACGTTCATAGACTCATGGGAGAGACAGACCAGACAGTGGTGGACAGACTGAATCCTAGGTCATATGCTGGAATAAGCGGGGGCCAGTGGAGGGCAGAGAGAGGGTCTGAGAATTCTTATTCCTTTTACAATAAAATACAAATAGTTAAGTCCTATGCAAATCTGCTCATTTTGATTCAGTTTGGTGGAAGTTCAAAGTTAGGTTATTGGTTCTGATTCCTATGAATCGTCCCTGTCACTTATACAAACCTTGAGTCTCTCTCAGATGATGAATTACCAGGGAGTTGGTCTACAGCTGGGTCAGGAGTAGCCCAGGTACCTGGCTGGGTCTGGATTCCCCTGGGGCACGGTGGGAGAATCAGCGCTTTGAGGCTATTCCCTTTGTCTAGACCAGTGGCCTCTGCTCCTGCTGGCCTCATCCCTTCAAGACACAACCAAATGGCCGGAGCAGCCTCAGGTCCTCAACAGCCTCCCTGCCCACCTCCGTCCCACAAGCAGAGACTGGCACCCATGCCACAGCTGGAGTTGTGCTTTTCTTTCTAACCTGGTTTCTGCACAGTGACCCCAAGCTTTGGCACTGCAGGACTGGACTGGTACACGGTGCCACCCAATTGAAATGCCCATGATGGGTGCCCCTCCTACCTCTGTGTTGGTACAGGAAGCTGCTAACCAAGGCCAGAATGGACAGTGTGATGAGGTCTCCCAGGCTGGCCGCAATGGGTGTGGCAATGTTGTCTGGGTTGACACCCAGTTTTCGAGCACCGATCACTATGCAGACCATGAGCAGTCCTGCAAAGAAAAGGGAGGAGGCTCAGGAAAAGGGAGGAGGCTCAGGGGCGGTGGCCCCAGGAGGGCTGGAGCCCCCAGGGGCCTTGGCATGGAAGAGCTGCTTATCAACTGGCTCTGTCTACCTCCCCAGAGGCATAGTGGACTGTCCCACCCACAGTTTCTCAGCCACCCTGGAGGCCTGAGGCATCTGGAGTCAGATTTGGCTTTGTGATCTGTGCACATGACATCAGAATGGCCCAAAAATATCCCAGACCAGGGCTGGAACCATGAGGATGTGGAGCTCACAGTCACAGATGAGGGGGTGGGCCCCACGGATGGGAGGAAGAGACAGAGGTGGCTGGAGTCTAGATGCCACCCTGGTGCTGGGAGCTCAGCTTGGCCCTCTGAGGTCCCTTATCTCAGGGGCCTGCGTGCTTTCAGCGGACACTGATTATCAATGCGTGTCTTCCCAGGACGGGCAGTGACAGGCAGGTGACAGAGTGTGGCTCAGAGATCTGACAGGAACCCCTATGGATGCCAGGACCCTAAGGCTCCTGCCTGTCCAAGAACCCCTGATGGTACAGACTTCTGGCTCCATCCATCCCATCCACTGCTCGGACTGGATGCAGAAACTCACTTGGTTCTTTAAGAAAATACTCTGCATCATGGTTATTGGAGGCTTAACACATCACTAGGAATACTGTGACTCTAGAAATAATTATAGCAAGGGCCTGGCTTCACTCCCCAACACCACGCATAAAAAATAAACGAGTCACCGGGTAGTGGTGGCTGGTGCCTATAATTCCAGCAACTCAGGAGGCTGAGATCTGAAGATCATAGTTTGAAGTCAGCCTGGGCAGGAAAGTCTATGGGACAGACTCTTAACTCCAATCAACTACTCAAAAGAAGCTGAAAGTGGCACTATAGCTCAAGTGGTAGAATGTCAGCCTTGAGCAAAAGAAGCTCTGGGACAGCGCCCTGGCCCAGACTTCAAGCCCCAGGACTGGCATGCATGCATGAATGCATACATACATAAACAAGTCACCCAGTGGTGGTGGCTCAGGCCTGTAATCCTACCTACTCAGGAGCCTGAGATCTGAAGATTACAGTTTGAAGCCAGCCTGGGCAGGAAAGTCTGTGAGACTCTCATCTCCAACTAACCATCAAAAAATCAGAAGCAGAGAGCTGTGGCTCAAGTGATAGAACACCAGCCTTGAGTGAAAAAGCTCAAGGGTGATGTTTAAGCCCTGAGCTCAAGTTCTTCCAGAAAGGAACAAAAATACATAAAGAAACACATCAGGACAATTATAATCACTCCCTCAAAACGGTCCAAAGCCACTGTCAGGAGCCAATTTGTGCCCCATCTGTGGCCAGACCTGCATCTTCTTTTGAAGTGTGTGAGAAGGTGTGCAAAGGCTGAGGCCCTTACACAGACAGCGGGGAGGGGTGTGCCACGGCCACAGCACAGGGCAGTGCTGGGGTCCCAGCAGTCTACCCACATACTGAGGATGCCTCCAGGTACTGGAACACATGGGCTCACCTAAGGCAAAGGCAGCGAGGAAGGCGGTGATGGCACTGCTGGCGCACAGCAAGGCCACCTTGGCCAAGTCCAGCTCCTCCCGAGACACGGTGCCCAGCAGCAGGGCAGCCATGGCAGCCAGGAGCCCCACGACGGTGGCTTGCACCTGCAGGGCACCAATCAGACACATGAGGCCCTTTAGACCCCCACCTGCCACTGCCTTTCTCCCACCTCCTCGCTTACCTAGAGAGATGTACTCGTCCCTCACCACTGCCTCTGTCCTTCACCCTACAGTCTGCTCACAGCTTCATCAACAGTAGCTAAGACTCAGTTACTCAGTTACATGGAAATACACACCTGGGCAAGACCTGGAGCACACTTAAGTAAAATCTATGCCCACAGCATCACTGCCCACACTGTCAGCCACGGCTTCAGGCCTGGTGCAGAGGCAGAGCCACACTAGCCACAGACCCGCTTCCGTGCACACAGACAGCAGAGAGGAGCATGCAGAAGTGGCTGCTCCTGGCGGGGCTGGGGCTCAGCCCCTGGGGGCCCCAGAGTGATCCCTGGGCAGGCAGCAAAGGGACAGAGGACAGAGACAGATGTGCTGGGAGCAGCTGGAGGAGGAGGAGCCCTGAGTGCCTGGGGTGAGGGTGAGGGAGGGGAGCAGCTGGGGAGATTTCAATTTCTTGGTTGGAAAATGGGGAGGATGTGTCCCAGCCAATGTGACCAGGGGATGGCAGTGTGTGAGGCAAAGTTCTAAACTAGAACCACGTGCTTGAGCTAAGCTACTTAGACAAGCACTCAGGATTTTGGAGGTGTTGGTCCATGGTAGGTTGGCCTCATTGCTTTTGGGCTTGTGCATGTCAGAGCGAGCCCACACCCCTGTAGCCAGAGGAAGCAGTGACTGAGCCCCACAGCACCCATCAAGGACAGGACCAGCGACCTAAGGCCCCAATTAAGCTCCGCTTGTATTTTTTTCATTTGATTTTTGAGACAGGGTCATATTATGCAACCTCAATCTTGCAATCCAGCCTCCCCAGTGTTAGGATTACAGGTGTGTGCCACATGCCAGGTTAGTTTCTAAGGGCCTTACCATTTCCAGTAGTCCCAACAGGGACCCATTTTCTACTGCATGGCCCTTTAGAGGATACTGCAGGCAGGCAGCATTCTATACAGATGCCCCAGACTGAGAAGGGACAGGCAGCAGCAGAGACAGGTCCTAGGTCCAGGAAGGAAGGACCCTAGACCCTCAGAAAAATTAAGGCCCCTTACAAAAGGCAAAGTCCAAGTTTATCAGCTAGAGGACTAGGTGAGCTGTGTCTTTACCTTGAAGGTGCTAACAGCAAGGCTACTCATAAGGAGAGTCCTTCAAGGACCTGACTTGGGATGAAGCCATAAGGGGCTGGAGGATGGGAATGTGGATCCCAGGACAGGCATCTCCTGCAGGAGGCTGTGGTGGTGTCCGGAGGAGGGCAAGCCTCTGAACTGCTGTAGGAATGTAGTCTGGTAGACAGATGGCCAGTGGACCCCTGTCCTCAAAGCTCAGTTTGGAATGCAGGACAAGGTTTGTGTTGCCTTCTCCCACCCAGACTTTGCCTGCTCCAGGTCCAAGAAGGAGAAGTGTCAGTCTGACAAAACAGGAAAACAGAGACTGACCTGCACAAGGGCGAGGTTGCTGCTGATAACTCTGCGTTTTTCCTGGGGGTCATCAATTTGCCCGGTATTGGCCTAGGGTACAGAAAAGGGACATAGTATGTCTGGCTGGACCCAAAGCAATGGGCAGTCACATAAGAGAGATAAGAAATACCATTCCACCAACATAAGGACAAATCACCCTGCTTGTCAGTGGCCAACACAAAGCTTCCTCTGTGGGTGGGGATGGAGGAGAGGACACAGGCCCTGGAGATCTAGGTAGGCATCATGGGACATCCCTCCAGGCTGTCTGTGAGATGCTCACATCCTGTTTAATGACACACAGAGAGAGTGGACAGATACAGGAGACATCCACACACAGTTGTAGAGAGAGGGCAATGGTGGCTTATGAGCACCAAATAAAGACTGAAAAGCTATTATGAGACAAAAGACATTCTCTAAAAATACCAGGGTCAAATCAACAAGATGCAACAATTATATACACACCTACTGAATGTACATCAGTTGATGTAACCACATGGGGCAGACACTGAGCAAACTGAGGGCAGAACAAACAAGTTTACAATTACAGCTGGGGACTTGAGTGCCCACAGTCAGTAACGGACACAAGAAGACAGAAAAGGCTTGGGGAATGTGGGGACCTGGTGGACATAAACAGAAGAAAAGAAGAACATATGTGTCCTCTACAGAAGAGCGAGGCTAGGCCACAAAGAGGTGTTAATATACTTATGGTAAAATACATCATTCCCAAGAGAATGAAATTAGAAAACAATAGCAAAAGGTCAAAAGATAAAGTCTTCAAACATATAGAAATTAGACAATTGTATCCTTGAAGAACCAATGAAGAAATCCCAGGGAAATTAGAAAATATCTCAGGCAAATGAAACACAATCTATCAAAAACTTACAAGACTCAGGAAAAGCAGGATTCAGGATTAAGGGGGACCTATATCTACAGATATATATAGTCAGTTGTGGGTCTTGAACACGGCCTGGGCACTGCTACTCAGCTCTTCAGCTCAAGGCGAGCACTCTACCACTTGAGCCACAGCGCCACTTCTGGTTTTCTTGTGGTTAATTGGAGATAAGAGTCTCATGGGGGCTGGGAAGGTGGCTCAGTGGTAGAGCGCTTGCCTTGCATGTCTGAGGCCCTGGGTTCGATTCCCAGCACCACATAAGCAAAAAGAAAAAAACCGGAAGAGAGCGCTAGCCTTGACCTGAAGAGCTGAGGGACAGTGCCCAGGCCCAGAGTTCAGGCCCCACGACTGGACCAAAGGAAAAAAAAAAAAAAAAGAATTAAAAAAAAAAAAAAAAAGAGTCTCATGAACTTTCCTGCCTGGGCTGGCTTTGAACTACAATCCTCAGACCTCAGCCTCCTGAGTAGCTAAGATTACAGGTGTGAGCCACCAGCACCTGGATGCAATTATATATATATCTCAGAAAAGCCATACATCAGTGGCTCACCCCTATAACCCTAACTACTCAGGAGGCTGAGATCTGAGGATCATGGTTTGAAGTCAGCCCAGGCAGGACAGCCTATAAGACTCTTATCACAGAATAAGTCAGAAGTGGTGCTATAACTCAAGTGGTAATGCTAGCCTTGAACAAAAGGAGCTTAGGGACAGTGCCTGGGCCCACAGTTCAATGCCCAGGACCAGCAAAAAGAAAAAAAAAGTATAGGAAAGAAGTAGAACCTGAAATCAACCAAGTAAAAGTTATACCTTCAGAAACCAGAGAAAAGAACAAATTAACACCAAATTAACACAAGGCTAAGAGAAGGAAGTAATAAAGATGTATAGAGGAGATACTAGAGAAAAATCAATGAAGCCAAGAGTTGGTTCTTCAAAAAGATCAAAGCAATTCAAAACCTTTAGCTAAACTAACACACACACACACACACACACACACACACACACACACACACACACACACACACACACACACACACACACACACACACACACACACACACACACACACACACACAGAGATTCACAAAAACCGTAATTAGAAATTCAAAATGTGGACATTGCTACCAAATCTACAGATAGAAGATATATGTCAAAACTATATGTGAAAGCACTAAATAACCTAACTCAGAATATACACCTTGAGGATCTGGGAATGTGGCTTAGCCATTGAGTGCTTGCCTAGCATGCATCAAGCCCTGAGTTTGAGTCCTCAGTACCACATAAAGAGAAATGGTACTGTGGCTCAAGTGGTAGAGTGCTAGCCTTGAGCACAGAGAGGCTCAAGGACAGTGCCCAGGTCCTGAGCTCAAGCTCCAGGACTGGCAAAAAAAAAAAAAGGAAAAGAAAAAGAAAAAAATACCTTGAAACCCATATCCAGGACTGAATCACAAAGAAATAGGAAATGCAGACCTATCAGTAACTGGCAAGAAACTGAATCAATAATCAAAAGCTTCCCAATAGAGAAAATTTAGGATTAAGATCGCATAACTGGTGAACTGTACTAGATTTTACAAAGGAATTAACACCAATCTTCTCTAACTCCTCTGAAAAACTGAAGAGCAAGGAACAGCTCCAAGTCATTCCAAGAAGATACTATAGGAAAACAAAATCATAGACCCAGTATCACTAATGAATATTATGAGGAAAAAAGTCTTCTACAAAATACTAACAGACTGACATAACAGTATATGGAAAACACTACACCCCTCGACCTCTCAGAACTTATTCTTGGGGTACAAGAGTAACACACAAGAAACAACATGTCTTCTTAGAATAATCCAAACCAAGTGACCATCTCCAGTAATGCATGAAAAGCATGTGACAAAACTCCATCCCTTTCAAGATGACACCCACAACTAGGAACAGATGGCAGCTATCTCCACCTAGGAAGACACAGTAAGACAGACTGGAAGGTCAGCGTGGGACACATACATCTGTTCTCAACACTCCTATTCAACAAGGCACCAGAAGCCCTGGCTTGAAAAGAAGGAAGACTATTCACATTGAACAGGAGAAAATAGAATTACCTACATCTTACAAGATGAAAACTTTACATATCACACACATCCCATTTGAATTAATGAATTCAGCCAAGTTGCAAAATACAAAATCAATTGTGTTTCTGTTGATTGGCATGATGACTGTCCATTAACAATGGGCAATTCAAAGGGAATTAAGGAAATTCCATATTAATGGCATAAAAAAGATAAGTCACATTTAGGAGGTAACTGTAGGAAACAAGAGATGTACACACAGAAAATTTGCAATGCTGGATAGAAGTTACAGAAGATACAGATAGATGTTAGAACTTCTCAAAGCAACCTACAAATGTAATACAAAAAAAAGTAAAAATAAACTGAATGATCTGAAAATGCAACTGTTCTATGCATCAAAAGATACAATCAACAGAGTGAAAGTTAACTTGGGATGGGAGAAAGCATTTGTGGATCACATAACCAATAAGGGGATACAGAATGTCTCAGGAGTCACATTCTGGCTGTCTTTGAGGCCTGCCATTCAGCTGCCCACAGCCCATCCCTCTCTCTCTCCAGCAGGTCCCCTTCCCAGCCCTCTGTGTATTAGCTGTTCTCTCAGATCCCTGAATACAGCTGCCAGTCTTCTGTCCAAGAAGGGTATGAAGTGGGCATCAGAAAGAAAGAACCACTATATGTTAACAGGAGGGGACTCAGCCCTGTGGAAGAGGTGGGAAGAGGGCACAGCCAGGAATCTCTGGTTCTTGGGCACCAGGAAAAGCCAGTCGGGAGAACAGAGCATGCTGGGAAACCCTGCTACTCTGGGTGATTAAGACCCTTCCTGTCCCCACTACAGGATCTTACCTGGGCCCACACTGGCTGCTGGGCCTTGGTTGTGCAAGTGTGAAGGAACAGCAGGGTTTAGGAGGTTGTGGGGGGAGTAGCAGCATGCGGACATGTAGAACCAACTGTCTGGACTAAAGGGGCATGGGGGGCCAGGGGCACTGAGCTGGCTCCTCACCTGAAGTCTCGTTTGGCTGTGGTAAGTAGGATTCAGGTGACCAGGAAAGCATCATAACAAAACAAAGCTGCATACCCACTGGAGAGTGTGCATCACTGAAGAGAGGCCACAGGGAACTGTGTCCCCAGACCGTGGGTGGCCTGAGGCATCCGTTTACTTACCGCAGTGGAGAGTCGTGAGGCCAGGGTCATTTCCAGGTTCCCCTTCAGGCCCACCAGTGGCGGCACCAACGTCAAAAGGTCTTTAACTTCTGTGAACACTGGCCAGTGCTGGAAGAGAAGGCACAATTGGCAGAGCCCCCTTCTGTCTCTGGCCCATAGGAGCAGGGAAAATCAGGGGCTGGGCCTGGCTGAGGCTGGTGGTCTAGCTAGCCAAGTCTGCAAATGGAGTCTGTCTGTACAATGTGGAGGTGGGAAGGGAATCATCAAAGTTGAGGTTTTCGTCATAAATTGTGAGGCCCGGGTCAGCAGGGGCTGCAGTGGCAGTGCCTTTATTGTCTCACCTGTCCCTGGAGTTTCCACAACAGAGAAGAAATTCTATCAAATATAACAACAAACAAAAAGAAACAGACAAATCATACATACTGGATGGGATGTATGTTTTTAAAAAAGTGGTAGAGAAAATCTTGTTTGTGGGGGTAAAAACAATTTGTTTAACATGCAATTAAACTGTTATTCACAATCAGTTTTAAGTACCCCATCAGATCTGAATTTGGGGCCTATAGGCAGATCCCTGTTTTGCCAGGGAGAGGACAGGAGGCCTGGGCATTAGTTTCGCCTCCATCCACAGGATGGAGCTGTTCAGAAGTGCGCAAATCCATGAGGCCCCTAGGGGGTGCAGAGGACTAACAGCCAGGGCTGACTTGAGGCATGGAGGAGAGAGATAAAGAAAGGGTTCAATGTTTTTTGTTTTTCATGCAATTGTTTCTAACATATTTATAAGATGATTTCTATGTTGCTTTGTATGTCCCTCCCCCATGGTATAACCCCTACTTTCACTGTATTTGATGTTGGTATAATTTGTGGAGGGGAAGGGCAAAAACAAATTGTTTAACTTGGGATACAGGTGGACCCATTGCAACAATGAGATGTACAAGTTGTTATGTCAAAAAACGAACTTTACAACTTTGGTGGGGGGGGGGAGGATCGGGTGGGGGGAGAAACGGGGGGGGGGAGTATGGGAAGGGATGGGAAGGGGAAACAAAGAGGAGGCAACAATGCTTGATAAGAAATGTACTTGTTATCTTGCCCATGTAATTGTAACTCCTCTGTACAGTATTTTCACAATAAAAAATAAAAATAAAAAAAAGAAAGGGTTAAGCCAAAGGCCTGCAGGAAGGTAATATTCCTTTGTTTGGCTGATTGTGTAAAAGTATGGTCTTAACCAGCATTACTCTTGACTTTAAACATTTTCTCCGTACTTATCAATTGTATTCCCTCTTGGAAATTATGGGGGTTTTTTGTTTGTTTTTTTTGGGTCCGGTCGTGGGGCCTGAACTCTGGGCCTGGGCGCTGTCCCTCAGCTCTTCAGCTCAAGGCTAGCGCTCTACCACTTGAGCCACAGCGCCACTTCCGGATTTTTTCTTTTTGCTTATGTGGTGCTGAGGAATCGAACCCAGAGCCTCAAGCATGCAAGGCAAGCGCTCTACCACTGAACCACCTTCCCAGCACTGGAAATTATGTTTTAACTTTTGGCTTAATCCACTGACTTGTTTGAATATTTTCCAATAAAGACATTAGCCCTTAGAAATAAAAAAGGGAGGGTAAGGGGTGCACAGAAAGAAATGAAGAGACAAAGAGTGAACAAATGCAGCAGTGCCACTCACTAGACCCAATGTTAAAAGTGAACTGTACAAGTGGGGACAGGAGGGAAAAACTGGGAGAGAGTGAGGGAAGGGGTGACATTGTCCAAAAAGAAATGTATTCATGCTGGGCAGCAGTGACTCATGCCTGTAATCCTAGCTACTCAGGAGACTGAGATCTGAGGATCATGGTTCAAAGCCAGCGCAGGCAGGTAAGTGTGTGAGACTCTTATCTCCAATAAACCATCAGAAAACCAGAAGTGGTGCTGTGACTCAAGTGGCAGAGTACCGGCCTTGAGCTGAAGAGCTCAGAGACAGCCCACAGGCCCAGAGTTAAAGCCCCACGACTGGCAAAAAAAGAAATGTACTTATTACCTGATTTATGTAACTGTAACCCCTCTGTATACCACTTCCATAATAACAATAAAAATTAAAATTAAAAATGATTTTAAAAACTCCAAAAAGAGTTTGGCAAGAAGAGTTTGCCTAGTTTACCCCTCCCTCACCCACAGGTCGGTGAAATTCAGAGCACAGACCCAGTTCTAACAAGTCTGGTCCTAGCTTCTCCCTCTAGGAACTTCAAAAGAAAGCGATGTCAGAGTCAGGGGCTCACCCTTATCAGCCCAGCTCCCACCTCCCTGTCTTCCCTCAGCATCTGCCTGGTCCCGTCTGAGCTGCCCTATCAGCCCAGTGCACAGCCTGCTCGGAACAGGCTGTGACACCATTGTACGTGCACTCTGCTGGCCTGCAATCAGCTGGCTCGGCCTGTACCTCCTCTTCCCTGCAGTGTCCCCCTCCTGGGCCCTGACTGGCCTCATGCTCAAGGCCAATTAGGCACCAGCCAATGTGGGAACAAACTCCTTTTCTGCACTTTATGCCTCCCCCTCTTCCAGGGACAGG
Organism: Dipodomys merriami; assembly: GCF_024711535.1. Taxonomy (NCBI): domain Eukaryota; kingdom Metazoa; phylum Chordata; class Mammalia; order Rodentia; family Heteromyidae; genus Dipodomys; species Dipodomys merriami. Next base: position 3,555,286 of record NW_027202427.1, read on the forward strand.
AACTTGCTTCAGGCTCTGTCCTCGCCCTCCAGCTCAATTCTGGTCTGTTTGGGGCCCATAGTCCACCCCCCACCCCCCCACCCCCGGGCAGTAAGCCCAAATGCCCTTCTAATCTCCTTTCCCCTCTAAATGAAGGGAAAATGCCTCAGGTCCTGGCCCTCTGGGTTCTGTGCGGTCTCTCGCCATGCTGTCTGGGCCTCCACTGTGGGCTCCTTCTTCACCTCCCATTCCCTCATCCACAGCCTTTCCATTGCCTCAGTTACCTACCTCAGTACAGTGGCCTCACCCCGCAGTATGTCCGCCCCACAGGGCCATGCCTGTCAAGGCTGCTCTGGTCTCCCTTGATCTGAGTGGTCCCCTCTCCTGGCTGGTGGTGGCTGCGACATGATTCTGGCCATGAGATCATAAAAAGACACGCAGGCATCACACTACCAGGAGGGGGGCTATTCTAGACACAGCTGAATGGTGCCCCCATGCTTACATTGAAGCTCTAACTCCCAGTACCTCAAGATGTAACTGCATTTATAGACTCAAAGACTTTTCTGCCAGGGCCAGGCTGGAACCAGGATTCTCTCATTCTTGGCCTCCCAAGTAGCTGGGAATGACAGGCATAAGTCTTGGGGCCAGCTCAGATGGGGTCTTTAAAGAGGGGGCTGAGCTGATAGTGTGTATAGGTTTAATGTAAGAGGAGGCAGTTAGGACATGGAGCAGGAGGTGATATGGGAAAAAGGGGAGAAGACAGCATTTGCCCACACAACAGCCTTGGGACAAATGCTGTGCCTCTACGCTGCTTCCTATAGACCAAGCTATGGCCCAGCCCGGGGCAGCCCTGTTCCTCTAAGGCATTGCCGGGGCTCGGAGCCACCTCCTCCCCATGGTTGTCTCTCCCTACACCCAGCCCCTCTCCACTGCCACCCTCTTCCCAGGCTCCTTTCAGATGACAATGTCCTTGTTCACAGCCAGGACCAAATCCACTGATGGCTGCCCTAGGCTCCTGTGGGGATTCACAGCCTCCAGCATCCTGCCTCACCACACAACCAACCACACACCAGATACCACATGACACCTTGAGATCTCCAGATTCCTCTCCAGCACCAGGCCCTCTGGCCAGGCCCTACCCTTCTCCTGCTTTCCAGGATTTCCCCCTTCTTGTCCCCAACCCAACATTTAGGATGTCAAAACTTTTACATTCTGCCACTGGCTTCTCAGTCAATACTTGAAGGACATCTACTTCTGCTGTCCCAATCCTCTTACAACAGTCTCCCAAGCCCCTTAAGATCTCCTTCAATTTGTCTCATGCCCCACACTGACTCTGAGCCCTTCCTCTCCAGGGGAGGGGCAGAGGCTGCCCAAGCCCTGCCCAGCCCCCTGCTGACTGACAGGTGCCTTCTGGGCTCCAGGGGCTGAGGCACTGAGAAGAAGGAGGGGTCGTAGGTTAGGAATGGAAACGTTCACCAAGGGAAGACTGGGCAGCTTCTCCCCAGATGGACAGGTAGTCTCAGGAAGGGGCTGGCAAGCTTTTGGGGAGACACAGGGCTGAGGTTCAGGGAGAGAAGGGTGTGCTCTCTTCAACAAGCTGGCCCAGCACCAAGACTATGGAAGGACCCTGGCATTGCCTAGGGGTGCAAGCTGAGCTACCTGGGAGGCATCCTGAGCTGGCATTTCAAGGTCAGGTATATTAGGGCGGTGAGAACTGTTTATTGAGATATAGCAGCAAGAGGCAGCAACATTCCCATGGGATCAGAGGTTGTACAAGGGGGTGGACTTAGGGTCAGGCTTATGTGGTGTCTAGCCACTGGGTCTAGGGAGGTGGGAGCTTTACAGCTGGGCCCACAAGGGGATGTTTAGGTGGATCGCCCTGCCTGCATGCCAAGCACCTCCACACACACCTGGGGTTTTGCCTGTCATCTGAATGTGTCTAGGACAATAGGGTGGGGGCCAATCCTTCAGCAACCACCTTCCCAGCTGCGGGATAGATACCCAGGAGAGGCCAACCAAGGAGAGGTTGCGTGCACAAAGGAGAGGCCAAGTCCATGTAGGGGAGGCCGTGTGCATATAGGGTCATGAAGTGCCCCAATAATAAATGGGTATTTAATTTAGTGTGCTAGCATACATGAGGTTCTGGGTTCAATCCCCAGGATGGTAGAAGGATCCACCTGGCATCTCCATGTCTGAGCCATGAGCAGGCTGTGATGAGCCTGCTTGAGGCAGTCTACACAGCTGCCAGCCCAGGAGAGTGCCAGCTTGCTGGTCAAGGTCTGCCATTCAGTAGAGCAGGTCTTTTTTTTTTTTCTGCTCCTGGGGCTTGAACTCAGGGCCTAAGTGTTGTCCCTGACCTTTTTTACTCAAGGCTAGTGCTCTACCACTTGAGCCACAGCACCATTTTCGGTTTTTTCTGAATAGTTTATTGGAGATAAAAGTCTCACGGACTTTGCTGCCCAGGCTGGTTTCAAACTATGATCCTCAGATTGAACCCAGAACCACATACAGAAATTTAAAAGGGGTCATGAGCCGGACACTGGTGGCTCACGCCTGTAGCTACTCAAAAAGCTGAGATCTGAGGGTCACAGTTCAAAGCCAACCAGGGCAGGGAAGTCTGTGAGACTCTTATCTCCAATTAACCACCAGAAAACTGGAAGTGGGGTTGTGGATCAAAGTGGTAGAGCACTAGCCTTCATCAAAAAGAGCTCAGGGGGAGTACACAGGCCCTGAGTTCAAGCCCCAGAACCAACAACAACAACAAAAAAAAAACTTTTTAAAAAATGAACAAAAGCAGTATTGTAGGGCACATTCACATATGTTCCCATTTGTATGTACTAGAGAATAGTCAGTGCTGACAGAGCTGATGCCCGCGTCATCACATGCACTCCTCCACGTCCTAAACGCTCCATGCAAGGAGGAGCAACACCAAGCTCTGGACAAAGACTGGCTCTTGGCCAACACCTCACCAGCTGGGGAGGCCACATTCCTGCCCACTGGGGCCCCAAGCTGGGCTCTGGGCCTTGTCCTCCCCCAAGGAACCACAGGACTCAAGAGGAACAGACCTGCCCCAGGTCCCATAGGACCAGAATGCCTGCAGTCACCTGCTTCTCCCAGTCCTGAGGTGTGAGGGCTTGCACTATCCATGACCTACAGAAAGGGAAGCCAAGGCAGACAGTGACTAAAGACCTGCTCTAAGCCAGGTGCTGGTGGCTCACACCTGAAATCCTAACTACTCAGAAGGCTGATATCTGAGGATCATAGTTTGAAACCAGCCTGGGCAGCAAAGTCCGTGAGACTTTTATCTCCAATAAACTATTCAGAAAAAGCCAAAAATGGTGCTGTGGCTCAAGTGGTAGAGCACTAGCCTTGAGTAAAAAAGGTCAGGGACAGCACCTAGGCCCTGAGTTCAAGCCCCAGGAACAGAAAAAAAAAAGACCTGCTCTACTGAATGGCAGACCTTGACCAGCAAGCTGGCACTCTCCTGGGCTGGCAGCTGCGTAGACTGCCTCAAGCAGGCTCATCACAGCCTGCTCATGGCTCAGACATGGAGATGGCAGGTGGATCCTTCTACCATCCCCATTGACAACCAGATTCCATCTCAGAGCTGCTTCCCTATGGTAGGGGATGCTTGTGTTCTTGGTATGACCCCGCAGTGGTACCAGAAGCCCTGACCCAGCCCTCCTGCCACCTGCAACCCCCTCTCAGGCCTCAGTACCCACTTAGACAAGTTGATAACCACCAGCCACCCCCTCTCAGACCTCAGTATCCATTTAGGCAAGTTGATGACCACCTGCTGCCCCCTCTCAGGCCTTCATATTACTTAGACAAGTTGATAACCACCAGCCACCGCCTCTCAGACCTCAGTATCCATTTAGGCAAGTTGATGACCACCTGGTACCCCCTTCAGGCTCCAGCACGCACTCAGACCATGTTGATGACCACCCGCCACCCCCTTGGGCCCTGGTACGCACTTGGACTGTGTTCATGACCAGACCGGCGGTCATCACACCCAGGCCCGACAGCAGGATGGGCACGGTAACCTGGCACGCTGTGGCAGAGAAGGTCTCTGGGAGGATGCCAAAGGGGGACCTGGTAAGCTCACAGCTGAATCCCCGCAGCTTCTTGCCCTGAAAGCGGAACTCCAGGTTCAGCTGAGTGACCACCATGGTCAGGCCAGCAGCTGCATCCCAGGGGCAAGAAGGTCCTGTCCTCTCTGGTCCTTGCCCACAATGACACGCTGATGGAGGGATCCCAGGAAGCTTCCAGGTGTCCTGCACCTGTAAAGGACCCCAACGACCCCTCGGCCGAGGGCCAGAGCAAATCAGTGAGGAACAAAGGCCAAAGTGACTCAAGAGTCTCACTCTGAATCTGCAGGCTCTGCTGTCCACGCCCCTCGGGTAGGTTCTCCTCAGAGACTGGCTTGGTGTCAGCCTGGCCCTCCCTCTACTGCCCCTCCACATGACCTTGACAACATCCAGCAGCCTGGCCCATGCCCGGTGGGGCTGAGCCCACATGAGCCGGCCCTGGCAAGCTTTCACGGGGAGCTTGGCTGCCTCCCTCTACACATGCACCCTGACTGGCACTGCCCTGGCAGAGAAAGGCCTGGAGAGGGCTCAGTGGAACCACCTTCCCAGGCTACCTACAGGAGGTTCCCCTCAAGCTCAGGGAGCCACAGGTCCCTCAAAGGAAATCACAGCCATGGTTACCTTGATTCATGCCAGGGCCTTGTGGCCACTTTTTCTAGCTAAGTGGGTCACACCCTTCCCCATTACCAACCCTGAACCAGAAATGAGGGGGGAGGGCAGTGGGAGGCCACACTGGACTTCAGGAGTGTCTATACTGGACATCCCCTATAGACTCCAAAGCCCAGGGCCAGGCTTTGTGGAGGCACTACAGGGCCAGGGCCTCCTTGTGTTTCGGTGCCCACTGTCTTATTGGGCATCTTGACTCAATCTCCTCCACTGAGTGCCCTCAGCTGAGCCCTCACCAGCCCCCATGTCAGTCCCCTGTCAAATCTCTCCACTCTTATCTCCCTGCCGGCTCCAGTGCTCCTCCCACCAGTGCCTCCATTTCTCCTCCTAGCTTCCCATCCTGCAGATATCCCAGGAGCCAGACACAGCACAGCCTAAATGCCTTTGGCCTTTGGGAGTTGGTGTCTCCATCCAAGCCTTCATATTGTGTCCACCCACAGCCAACAGGGCTCAGTGGAAAAGCCACTGCTGTTCTGGGCACTACTGGACTGGATGTGGGGAGTTGCAGCTGCCCCTTCTATCTCAGGGGAGACTCACCCTTGAAAGCCAGCTCCAGGCCGAGAAAAAGGCCAGCAGTCACATGAAAAGCCCACACGCAGGTGACAACCAGAAGTCATATGAGGAGCCCACATGTGGGTAACATGGCCATGGACCACAGCTGAGGTCCCAGCCAACGGCCAGCTGCGCCCTGCATGGGGCAGACAGACACCGACACAGAGCCTCACCAGACTGCACACTGGTGATCAAACTGAGCGACGCAGTCAACAAGCTGCCAAGGTTTGGGGTGCTCTGCCGCACAGCAGCAGATAAGTGGGAACCACATCTCCACCCTTGATTTTTCTAATCTCATACTCCTTGCACCTAACAATTCCCAAACCCCGCCCAGCCCACTCCCCTCCCCCAGACTTCTCGCATCCATGGTGAGGGCCAAGAACCTGGGTGCCCATGCTTTTCCCAAACACATTCACAAGCCTCCAGCCAGAAACACCAGCCCAAGCCTGACCACCCAGACCAAGCCTCAGCCCTGCACCACTCAGCCATCGCGTGTCTGCCCCTGCCCCTCCCGGCCCACTATCCCTACCAGAACCCTGCCTGGGCAGGGGACAGGACTTTCCCTAGACTCTTGAAACAGTCTCACAGGGGCTCACAGGAGCAGCACTGGATTTCTGCAAATGAGAAGATGAAGGCTCCAAGAGTGTCTGCCCAACACAGCAAGTCAGCAGCAATCAGGCTATGACCTGCCTCCTGCAAAGCCTCCCCACCCTGCCTCTGCCCTGGTCACCCTCCACCCTCCTCCCCTGCCCCCACCTGGAAGCCATAGTTTGTACCAGTTTGTTCAAACACAAATTCAAAGCAGCAGAAAACATAGAGAAACTGTGTTTCTGAGAAAAATGCCAAGACGACGACTTGAGTGTGGACACAGGCTGGATTAAGTCATGACGTGCAGGCCAACACCTCCGTGGCGATGGGACACCAATGCTGAGATGTCACCACCAAGGCACAAGGAAGCCCTGGCTTCCTCTGCCATGGCACTGCTACAAGACAGCTACCCTTCAGGATGTGGCCACCATATAACCTAACATCATACATGAAGCAGGTGCCTGGAGCCCTCCCACCATGCCAGACACATGGAAATAAGCAATCCCCAGAACAAGGTGTCTGTTCATTGCAAAATGCTCTTCATACTTGCTTTTAAAATTGACTGAGCCGCGCTTGCTTAGCAAGTGCAACGTCCTGGGTTCGATCCCCAGTACCAAAAAAAAAAGAAAAGACAAAAAAAAACACAGTTAAAAAAAACCCAAACAAAAAAAAAAAAACAACCCTTTTGGGCTGGGATGTAGCTCAGTGGCAAAGCGCTTGCTTAGCAAGTGCAACGTCCTGGGTTCGATCCCCAGTACCAAAAAAAAAAGAAAAGACATAAAATTGACTGAGCCAATGGCTTACATCTGTAATCTCAGCTACTCAGGAGGCTGAGATCTGAGAAACATGTTGTGAAGCCAGCCCAAGCAGGAAATGTCAATAAACCACCAAGAAGCCAGAAATAGAGCTGTGGCTCAAGTGGTAGAGGATCAGTTTTGAGTGAAATAGCTAAGGGACAGGCCCCAAGTTCAAGTGCTGGTACCAGCACATTAAATAAATTAATGAAATTGAGTGATAAAGACATACACTGCATAAGTTCAGAAGAATATATAAACCCAGATACCAAAAAAGTGGTTACCTTTAGTTGGTAGGATTATAAGTAATCTTTTTTTTACAGTAACTTCCTTTGTGTTCTGACTGTTGTAATTATTTGCTTTCTGAATCATCAGATAAATTGTAACCATACGAGAAACATCATTTCCCCTGACAGTTCAGAACAGCACGTGCACAGCTTACTGGGTCAAACTGCAGAACCCAGGAATGTGGTTTTAAAAATAGTTCAGCAGCTCAGTGGAAAATATCAAAGAGCCTGAGCTAGAAGGAGGCAGGCAGCAGGCAAAATCTGGGTCAGGTATCAGGTGGCCTCCTGGGTAACCCTGCACATGCGTGGCCCCTCCTGGGCTTCCATCCACCTCACAGTCCCCAATCAGAGTGGTAACACATCAGATCCATGATGGAGCACCTGCTGAGCATTCGCAAGGCCCACAGAGAGAACTGCCTGGTCTTACACTCCAGAGCAAAGACTCAGAACCCTATGTCTCACCTGGGCACCAGGACCCCTGATAAACTCCATCCTCTGGTGTGCAGGGATTGTGTTCTTGGATGTGTATTTGGTATGTCCACTGCAGAGGAGAACTTCATTTCCCAGGAGCAGTTTCCAGATCCCCACTTCTGAGTCACCCTGAATCAGGTGGCCATTCTGAATGCTCTTGGAGGTTAGCCTGATTAGACTTAATTAAGTGGGAGGGGTGGTCTCCTTTACCTTCTGGTCTGAGCTTACCCCTAGGTGCAAATGAAGGCCTGGCCCAATGCCCCTATGGTTGGTGGGCATCTTTCCAAAGCCTTCACCTCCAGAAAGGCCCCAGCCCTCCTCTCCATGGCTGCTCACGCCGCCCCCTTTGCCACTCATACTGTTTGGTTTCTGCCAGCACTGGCTCAGGCACCTGCTGTCTGCCTCTCTCCACGACATGAGCGACCAGGAGCAGGCCCACTGTACACCAGGCACTCTGGCTCATGGCACACACTCACAGTGTAAGCTGCCTGAACGAGAGAAGGAACAAATAAAAGGAACTATAGACATGACAAGAAAAAGAAACCCAGCCAGGGGTAAGGATAAAGGAAAAAATAAATGCGCAGGCTTTGTGATGTAAGGAGCCGGCTCAACATCTGGGAAAACCGAAAGGGCTTCAGGTTGGGGACAAGGTCATAGCCAAACAACCTTCCTGTGTGAGGGCCCCTGCACCATGCCTGCTTGTCCCTGAGCAGCAGGCTGCAGGCCCTGCTGGACTGAGAAACAGGTCATGCCAGGTGCTCCCACACGCCAATCCTCCTGAGCAACTCCTCTGCATCTTAACAGAATGTGGCCTCCATGAGCCCCTGAGCTTTATGTGGCCACCGTCCCCAGGCTGGGAGCACAGGGCACTGATAAACTTCTGACATCTGCCCAGTGCCAGGAGTCAAGTTCACCTCCATAACCCTAGAGTAGATCCTTCTCCCACTGAGGGGGTGAGGGAGCACCAACACTAACCCTCCAGCCAGTCCTCCAGCCTTGCCAGGCTGCTCCGTATCTTTGTAAGGCCGCAGTCCCTGCCCTCCTAAGCATGTGTATATAATATCTGCCTCCAACCCCACCCCACCCCAGGGCTCTGCATGCTCCAGCACTGTTCCCCATGTTTCTCATTTTCTGGAGACTTTGGGGCATTTCTACCTGCTCCATGCATTCCAGTGAGTAGTTCTGCTGGGCTTTAAGAAAAAGTTGAGGGCCTGGGAAGGTAGCTCCGTGGTAGAGTGCTTGCCTTGCATGCATGAGGCCCTGGGTTCGATTCCTCAGCACTACACAAGCAGAAAAAGCCAGAAGTGACACTGTGGCTCAAGTGGAAAATGCTAGCCTTGAGCTGAAGAGCTGAGGGACAGTGCCCAGGCCCAGAGTTCAGACCCCACAACAGACCAAAAAAAAAAAAAGAAAGAAAAGAAAAAGGTGAGCTGGGGTGGGCCTCCCCCAATCAGGTGAGTCTGCAAAGGAAACAGCCGTTCCTAACCAGGGAGATTTCTCCCTGCTGGCTATGAAACCAGAAGGACACAGGCTAACAATAGGAACAGCCTCACATCCAATTTTTATGCTTTTTGTAAATCAGTTCAAAATGTTAAAATTACAGAAAAAAAGTGGGATGGGGGAATGGCCTCAACAAGGTAAGAGCAGCCCCTGATTGACAGCCAGCAGGGTCTGGGGCCATGATCCTGTAGTTAATAGGACTGTGACCGCCAGGTATGGGCCTAGACGCAGATCACCAGAGCTTTGAGAACAGAGCTGTCTGGCCAGTACCTGGCTTCCAGTCTTTAACTCCCTGAGCAGAGTAACCTCCCATACCCTCTGCTCACAGCACTGTGAGTGGGTGCCACGCCATGTTTATGGCAATTTGTGACACAGCAATAGAAAACACAGACCCAGTGCTACTAAACCTGATTTTTTTTTTTTGGTTGGTTGTAGAGTTTTAACTCAGAACTGGGGGGGGGGGGAGTGGTACTGTTCCTGAGCCTTTTCAGCTCAAGGCTAGTGCTCTATCACTTTGAGCCACAGTAGCACTTCCTGTTTTGGTTCATTGGAGATAATGGTCTCAGGACAACTAACCCACTCTTAGGGGAACCACATTGCTTTCTTCAGGAGGGGGAATCTCTCATGGCCCCAAATGCCTTTTAAAAGCTCCACCACCTTTGAACATCATTGTATTTGGGGTTTTGGTGTGGACAGCCATGCTGATGCCATTGCTCTCACATGACTGGAATGCACTTGCAGCTGCAGCTCAGCCTTGGTCCCTCTGGCCCTGCTCCCGTTGCTGATGCCCAGGTGAGTAGCACTGCAGGTTGAGCAGATGCCAATGGAGCCATGTGAGGGCAACCAAGTAGACACAGAGTTGCAGAACATAACAGTCATCAGAAGAAGACAAAATTTTATGTACCACACAATGGGCTCACACCATTGTGACATCAATAATAAAAAAGTCACCCCTCATATATCACCATTATAATAACAATAATTTTTTTAAAAGTCAGATTAAGTTCATCTCTATCACCAGGGACTACAAGAATTTTGCCCAATGTAATCCTAGCTACTCAGGAGGCTGAGATCTGAGGATCGCGGTTCAAAGCCAGCCCGGGCAGGAGAGACTGTGAGACTCCTATCTCCAATAAAAACCACCAGAAAACCGGAAGTGGCGCTGTAGCTCAAGTGGTAGAGCGCTCGCCTTGAGCTGAAGAGCTGAGGGACAGCGCCCAGGCCCAGAGTTCAAGCCCCACGACCGACAAAAAAAAAAAAAAAAAAAAAAAAGAATTTTGCCCAATATCAATGAAAGGCAGTAGTGAGGCAGCTTTCTAGTGTTGCCCAGCACCTTGTTACCCAGTACCCCTTACCTGGAAGTAGTTCAGGAGCATGCCAGCCCATGACAGCCCCAGGCCTGCAAACAGGAAGGGCACTATCACCTGCATGCCAACGGCCAAGGCAGTCTCCTGGCTGGGCTCAACCTCCAGTGGCTGAGGAGCCACAGGGGCCACCACTTGCACATCTTCTGATTCCTCAGCAAGTCTTCCTGTGCTGACAGAGGATGGCAGTCCTGGCTCCTCTGGCCTGGCACAACCTTCCAGCCTCCGATGTCGGGTCTCCGTCCCTTCCATCTGCCCACAGTGGACCCACAGCCTTAATCTGGGAGACACAAAGCAACAGAGCAGAAGGGTAGAACACTTGACTCCAGGGGGTACCAACTTCCCAGGGCCCTGGGTCTGGGTCCCATCAGAGGCTGGCCAGCAATCCTCCTGCAGCCCCCCCATGGGGTCAGCCTACCTGCACCCACAGTTTATTATTCACAGGCACAGGTGTGAGGACAAGGCACACACACAGCGGGTGCTAATGCGTATGGACTGCAATCCACACCTGTGCAGAGATGACCTCCGAAAGCACCTCTGTCCTCGGAGTGACCAGAAAACCTGCACCAGGGTGCAGTTCACACAGAGTGTGTGTGGAGCTCGCTCAGGCCTGGGTTCTCCCCAGCACAGCAAAAGCATAATAAGTTCAGCAAATAAGAAAAGTGGCAAAATACGTTTGTTTTTTGTTGTTGTTTTGTTTTTGTCAGTCATGGGGCCTGAACTCTGGGCCTGGGCGCTGTCCCTCAGCTCTTCAGCTCAAGGCTAGCGCTGTACACCTTGAGCCACAGCGCCACTTCCAGCTTTTTCTGCTTATGTGGAATCAAACCCAAGGCCTCATGCATGCGAGGCAAGCACTCTACCACTGAGCCACCTTCCCAGCCCCAAAATACCTGTTTCCCAACTCTGAAAATTAGTTCCAGGCTTGTTAAGACTGGAGAGTAGCCATTCCTAAACTCTGAGTCTCCCTCAATAAGAATGGAAACACTGTAATGTTTATGGTGTTGGTGTAACATTTGTGGTGCTGGTGTTATGTTTGTGGTATGATGTTCATGGTGTGACATGTTGGTGTAACATGTGTGTGACATTTATGGGATTGTTATAACATATTGGTGTAACCTCCATGGTGCTGGTATAACATTCATGGTGTTGGTGTAAAATGTTGGTATGTTTGTAGTACTGGAATAATATGGTGCCAGCGTAACATTTGTGGTGTTGATGTGATGTGTTGGTGTATGTCCTTGGTGCTAGTGTAACATTCATGGTATTGGTGTGATGTTCATGGTGTTGGTGTAACATGTTAGTATAATATTTGTGGTGCTGATGTAACACTCATGGTGCTGGTGTCATGTGTTGGTGTAATGTTCATGGTGTTGGTGTCAGGTGTTGATACAACATTCATGTTGGTGTTATGACACGACACTTGTTGTGTTGGTGAAAATAATTAATCTCTGCTCTCCCCCTTGCTTATAGCCTTAAAATGAACAGCCCACACGGACAGAGTAAATCATAGCCTGGAGGCTAGGAATGCACTGTTTTCTCTCAAAGACTTGTACCATCAAGATTCCACTGAAGCCAGGTACCAGTGGCTCATGTCTGCAGTCCTAGCTAGTCAGGAGTCTGAGATCCGAGGCTCACAGTTCAAAGCCAGCCCAGGCAGGAAAGTCCATGAGACTCTTATCTCCAATTAACCACCAGAAAACGAAGTGGTGCTGTGGCTCAAGTGGCAGAGTGCTAGACTTGAGCATCAGGGACAGTGCCAAGGCCTGAGTTCAGGCCCCAGGACAAAAAAAAAAAAAAAATGCATACAGATAATGAACAAAAACCAGCCCAAAGGCCAGGATGCAGGAAGCACTTGTAAAGAGTGGGCTCTCGTGGGGAGTAGGCTGTGGATCTAGGAAGCCCTCTTGTCCTTTAGCCCAGTAGAGTGCTGACCATGGGCACCAACTCTAGATAAGGATCCCATCCAGGTTCAGCTAACCCCCAAGGACATGAGGTAATGTTTGTCACACAAGGGAGGGTGCTGCACCTGCCCTCCCCCCATGTCAACAGTGTGGAGGCTGAGAGACACACCCTCCCCCTCTTTCCTGACTATTGGAAGGCAGAGACTAAGTCCCTCCCTACTCCAGCAGGCCACTGACTGGTGAGAGCCACATAGGTTGATGTAAAGCCAACGACCCTCCCTGCTGCCACCAGGGGGCGCCTGTCCCCATCAGAATGAGTAGCAAACAGCCACTGCCACCCAGAAGTGTCCCATCTCCAGGTATGGCCTGTGGACCCCCCAGTAGTAACACTCTCCCCTCTGGGACCTGGCTCTGTACCTCATATAAACTCCTGCTAGGCATACATTCCTGGCCATGAACTGGGTGGGCCCAGGCCTGTGGTCTCTGTTCAGCTGCCTGCTGCTGGCTGCCATGGACAATGAGACCACAGGGCCTCTGGGCTTCATCTAAATTTCACAGGTGACTGCCACTGCAGTAGAAATGTACTGGAGACCAAGCTTTAGAGTAGAATCCCAGATCTTATGGCTGGGGATGTAGCTCTGAGGTAGAGCAGCACCTACCTAGCTTTATCAAGGCCCAAGGTTCAATCCTCAGCTCAACACCAAAAAAGACCCCTCAGAATCCCAGCTTTCCCCTTGTCTAGAAAGAGTAAGGTGTCTCCTCACTGTCTCATCTGTCAAATGAGGGTACTACTGCCACAGAGCTGGGGAAATTAAATGGGGACATGGGAGACCTCTTTACCCAACTTCACTTTCCAAGATTGTAGATACCTGCCACCATCTGTGATCCACAAATACTAAAAGAAGATCCCATGAGTAAATAATTCATGTGTTTTAAGTTACTGAACAGCCTGGTGAAATTCTCACCCTCCAGCTCCACCCCACAAGACTGCTGACCGTGTTTGGTTCAGCGTGTTCACCCTGTCTATACTCCTCACCTGGGTGTCACCTGGGAGTCATCTCAACAAATCAGGGTATCATGGGTCAATAACCCTTACTTTAGTAAACAATGGTCTCAAAGGATGAAAATGGTGATGCTGAGTTTCTTCGTGTATAGTGCTTTAACTGCTCTCCTATTAGCTGTCGACCTGTGTCTAGGTCACAAATCCGAAGTTCCTCCTAGTATGTCTGTACAGGGACACAGGACACACTGTGGAGGTGCCAGCATTCGTTAAGGGGTACTTATCCACCGGGAACCCGGCCTGTCCACTCCCAGTGAGACTCTCCAGGCTGCTCCAGGGGAGGTCGGGCTGGAGTCTGAATGGAAACCGACTGTCCGGGCCTGGAGGGATGTCTGCGGGGACCCCGGGGGGGCGGGCCGGGCTAGGGGGTCAGCAGGGGCCCAGGAGAGAGCGGTAAAGGCTTCCTGGGGTGCTGGGGAAGCCAACGCTTGACGCAGGGCCGGGCCGGGCCCAGGCCCGAGCACTCGGGCGGGGACCGAGGGAGCCGCGTCCGGACGAGGGGCCGGGCGGGGACCGAGGGAGCAGAGAGCCTGGACGAGGGGCCGGGGCCGGGCGGGGACCGAGGGAGCAGAGAGCCTGGACGAGGGGCCGGGGCCGGCGGGGACCGAGGGAGCAGAGAGCCTGGACGAGGGGCCGGGCGGGGACCGAGGGAGCAGAGAGCCTGGACGAGGGGCCGGGCGGGGACCGAGGGAGCAGAGAGCCTGGACGAGGGGCCGGGCGGGGACCGAGGGAGCAGAGAGCCTGGACGAGGGGCCGGGGCCGGCGGGGACCGAGGGAGCAGAGAGCCTGGACGAGGGGCCGGGCGGGGACCGAGGGAGCAGAGAGCCTGGACGAGGGGCCGGGCGGGGACCGAGGGAGCCGCGTCCGGACGAGGGGCCGGGGCCGGGCGGGGACTGAGGGAGCCGCGTCTGGACGAGGGGCCGGCGGGGTCTGAGGAAGCCGCGTCCGGACGAGGGGCCGGGGCCGGGCGGGGACCGAGGGAGCCGCGTCCGGACGAGGGGCCGGGCGGGAACCGAGGGAGCAGAGAGCCTGGACGAGGGGCCGGGCGGGGTCTGAGGAAGCCGCGTCCGGACGAGGGGCCGGGGCCGGGCGGGGACTGAGGGAGCCGCGTCTGGACGAGGGGCCGGGCGGGGTCTGAGGAAGCCGCGTCCGGACGCAGGCGCGCCTCAGGTGAGCAGCCAGGCCGCCCGCCCCGCCCCGCCCCGGCCCCGCCTCCCTCGCGCCCCGCGGCCCCCAGGGGTGCCGCCCCCTCCCATCCTCTCGGACGCCCCCAAGGCCCTGCGGGCGCGCTCGGCCCGGATCTCCACGGGCCCCTCCCGCTCCTCCTGGCTCGGAGCTGCGCTTACCGAGCTTGGAGCGGTGGAAAAGCGGCCTCCGAGGGCGCGGCGCCCGGAGGAAGTGGGAAGGGCGGGCTCGGGAAGCAGCGGTTGCCGCCCCTCTGCCGGGCCAGGAGCCTGGGCGGGACTAGGGCGGGACTGCGGCCCTAGGAGGCGGGGCCATGGCGGGATTGGGCGGGTGCGCGACAGGGGGCGGGGCCTCGGCCCTGGGAGGGCGGGACCAGGCAGGGGGCGGGGCCAGGGCGGGACTGCGGCCCAGACTGGCGCGGGCGTGGCTCCGTGTCGGTGGGGAGGGGCCTTCCCACACCTCCCACCCTCGCCCCTCCCACTCCCTTTCCTTCTGGGGCCCAGCATTTTGAGTAAATTTTTTAACATTAAAAAATGCTGTCCTTTGCCTTACACACATCCTTCAATCAGTTTTTTCTGCAGTGATTCTGAAGCATCCTCGCAGACATATTTCACTTTACAAACTTGGGCATGTTTAACTGATCAGGTCTGCTTTTTAAAAACATAACCACTATTATACCTGACCGTTCTCGGGCTAATTCGTTTTCCCTGAATGACCAAGCAACGCCTTTGCACAGTTGAGGGGTCCCAAATAGGAATCAAGAGAGGAAGGAGCCTGTTAGAGGGAGGGGGCCTACCTTCAGGGCTCTGCATAGCCCAGGGAGACCAAGCAGGAATGGTAAAATCCAGGCGGTGGAGCCCAGCCATTTCACAAGACAAGACCTAGATCTTGTCATCATGTCCACACAAGACAAGACTAGCAGGGCACTGGTGGCTCACACCATGAGACTCTTAATTCCAATTAACCACCAGAAAACCAAAGTGGTATGGGGCAAGGTGGTGGAGCATTAGCCTTGAACAAAAGATCTCAGTGACAGTACCCAGGCCCTGAGGTCAAGCCCCATAATGGAAAGAAAGAAAAGAAAAGACAGACTAGTCTGCAGGTTAAACACAGAGAAGAGATACTCTCCAAGTCCACACACCCACACATGCACACACGCATACTCACATACGTACAATTCTGTTTTTCTGCATAGGTAGCCTTATTTTTTTTTCTTTTGCAAGTTATGGGGCTTGAAATCTGGGCCTGGGTGCTGTCCTTGTGTTCTTCAGCTCAAGGGAAGTGCTCTACCGTGTGAGCCACAGCACCACTTCCAGTTTTCTAGTGGTTTATTGGAGATGAGTCTCATGCACTTTCCTGCCTGGGCTGGCTTTGAACCGCAATCCTCAAATCTCAGCCTCCTGAGTAGCTAGGATTACAGGCGTGAGCCACTGGCACCCAGCTGTGGCCTTATTTTTTAACCGAGGCATGAACTCAGGACCAGGGAGCTCTCTCTTAGCTTTTTCACTCAAGGCTAGCATCAGAGCCATCCCTGGAGCCTCTGGGAGCCTCATAGATGTCCCTGAAGGAGCAGAGAGCAGAGTGTTTGAATGTGAGCTACTTCCAGTGTCTAGGAAAGGGGATATGAGTGCCAGCTCTTTCAGAGAAGCCCTCCAGAGAATCACTGCAAGCAGAGCCAGCAGGAGTCAGTCTGAGGTCTGCTGCTGGGCAGTTAGGAGTCAGCAGGATGCTTTAGGACACTTGCCGATGATGGGAATAAATCAAAGGGTGAGTGTATAAGAGAGCGGCTGCACTGACTGGGAAGCATGGCTAGTCCTGTCTGCCAGGGAGGAACCTAGCAGGGCGGGTCCCTTTCTGGGGAGGGGCTGAGGGAGCAGATACACGTGCCCACTGCCACCATGCTTAAGTGGCAGAGCAAGGATTCAAAGTCGGGCCTAAGTCTAAGACATCGCTTTTTGTGGCATCGGGCTGCCTCTACTTAACAGAGAGCTGGCAAGTGAGGGGATGTGATGAACGCTCACTTGAGGAGGGGCTGCTCTGGCTCTCCTGGCTAGCTCTCCCGTTTGATGGCTAGGGCATGGCTCAGTGGCTGAGCACCTACTATCTTATACAGGTCTTGGGTTCCATCTCCAAACTGCAAAACCAAAACCAAACAAAAAAAAATTCTGTATGAGTACTCATGGATGATCTTCTTTTCCATACGTATAATACCAAATTTACAGACAGAACAGAGGAATTCCAAGGAATGATATTTGGTCTCTCATGAGTCCAAAGATGCTTTGGACATGCTTCAAGTGTTTCCTACTCGGTAAGCTGCAGTAGACTTAGGGCTCACCCATAGCTCATCTGTCTAGTCTAGCACACAAGACCAAAAGCTACCCCTGGCCTTCACCCTGACATGCAGGCAGTGACCCATCTTTTCTGTTTGTCTTGCAGATCCATGGACCTGCCCAGGGTCTCTGAATAAGTGAGACCAGCCACAGCAGGAGGACACTGCCTGAGTCCAGATCAGGGCCAGGCCTACTGCATTTCACAGCCCCACCCCCACCCCAATCACAGGCCACCCACCCTGCCTGCCCTCTGCATTCTGAAGGAAAGCAAGGCTACCATTAGGAACCCCACAGCAATTTCCAAAACCATAAGCATGAGCAAAAATTTCACGCCTCGCTTGTAATGGTGACTTGCAATTTGCTTGGGCTTTACAACACTCACATCGTGATACCAATGACCAGACCTAGTGACCCTGACAGACCTAGACAGCTGCAGAACGGGCATTCTCCAGATGTTCTGAGAGGGAGCCTGAAGCTGGCTACCAGTGGCTCACTCCTATAACTATAGCTGCTCAGGAGGCTGATATCTGAGCATTATGGTTAAAAGTCCGCAAGGGCAGGAAAGTCTGTGGCACTCTTATCTTCAGTGAATCAAAGCCAGAAGTGGAGCTATGGCTCAAGCAGCAGAACATTGTTAAAGAACAAAAGCTAAGTGCTGCCCAGGTCCTGAGTTCAATCCCCAGTACCAACACACACACACACACACACACACACACACACACACACACACACACACACACACACACACGAACCTGAGGCTCCATCACACACACACACACACACACACACACACACACACACACACACACACACACACACACACACACACGAACCTGAGGCTCCATCTACCAGGCAGTGGGGCCAGCAGTGGCTGATTGCCAAGCCTGGGGATGCTCCTGCCTCTGTTAGAAACCCACAAGTCTACCCTCACACCACCTAAAGGCGAACACCAGCAACAGGCTACAACCCTCTTAAAGCTCCCACAGGACTCACAGCCTTTCGACATGGCCTGTGTAGTGGCCTCAGCCATGTTGTAGTTCTATCAGTGGGCGAGTCAGGAGCAGCCGGCTCCCTCCAGGATTTGATATGACCCCGCCTAGGCTGCAGGAGAGACAGCTCCCCCTCCATGCTACCCAGCAGGCCTATCTGGCAAGGTTCCTCAAAGGCAGCCCCCTCCCAACCCCTCTGGGGCTGACCTACGGGCCTGAGGCTAAAGATAGGTTTAGCTGACTACATTGGGAGGAACTGGCAGGGAAGGGCTTGAAGTCAGCCACTTCAGGGCCAAGCCTCAGTGCAGCTAGGTCCCCCATGGGATGTGCTTCTTTTTTCAGAGCCATGGAAAGGCCCAGAGGCCCAGGTTCCATTTGTATTTGAAGGCTGGCAGTCAATGAAAAAGACAAAAGCCAGAAGGAAGCTACAAATTTTGTGGTGTATTTTAAATGCTCACATCCAGCATGATGATGCTTTCATTCCTTGTATTAGGTGATTTCAGGATTTACTAAAAAAAACAAAACAATAAAACCCAACACACACACACACACACACAAACGGTGGGCAGGTGGTGCTGGAAATCAAACCCAGGGGGCTCACATGCTTGTCAAGTGCCTTCCCCCAGCCCTTTGAAAACATCTGAATAATTGTGGTCTATATAGGCACAGATTTGAAGCTGAAAAATGTTTTTTTTGTTGTTGTCTGAGCCCACCGTGAAAGTGAAATCTGAGCTCTGAATTAATCTCATTTGCCCACAACTTACCCTGTGCCCCAGACAATGCAAGGTCCACAGGATGACCAGTCCTGGGGTAGACCATGGGAGTAGTGGGGAAAATGTCAGTGTTCAATGACACTGATCAGGACACTTAAAATGGCACAATTTGTGCTAGGTGTGTGTGTGTGTGTGTGTGTGTGTGTGTGTGTGTGTGTGTGTGTGTGTGTGTGTGTGTGTGTGTGTTTTAATTGTTTATTGTTTTTATAAGGGTGCTGTACCGAGGGGTTACTGTTTCATAAGTTAGGTAAAAAGTACATTTCTTTTCTTTTCTTTTCTTTCTTTTTTTTTGGTCAGTCATGGGACTTGAACTCTGAGCCTGGGTACTGTCCCTGAGCTCTTCAGCTCAAGGCTTATCACTCTACCACTTGAACCACAGTGGTTAATTGGAGATAAAGAGTCTCATGGACTTTCCTGCCCAGTCTGGCTTTGCATGATCCTCAGATCTCAGCCTCCTGACTAGCTAGGATTACAGGCATGAGCCACTGGCACCCCACTAAGAGTACATTTCTTTTGGGACAATGTCACCCCTTCCCTCACTCTCCCCATTTTTCCCTCCCATCCCCATCCACAAGCTGTATAGTTCATTTTCAATATAGTGTCCAGTGAGTACCACTGCTGCATTTGTTCACGCTTTGTCCCTCCAGTATGTGCTAGGTATGTATTTTTGGTTTTGTCTTTTTTTGGTACTGGGGATCGAACCCAGGACATTGCACTTGCTAGGCAAGCCTTTGCCACTGAGCTACATCCAGCCCAATGCTAGGTATATTTTGACATTTTTTGACGTTTTTTATTTTCCAGTGTTATGGATTGAATCCATGGCCTCGCACCTACTAGGTTAGTGGCTTGCCACTGAGCATCACTCCCAGGCCACAGCCTAGGTTCTGATGCTGCTCTAAAACCCAATTTTATCTTACGTGTGTGTGTGTGTGTGTGTGTGTGTGTGTGTGTGTGTTCCCTAATAGATGGAGGTCTTGTCTAGGCTGGCTTTTAACTCCTGGACTCCAACAATCCTCCTGCCCCAGTCTCCAGAGGACCTAGGACTATACAAGCACCACTGCACCCAGCTTGCATGTACTTTGCTTTGCTTAAAAAATAACTTAGATAGACAGACAGACAGATAGATCAATCAATCTAGGATTTGAACACTTGCCTCACACTTGCTAAGCTGGCCCTCTCCTACTTGGGCCATTCCTCTAATCCTTTTTTGAATTGGTTACTCAACTTTATGCCCAGACAGACCTGCACCATGAGCTTGTTTATGCTTCCCATTGTCGCTGGAATGACAGGCACTCACCGATGTATTCAGCCGTGGGCTGAGATGGAGTCTTGTGACTTTACGCTTATGCTGACCTCTAACCTCTATCTCCTGATCCCTGCCTCTCCTAGGTAGCTAGGAATACAGGCTTCAGCCACCACACTAGCTGCGTATTCTATTTCTAATCCCCCACCCTTAAAGTTTTCTATTAACATGGTGGAACCTAAATGTATTTGAAACCACAGAAAGACAGGCCACTTGATATGCTAGTGAAGACAGGTCCCCTCTGATGAGATATGCTTCTGTGGTGCTGGGGAGCCAGGCTCCCCCACCAGCAGGCTGCCCACTTCTGCATGTGGGTGTGCCCACCAGGTCTGCTTCCAGCCAGCTCACAAGGAAAGCAGGCCAACAGCTTGACCCTGGGGCAGAGCATGTGCGTGAAGCGGCACTGGTCACAGTCCCTTACAACTGGCTCACGGGGACTCAGCCCGTGACTGTCACCAGAGGGAAGTTGGTCTGCCCATGGAACAGCCATGTGCCCAGGAGACAGGGGGTTCCGTGACTTAAGAAGGCTACAGAGGAAAGTAATTCAGGGTGTGACTAGTGATCTACTATGTCCCTTACTTTGTGAAGAATTCTTGAAGGGGGGACAGGGAGTGAGGGACACACATTTAATCCAGAGGGCCCACATGTGACTGCCGTGGACACCTGGTGGCGGGTCTGTCTGAGAAGTGCTTGCTGCTGTCTGCATGAAGGGACACAAGGCTGGGATGAAAGGGCTGGAACCAGGGGAAAGGCCAGTGGCAGTGTCGGTGCCCTGTGCTGGGCAAGGCTATGGTCAGGCTCCCTCAAAGCCCAGCGGCCACTCCCACCACCAGTCTTCCATAGAGACCACGCTGAGGTCACAGAGGAGCCCCAAAGAGCACACAGAAGCAAAAGCACATGGGTCCCACTGGGGGCAACAGGAATTTGAGAAGACAGGTGGGGAGAGCTCCCCATCCTGACCAAGTGTCATTGTGGGGCACACAACTGCAGCTAGTGACGGAGAGGGCGGGTATCACAGGACAGGGGAGGACAGTGAGCTACACCTGGAGGGTGGGACCCCCATCTGAGCCCAGGCCAGCCCAGGACGCTTCTGGCCTGGCCAGGGCAGCAGAGGAAGGACAGAGGGCCTTTGGGGGACACCTCTGGGCCAAGAAGGGCAAAGCCAGGTGCTAGAGGGGGCTGGGATGCCAAGGAGAGCATGAGTGTGTGTGGGGGAAACTGAGGCAACAGTGATCTGCTAGCATATTATGTGGGACTTACAGGGTAGGGGTCAAGGAGAGGGCACCTGGCTCCTATGGGGTGAGGGCACAGGAAGAAACTCTGGCGGTGGGTCAAGGAGTGTAAGGAACACTGGAGGACAAGACAGGGTAAGGACAGGGACTCCAGCCCAGGCCTGGCGGGCCAGTCAGAGTCCTGCCACAGGTGGAGAGGGTTTGGGTCCTTGCTGGAGGACTGAGTGTGCCACAGTCCAGGGCGCTAGCCCAATCCTATCTCCTGTATTTCCCAGGCCCTGACTGTTCTCAAGCCTCTATACCCAGAATTCCCCCTCAGGTCCAGCCTTTGGGAGGCCTCAGCAAATCACAGGCATTTCTCTGACTCACCTAAGGCCAAGCAACGTCACCAGGACTTGGGGGTATCACATGACCTCAGAGTATGCAGGGACGCCCCAGACAGCAGAGACATGTGCAGGCTGGCTCTGCTCCAAGTCTTTATTTGCCCTGGGACCACTCCTCATTCGGCCCGTCTGTCCCAACACAGTGCTGGCAGAAGCCTCCCGTGCCCACGCAGTGGCGGTGCACACTGGGCTGGGGTGTGAAGGTAGCAGGCATGGAGAGGGTGCGTGGCTGCAGCCTTTCCTCTCACGGAGCCCTGGCACTAGTATTCAATAGTCACCGTCTTGATGCGGAGATACTCATTCAGGGCGGCCTCACCTGCAAGACAGCACAGGCTATGGGACAGGTGCAAGCTGTGTCTTGGGTTCTGGTGCACACGTGTGGTACCTGACGGGATCCTGGGCAGCGCCTGCCCAGCCCAGCCCCACTTGAGACCAGAGACCAAGGACAGGGATGGCACACTCCCTACCTAGGTGATCCTGCAGTGAGTGGTAGGCTAGGGCTCCAGTGCAGGCATGGGAATACAGGGCCAATCGGAGACAGTTATTCTAGAACCTTCCCCAGCTTCCCGTGGTCATGAGGGAGACCGGGTGGGACAGTGGGGCCTGGCTGCCTTGCAGACTTTCTCTTTTCGCTCTCCTGTCCTGGCTGACAGACAAGCTGGGGCTGGTGGGGAGCAGGCAGGACCCGAGGCCTGGCGCTTGGCGGGGATTTGTGGCTGCAGCCTCCGCCCCACAGCAGATGTGTGTGGTCCCTGGTGGCCTGACAGCCCCACACCAGCCTCGGCCCAAGTGCTGCTGCCTCCCTGTGTGTGTCCATGGTGAGCAAATGGATGATGCGTGGCTCCCATCACCTCTGTGGGGCACAGCGACCATCATGGAGAGGGAGCTGAGATCCTATCCTGGACACTGGAAGCCATGGATATTTCCAGTAGCAGAGCGCCTCATGGATTCCATGGTGGACACTAGGAAGGCTCCTGGGAGAGGTAGCAGCAAAGACAGTGGGAGGAGGAATACCTGGCTCTGTGTGTGTGCATGCACGTGTGGGTGCATGTATGCACACACATATGCGCCCCACCTCTTGGATGCAGGTAACTGCACAGAGCATGTGTAGTGTCAGGACCGTGCAGCGTTGTAGCCCTCCATAAGCCCCTGTGGGTGCCCATGGGATCTGAAGGACAGGGAAGGTGATTAACTGATTCTAACCTTGGTCTGCCCCTCCCTGCAGTCCCCGAGCTGGCCAGACCTCTGGGACAGCACGTTGCTTTCCTAGACCTTGCTGAGATTGCCCATCAGGCCTGCCCCCAACTGTTGGCCTCCAAGGCAGCAGATTGGGATGAGGTCTGAGAAGGGAGACATGGCAGAACAAGGAGAGCAAGCCAGGCACCCCACACCCTGCAGGCTGAGCACCTGCTGGGGGTCATCGGATCTAATGCCTGAGGCCAGGAGATCTGGCCCTGCCAGCCTCTCAGCCCTCCTCACCTCCCTATGCCTCCATCCCACTGGCCACCTCTGCCTTTCTGCAGCTCCAAGACCATGGCTGCTCCCTCTGCTTTGAACATGACCAAGTCCGCCTCCCTTGTACTCTCAGGGCAGTGCCACCCCTCAAAGGGGCCCCTCTGCCCCTGGAGAGTCTCCTCGCTCACATGCTTTCTCCCAGCACTCCTGCTGTTTGTAGGGTCTTTGTTCATTGATTTAAGAATCTCCACCCCCTCCTGGGAAGCACAGATCACCCAGCAGCCACCCTGCTCCATGCAGCAATCAGTCCTGGGAATAGACCCAGATTAGGCAGTTTAACAGATGTTCGTTGAATGAATAAAGGAAAGCAACCTGAAGGCTACCTAGGTCTTTGCCAAATCCAGACTGCTTGAATCCTCCAAAGGGAGCAGCCACATCGGTCTTGTTGTAGGTGTTGACAAACACAGTGCCTGCCTGGAGCCTGTCGCTGACATAGAGGGCCTTGTTGATGTCCCGGGTGAAAACTCCAGAGGCCAGGCCGAACTCCGTGGCGTTGGCCCGTGACAGCACAGTGTCCATGTCCCTGTGGGGAAAACCAAGACCTGCCTGAGGGAGGCCCGGAGGGGCCCTGGCCCTGGACACTGCGCCAGGAAAGAGCAGTCTACGCTCCATCCAGGGGGCCCAGCCGGCCCGTGCTTCCTGTCACAAGCACTGACCTAGAAAAGGAGAAAAATGTCCAGGAATCAAAGCCAGTGTGCAGGAGACAGGGCATGGGAGACCAAAGAGCGAAGGTGAGGAAGAACACATGGGCAGTGGGCACACTTGTAATCTAGCACTTGAGAAGTGGGAGGATCTTTGAGCTCAGAAGGTTGGGGCCAAGCTAGGCAACAGAGAACCCCATCTCAAGAAAAAATGAGCTGTGGAAGATGAGAAGAGGCAGATTCACAGTGAACCAGGACCCTCAAGAACATCGGAAGCCCTTGGTGTTTGGACAGGGAAAGGAGGCCGGCAGGGCAGGAAGATCGCATGACACTTGGGCATGCCTCCATCAGACCCAGGTCTGGCCTATTACAAAATCTGCTTGGTATATGGCAGGAAAGTCTCTGTGCTAATAAAATCAGCACATGCTGAGAAGGTCACTGGCTTTGGACAGTTGGTATTTTGGGGTCAGAGGCTGAAGTACTGCTTTACAATTTGCATAAAGGTACTGCACAGCCCAGAGGAGAGCGGGAAAAGGGAGAGCCAGGACAAGTCAGCTCGGAAGATGAATGCACTCAAAGAGCCGTTCCCGCTCTGCAGTGAGTAGAACCTAGCTCTCCCCTTTCACCTGCCAGCCTTGGGGGTTGCTGGATGGAGACTACGGCAGGCAGGATGTGTTGGGAGTCCTGAGGAGCCCTGCACCCTCCAGCGGGGTGCCAGTGTAGGGCCCCATGCTTCCCTGTGGAGCCTGGAAGAAGGCCATGAGCCCAGGTAGCACTGGAGGCCCCTGGAGCCACCCTGGAGGCCCCAGCAGAAGCCAAGCTGGGGTCATCACGCAGCCCAGCACACGGGGGATCCTGAGAGAGAGCCGGCACGGTGGCCACCAGGCTATGTGGCTTAACGTGTGACACCGTACCCTCAGAACAGAACCTGGCACGCTATACAAGGCAGTAGGAGACACAGCCTGGGGAGGGGCAGGGCAGGAGGAAGCTGCCTTTCACACAGTGGCCCTGGAAGCCTTCCTGGCCACGGCTCCTCCCAGAGGTCAGATCCCTGATGGCTAGGACAGAAGTGCCCTGCAGGACCCCCAAGGGGGTGTCAGGCTTCCTCCTGAGTCCCTGGTCCACGGACCACCTTCTTCTGAGGCTCACGCAAAGGGCCCCGCCACACAGGGAAGAGCAGGCCCGGGGCCTGGCCAGATGCCTACCCGTCAGCGAACCGAGAGATGATCATGATGGGCCCGAAGGACTCCTCCTTGGCAATGAACATGTGGTCCCCCACATCCGTGAACACAGTTGGCTCAAAGAAGAAGCCTGCAGGTGAGACAGAGGCCTGTGGGACCCAGGAGATGCGGCCCCTCTAGATCCCTCCTCCCCTCCAGGCCTGGTAGCACTGGCGGGCACTGTGTGGACAGCTCTCTTCCTTGGGAGGGTTCCAGGATCCTCACAGCCATTTCCACAAAGTGCTGCGCAGGGACCAAGGCCACAGTCCACAGAGCTGGTAGTGATGGAGCTGAGACGAGAGAGCATCTCTGCATCCAGAGATCCACACAGACCTGGATCTAGGGACACCGATCTGAGAACAGGTGGGCTCCCTGGTGTGCAGCCCCTGGGCCTGTCCCCACTGCAGCCGTGGGCAAGAAACTGCCAACATCCAGTGCAGCACAGGCAGACACAGAGCTGGGGAACGCAGCCCTCCTGGCCTCCTCTACTTGTCAGTCCACACCTGACCTGGCAGGTGTCCAGATAGCAAGGCCCACCGTACAAGGTTCCAGATGGAGTCTGGCCTTCAGTTACCTCCAGCTGGAACTGGCTGCCTCTGTTTACCCAAGTAGGCTGGTGTACTCTGACTGACCTGGGCGAGGGACTTGTTTCCCTCCGCAGACCAGCGTGGCCCCTTCCTCCACGCCACGCTGGCAGTATTCCACCAGCTTCCTCAGGTGGGCCTGGTGGTTCTGTGGCCCGTGGTTGGTGTCCCTGTCCAGGGGATTGCCGATCTTCATCTTTCCAACCTCCTCCACCTGCACAAGGTCCTCCGGTCACCTCTGCTTTGCACACCGCTGTTCCCAACAAAGGTCAACCTTGCCCCCCATCTTGTGATTGCAGTTTTTGTGCTCACCAATGGTCCTGGAGAAAGTCTACCCAATTCTGGTTCCAACCTTCCCTCCCCACAGGAGGCCTCAAGCATCCTGAATGGGCAGGGCACACAGCCTCCAGTGGTGGGCAGGGAAGGGAGTGGAGGTGTGGCAGGAGGAAGGTAAGGGGGAGGGAGAGGAAGGTGTGTGACCAGCAGGGGCACTGGCACAGCACGGTGGCCCACGCTGACCCTGCATCTGCTCTCATGGAACTGACTCTCGGTGACTCCCGAATGTGGGATGGCTGGGGAGGTTCAGTCAGGTGCCGTGACAGGCTAGATGATGGTGGACACACGTGGAGGGGCCATCCCTGCCTGCGGGCTGCGGACGGGGGCAGAACTCACCACCCTCCGCACAAACTCGTCATGGATGGAGTCCTCCACGAAGAGCCGCCCGGCCGCAATGCAGTTCTCCCCTTTGTTGAAGAACACGGAGCTCATCCCCTTCAGAGAGTGGGCAAGGGTGCGGGTTACCAGTCCGGCTAGGTCCTGCCCTGGCTCTCTGCCAGGGCCACTGCCCCTCCTGGTGGGAGGCGGGGTAGTGAGGCCACCTGCTGTGGCCCCAGCGTCCCCCACAATCCTCCAAAGCAGGATACCGAGGCACACGAGAGGGAGGAGGAATGGCGTCCGCGTCCCCGCCGCCACAGGACAGGCTGTGCACCACCAGCGCAGAGTGGAGACTGAGGAGCCAGCGTGGCTCTGCTGGGCCCTGAGGCACCCAGGCAGTGTGAGCACAGAGCAGGGGCTGGGTCAGGACACAGACGGCCACAGCTGGTGGCAACTCCATGCCGGCAATCAGAACAGGGCCCCGTAGAAACCTGGGAGCCCTCTGTGGGCATGAGGCAGGAGGGCCGAGTCCGGCCCGGCTCCCCTGGAAACCAGCCTCTCCCGGGATGTCACAGCCTAGAGCCCGGCAATGGCCTTGCCACTGACCAGGGCTGAGGTCCCGGGACGGATGTCTACAAGGAGACTGTGAACCGAGTCCTGTGTCGGTCACAGTGGCCCCGTGTCAGGAGGCTGGGATATCACTTCCTCCTCCAGGGCTTAGTGGGGCTCGGGTAGGAGTTTGGGGACTATTCGGGGACCTGGTGGGCAGTTGCCCTACTTGTCTGCTCCCCAGGAGTGGAGCGGGAGCCAGGCATCAGCGGTGACAGTCATGGGAAGAACTGTCCCCCACTGTGGTGGCATGGGCCACTCACAGCACTGCTCCAAGTCCTCCAGAGGGCGCCGGCAGCCCCCAGGAGGGAAGCATTCCTTAGGTCCTGGCGCGCAGGCCCTGCCAGGTGGGTGGGCACTATGCAGGGCCTCCAGCAGAGCTGGAGGTGCTGGCAGCTGCCAGCAGGCTCCAGAGCTGGCTTGCTTCCTGAAGGAAAACACTGTGCACTGCTTCAGGACAGATGGGGCCTGGCTCGCGTTCCCAACTCAGGCAGCTGATTCAGCGGTCCTGACAGCTACGAGACTTCTTCAGAACACGTTTTAGAAGACCTGTGCCATCTCTCATTGTGCTGCTTTGGTAACCCTTAGACTCCTGTCCCCCGCGCCTCCCCGCACCCACCCTACCCCTTGCTCAGCCCTTACCATCTGCACAGCCTTGCCTAGGTCACAATCCGCAAAGATGATGAGGGGTGACTTCCCGCCCAGCTCCAGGGAGACCTTCTTCACATTGCTCAGGGCGCAGCTGAAAGCACCAGAGTTAGGGCCAAGGTTGGAGAGCCCCACGCACAGCGGACTCCCTCCTGGGGGCTCAGGGGCAGGTCCGAAGCACACTGTTCTCCAAAGGGCAAGAGCTGGCCTGTGCCCCTCCGTGCACCCACAATGGCTACCTTCTATTCAGAAACCACACCCTCCCCGGCTCCCCGCAGGCCCCTGTGGCGCGTTCCCTGCTCACAGCTGCCTGCCAGCCCATAAAAAGCCACCGGCTCTGTACTCCTGTCTGCTGCTCTTAGCTCCACTGCCAAGACATAGTCTTACCATAGGACATCCACAGTGCATAACGCTATGCATGGGGTGTACCTGGTGCTCAATGTCAAACAAGCACATACAAAACCACCCCCGACAGCTGGCGTGGCTGCGGTGGGCAGACACTGTGTTGTAGTGACAGTACAATCAGAGGAGCTGGGGATCACAGATCACTGTACTCACGGGCAAGACACGAGGTACAGTGAAACTGTTCTCAAATTTGCTCAGTTAACAGCCACAGTGGGAGGAGTGCCACAAGCCAGAGTACCTGGCTGAGCTCTGCTTGTACCATCACCCAGAACCAAGACACCAAACCCCAGCCTGAGATCCAGCCTCTGCAAAGGTAAGGTGGGGAGGGGGAAGGGCAGGCAGCACTGGCCAGTGCTCCAGCAGCCTGTGGGGAGCCCCTTTACCTGCCCACACAGGTGGGGGAGACAGGCCAGAGCCTGACCTCATCGAGCTGGGGAGGGAGGGAGGCCAGGCTGGGCCTATGTCCTGCCATGGGTTAGTGACAGGCCAGGAACAGACCAAAGTCCATTTGAGGCTGAGGACTAAGGCTAAGACATAAGTGAAGGCTCTCTAGGGTCATGTTCAGAGAAAAAGCCTCAAATACTGGCCAGGTAAATGAGGGAGATGTTTGCAGTAGCTACATGAAAAAGAAAACCGCAAAGAACCAGGTGAGTGGAACCCTAGACTGTGGTCCCTCGGTCTATCTGGGGATGGCTTCCCGCGCTCCTGTGGATACAGCCCGCTTCTTACTTGCACACAGCAGGGTGTGCTCCTGCACCTCACACCACCCCCAGGGTGCCTGCCCCAATACAGTGCAAGCACAAATAGTTGCTGCACTCTATTGAAGGAAGAATCACGGGGGGGAAAAGAGCCTGTCCACGTTCAGGACAGTTTGTTTTCATATGGGAGATTGCACTAGAGCCTGAACACTCTAGGCAAGCACTTTACCACTGGGGCTGCACACTGAGCCCAACAAACTTCTCCCAAATATTTCATATGCAATTGCTTAAATCTGCAGATACAGAACCCACAGAGATGAGGGAGGGCAAGTGTAATAAGACTTTAACTTTTTATGTATCTAATCAAAAATATCATTTAAAATTGTAATCAAGATGCAAATGATAGCTGAGTACTCTTTTTTCCCCCCAGGGCTGAGGACCGAACCCAGGGCCTTGCGCGCGCCGGGCGGGCGCCCTTCTGCTGGGCTAAACCCCCAGCCCCAGCTGAGTACTGTTGTGTGGAGGGTTGTTTGTTTTGAGATGGTCTCACTATGTAGCCCAGGCTGGCCTCGAACTCAGGGGAACTCAGGGTCCTCCTGCCTCAGCTTCCAAGGTGCTAGAGTAACAAGTGTGCACCACCGTGCCAGGCTCACAGGTACTGAGTTTTTGACAGAGCACATTGTAATTTGTATCAGCTCCATTTTTAAGCAGTGGGGTGGAGGGGCTGGGAAGCCATGCCAGGCAACATGGTGCCCCCAAGCTTCCCAATCCTGCACAGGCAAGCGAAGTCAGTGGGCACCACTGCCCACTGACACTGGAGGTGCCCACTGAGGCCCAAGAACAGGACTGAGCTGACAGGCCAGCACCGCCCACCTGCCAACACCACAGCTAGGAGTCCTCACCCCAGCCACCTACCTTTTCATGATGTGCTTTCCCACCTCGGTGGAGCCCGTGAACCCAATTTTCCTCACATCGGGGTGATCTGAGAGTCTCTGGCCAACGAGCGAGCCTGGGGGGTGTTAGCAGGGAGATCAGGGCAGCCCTGTGGTGTTGGGGAAGGCACAGCCTAGCCGCTCCCACCCCCCCAAGGCCAGAACTGTGCCACGCTCCCTGCAGGGTTACTGCCCCTAGGACCTGGACACACCAGCCTTGCCTCCTGTTACAGGCTGAACTGTGTCCCCTAACACTTAAATATTGGTCCTGACCCCCCAGAACCTGACTGAATTTGGAGGCAGTGTCCTTAAAGGAATAATTAGATTAAATTAAGTGGGCCCTACCCAAGTGAGTAGTGTCCACATGCGAGAGGAGACGGGGACATGGACAGACATACACAGAGGGGCAGGGAGCAGGTGGGGCAGGGAGGAGATGCCTCCCAGGCAGGGGAGAGGCCTCGGGAAGGACCCGCCCTGCACAGTGGTAGGGAAGCTCTGACCCGGGGCCTCACCCGCACCAATGCTGGCACGCGTCTGGGATCCGACTGATTCTCTACTCCAGTAAGACCTCGGGTGGCCTTCCCCCCTGCAGCTGCCTCAGCTCCTACACCCTCTGCCTGCTTAAAGGGTCTTCCCTGACTTGGCCTCTGACTCCTGCTCTCCTTGTCAGCCTCTTGTTTCTTCCTTGGCTCTTTTTCCACGGCCTTCCTTGCTCAACCTTAAAATACCCAGTGCCCCTGGCTGCCCGGAGTCGCCTCAGCTGATCTCAGCCAGGCTGCAGGTAGGTCATGGCCCAACCTGTGTCTCCAGCCAAGCTCCTCTGCAGCCCAGATCCATGTATCATCCTGCCTACTTGACATGTGTGCCTGGAGGTCAAATTCAATATACTTGAAACAGCTCTCAACCTCCCCCAGCCCTGCTCCCTGGCTAAGCTTCCATTGCCGGGAACCCTCCTTGCAGCCCGTCTGCTCAAGTGGAGAAGTCATCCTGATGGTCCTGCCCTCCTCCCCTGCCTGGTGGCCTCCACTGCATCCCTGACTGCAGGCTGGCAAAGCCAGCGCTCAGGAGCACCTGTGAAGATCTCCACTTGGTGGGTTCAGACACTCTGGGAGACAACCTGGCCATTTCTTATAAAAGTAAATATTCCTATATACAACATAGCACCTGACATCCATACAGAAACCAGGAAGTTGCTTACAATAGCTGTATTCATTAAAAAAAAAATCAGACATCCTTCACTGGGTGAAGGGGTACAAAATATTCAGCACTAAGAAGAGTTGAGCTAGGTAGGCACAAAAACCATGGAGAAAGCATAAATGCACACTGATAAATGCAAGAAGCAAGTTTGAAAGGCACCATGCAGCCTGACATCTGGAGGCAGCAAAGCAACTGTGTGGAAGGCTAACTTAGAAGCACAAGAGTGGGGGTGGGGGGGTGCTGCCCTAGAGCGGTAAGACTAGACAGTGTAAGCTGCAGTGGAGGAGGGAGGAGGGCAGTGAGAGGAGACTGTATGGACTATAACGGAGGATGCATGTTGCTACGTGTCTGTCCAAGCTGCAGCATGTGTAACACCAGTCAGGGATGACCCTAGTACCAGCTGGGGCGCTGCCTGTTCAGGTGGTGCGGGTGAGTACACACGTAACAACTGCACCACGCTGGCGTAGAATGGGAGGTCCTGGGGACTCAACTTTCTGCTCAAGTTTTCTATTGATCTAAACTGCTTTAAATAATAAAGTATATTCAATAACCATAGCATTGTTTAAAGCTGTCTAAGAAATACATATTAAAGGTATCATATTAAGAGATGAGAAATCTCTCATTTTAGGAAGATTTTTTTTTTTTTTTGCATGTGCCAGTACTGGGGATTAAACTCTGAGCCTCATGTTCTTGCATGGCTTTTTCACTCAAGGATGGTACCCTACCACTTGAGCCACACCACCACTTCCAAGAAAGAACGATTAAAAAAAATAGTATACTATGGGTTGGTATATTCCCACCCAAATTCATGCATTCATGCTAACCCCAAGTAACCAGATGTGGCCTTATCTGGGAAAAGAATGAACTTGGATACAGTTAGCTGAGATGAGGCCTGTGGAGTAGGCCCTAGTCCAATGTGATTGGGGGCCTTATATGAGGGAGAATTTAGATCTAAAAGAGGACCAGAGACACAGACATGCGAGGCACAGAGGAAACCACACGTAGCCCTCGCGTCTACAGGCAGGAAGCATTCCTTCCTAGAACCACCAAAGGGAACATGGTCCTGCCACTGCCTTATGTTTGGACTTCTTATCTCCAGACTGAAGCAACACATTTCTGTGGTTTATGACACTAGTTCTGGCTCTTTGGTTTTTTGTTTGCTGGTTGGTTTGGTTTGGTTTTGGGGGTATGGAGGGGTGGAACGCAGCAGCCCACTTGCTAGGCTGGTGGGATCCCTCCTAGCCGTGCTGCCATGTTTTCATTGGCTGTTTTAGGACAAGTTCTGCTTCCTGCCCGTGTGCTTGCCCAAGGCCCAATCTGTCTACTTTTAGGCTTTCTGTTGTCACTAGATTCGTAGATTGCCACCAAGTCCATCTTCCCTCAAGACAAACAGAGTCTCATGATTTTTTTTTGTCTAGGCTGCCTGGAACCACCATCCTCCAATCTCAGTTTTCCACATAGCTTGGGGACACACTGTGTCTAGCTATGGGCTCAGACGTGGTCTTGTGAACTTTTCTGCCCAGGCTGGCCTTGAATCCTCCCATTCTCAGCCTTCCACATGGACAGGGCTGTAGGCATGACCCATCAGCACCAGGCTACTTCTGATAATTTAGCAAATGAATACATAAACAACACAAGGTGCTGCTTTGAAAAAAACTCTTGGGAAATTCAAAAACATACTTGGCATGTACCAAGTCAAAGAGATGCTCAAAACTACAATCATATCTTAGAAAAAATAAAAACATACATGACATATTCCAGGGTAGGACCAGGTGTACCTCTGGGAGGCTAGCCCGAGGAGGCCTGTGAACAGCTTCCCAGGGAAGTACCCACACTCATTACAATGATTTAAAAACTGGCAAGTCTAGAAAATTCCCTCCAGGCATATAGCCAGAGAAGAAATAGGTACTCAAAAGAATCTAGTAAATTTCAGTCAGAGCCCCGAGGGCTTGTCCTCAGGCACGGCCCACTCTCCCGTTCCCCACGTGAGGGATTCTCCGCTTCAAACCAGAGAAAGGCAGCACAGAAACTCCAACCCACAGGCCAGAGGAAGGCAGCAGAATGACATCACAGGCTCGTGTAAGTCTTTGATAGATATTTGCTCTTTTTCCCCCCTAAATTGTTCAATGGATCTACATAGCAAAGTAACATCTGTAGCTATGTACAATGTTTTAAAACACAGATGTTATATACATATGAAACGTGGTAATAGCACAGAAAGGAGGAGAGAATGAATCTGTGCTTTCTTTACTGAAAACACAGAAAACAAAGGGAAGAGGGATATATACAACCTGAATTCTTAATGTCCATATATGATCAAGGAAGTGGGTGGGCAGTGAGCTGAAGGGAAGAGCAGCTAGGATGGGGGGAATGACAGAAAGGGTGACCACAACTAAGAAACACTGGCCACTTAGATGGACGCGGTAAATTGTAACTCCCTTGTATGACCTTCGGAAATTCAGCACAAAATGAGCTGACTAAACTTCAGGTTAGTCACAAATAAAAATTTACTATGTCGACAGATTTAAAATCTACCAAAGATGGCTTTGCCTATAAACTAGACACCAACTACAGAAGAAACTAAATGGCAGTAAATACTCTACCACCTTCCCGATGCCTTACGCCTAGAATCTCCAGATAAACTCTCTTACTTTCAATGGCATGAATGGATTCCAGAATATTTGGAAGGTATTTGAAAGCTGAGATATATCCAGGTGCAAATTTCTCCCTACCCCAGGCTGCTGCTCTTAACCAGAAGGCCCTGCTCTGGCCAAGTGTGTCTCCCACTGCCCAAAGTCCCAGACCTGCCCTACCCCACAACCCTTACCAGATCCAGGAAGGATGTTGATCACTCCCTTAGGAATCCCAGCCTTCAATGTCAGCTCTGCAAACTTCAAGGCTGTGAGTGGGGTCACCTGACAGGGAGGAGAAGTGAGCAAGAAGAGGTTAGACACAGGATGCTGCCTTCCCCGTGCCTTCCTTTCCCAGCAACTCACACAGCAGTGGGTCTGGCACCAGAAGACCCCAGGGAGGCTGTATGCCTGGCCCACCATGGGTTGGGGGCACTGTCAACCCAGCCAGCTTCTTCACAGTCCCCGGTGGGAACAAGGGCCTGAGAACCTCTGACTCTACCTTCTGCCATGGGTGCAGCACCCCCTTGGCCAGGCCTGGCCACCTTCCTGCACTCTTTTCTTTTTGGTTTGCTTATGCTGAGCTCCAAGGAGCAGAGCCAAGGCTAGCTAGCAGGCCCACGTGCAGAGCTTGGCTCCCATGCCAGGCAGCGCCTCTCCGAGCTCCTCAGTAGCATCTCCCTCGCTCTGGAAGCTGCCAGCATTACGCTGACGTAGGCTGCCTGGAGGGGGTGCAGCCTGAGTGGCCGCTGCCCATGGGAATGCCAGATGACTCAGTTCCCTAAACTCTGATTACTGCTCTGCTTCTGGACATCAGAAGCGAGGCCATTCTCCCAGCCCTTCGGGGTCTCAGGCAACCTTCCCGTTCTAGCGTCTGTAAATGTCTGGCTTAGGCATCTTTCCCAGTCAAGGTTAGGTTATTCCCACCCCACAAGGCCACTGCTGGCTGAGTGTGGGGGGAGCTGTGAGGCTGAGGGAGGGAGGACCCCTCCAGAGGCCGCAGCCCCATGCTGCAGGGCGGGTTATTGCAAAGCCCAAACTAGCCAATGTGGATAGATTACTGGACAATGGGTTCTAGGTGTTAGAAATGCCAGGGACTGTTTGACTCAGGGTGAATACTACAAATGTCGGCTATCATCATTGCTTTTTGTGATCTAGTTAATTCCTTGGGGGTCAAAAGAAACTGAAGCGTGGGTGGCCTCCAGATCTGTCCAGTGCTCTGGGGGCAGGCAGCCAAGGGGCAGTGACCATCCCTGTACACATGAAGACACAGCCTGGGTGTCACCACCCCTGCAAGCACGCTCCTGGTTCCTGGAACCCCACCTCTCCTGCTCTCTGTGAAGCAGAGCCCCTAAATGTCGCCATCACCCCCTTCCCTCCCGGACTTATAGTCTCTGAAGCCAAACAAGGGACAAGGTTGTTTTATTAACAGACCACTGCTGGAGTGTGGCACCAGTCAAGAGACATGGAGCAAATTTCTGCTGTTCTGCACCTCACCCCACACCCCCTTCCCCCACCACACACCCAGCAGGCCCCAAGGGACAAGGTGGACCACAGGGAGCTGAGCACGAGACTGCCCAGTGCTGGTGTGTGTGCAGGAAGCCCGCCTCTGCCCAGCAGCCCCTGCGTGTGCCAGCACAGCCAGCCACTTCCCACCGCCTGCTGCAGAACAGAGAGCTTGGCCAGCTCAAGCCCACACGTGCCCGTAGCCTGGGAGGCCAGGCCCCTCCGCTACCCCTGCTTCCGCCTTCTAGCCCCAGTGCTCTCCAGGCCCTGCTCACCTGGGCTGGCTTGATCACCACCGTGTTCCCCGCTGCCAGGCAGGCCGCTGTCTTCCAGGACAGCATCATGAGGGGGTAGTTCCACGGGATGACAATGCCACAGACCCTGTCAGCAAAGCGGCGGGGCCTGGTCCTTCTGGGCCCTGGTACCCAGAGTGGACCTGCCGATTCCCACCTACCCTCCCAGGCCTCACCTGTTCATGCCTGCCTTTTCTATCCTAGATACTACACAACGGATGGGTCTGCCCAGCACACAGGCAGTGGTAGGGTGTGCATGGTGGCAGACACAGGGGAGAACATGGCCCAGGAGGTCATGAGAGGCTCAGGGCCACAGCGTGGGCCACGGACGCCTGGCAGAGGGTCTTCCAGGAAGGGGTCAGTCCCATGGAGGAACAAGGGCCCGGGGGAGGCTGGTACAGAAAGCATGTGCCTGGGCCTGCAAGGCATGGGGCTGGTGGGGAGCCTGCACATCACCTGAGAGCAGGCCCCAGGGACAAGGTGGGCAGCAGGAAGCAGAGTATGGGGATATCACATGTCCTCAGGGAAGTGGGGTGTTGTCAGTGGGGACAGTGGGAGGGATTGGGGGGAACATGTTAGGAGAGCCCCCAGCTATGGGGTGAATTGTGTCCCCTCTCTCAAACCCCTATGTTGACCGCTTTGCAGCTGTTGCTGACTGAACAAGCCAGACTGGAGACACACTGGGATAGGTGGGCCTCTGACCCAACATGGATACTGTTGTTAGAGAAGGAAAGTCACGTGAAGGGACACTCACGGGAGCAAGGCCCAGGGGACATGAAGACAGGCATCAGAGGAGGCTTCCAAAGCCCAAGAAGGCCACCAGCCACCAGGGGCCACAAGGCTCTGGCGTGGCCTCCAAAGCCCATGTGCCACTGGGAGGTGGAGCCTCATGGGGGAAGGGCACTCCTTGATGCGGGTACTAGACCCTAGGTGTCCAGCTGCCATGGCAGTCCGCGTGGACGCCCACAGGGTGTGCTGCACCAACACAGGCCCACAGCAACCAGGCCTCTGAAACTGCGAGCCAAAAGAAACAGCTTCTACTATGAAATTATCTGTGGTATTTTGTCACAGTGATAGAAAACTAACGCATGCCACAGGCCAGGAGAAGCCTGCGACAGAATCGCCCTGGCAGCGCTCAGAAGGAAGCGGCCCTGCTGAAGCCTGGCTCTGTGACCTCCCACCTGTGCTGCTTTGCTTCAGCCGTCTGGCTTCAGAGAGCTCACAGCCAAGGGGACCCACAGCCCCTTCTGCGGGTGGGCTGTGCAGCCTTCTCTGTACTGCCGCCCTGCGCCCTCTGGTGGTGAGATGAAGTGCCTCATGGCCAGATTTATGGCTGACTAGACTGCATTTGTACTCTGCTGCTGTCCCTTCACAGTTGTGATGGCAAATTGTGGTTGTCAACTTGACTGATTGCAAGATGTGTGGGCTCCTGGTGTCTGTGACCCTGACTGACACAGTGTTACTGCGGGCTTCATGAAACGAGGTATGTATGAAGTCATTACAACCGTGCTGGCACAGGCCAGGTACTTGAGAAGCAACAGGATAGCTGTCCCATAAGTATGTATCATGGGGATGTGATAGCTGCAGGCTGGTGTGGGGGTCACCTGGCATATCACCTGCAAAGTGCCAACATGGCTATGCCTTGTGCTGGCAGTGACTCACCCGATAGGCTCCTTCCTGGTCAAGGTCAGGTTGCGGTTGGGTCTAGCCTGGTTAATGGGGATGGTGGAGCCCTAGAAGAAGCAGTGAGCATCACTGGAGAGCTCTTACCCTGCCTGCTCTGGGCAGCCAGCTCCTACTGGGGGCCCAGGAGAAGTAAGGCTTTGTTTGAACATGGACCCCCCCCCCCCCCGCCGCCACACATACATGCACACGCGCATGCGCGCACACACACACAAACACACATACACAGAGTGCAACCAGGTTGGCCAAAACTGCCAGCTTGAGCATGACAGGGCAATCTGACAATTCAGAGAGGGAAGGTGGAAAGCCAAGAAGAGCTATGTGCTGGCTCTACTCTGGGCCTGGCAGGCAGTGTCCTTGGCCTGAAGGCTGGTCCTTTTAGGACAAGGCCTCTGGCTTTGATATCTTGCCTCAGAGAGCGCCAAAGTGGTTGGGAGGCCAGACTGCCCCTGGAAACAGTGCTGAGTGGGTCCAGGAGCCCTAGGAGGTCAGAAGGAGGTGGCTCCATTGGAAAGTAGTACAGCATCAGCATGGGTAGCAGGCACCAGACAACCACTCTCATGACCCTCCTTCCCTGAGCCGCTCAGCTCCTGATGGAAGGGAGAGCCACAGCGTGGTCATGGGCCTGCCTAGACACCTTCCAAGGTCCCATGCTTGATCTCTGGGACCTGGAAATATGGTGAGCTCTCTCTTCTTCAATGATGTGCCCCCTGGGTCCTTCGGATGGGGACAAGATATACATGGGCCTAGAATAACTACAGGAGCAGAACGCTTTAGACAGTTTGTGGAGGAAGAACAGGACTGAGATTCAAAGCTCATAGTGACTACTACCACCAGGAGATGAGGGCCCTGGGTAAGGGCCACAGACAGCAGCATGGAGCCCTGATTGCAGCCCAGGCCCTGCAGCTATCAAGGCCAGAACCCAAAACCATAGAGATCTGATGCAGCCAACACCTGAATGGACTGAAAACAAATTCTCTCAGAGCCTCAAGGTGAGGCCCAGTCCAGCCTTCAGCTTAGTTCCTTGCTACGATTTGAATCTTGAAGGTCCTACAAAGGCCCATGTGTTCCAGGCTTAGTCTCCAAGTAGAGCTACAAGAGGTGGTAAGACCCTTAATAGGTAGGCCTGGTAGGAGGTGTTGTTACTGGGGGTTCATACTTAAAGGGGGCAGTGGGACCTCATCCCTCCTTTCTCTTTGCTTCTCAGCTGCTAGAATAAGCTTTGCTCTGTCCTGCACTCCAGTGTGATGAGCTACAGTGGAACCAACAGATCTTACACTGGAGCCTCCAAATCTGTGAACCAAAGCACATCTTTTTTCTATATGATAAGTTGTCTCAGGTTTTTTAAAACGGTATGAGGGTTTATACTCAGGGTCCCTTACAGGCATATTCCGGCCCTTTTTGCTTTTTGTTATTCAGATAGGGTTTTCTGCTTTTGCTTGGGGTCAGGCTTGGCCTGCAACCCTCCTGGCGCTGCCTCCTCAGTAACTGGGAACACAGGCATGTGTTATTTGTCCCCCCCCCCCCAGTACTAGTGCTTACACTCAGGGCCTGGGAGCTGTCAATTGGCTTTTTTGCTTAAGGCTAGCAATCTACCACGTTTAATTGGCTTTTTGCTGGTTAGAGATAAAAGTCTCATTGCCCTTCTTGCTTGGATTGGCTCCAAACCTCCACACGCTGTATTTCTCCAACCTCTGCCTCCTCAGTAGGTGGTTACAGGCATGAGCCATCATGCCCAATGCAAGTATATTCTTTTTCTTCTCTCTTCTTTATGTGGTTTTGTGACTGGAACTCAGGGTCTGAGTGTGCTCCTTGAACTTTTGTGTTCAAGGCTAGCACTCTACCACTTGAGCCACTGCTCCACTTCCAGCTTTTTGCTGGTTAATTGGAGGTCAGAGTCTCAAGGACTTTCCTTGAGTCTCAAAGACTTTTCCTGGCTGGCTTTGAACTATGATTCTCATATCTCAGCCTCCTGAGTAGCTAGGATTACAGAGCCACCGGTATCCAGGCCAAGTATGATTTTATTTTTTGGCCAGTTGTAGGGCTTGAACTCAGGGCCTGGGTGCTATCACTGAGCCTCTGTGTGCTCAAGGCTAGCACTCTACCACTTGAGCCAGGGAACCACTTCTGGTTTTTGAGTGGTTAATTGGAGATAAGTCTCTGGGGGACTTTTCTGCCCGGGCTGGCCTTGAACTGCAATCCTCTGATCTCAGCCTCCTAGGTAGCTGGGATTATAGGTGTGACTAATGGCACAAGTACATTTTTAATAGCTAGTTATCTGATACACCTGAGAGACTCTGGCATAGAACTTTGTGAAGCGGGCTGGGAAGTTGGCTCAGTGGTAGAATGCTTGCCTTGCATGCCTGAGGCCCTGGGTTTGATTTCTCAGCACCATATAAGAAAAAAGAAAAAAGCCGGAAGTGGCACTGTGGCTCAAGTGGTAGAGTGCTAGCCTTGAGCTGAAGAGCTGAGGGACAGCGCCTAGGCCCAGAGTTCAGGCCCCACAACTGGACGCAAAAAAAAAAAAAAAAAAAAAAAAGAACTTTGTGAAGCCTGCCTGGAATTCCCAACCGTAAAACCCCAGGTGGTGGGAGGTGCAGGGCATGGCCCTTACGCCCTCAGCTTCTGTGGTTTGTTTCTCTGCACACAGGCCTGTGTGCCACGCTTGGAACTCTCCGTACGTGTGTTTACATTCATGTGGCAGCCCACACCCACCTGGATCTTGTCACACCAGCCGGCAAAGTAGCGGAAGGTTTGGATGGACATGCCCACGTGGGTCTTCAGGGCCAGTGTGTAGACAGCACCTGCATCCAGGGCCTCGATGGTGGCCAACTCTTCCTGGTGCTGCTCCATGAGATCTGCCAACCTGGCCAAGGGTGAGAAGGAGCAGGAGATTGGCTCAGGCCTGCAACGGTCCTGCCTCTCAGCCCCTGCCCTCCACGCCCCGCTCTGCCACACTCAGATGTACCACCTCAGGCTCCACGCCCGTAAGAGTGGACAAGAAGGCTTAGCTTGCCAGCTGTCATCAGAATGAAACCCTTCTGGTCTTCCTTCCTGAAAAACCTGTGGATAATCCACTGCTCAGAGATTTACACTCCGAGTGCTCACTGGTTCCACTGGCTGCAGGCAGCACCCTTCCTGTCCTTGGACAACGTCAGCCCCGATGGACTGACAGGGCAGTCTGGGGTAGGGAGGGGGCTTGCTTCTGAGCCGGCATCACAGAGGTGGAGGGGCAGCCCAGCACCATAGCAAGGGTGAGGAGGAGGAGCATGGGGGGGGGGAAGACGCCAAGTGTGCCTTCTGCCATCATGAGCCTGAGCTTGCCAGTGCTGTCACCCCATGGCCTTGGCAGACATGCTGCTGTGGCAGCTGAGACTCAGGATGGTATCCCTCAGAGGGGGCCCAGCTACTAAGGAGGTGGGAGGGGTCTGGAACAGCCTCAGTCATGTCCAGAGGCAAGTACACATCCAGAGCGGCATGGCCTGTCCCCACCTAGGTCTGTCCCTGAGCAGAGCTGCCAGCACTTCTAACAGCCACCCGCTCCATGCCTGGCTGGCCCATCCCGAGGTCCTGTTGCATGTCTCCCTCCTCCCTCCTCCTCATGTGGACCTTGCCAGGTGCTCTGGTTTGTCGGGCTTCCTGCCTCGGGACCTTTGGGAGCTGTGGGACAGCCAGTCCAGGGCACATGTTCTGGGGTGCTTGGAGTTTGCAGAGCCAGGACCTGGTCCACTAGGGAGCTCCCAGGCCCATGAGAAGTTACATACCCCAAGTCAGGGTTTCCATTGAAGAGGTTGGAGCACTATCATTGTGGTTTGTAGGTGTAATGAGGACACATGCCACCAGATGGCAGAAGAGCATGTCGGGAGAGATGTGCAGGCTCACAGGACAAGATCTCTAGTTCTGGGAAGTGTCTGTCACAAGCCACAAGCCTCAAGTCTCTCTAACAGCCATGCCTTCTCCAAGGAGGCTGGAAACTTCAGCAGGCTGAGCACGTCCTTCGCCTTTAACCGTCCCAACCCCACAGTCTGTTGATGTGCAAGCCGTGTGGGGCCCCTCTCTCCGGTTCCCTGCTGCTAGGCTGCCCTGGAATTTCTAGCCCCAGGAATAGGCACAAAAGCCATTCAGGCTGCAAGAGCAGGAGGGGCTCTCCAGCCTGCCAGTGGACAGCGGCAGCGGTGGGGCGCTGCAGAGATATTCTCACAATGCTGGGGGACAAACCCAGACCCTTGGCTGCATTCTTGGATTACTTGGCTCCTCTGCTGGCATCCTCCCTTCTCTGGAAAATGCAGCTTCGGTTGCATGATCCTCAAGAAAAGAGGCCCACCTTACCTCAGGTGCAGGAGGGTCCTGGCTCTCACCTGTATAGGAGCCGGCCCCGGTCCCTGGCGTTGATCTTCCCCCACAGTCCATTCTCAAAGGCCTCCTTCGCTGCAGCCACTGCCTTGTCAA
This sequence comes from Dipodomys merriami, assembly GCF_024711535.1. NCBI lineage: Eukaryota > Metazoa > Chordata > Mammalia > Rodentia > Heteromyidae > Dipodomys > Dipodomys merriami. The sequence goes on from NW_027202427.1 coordinate 3,596,395, forward strand.
CATCGCTGACCTGAGCCAGGGACACCTGGCAGATGACCTGTGGCAGGAGCAAGGACATGACAGCTCTCCCTGGGGACATGGCTCACGACTCCTTGCAAGGCCCCACTTAGGGAGGATCCCTGGCCACATGGGCAGGGTGTAGGGAAAGCTGGGCCAACAGGGGCAGAGGCAAGGGAGAGTTCATGAAGGAAAGGTGAAGCCGTGGAGAAGGCCACTTCTTCACAGTCCCACAGAGCCCAAATGGGCAAGAGATCCATGCATCAGCTTTGAGGCTGTGGGCCAGCCATTCACACCAAGAGCCAAGAGACCATTAATTTAATAAGTCCAGCCGGAAAGTTTTTTTGTGTTTTTATTTTGTTGTTGTTGGTTTTTGTCAGTCGTGGGGCTTGACTTTTGGGCCTGAACGCAGTCCCTCAGCTCTTCAGCTCAAGGCTAGTGCTCTACCACTTGAGCCACTGCGCCACTTCCAGTTCTCTGAGTAGTTTATTAGAGATGAGTCTCATGGACTTTCCTGCCCAGGCTGGCTTTGAACCGAGATCCTCAGATCTCAGCCTCCTGAGTAGCTAGGATTACAGGCATGAGCCACAGGCACCCGGCTCCGGAAAGTTGTTTTTTTTTTTTTTTTTTTTTTGTTTGTTTTTTTGCAAGCAATGGGGCTCAAACTCAGAGTTTCACATTCTCAGCTAAGCCTTTTTGCTCATAGCAGATATTCTAGCCATGCCTCAAGTTCTGGCTTTTTGCTATGTATTGGACAGTCTCTCAGATCTGTCTGCCTAGGATGGCTCTGAACTGCAATTCTCAAACCTCAGCCTCCCAAGTAGCTAGGATTTATCAGAGGAGCCTGGGCACTGTCCCTGAGCTAGTGTGCACAAGGCTAGTAATCACAGTTCTACTTCCAGCTTCTTGGTGGTTAATTGGAGATTAGAGTCTCGTGGACTTTCCTGCCCAGGCTAAATTTGAACAGCAAGCCTCAGACTTCAGCCTCCTAAGTAGGTGTTAGTCAATGGCACCCAACTCAGAAAGATTTCTGAAGAGAAGCAGACTAGACATTAGAGGCTGCTGATCTTGAGCTAGTGTCAGGATCCGTGCTCACACCTATCCCCTGCTCCTCCTTGGCCATTCTTACCTGCGCTACAGAGGAGCTGTAGGTCTGGCTAGATGCAGCTGAGGGCAGCCAGGGGGCTGCATGGCTAGAGTAGAGCATCAGCCACCATGGTCTGCTTTGCCCTCCCCACTCAAGGCCCCAGTGCCCGCCAGACAGCCCATGTCTGCACCATGCCTGATGTTAGAGTCCCAGGAGTATCACACCATCTGTTCTGTCCCTGTACCCCGCACCGTGCCTGTCCCTTTGGAAATCATTCTTTAAACAACCCCCAATGACCTATGTGAGCATGTGCATTGTTCTGCCAGGGATCCAGTGACACCAGGGAGAAGAGAGGCCGCGTGCAGGCACAAGAGCAGGGCTGTGCCACGTGCACTGTGCAAGCATCTGGTGCTGCGCCACAGCATGAGGGCTGACTGCCAAGCATGCGTGGCGAATACACTGAGGGAAGAATGTACGCATGTGAGTGTGCAGGTATCAGCGAAGGTGGTGCTCATGTCCACTCACGATGTAGCAGAGGGGAGGTGACAGCCCTGTCCTTGGGAAGTGAATCCTGTTATCTATCTCAGAAGCAGGCTCAAGCCCCTTTGGAGCCCTCTGTCCTCTTTCCACTCCTCCCCACTCAACCCCATTCCTGAGGCCTGGGCTGAGATCTTTCCTGGGACTCTGTCATGTCTTGAAAGACGCATGTCCCAGCACAGCCCTGGGCAGTGCCTCCTTAGGCCAGATTGGGGGCGGGGGGAGGACACTCACACTTCCGTCAGTCGGGTTGATGGTATCATAGGTCTTGTTGCCCTCGGCATCCACAAACGTGCCTCCAATGAAGAGCTGGTGGGGCATTCGGAGAGTCAGCTTGTTCACAGCACACTCTACCTGCGAAGGGGAAGGCTCAGCTGAGCAGGCTCCGTCATGCGTGGGCCTGGATGACAAGCATCCACACAGGGATGTGAGGGGGCACGCACCACACGGCTATGCACACCACAGGGCTGGGACTTCAGGAGCTATCCTGAAAGCAGTGGTGGCAGCTAAGTGACATGGACAGATAAGGAGCACAGACTCTAATGCAGAACGGCTGGCTGGAATCCTGGCTCACTGTAGCCTCAGGATGGCTGTGCAGCCCCTCCCAATGAGCCCATGGAAGTGCTGGGTGCTGAGGCCTTCCAAGTACTGGACATGCTGACTGCAGCCACTCTGCCCTCCCTGTGGAGTCTCTGGATGCCAGTCCCACCTGAAATACACTCATTGGTCATTTGTCCACTGCCTTAGGGCAACTTGGGGGTCCACTCTGGCCACTGTGCAAACGACCATGCAAACTACTCCAAAACTCCTTCCTCTGCCAATCAGTAGTTTACCAAAGCTCCAGTTTCTTTATATAAATAGATTTGCAGTTATTTATCACACTTCCTTCTGTATAAGCCAGGTACACAGGGTTGCCTGTTTATCTCACTAGGAAATACACCAAGCCCTGTGACTAGCTTGGTCTCGGGTCTTGAGGTATAGAATTTACCTATGCAATGAGCGCTGGACAGCATTAGCCCCTGCAGAGTTTGCCTACCGCCCCGCCCCCCCCCCCCCGCCCCCACACTGCCCAGAGGAGAGCTGGAGAAACCGAAGGGTTGGCTCTTGGAAGTCCTGGATTCCTAAGAGCCAGGTACGCCAGGGTCACCACAGGGCCACAGAGCAGGGCCTGAGGCCACACACATCCAGAGGTCCTGGACTCACATAGTCGATGACGCACTCGCTCTCCTCATCCTCCCCCCGCAGCTTCCTGACCAGGAGCTGGATGAAGGCCCCAAAGGTAGTGGCCATGTAAACATCTTCATTTTCCAACTCCAGGCCATCACACAGCTCCTTCACTTCCTCCACCAGCCTGCGGGGAGAACATGGGATGAGAGAAAGAAAGGAAAGGGCCCGGCCACACCAAGTGGCACCCACCTTGTCACCATAAAGGCAAATCCTGACTGAAAATTAAGCAATGGTTAGTGACACAGTGAGCCTTTGGAGTCATCAGCTACGCTAAAAACAGCTAACTATGGACGTTTATCTTTTGTATTTGGCTTAAGCCAGTTTGAATTAAATGACTCTTCTGGGCTAAGGAGGGGTATAGTAATGCATCTGGATGAGCCCTTCCCTTTACACAAATCAGAACTTGGCCGTGTTCAGACTGGACAGATCCTAGGAAGGGGAAGGGCAGGTGATTACAGGAGTCAGGGCATGACTTGAAAGAGGCAGGTGTTGCTGATGCCTTTGTCTTCATTAAGCAGAAGCTCTCACAGTCAGAGCAAAGCTCACAGTGCCTGCTATCCATACACTGCACTCAAGCTTTATGATCCTGCTGCCCCAGCCGGAGGCCCCCAGGAGTTAGACTCATCAGCTTGGGCATACCTGGGGTTACTGGAGTTGCACTCATTGACCCTCTTGTTGGGGGTCCAGCTATCCCCCTACTCTCCGCCCTTCCTCAGCCTGGGACTCACATGGCCATGGAGGACCCCCTCCACCCCTAGGCTTAGGTGCCAGTCCTCACTATCAGCCTCAAGCCACCAACCGGAGCATCAGGGTGGATTCTCACTGGCTTGGAGCACTGGGCAGCTATTGGAGGCAGACAGAGGCCAACCAGGAATGGTTATTCCTGCCTGTCGGTACTAACACTTGCAGCTGCTGAGGTCTCAGGGGCCCTGGCCTGCAGGACCAGGAATATCAAACACTAGTTGCTTCCTACTGCCTACCTGGGCTGTGATTTGTGGCCCCAACAGATACCCTGGACAGGAACCCTCTGCCTCTACAGTACCTCACAACGTCCACAGATGCAGCCCCCGACTTAAAGAAATCTGTGGTGTCTTCGATTTCTGGCACGTTGGAGAGGATCCTCTTCCAAGCACTCTGCAAAACAAGGCTCTGTGAGAGCACGGCACCAGGGGCACCGCCGGGCACCGCCGTGGGACTGCAGCCCCGGACAGGGCCCTGGTCCTGGTCCACACTGAGACTGTCTGGACAGCGCTCTGTTCTGCCACCTGTGGAAGGAAGCGGTGTCCAGCTAGCTCGCAGACCAGTGAGGAGGCAGGCCAGTGACAGCTCAGTGACCAGGACTCAGCTGCTTGCCCAAGAGGCCATCCAGCAGTCCAAGGTGGGACAACTGTTTTCTGGGCAGACCCCCAGCCAGGCCGGACAGAACAGGCTAGGCAGGGGCTCACATTCTGGCTAAATGTCAGTCACCAGCCAGAGGGAGGTGAAGCCAGCTGAGAGGACCAGGTGTTAGTCCAGGCCCAGTCCTCGAGACCTACAAGCTGGAATGCTAACCAAATGCCCATGCCCTGAAGGCCTGTTTCCTCTTCCTAGTGCCGCTGGAAGGTGGTGGAACCTTTGGAAGATGGGTCTCATGGGAAGTGAGGTCTCTGGGGGCGTGCCCTTGGGGGAGATGGGCAGCTGGACCTTGGCTCCTCCCCTCTTCTCACGGTGGGGAGCAGCTTTGTTCTTTTCTGTGCTCCTGCCTCACAGAACCAGAGACTGAAGCCAGCGTGAGGCAAAGCAAAGACTTCTAACCTGCAGGTGATCATGCAGGCCTTTTTTCACAGCGATGGGAGACTGCTCAGCACACCTCCCTGACCACGGCCTCTCCCTGGCTCTCCTCCTTCTTTCAGGAAAGAGTGTCACAAACCTGCCGCAGCTCTGGGGGGACTATGAGCACCATGATGCACCCCACCCCTCCAGGATGTCCGTCCCTATGCTGCCCAGCCTTCTGGGCCTCAGCCCAGGTTTTTCTGTCAGCAATGTCCCTAAGCTTTGAGCTCCTTGTGAATCCTGGGCCTCCTTCAGGGACAACTACTCCGTTACCTCTTCCTCAACCTTCAATGGGCACTCTGCGGTCAGGCACTTCTCTCCGCCGGCTTTCAAGGCGGGAGTACCAGCCGTTTGTTGGCCTAGGCATGGTGCTGGACAGTGTCCAGTGGGCCTCAGCAGATGCAAGTGACCCCTGAGAGCAGGGCAGAGGGCCACCACATGCGCCCTGAAGCCAGGTCCTGCCTGGGGAGGCCTCCCCCGACCCTCCTTCTAATGTTGAGCCCTGGCCTTGAGGGTCCTCCTTCCCACCGGCCTTATTCCGAGCACTTCTTTTTTTTGGGGGGGGGATCTAGTCGTGGGGCCTGAACTCTGGGCCTAGGCGCTGTCCCTGAGCTCTTCAGCTCAAGGCTGGCACTCTTACCACTTGAACCACAGTGCTACTTCCAGCTTTTCCTGTTTATGTGGTACTGAGGAATTGAACCCAGGGCTTTATGCATCCTAGACAAGCACTCTACCACTGAGCCACCTTCCCAGCCCTCGTAAGTATTTCTAAAGCGAGTAAGGTGGTCCCCAATATACAGGGCTTTGGCTTACAATGTTCATCACTCACAATGGTGTGAAGTGCTATTCATCTGGTAGAGACCATACATGGAGCTGTACATTTCGATTACCTGGGATATGCAGTATATATCTTTCTCAATGCTGGGCAGCAGCAATGAGCTGGAGCTCCCAGCCAGCCCTGAGATCCCAAGGAGCTCATAGACACTGAGCTGCTGAATGAGGCGCTTGGTGGGGTGGGCTTGTAGCAGCTCATGCAATGCCCACATAGAATGGGTTCATCAGGATGTAGCCCATTGTAAGCAAAGGAGGATCTGTTCTACATGATTGAGTGGATGAGTGGCTGAAAACCCAGTCAACAGCCCAATCCAAAATGGCTCAGCACCATGCATGATTGGAGGAGGGAGAGGGGGAGGGGTCAGAGCCAACCCTGTGAGTGACCACTGAGTGAACTTCAGGCTGGAAGACTGAGGTCCTCAGGTGTGGATGGAGGCAAAGCTCTCAGTACAAAGCTTGTACTGGTCAGCCTGGCCTCCCGGCTGTGGACAGTCTCTTGGGTAAATGCCAGAGCACCTGCTCCCATCACAGGCCATGGCTAGGTAGGCCCTGATCCTTTCAACTATCCCATGGCCATCTGGTTAGTTTACTGTTGACAATGAGTCCTGGTGAGTCAGATCCAGGGCTCCAGTTGCAAAGAAAGGAGTGGCCCAGGGTTACCAGAAAGTTTTAAGACCAGAGCTAATACATATGCCAAACTCAAGGGAATGTGACTCACCAAACACAGGCGGTATACACCCTATCCCACTGGACAGCCCCTCTGGAGACGTCTTACCCGCACAGCCTCCGCCATGAGCAGCTCTGCCTCCGTCAGCTCAAGGGCACTGCTGGCTGCTCCCTTGAAGAAGTGTGAGGCTGGGATCATCCCACCGTCCTCCAGCTGGATATTCTTCACCAGCAGCTGCAAGAGGAAGGACTGCGCTGTTCCTGCGGCCAGACTGAGGCAGGGTGAGCATGCTGGCACGAGTGCGGGCTGGGCACCCGTGCTCTGTCTCCAACCCTTATAGCTAGGAGGAAGCAGAGTGTCACATCAACTACGAGGAGCCCCGCATAAGCTACGAGGGGCGTTCAGAGGTGGGAGGCCACTATCCACAGACACAGAAGAACACAGCCTGTACCTTTCCTCAATCCTCACTTTCCCACCACACTTGCTTTCCAGTATTGTTGTTTATGCATTGCTAAGCGTGGAACTCAGGGCTTTGAGCACGCGAGGCAAGAGCTCTACCACTGAGTTACACTTCATGCTCTTGTTTCCTCTCCTTGTGTAATGACTTCATTATTTCTATACTCTAAAAAAAAGGATGCCTGCTCATCAGGAAAAAATAATTCCAGAATTACTCGGAATGTCAATCGAAAATACATCCGATCCCACAATCTCCCCGAAACCCTACAGAAATATCTAGGTAACAGATACCTGCCTGGACACAGAGATGGACAGCAGAGAGGATAAGAGGAATCTAGCAAGCCCTACACCTGCACCCTGGGAGACCACACTTCAGGCCGGCCCCAGATAGGCCCCATGTCCAGCCCTACAGTTAAGGTGATTGATCCTGGTTGTCCAATATGGGCCGTAATGGAATACTGGAATACTCTTGTATCTGCCTCAGACTTACTGAGCTTAATAATACATCACACGCTTTCTTTGGTGCCTGTTTGTTCTTAAACAGTTGTTTAAGCCTTTGTTAGGAGATGGGAGAAAAACCAAGAGATCAGGAAAGCATATCAGATGAACTCTTGGCAGACTCGTGCAACATTCGATAAGAGTGGCTCTGTAGGAATAGCACGCTCAGGTCAAGCACTCAGAACAGAGCCAGGTTCTCTGCCCAGCCCCACACACCTGCCACTGAAGATATTTCTATTGGGTGGAAGGCCAGCCAGACCCAGCAAGACTGAGCTACGCTCAAGGCTCTCCACCAAGGCTGTTTCTTTGTTCAGCCATCTTGTGGGCCTGGTGGTAGCTGCAGCTCCCGTCTCTCAGCCCCATGGCCTTAGCTGCCACCAGGGCTGGACAGGACTAGTCCGTCCTACACCCTCCTCCTCACCTGCTACTGACAAGAAGCACTGAGCTGAAGGCTGAGGACATGTCTCCCTGTCCCAGCCCACGGCTCCAGGGTCAAGGAGACCAAGGGCAGGCTGCTAGGGTGTACAACCAGCAAAACATCTCAGTCCAAAGAGCCCAGATATCCCCAGACACAGCTTTGCGTAGCCTTCCCCTCTGCCTGGCCTGCTTTCCTTGATACCCTGTCTATGCTCTAGGAATGTTCCCTCAATAAATCACTGGCGTGAGAATTCCCACCTTCCTGTTCCCAGGAAGCCTGACTTCACACAGAACTCTCTGTAGACTACATTTACCGACCATGAAGACTTAACACACCCAACCACTCCACATGACAGATACCAGGGGCAGTCGCCGACCCTCTGAGGGGAGAGTATGGCCCAGTGAAAACTAGGAGGGATCCAGCATCTGTCCTGAGCTTTGCCCTCCACACCCTTGTCGGGCCTGTACAATGCCAACATGGTCAAGATCACATCTGGGTTTGTCCAACTCTAAAGCGAGGGAATCTCTGCCTGTCCTCCATCTGTCCACCCCCAGTGTTTCCTGTGAGGGGTCCACAGTACCAAGACTGGCTATCATGGCCACACAGGGGGACTCAAAGAAAAAATTTCAGGGTCTGAATCCCAGTGTTGCCCCCAACTAGCTCTGACCTGGAGCAAGTTACTCAAATCTCTGCACTTCCTTTTTCTTCTCTGTAAAATTATTACAATGTTAATACACATCTCCTGGAGTTTTTGGAAGACTAAACACACATAAATTGTTTTAAAACATTGCTTGGTGCTTTATAGAATTAGTAGCTGTATTGATAAAGTCTGCTAATACTGATCGGAACACAGCGTGTACTCAGCTGGCTCAAAAGACCCACCCTGTGCACGTCACTAGAGCTCCCTGTTCAAGGAGAAGCACACTGAGGCCCTGAGGCTTAGCAATCTCATTCTGGAAGACTGAAATAAGGCCCGAAGTCAGAGCTCCCCAAGAGGACCCACACAGGTGCTCTTTCCTAAGTGGGGCACTGGTCGAAGAGCACAGGCCGTTCAGAGTGGGCTGACCCAGTGGTCAGAGGCTGGCACCAGGTTACCCCTACTGGTTCCCATTTTTTTCCCAGAGAAGCCCAGGGCCTCCCTGTGGGGCCCAAAAGTCCCCGTTCCTGAAGAGGGGTGACCCTGAACCCACGCTACAATCGAGTGACTATAGTGATCCCATTACCATTCTGTCATCATTCCCAAACAGGATGAGTCCTGCTTTAGTGACCACGCCTGGCCGATGGGCTCCCGGGATGGGCAAGGCTTCTCCCTCAGGCACCAGGCCTGCCGTGTTCAGTGTTGAGTTGAAAAACGTCAGCTTCTGTGGAGAGGAGGAAACGGGAGATGGTGGCCCTGTACCGCCACAGCTGTGCAGGTCCCAGGAGCGCTGACTGGAGAGTTGTACGAGGCTAAGTGGCCCCTGAGACCCTGCCTCTGGGGGCACAAGTGAGGCCTAGAGGACGAGGCGGACTTGGGGCGCTAACTCAGCCGTATGTCCTAGTCACTGAGATGCGCTTGTCCATACAAAAAGGAGTGCTTCAGTGCAGCGCCTGTGGACACTTCTGGACACAGGCTGGGCAGTCAGTAGGGGCCAGGGCTTTGGGCAGTCTGAGGCTATGCAGAGGATGGACTGTCCTCAAGGTATGGGCCTAGACCCCCACATGGTCCTCCACCCTTTGATGCCTTATAGGCCCTGTGACCCCAGAGCTCCTGATTTTCAACACCTGGCCCACCCCTGCCCAGCCTGGTCCTGGGTATTATGCCCTTTCCCTGCCTAGGGCTATGTAAGGGTTAGAACTGGGCCTAGGACATCTGAAAACTTAGGGTGAGTCTCAAATCAGTATATCTAGATCCCAGAATTGTGGTGGGTGCTTGTGTTGCCAGACGCCTGCCCTTCAGCCACTGGATGATAGCCAGGATCCCTGTATCCTGAGGAGGGGCCAAGGGGTGAGGGGGCATTTGAGTCAGGAAGTGGCTATTCACTAAGCATTTCAAACACATCTGACAGTTTTACGGATGGCAGGCCACACCGGCACATCAAGCTGAAGGCCAGCCATGTGTGAACACACCTGTCCACAGGCCTCTGTCCAGGCACCCGGCACCTTGTCATTCCCTCGGATCCAGTTGTGAATGGCCTCTGCTGGCTGCGCCCAGTCGATCTGTGGAGAGCAGGATGCATGTCCTCACCAGTCTCCCCAGCCCCTCCCCCCACACCCCCACTGCCCCTGGACAGTGGGCCCACCCCTGCTGGGCTTCCTCTTGGACCCTGGCCTGACTCCCTGGTTGGCGCCCTGGTTCTCCCTGACCTTTAGTCTCTCACAAGCTGGGTAGTCTGCAGACAGCATTTGGTAAGAGCTCAACCTATTCTTGTTGAGCTGCCCAGTGTCCCACAAAGTCCCACAATAAAGTTCACCCCACAGGACCTCACAACCATGTTTCCTTGGCTATGGAGATCCACATACAGCATATGACAACCTCCAAGAAGAAACAGCCTGCTGGCCCCCAAATCTCCCCTACTCACTACAGCTCTAAGAAACTACTATCTCGCCTACTTTATCTTGGAGACACTGGACCGATACTTACCCCTGCCCCAGCTCTCCTCCCTCCCTGGGGGCACTGCCTGCCTGGGGAAGAACCAGGGACCAGGAAGGACCCTGTTCTGGTCCTGCTCCTGCAGTACTGGCCTGGGCCCCAAACACTGCCTGCACCCTCAGCCACACACAGACATGCTCAGGTGGGCAGGGCTGTGCACTCACCTTGGCTGTTTCCTTCTTCTGAATTCCTTCATAGGTAGCTCCTTCCTCAGGCTGAGGGAATCGGGGGGCTTTGCCCTCGGCGATCAGCCTCACAGCCTGCACCTGGACAGGAAACCCGCCAGTCAGTACACCCAGCCGCACGGCCCGCCCTCATGCCCAGCCCTGCCGAGACATGGGTCATATCCACAAGCACATGGAAGGAACCTGACTAACTTCACTCTGAGCAGTGGGCACAACCCCGCTAGCGCCACATGGATCTCTCTGTTCCTGAGATCTCTAGATTAGACAGGCTATAAAGCCCCGCACAGGGAGCAGAGCCACACATTTCATTCTAAATCCTCTCCACCTTGTAAGGAGGATGGACCCTGACCCTGAGGTGGATTTGGAGGCATTACGTTTGAAGGTCGGGCATGATGCAGTTTCTTTGTAGAAGGAAAGAGGAAGGTGGTTGGGAAGGGCTGAAATGAGAGTATGCCCAAGTGGTTGACACCAGGAACTGCTTACTGATGGGATGCTCTGCAGTCACAGATGCGTTCTGTTTGCATGGTCCAACAGAGTGGCCAGGAACCATGTGGAATTACCAAGGACTTCAAACACAGCTAATGAAACTGATGTGTTGAATGTAGTGGTAGTGGTGGCGCCAGGGCTGGAACCTAGGACTTCCTGCGTACTAGGAAAGTGTTTATCTGAGTCACATCTCCACACCTGAATTTTTAAATTACTGTGAATTGTAATTACTTTAAATAGACACATGGGTATGACCAGTGGCCATCATGTTGAATGGATATTTGAGTTGTTTGCTTTATCTGTGTTTTGTGTGAAGCTCCAGCAAGGTGATTTTGCTCATTACTTTTTTTCTTTCTTTTTGGTCGGTTATGGGACTTGAACTCTGGGCCTGGGTGCTATCCCTCAGCTCTTCAGCTCAAGGCTAGAGCTCTACCATGTGAGCCACAGCACCACTTCCGGTTTACTGGTGGTTTATTGGAGATAAGAGGTTCACGGCGTTTCCTGCCTGGGCTGGCTTTGAACCGTGATCCTCAGATCTCAGCCTCCTGAGTAGCTAGGATTACAGGCATGGGCCACTGGTGCCCAGCTGATTTTTCTCATTACTTTTGTGAGCAAATAATCCCATGGGGAAATACAAAGAGGGATCTAATTAAACCCAATTGAAAAATAAAGACAGTCAATGGCAACAGGGCCAAGGGCAGGGGACTGTTGACATCTGTGCTGCAGTCAGCACCTGTGCAAATCTCTCCTGGAAACCTATCCAACTCCTGGCGGGCATATCACCCTGTTTTTTGGTCCTCCCCAGTCTATCTTTCCTGCTAGAGCGACAGTAGCCTGCACACACACTCAAATCCTAGACCTGCCCACCACTGCAGAGTCAGGTCCTTGGGGCCTGTCCATTCATCAAGCGTTAACTATCCCAACATCTATTTTCCGTTTTTCTGAAGCTCTGCCCTCTGCCTTTGGTGACAGATTCTCCCATAGAGACTCAAACCCCTCACTCCAACTGTGCTGGCCATTATTCCCCAATTTGGCCGTAATAGGCAAGCATGCCACAAGGGAGCCAATCAAAGGACTTCATTGCCCTTGGCAGAGGTTGAGTGAGGATAATCACATGACCCAAAATTGATCAATCAGCTTTTCTTGATATTTCACTAGATTCTAGGAGAAAGAGGGTTTGTCTTCCCACAGAAATGAAGAACTAGAAGTTTTAAACTACAAGTTTCAGGTGAGAATATTGAAAGGGGTGACACTGATCAAAGTGCATTGTATTCGCACCTGCTTTATTGAATGGCAACTCCTCTGTACAACTACTTAAAGATAATAACATGTATATAATACTTTGAAATTTAAAATAAAGGACAATAAATAAAAAACATTAAAAAAAAACTGGTTTAACAGGTTTAAAAGGTTTAAGCTACTAGACACTATCCTCTTATTCCAGGCACTCAATCTGAAGATGAAACTAATCAAATAGAAAAAAGCAGAATCAAAGACTAAAGAAATAGGGAAACAGACTTCTGGCAGTGCACCTTAAGTTTTGGACTCATTCCCATTTAACCTCATCTTGCCTTTAGTGTCACTGAATGTGCCTCTCCCACTGGCTAAAATGCTTTGAGTGGGGTTCTATCAGTTGTGAACAAGACTCTCTAATCTAGACCTAATCCCATCTCTTTGACACCCTCAAGTGATAGCTCCTTTCTTTCCAGAGTCCTGGAGTTTGGGGAACAGGTTCCTGGCCAGATCAAGACAAGCGCCTTCTCTAGGGAAGGCGGGCAGAGCTGAGAAGGCCTGGGATGCAGAGGCCTGTGGTACTGTGCAACAGAAGCAGCAGCAGCTATGGCCAGGTCTCAGCCTTACCATCCCTTTGACGCCTTCGGGGAAGAGGAAGCGGTTATACAAGCTGCTCACGGTGTCATCCGGGAGCACCTCACACTCCTTCTGGAGTAGAAGATCCCCCGTGTCCAGACCATCATCGGCCCAGAAGATGGTAAAGCCCCCTTTCTTGTCTCCATGAATGAGGGTCCTAGAAGCACAAGAGTGAAGTCCTGAGTCCAAAGGAAGGGGCACCAAGAAAGATGCTCTGGTGCCACTCTGTGACTTCACTCTCTCACAGTCCCCTCCGTCTTCAAAGAGGAGCGACAGCTGCGTCCACGGGAAGGGGAAAGGAGAACGTTTATTAGTAACCAACAATGTGCCAGATTTTGTGCTAAAAGCTCTAGATGCTTTATGTAACTTAATCCCCATAAGGTCATGAATAAGTATGGTATGTCCATTTTGTAGATTAGGAAACTGAGGCTCATACATGAAGAGGTAAACACCAAAGACCTGGGATCCTGGGTAGCCCTTTATAGCCCCCAAGAGGTGCTCTGGGATAAGCAGGGATCGTAACTTGGCAGATGCAGGGGCAGGAAGTATTTGAGGGTAGATCCCCAGTGTTTGTCCCAACTCACCAGTTGATGGCAGAAGCCCCTCTGTGTCTGGGCAGTAGAGATGGGTGGTAGATGATGGAACCATGATGGGGGGCGTTGATCACCTCCATGGGGATGAACTGGCTGCAGAAGGGCAGGACGTTGAGCTCAGCACCCAAAGCCTGGTACTTGGCCACTACATCAGGAAGAGCCTGTCCTCGTGCCCGCCATCGGGGGAACTTGAACACCGGCACTCCATCCTTCTCAGCCTCCAGACCTGGGGGAGAGCAGTGAAGAAACCAGCCCTTGCCAGGTGCCGGTGGCTCACACCTGTAATCTTAGCCACTCAGAGACAGATCTGAGGATTGCAGCTCAAAGCCAGCCTGGGCAAGAAAGTCCGTGAGACTCTTATCTCCAAAAGCCACTAGAAGACCAGAAGTTGCACCGTGGCTCAAGCAGTAGAGCGCTCGCCTTGAGCTGAAGAGCTGAGGGACAGCGCCCAGGCCCAGAGTTCAAGCCCCACAACCGACAAAAAAAAAAAAAGAAACCAGCCCCCCTCTTTTTTTTTACCAGCCAGTCACACACTGCCACATCCACTGCCCAGCTAAGTAGCTCCTGAACCCTCTCTCTATGCCTTTCCCTCCCTCTCTGACCGCCCAGCCAGGACCAGGCAGGCAGCACAGCGGGGCTGGAACTGGCCACAGGTGAGTCTTCAGGGTCTCCTCACCTGGACATGTCTTAGGCTGAGCACAAAGACCTCTAGGTGCCCCCGCTCTTTCAGGTCCCACCTGGACCCCTCTTCACCTACCCTGTCCTGAGGCCTTGCCATGGCCAGCACTAAATGGCTGTCTGCCCAGCCCCAGCTCTCTGTGGTGGAGGCCTGCAGCTGTGCGAATTCCACTCCTGCTTTGTCAGTCCTTCCCTGACCAGAGGGAGCATGAAGGGAGGATGGGGAAAGTGAAGGAAGGGGCTTGGTCCTTTCATTGGGTCCAGTCCTCTGACCATCACCCCAACTATGATGCTTCACCCTGGGTGCCATTCCTTTCCAGAGCTGCAACGGACGTCTCTCCCCACATCTGCAGTTGGTCTCAATGCACCTCCCCTCTTGTGCCTGAGGCCCAGTCCCAGGCTGCAGGACTCATCCTGTTGGGCAGAGCAGCACACCTCTCACAGGCTTGCACCCCGCCTCCCATTCCCAGCCCTGGAGCTCTCTGCATTCCCGCCTCCCATTCCCAGCCCTGGAGCTCTCTGCACCCCGCCTCCCATTCCCAGCCCTGGAGCTCTCTGCATTCCCGCCTCCCGTTCCCAGCCCTGGAGCTCTCTGCACCCCGCCTCCCATTCCCAGCCCTGGAGCTCTCTGCACCCCGCCTCCCATTCCCAGCCCTGGAGCTCTCTGCACCCCGCCTCCCATTCCCAGCCCTGGAGCTCTCTGCATTCCCGCCTCCCGTTCCCAGCCTGGGCCTCAGTCTGCAGTCCCACTACCTATTCTCAATTGGCCGCATCTGCAGTCATACCTCCAGTGCAGCAGCTACTACCTTGATACCGCTGGGCCCTCTTCACTCTTCAATACCTAATGAATGCTTCTTGGATTTCAATGCTCAGTTAGCATCTGACATGCCATCTGCCCTGACTGGCCTGAGCCCTTTCTCTGGCATTGTGCTGTGGTGTCCGATGGCTGGGAGGGAGGGTACTTTAAAGAGTGGTACCACCGTGGCCAATGAAATACTTCTGCAGGACATCAGAGCCACAGTCAAGTAGAAGTCTCACCAAGCTGGGTCTGGGTCTGGGAGGGAGAGCTGGTGGTTCTCTGGATTCAGCCTGCAGGGCTCGGAAGGTGGTGAATGAGGGGTCACACTGGTCAGGTGCAGGACCAGGGCCCTGAATGGCACTGGTGGTGCTGGAGTAGAGTACAGGAGTTGTGATCTGGGAGTCTCGCTTTTCATTGTAAGCCACGGCTCTGTCCCTGGTCACACCTATAAGCCCCGCTCCCTACATCAAAGGTCCTCCTCAAGTCCTGCCCCACAAGCTAAAGAGTAGCAAGTGTGCCCGGAGGGTCTGTTCCTCCACGCAGGCTCCCACTCAAAACTAACACTGCTCCTCCTAGCACAGGGCACCAGCCCCACCTAGGAGCTCATCAGAACTGCAGCCTCCCAGGGCCGACCTCTTCTACTGCATTGCGGGGCTCAGCACTCTGGGTTTCAACAGACACTGGGAATCATAGTATGGGGTATATCCACCTTTGAGAATTCTGACTCCGAGACCATTCCAGAGCCTGAATACTGAGTCAGGGAAGCTCAGAGTGGAGCTTGAACCAGGGGGGCTCTCCAGGGCTTTTGTGAGGACACAGACTTTACCCCGAAGTCAGAAGGGGAGGGGACTGCCACTTTATTGTAGAAAAGACCCAGGAGCAGCTGGCACTGGGGCAGACTCAGGATAAAGGTAGATAGATGGCTGCCTTCCAGCCAAGGCCCCATCGCAAGGCCACTTCCCACTGCTGCCCGTCTGCCCAGATAGTCAGGCCCTGCATCCCCTGCCTGCCCTGGGCTATTCACTCACCCAGGGGGTCTGCCTTCCCATCTTTGTCTGGGATGGTGAACACGCCCACCACCTCGTGGCCCTCCTTCCTCAGGTGGCAGTAGACCTCCTGGCCAAACAGGCTCTGCCCAATCACTGCGATCTTCATGGCAGTGGAAGGAGCCGAAGAGAACTGGGGGAGGAAGAGCTGCAGGTTAGATATGCTTGTTGCCCTGGGGAAAGCTGGGCCCGTTCAAGCGGGGGCAGCTCACAGCACCTGGCCTGCCTAGTGCTCTACAGGCAGCAGAGCACTACAGGGTAACTGTCCCTGTGCAAGGGGCCACAGAAAGCGTGCACACGTAACCCAGAGCCACGGGCAGCAGTATACCATCACCACAGCGGAGGAGGCAGGCAGGAAGTGTAACCCTGAGTTTCTTCAGATTGGCACGAACCTGGGGTACAAGTCCTCTGAATGGTACTAGAACATATTTCTGCAACTTACCAGTCCTGTGAAAAAGAAGCCACATTCTTCAGATAGTTACTTGTCTACAAATTAAGTTCATTGCCCTGAGCCAGGGCACTACCCAAGGGGAAAAGGGAGCCTGAGCTCAAAAGGGTGCCCACCTTGGCCAGTGGTGAGTGGGTGGGTTCCAAGCAGGGGTGAGGGGCAGGGATGCTGTTGGGATGAGTAAGGAGGAAGAAGGTGTGTGTGTGTGTGTGTGTGTGTGTGTGTGTGTGTGTGTGTGTGTGTGTGTGTGTGTGTGTGTGTGTGTGTGTGTGTGTGTGTGTGTGTGTAAGAGAGAGAAAGAGAGAGAGAGAGACCAAGTCTAATTAGACAATGCAAGTTTCCCTTAGATTTGTTCATTTATTTTGCTCATACCTGGAAAACCAAAACCAAAACCAGGACCTTGGTGCTCAAGGCTAGTGCTCTACCACCTTGAGCCACAGCTCCAGCTCCACTTCCGGTTTTCTGGTGGTTAATTGGAGATGAGACTCATAGACTTTTCTGCCCAGGCTGGCTTTGAACCATGATCCTCAGATCTCAGCCTCCTGAGTAGCTAGGATTACAGGTGTGATCCACCAGCACCCAGCACAAGTAATAGCACCTTAATTGCTAACTCTACTAAACTACTCCTCAAGAGCAACTACCACTGGCTGTGCCTGTCACCGGGGTCCTCTGGTCAGCTGGGACTGGAGATGGCCGCTGCTCCATCTACAGAGAACCAGGCTAAGACACTGCTGCTGAGCCTAAACCCCATACCAGTAGGAAGAGGCTAAAGACTGATTTCTACTTCCCATTCTCTAAAATATTTTAGCATCTCAAGCCTTGAAGAGGGGAATGACAAGTAGCAGTTAGCCATGAGAAAGGGCCAATCAAAGTGAACCTAAGATGGGGTAAGGTCACAGGGTCTCTGAGAGAAAGCACTGTAATTAGCTTTCCAGCTTATAGGTGACCAGCCTATGTGGCCACCAGGGCCATAAAACATCACAAGATGGGTTTTGTGTACTCCACCCACCTACGCATCCACTGCGGGCTTCATTCCAGCCAAAGGTGGGTCAACAAATAGTTCTAAAAGAGATGCTTATCTACCTAAACCAGTAAAACTGTGCCCTATTCTTTCTGCTAAGAACTTATTGATGACTTTGTCAAGCTTTTTCTTCTTTTTAGATTTTATTGTCAAGGTGACGTACAGAGGGTTACAGCTACATAAGTAAGGTAGTGAGTACATTTCTCATCAAACTTGTTACCCTGTCTCTCATGTTACTTTCAGTTTCCCAACCTCCCACCCACCAAGTTGTACAGATCATTTCCAACATAGTGTCTGGTGAGTATCACTGCTGCATTGGTTCCCCCTTTGTCCTTTATCTCGCCATTTTGTTGTTCCCTTTCCTTTCCCTAATTCAGATAAACGTATATACAATACCAGGGTACCAAAATCAAATACAGAGAAAACAGGAGGTAAATCATAGAGGGACAAATACAAAAGAAACAAGAAATCATGAGGTACATGGGCTGGGAAGTTGGCTCGGTGGTAGAGTGCTTGCCTTGCATGCCTGAGGCCCTGGGTTCGATTCCTCAGCACCACATAAGCAAAAAGAAAAAAGCTGGAAGTAGCGCTGCGGCTCAAGTGGTAGAGCGCTAGCCTTGAGCTGAAGAGCTGAGGGACAGCGCCCAGGCCCAGAGTTCAGACCCCACAACCAGACCGAAAAAAAAAAAAAAAAAGAAAAGAAATCATAAGGTACATTAAAAAATAACAACAAAGAAAAACCTCTGGGTCCCTGTCTTGGAATCTTACGTGTTTGTTTGTTTGAGCAGTGAGACCCAAGGCCTCAGACACACGAATCATCAGTTCTACCACAGAACTCCATTCTCAGGCTATTCTTTCCCTCCCCGCCCCCAAATTTTGTCAAGCATTTTTTTTGGCACCCATGGAAGATACCACTAATTTAGTTGCTTTCCAAGGATAGCTTATGTATACTTGCCGTCTTAGAATGAACACAGCTTATTTGGTCACAAGTTCTTCTTTTTTTTTTTTTTTTTTTTTTTTTGGGTCCAGTCGTGGGCCTGAACTCTGGGCCTGGGCGCTGTCCCTCAGCTCTTCAGCTCAAGGCTAGCACTCTACCACTTGAGCCACAGCACCACTTCTGGCTTTTTTCTTTTTGCTTATGTGGTGCTGAGGAATCGAACCCAGGGCCTCATGCATGCAAGGCAAGCGCTCTACCACTGAGCCACCTTCCCAGCCCTCACAAGTTCTTCTTTAACACAGGGCTTGATTTCATTAGCTAAGCCTTTGTTCAGGACTTTTGTATGTATGGACCTAAGAAAGGCTGGAGAATTCCTAATCACGCAGGCAGTTGACCCTCTGTATTTGCTGGTGCCATATCTGTGGATTCAAGCATTTGCAGACCAAATTTTTTATTTTAATTACGTCTGTATTCATCCATACAAACTTGGTTTCTTGTTGCTCCCTAATAACGTAGTAGAGTCTCATGCATACAGTGCATACACTGCCTTAGTACTGCAAGTCATCCAGAGGGCATGAGGCACACAGGAGGAGGGGCGCAGATTCGAGGACGTGCAAGGCCTTTATGTAAGAGACTGACACTGAGGATTTTAATGTCTGTGAAGGTTTCTACAACAATCCCCAAGCAGAGTGTAGGAATGTGTGCATGTTCATACATAATAAAAAGGAGGAAAGAAAGTGAAATAAAGGACCATTTCATATGGTAATGTTGCCTTTCAAATAGCAGGAAAGGGTGGATTATTGAGCATACCAGAAACTGGCTGACCTTCCAAAAAAAAATTAAAAATAGAACTTCTGGTTTCCAGGCCAGAAGAAAGTCAGAAGTTATTGTTTTAGTCAACACAAAGCAAAAGCTAAACAAATAAAGCCAGCAACTCTCCTTAGATGCATCAGATAATTGAGATCACAGGACAAGCCAGAGATAGTTACAGGTGGACACAGACAACCACACCTTACCAGACCAGCAAGTGACCCAGAGCTAAGAACTAGGGTAAAAAAGCCTACAGTATAGTTAATGAGTTATTAGAGGTTCAATGTGAAAAAGGTTGAGGGCCATAGTTAGGGGAGTAAGACACTTGTGGACATTATTTTCAAGATCCCTAACAGGCTCTCACAGTAAGAGGAGAGAAATCTCCTTGTGCTGCTGGTAGAGGAGAGAAGGCAGCCATTTAAAAGCATACTCAGAGCTGGGCACTGGTGGCTCACTCCTGTCATCCTAGCTACTCAGGAGGCTGAGATCTGAGGATCATCATTCAAAGCAGGAAAGTCCATGAGATTCTCATCTCTAATAAACTACTCAGAAAAAGCCAAGTGATGCCAAACCCCAAGCCCAAGTACCAAGACCATGAGGTGGGGGGGAAGGTAGGGGGTGGTAAACATACTCAGCAATTCTATTCTTAAAGGACTTACCAGCCTGGTAAGAAGGAAAAACAACTTCAGCCTCTTCTAGCCTTTTGCATTACTTCAAGTGGGGAGGAGGAACTGAGGAGTCGTTGTGAAGGTTACAGGCAAGGGCACCGACTCATTTTAGAGGACTACAGAACACTTCTTTCCCTCCCCCCAGTCACATGAGTAGGGCACCTGTATAACAGGAAATAGAGAAAAAAGGCCTGAAAGTCAGACCCTATTTAAGAAGTGCCTAGGAGAAACCAAACACATGAAGGAGACAAAAACAAGGGCATTCGAAAAGTGGATAAAACTATAACTATTAAATCAAACAGAAATACAGCCTAACCCTCTACCAGGTAAAGACAGAACCTGGCACTGAAGGCCTATCTACTTCAGAATCTTCTACCTGATACATTATGTCTGGTTTTCTACAAAACAAACAAAAAATACAAGACATAGCACCACACTACCCACATCTACCACCCACCACCACAGCGTAGTGGGGGCAAAGGCAGCATGTGACCTGGAGTGGGGACACACTGTGGGCGCTGCCAGGACGAGGAACCAGAAGGGACTGTGATAAAGACCAGAAGGGCTCTGAGGGCAGGACACCGTTTCCACAGCAGTGCCCAGGTCTGCAGAGGGAGGGGACAGCACCGCCCCAAAATGCAAAACAAATGCCAGGAACAACAAAATCCTACAAACATATGAAGAATGCCTTGATAGGTATATCTACGACTAAACACACTGGAAGAAATAGCCAGTGAGCTGGGATGCATAGCCATAGGACCTTCCCAGACTCATGCAAAGAGGGAAAAAGACAAACAATATGGAACTTTGGGATAATTACTACAGATCTAGCAAATTTGTAGTAGAAATACTAGAGGGAGAGAGAAAGCAACAGAAGAAGTGATTACCACGAGAAAGTTCTAAAGCTGAACAGATGGAAAACCAGATAGGGTATCTCAGAGAAAACCAAGTAGGGGGCTTGGCAAAAACAGAAAAATTAAGAGTCTATGTGTGGTGACCTAACTAATACTCAAACTACAGAAAAGACAGAAAATCTTGAAAGGAGCTGAGGGGGACAGGGAAGGTATGCCTTCCCTTTAGAAGCATGTGGATAGAAATTATGTTTGTCTTATCTTCTAAAGACATGCAAGCAAGAGAACAAAATGAGACTTTTTTTTTTTTTTGGTTGGTCGTGGGGCTTGAACTCTGGGCCTGGGTGCTGTCCCTCAGCTCTTCAGCTGAAGGCGAGCACTCTACCACTTGAGCCACAGCGCCACTTCCAAAATGAGATATTTAAAGAACTGAAACAAAGAGCCCATCAAGCAGGATGCTGGTGGCACATCGTATAACCCTAGCTACTTAGGAGGCTGAGATCTGAAGATCATGGTTCAAAACCAATCCCAGCAAGAAAGTCTGTGAAACTCTTATCTCCATTAAACTGGTTTTTTAAAAAGCCTAAAAAAGAGCTGTGGCCCGATTGGTAATGCACCAGCTTCAAGCAAAAGCAGCTCAGGGACAGTACTCTAGGATTGGGCACACACACACACACACACACACACACACACACACACACACACACACACACACACACACACACACACACACACACACACACACACACACACGCCATCAACCTAGAACTAAATCCCATCTTCACATAGAGACTATTCTGCAGAAAAGAGAAATAAAGACTCCTCAAACAAAAATCAACTACATACATACACACACACACACACACACACACAGGCCATCAACCTAGAACTAAATCCTATCTTCACATAGAGACTATTCTGCAGAAAGGAGAAATAAAGACACCTCAAACAAAAATCAACTAAATCTGTCATGAGTAATCCTGCCACATGTGATACTCAAAGGAATTATTCAGACAAAAGGAAACATATCAGAAACTCAGATCTACATTAAAAAGAATATTAGAAAGGAATCAGAGAGAAAATTAAAGTCAATCTGAAGATTAATAACCGTTTTCTCAGAACATTAATAGCAGCAATGTATTTGGAGATTGATTTGTTGGTTTGTGCACAGGTGTAATGAATGAGGAACAGGAAAGAGGAATCAGAAAAACATTGGCATAAGGTATCTGTACTGTATGTAGAGTAATGTAGCAATTTGAAATCAGAGTTGGATGCGTTATAAGTACATATTGTAAATTTATATCTAGGACTGTCCTAGATAAAGCATCACCAAAAAAGTGTAATTGATATATAAAAGAGAAGAGAAAATAGACATACAAAATGCTCAACTAAAACCAGGGAAGGCATTTGAAGAGTGAACAAGTATGATGGAAAGAAAATACTAATTAAACAAAGTAGTACTAATGCAGCTATCACTCTAAACATTAATGGTCTACATAGACCAACTAAAACAGACTATCAGAGTAATAAAAAAAATCAAGATCTAGTTATATATTGTCTATAAGAAACCCATTTTAAAAGTAGATTAAAAGGATGGTAAGAGATATAGACTATTAACACTAATCAAAAGAAATAAGGAATAGCACTACAAACTTCAGACAAAGCAGACTTCAGAGAAAGGAAAATTATTAGATACACTGGGCATTACAGGATAGCCAAGAGTTAATTCTTCAAAGATGTAACAACCCTAGTGTCTAGGTATCTAACAATGTATCTATCACCTAAAACCATGAAGTGCCCAGGTCTTCAAGTAAAGGGAAATAGATGAATTCACTATCACAGTTGGTGGCTTTGGAACAAACCCATCCCCTCCCACCCTGGCCCCAATCCCCAGTAAGTGATGGTCCTAGCAGGTTGGAAATCAGCACAGATTGACAGTAAGTTGAATGCAACTACCCCAACAGAACTGTGTCTGACATTCACACACTACTTCAACAATGGAGAGTACATATTCTGCTTGAGCTCACACCACACAGTCACCAAGATGTACTACACTTTCACCCTACACTAACACATTTAAAACAACATCATACAACAATTCCACAACATCGATCACTCAGGCCATGATGGAACCACTAGAATCCACAATAGAAAGGTATTTAGAAAACACAGTACATGGTGATTAAACACCATACTTCTAAACAGCATGTAGGCAGAAAATGTAACTTACTAAAGCAGGATACACAGAAAGCAGCCCTGAATGCAGACACTATTAACGAGGAAAGATCTAAGACTAACAATTTAAGCTCCCACTTTAGGAAACAAGAAAAAGGGCAAATAGGGGCTGGGAAGATGGCTCAGTGGTAGAGCGCTTGCCTTGCATGCCTGAGGCCCTAGGTTCGATTCCTCCGCACCACATAAGCAAAAAGAAAAAAGCCGGCAGTGGCGCTGTGGCTCAAGCGCTAGAGCGTTAGCCTTGAGCTGAAGAGCTGAGGGACAGCACCCAGGCCAAGAGTCAGGCCCCACGATGGGACCCCCCAAAAAAAAAAAAAAAGAAGAAGAAAGAAAAGAAAAAGGGCAAATTAAATCCAAAGTAAATAATAAAAATGTGAGCAGAATTTAATGAAAACAAGAAATCACAAGAGAAATTAACAACAACAAAACAGGAGCTGGTGATCTGAAAAGATGAATAAAACTGCTAAGTCCCTAGCCAGGTTAGCTAAGAAGAAAAATAAAGATACAATTACTAATGACAAAAACAAGATCCACTCATATGAACCCTACTAATAGATAAGGTACTACTGTAAGCAACTCTATGTCCACAAATTTGATAATCTAGTTGAAATGGCACATATCTTTGAAAGGAAGAAGTTTCTCATACAAGGAGAAATAATGTGAATGGGTCTATAGTGATGAAATATAATAATTAACCTTCTCTGATGCAAAAATAGCAGCTTGGGCCACCGGCTCAGCTGAGGTCCCAGGCCACTGGGCAGGGATGAAAGCCTGGCAGTGGGCAGGGCCTTGCTGTGAGGCTCTACATGGAGCCGCAGGTGTGGCTCCAGCTCCAGAGGCCCTGGGAGGCCTACCTCTCACCTGAGTTGGGCTCCTTTGCCTGGCACCTGGAGGGAGGGCACTTTGTGCCTCCTGGGCCCATGGTCTGCTCAGAGTCCACCATCCCGGCGCAGGGCAAGGTGTGGTGACCTACGGCCTCCAGTTCACCATCCTCTGGCCTCCATTCTTATCTGAAAGGGTCTGCACAGTGCTATCTCCCACACGGTCCCAAAAAGTGGAGGCAGAAGTAACAATTAGGGCCTTGGGAATAAGGGCTGAGGGCTGTCTGCAGCAGGCTGGGGAGGCAGGCCCGGGACCTATTACCTTGACTTTACAGACAGGAACCCAGGATTCAGACTGCAAGAGACAGAAGGCCTGCAACCTGCCCTCAGCAGGACCGCCTGGTAAGCCCTGTCCTACCGCAGAGGTCCCGCTCTCCGACCTCCCCCACCCTGGGGCGGGTGTGAGTGCACCCCAGAGCTGGGGGCGGGGCTCCAATCACGCGAGGCCTCGTGCTGGGCCCCCGGGGCTGGCCAATCACGGCCCCGTTCCCACCGCTGGGAATGAGGCGAGGGGTCTGGCCGGGCGGGCTGCTCCGGGAGGCCCCGGCAGTCCCCGCAGCCTCAGGGGAGGTCCGGGCCGGGCTGGGCGGCCCGCGGAGCGGAGGACTCACCGGACACGGGAGCGGGAGCGCAGCTTCTGAGATCGGATCCCAGCCCACCCGGGACGGAGGTGAGGTCGTAGCCAGGGCGGCCCGCCCCGCCCCCCAGGCCGGAGGGGCCGGAGGAGGGGCGGGGGGCGGGGCGGGGCGGGGCGGGGCGGGAGGAGAGCGGGGCTGGGGGGGCGAGGGCCGGGGCCGTCCGGCTGTGTGACCCCCGCCGCCCCCTGGGGCCTCTGAGCTGACTGAACGTGGGGAGAAGCCTCACCGTGTGGACACCCCAAGCCTTGCCATGGACTCAGGGTGTGGACACCCCAAGCCTTGCCATGGACTCAGGGCGTGGACACCCCAAGCCTTGCCATGGACTCAGGGCGTGGACACCCCAAGCCTTGCCATGGACTCAGGGTGTATCGGATACCCCAAGCCTTGCCATGGACTCAGGGCGTGGACACCCCAAGCCCGCAGTGGACTCGGGGCGTGGACACCCCAAGCCCGCAGTGGACTCGGGGCGTGGACACCCCAAGCCCGCAGTGGACTCGGGGCATGGACACCCCAAGCCCGCAGTGGACTCGGGGCATAGACACCCCAAGCCCACAGCAGCACCTGTCTGGACAGGGCTTCTCCACTCACAGAGGTACAAGGCAAGAAGGCACCGGTGGGAGGACGCAGGTTGGCCACAGCAAAAAACCAGAGAGAACGTGCCCAAAAAATCACTAATGTAAAAGGGGTGTGTGTGTGACTCCAATGGTAGGCAAGTGCTATGGCCCGAGTTCAGTTCCAGTACCAGGAAAAGCAAAACCACAAATGAGCAGCAACCCCAACGAGATGGAAGGGCCACCATGCCCAGCACACCCCGCCTGCGCCCGCGGCTACCGGGAAGAAAGTGGCCTTGCCACCCTGGCCTCATGTCCCAGCAGTCCTGGCGTTTGGGCCTGTCCAGGGCTTCCCTGCCTCTCCTCAGCCTGTTCTCCTCCGGACTTTTCTTCTCCACCCTCCTGCCCACCTTGTCCAGGTGCAGCTGGCCCTGGGAACTTGGTCAGCAATGTTCTGTCCCTCCCTGGGTCGAGGTGAGGGGAAAGAATAGCTGGACTGGTAAGGCCTGCAGGAAGTGTGGCCCCAGTGGCTCCTTTTACTGGAATGTCCTTCCCAGACTCACCTTGCCTGGCCTCTCTTCTGAGGCCTCTCTACACAAGCCCCAAGGGCCAGGCCCCTGCCTCTCTCCTCCACCACCAAGCTTGCTCCACACAGCCTTTACCTCAGACACTGACCCAGCAAGATGCCCGTCCCTTGGCGGGCAGCTTCCAAGCAGCAACCAAATCTCAGACGTGTGCTGCGTCGCACCCAGGCCCATGCAGCTCCCACGCCTAAGGAGGTGGCTTGTCACATCACCTGTGTCACTTCTGCACCCACACATTGTGCCTTTTATCTACCTGTCTCTCCCACTAGACTATCAGCTCTTTGAGGGCAGGGATCTAGATGTGATCATTGTTCTGTCTCTAGTACACAGTGATGACACATCGTGTTTTCTGAACAAATGTTTGCTGAATGGTTTAATGCACTTATTTTGTGTATGGGCTGAGAGGCAGTGTGGGAGGACCTGCCCTTGCTAAGTCCCCTGCCTGTTTTGGGGTAATGTCCTGGTTCTCCTAGTACTATCTCCAGGTTGTCTACACAGACCTTGACTTCTATGTGCCGTTTACCTCACTCTTCCAACAGGGAACTCCCAGTACACTCTACCTCTACAGGGAAACCTTCCCTAGTCTCTCAGCAGAGATCCCTCTGCTATGTGATTGCAGAAACCCCCCTGGATGCAGTTTTCATCACTGCTTCAGAATCATTTGATGTACAAGCTCCTCTCCTGGGTCAGGAGAGCAAAGATGTACCTTAGTTTCCAGGGAATTCCCTGGAAACTACACTGAGGTAGTGCCCTGCATGTAGAAGGTGTTTGATGAGGTCAGGAGACTGAGAAGAAAGGGGGTGGGTGCTGGACACGGAAATTGAGAGGAGAGGGACAGGCATCTGGACTGAGGCACCACAGCGTAGAGCTGACATCCCAGCAAACCACGACAGCACGCCAGACAGGAACCCCTCCTTTTATTTTTATTTTTTGATTATTATAAGGTTTATTAGAGGGGCCATGTTTCCCAGGAGAGGGAGCACATGGCATCTGTGAGCTATTCCTTTTAGATGTACAGAACAGAAGGAGGCTTAAGCAGAAAACTTACCAAAGGAACTGGTGATCTTCTTAAGGAGATTTCCAGGCAGCTGGTGATGGGGCCTCCTGGCTGCTCTTTGCTGCTTATGCTAAAATGTGAGAGCAGAGAAATAAGCCAAAAGAAACTGTGAAAGACAAATAAGAACTTGCTCCTTTTGAACATTCCCAGCTTCACCAGATGTCAAATGACACTGAAATTGTAAGCTTCCACATAAGGATCAAATGGAGACATGCCAGGAAAAGAGGGTCTAAAGACAAAGCCAAAGGTATGAGTGTGAAATCCTGTAGGTTTTCACAAGGACCCAAAGGCACTCAGCTAAACAGCAGGACTTTTTTATATTATTATAATTGTCTTTGTTGTTATTATAGAGGTGATGTGGGGAGGGATTACAATGACATGAGTCAGGTCATGAATACATTTCCTTTCGTGCAGTGTTCCCTCCCTCATTCTCTCCCAGTCCCTCCCTCCCATCTCCACCTATCACCTGTATAGTTTACTTGCATCTGTGTCCAGTGAGCTCCACTGCTGTACCTTTTTACCCTTTTTTCCCTCTAGTTCTTTACCCTCCCCTCAACCCTCCCTGAGGCATACATGCGAATACACACATAAGGAAAACACAGGCTGGGAATGTGGCTTAGAGTGCTTGCCTAGCGTTCGCTCATGCTTGCCTAGGGTTCGATTACTCAGTACCACATACATAGAAAAAGCCAGAAGTGGTGCTGTGGCTCAAGTGGTAGAGGGCTAGCCTTGAGCAAAAGAAGCTCAGAGACAGCAACCAGGCACTGAGTTCAAGCCCCGAGGGATCACACACACACACACACACACACACACACACACACACACACAATCATCAAAAACTTAAAAAAAAAAAGGTCTTGTTTCCATATCTTGGAGTTCATTTTGATATGTGTATTATTTTATATAAACTGGAGAGGCATATAGATGTGCTTGCGCCTTTGTGTTTCTCCCCTAAGAGTAGCCTCCTTTTGATCTATCTAGAATCTTGTATAATTGGTCATGTTTAGATCTAATTTCCACTTAACAGAGAAATACACCATTTGTCTCTCTGAGCTTAGCTTACTTCACTTAGAATAGACATGATTTGTTCTAGTTCCATCCATTTCCCTGAAAATGACATCATTTTATTCTAATGGCTGTGTAAAATTCCCTTGTGTAGGTACCTCACTTCCTTGGATCCAATCATCTGCTGTGGGGCATCTGGGCTGTTCCCAGATCTTGCCTGTTGTGAGCAGTGCAGCAGTGAACATGGATGTGCAGGTGTCTCTATCGTATCCTGGCTCATGGTGCTCAGGGTAGATGTCTGGGTTGTAAGGAAGATCTCTGTTTAGTTTTTTGAGGAACCTCCGGACTGCTGTTCAGAGTAGCTGTATCAGTTTACAGTCCCACCAACAGGACAGTGGGATTCCTCTCTCCCCACATCCCCACAACATTTGTTGTTTGAATTCTCAATGTTGGCCAATCTAACTAGGGTGAGGTGGAATCTCAGAGTTGTTTTGAATAGCATTTCCTTCATGGCCAGGGATGATGAGCATTTCCTCATGTGTTTCTTTGCCATTCTTACCTCTTCTTCTGAGAAGTCTCTCCTTGGTTCCCTTGCCCATTTAGTGATTGGTTTATCTGTTGTGGGAGGGGTTTCTTGAGCACCTTGTATATATTAGATATTAGGCCTTTGTCTGATATCTGCTAGAAAGATCTTCTCCCAGGCAAACGGCAGGACTTTTAAGAGGCATCAAGCTGACTGGAGGAGTGAGGGCTCAGTGGTAGAGCGCTTGCCCAGCATGCAGGAGGCCCCAGGTTTGTCCCCAGCAACACACAGACCGCTTAGCGTGGCCTTCAACAGCAGACTCAACAGCACCCAAAGGGAAGAAGGGCTTTCTACAGGGGAATGTGGGCTTGTCAGCTGTCTAAAGGAGTGAATCTCAGTGGGCTTCATAGAAGACATCGTTTTTAAAGGCAAGAAGTATCAGCTTGGTCTAAGGGTCAAAGATACCCAAAAGGAAAAGATCTCTGGACTCCCCAAATTCTACTGGCAGGAAGTGGGCTGAGAAACTGCACATGTGCGGCAACATTTCATGGGAGAGAAAGGATACCTGGGAAGACAGGTGAGTTCAGAGGAAGGGGCCAAGATCATGGCGAACCACTCAGGCCAGGGTCAGGCTGAGTCCCCAGCAAGCAGGGGTTAGGAACTGCCACTGACTGGTGATGGTTGCCTGCCCCTGCCCAGGCCTCTCAGAACAGGAGGGTCTGGAGTGGCTGTGCTCTGCCTGACCCACTGCACCTAACTCTTCAAATTGACCCCCGACCACAGGAGCTACACAGAAGGACAGAGGCAAGGAGTCTCACATGCTAGATCTGACTGGCCGGAGGTGCTGACTTGAGATGGTTCTCTAGTGGGGTACTAGGAAGGACAGTGTGAGAGCTCTTATGGAAGGGGAGAGATGGAAATAACTTGTGACCTATAGATAGAACGTGGCAGTTTCAAAACATTTTGCTATTCCTCCCTCTGGTGGGCGGGGATGGGCATCTGCCATTCCCTTCCTTCTTCTGAGGGGGGGCATCTGTCTGTCACTCCTTTCCTGAGTGTGGATTGGACGTAGTGTCATTGCAAGTGACTGTAGAAATCGTGAACCCCTTCATGGGCCATCTAGAGAAACCGAGGCTCAAGGCCAGAGAGTGGAAGAGACTCCAGTGTCTCGGGACTATATGACACTTTCTGAATGATTCACCAAGGCCTTCCTTTGCCAGCTCACTTCACCACGCCATGCCAGAGTATCTAGCTATCCATGCCTTGTGGCCAAACCCTACATGCCTTAGCATTGGCTGTGGTGCCGCAGAGCCACCCATAAGGTAACCGTCTGTGCCAAACTCTCTCCCTTCCCCCCACCTCCATCCCTGTTCCTCTCCCTCCCTCCCTCCCTCTGCGGAGGTGGGGGGATCCAGTTTTGTTCTGAACTTATAACCTCTCTCCAGAATAGAGAGGCATTGTAGCAGGTATGCTCCCTAGAGCTTTTCTGCAAGACCCCTGGTGGCTGGACCCCCTAGAAGGGCAGCAAGGGCTCACACAGCCTAGGTGAAGGCCTGCAGGGGTGAGTGTGCTCAGGGCTGCATGGTCAGTGAACGGCTGGATAGGTAAACATTATGTAAGCATGATTCAGCCCATTCTTCTAGGGTTCGGTAACTGAGCGCTCTGAGTACCCTACAAAACATTAACCTAGATAGGACTATGACCTGGCACTCACATTTTTTTCTTTATTTTGAGACAGTCTCACTAGGAAGTCCAGGTTGGCCTTGAACTCCTCCTGCTCCCTGGTGTAGGATTAGAAGTGAGCACCTCTATGCTAGGCTCCAAACTTTCTACTTAAACTTGGGCCCAGTGGGTCCTTTGTCTCAGAGCCTGAGACCCCCATTCCGACACCCCTGCCCCACCTTGAGAGTTACAGACACCCCTCTCTTTGGAACTCCTCCCCAGGGAGGACCTACAATTCAGGATGGCCCCCAGCATGTTCCCCTTTCAAAGGGCCTAAATGGGGTTTTACATAGGAGGTGGTAATAGGAGTCAGCCTTCCTTCATCTCTGGGCTGAGAACCGGAACCCATTTGAAGACCTAGAAATAAAATAAAACTTTCTGGAAAGTTGAGCTTTGGTCACAGTCCACAGCACTCCCAGCCCAGGGCCTTTCTGGTCTCAGGTAGACCCTGTTGCCCCAATAGTGGGGTGAAGCCAAAGGCAGAAAGTACTGTGACCCTTTGAGGAGAGATGCTAAGAAAGGGGGCCTCCCCGTGGAGATAGGGCCCAGCATGGCTGGACGTACTTCCTCAGGAGAAATGAGAAGGACATTCCAGTTGGAGAAAAGTAAGAGAGGATGTGTAGTTGCATAGTAGTTTGGTGAGGAATGAGGAAAAGGTTACTTACCAGGCAGCAGTGTGAGAGGAGTTGGGAGAGGCCAGGGGTCCTGCATAGATGGCCTCAACATGAACAGGACCTCAGGGTTCACCCGGTAGTCTGATGGTAACCAGATATTATTTTGTAGGCCAAGATAATTTCAAAAACATTTTAGTAACTAACATTAGGTTCTCAAATTTTTGTTTTTGAAAAGACTTCTGAAGATAATTTTTTTTTTTTTGTCGGTTGTGGGGCCTAAACTCTGGTCCTGGGTGCTGTCCCTCAGCTCTTCAGCTCAAGGCTAACACTTGAGCCACAGCGCCACTTCCAGCTTTTTCTGCTTATGTGGTGCTGAGGAATCGAGCCCAGGGCCTCATGCATGCAAGGCAAGCACTCTACCACTGAGCCACCTTCCCAGCCATGAAGATAATTTTATGGAAAATCATTCAACCTTACAACAGAAGGAGAATCTAACCGGGTACCAGTGGCTCATGCCTGTAATCCTGGCTTACTTGGGAAGCTGAGGCTGGGAAGATCATGAGGCAGAAAAGTACAAGGGACTCCATCTCAATGTACATGGTGATGAGTTCCTGTCATCCAAGCCACTACAGGAAGCCTAAAATAGGTGGATCACAAGAAAAGCACAAAATACACACATCTAGAAATTCAGACCCTGTCTCAAAAATAAGTACTAAAAGCAAGGAGGATGAGGGAGATGAACACAGTAAAAAAAAAAAAAAAAAAGATTTGCAACAATGAAAACAGAGTGATCATACCTGTTAGGACAGAGGGAAGAAGGGAAGGGAGAGACGGACTGGAACACATTGTAATAATGTGGAAATGTTATAATGAAACACCCCGCTCTCTATTATAAAAGTAATATAATCTAATAAATAATAAATATCAGCTAAAACAGGGTTAGAAATGTGGCTCAAAGATAGAGTGCCTACCAGCAATAGCAAACCCAGAGTTCAAACCCCAATACTGCAAAAAAAAATATATGTTTGGGGGGCGGACTTTGAGTCATGCTACACCACAGGTGAATCTTTTTTTTTTTTTTTTTTTTGTCGGTCGTGGGGCTTGAACTCTGGGCCTGGGCGCTGTCCCTCAGCTCTTCAGATCAAGGCGAGCACTCTACCACTTGAGCTATGGCGCCACTTCCGGTTTTCTGGTGGTTTATTGGAGATAGGAATCTCACGGTCTCTCCTGCCTGGGCTGGCTTTGAACCGAGATCCTCAGATCTCAGCCTCCTGAGTAGCTAGGATTACAGGCGTGAGCCACCAGCGCCCGGCACCACAGGTGAATCTTACATCAATTGTAGTAGGAGAAACCATATGAAATCTATTAAATGCAGCCAGCCAGTTGTGAAAAGACAAGCACCATGCAGTCCCACTTGGGGCTGTCAGAGCCACAGCAACGCAGAGGATGGTGGGTGCTGGGGCGGGGAGGGAACTGATGGTTCCTTTTTGTTCTGCTTCTTGTTTTATCAGTCATGGGGCTTGAACTTGGGGCTTTGGTGCTGTCCTTGAGCTCTTCTGATCAAGGCTAGCACTCTACCACTTGAGCAACAGTGCCACTTTTGGGTTTTCTGATGATTAACTGGAGATGAGCCTTGTTCAGAAGTGTCCCGGACAGCTCACGGTGGCCTGGGCCTGGCACTTAGAGCTCCTCTTGGCTCTGCAAGTAGCCAAGTCTGCATCTGGGGCAATCACTTAGCAGGAGACAAGAGCAGAATGTGACCCTGGCCAAAGGCCACAGGATGGCGCCACAGCCCAGAGCCATGGACAAGAGCCACGACACTGAGGCCTTGGGGGAGGGGACAAGGTCCATCTAGCAGGACCCAAAGGAGAAGCAAGGGTAGTGACCACGTTGCCATGGCACAGTAACACAAGAGGAGCCAGGATACAACCCAGCTTCTCCTTGTCCTGAGATAGTTTGGATCTAGAATGTCCATCAATGTTACAGGCTTGGGGACACAGTGGCACCTTTGAAAGATGGCGCTTACTAGGAGGACTTTAGGTCATTGGGTAGTATCCTTAAAGGGGATACTCATCCGTTACCCACTGGGCAATTAGCTGCACAATGTGCCACTGTGATTGCTGCCTCCCTGCACATCCAGAACAATGCAATTGAAATCTCCAAAACTGTGACCCCAAATAAGCCGTTCCTCTTTATCAGTTAATTAGCTCAGGGATTTCATTGTAGTGGTAGAAAACTGACTAACACAGCTTCTTCCCTTCCTCCTTTCCTCCCTCCCTCCCTCTCTCTTCCGATATCCTTCCAGGACTTTCTGTTAGAAACCAAGCTGGACATCAGAGGCAGAGGCCGTGGAAAGAGGCCTTCTGGGTCTGACTCCTGGGCCATGAGCGGACAGGGCCTAGTGTATGACCTGGTGCCATCTAATCAGGAGGGAGCCCACCCGGTGTTGTGCAACAGGGAATTTCACATGAGACAGCAGTTACAAAGGAGCAAACAAGAGACAGCGAGGCAACTGAGCACAGCAATGGCCGGAAGCCAGCATGCCAGAGGGCTCAATGGTGAGGGGAGAGGCGCAGGCAGAGCGCAAGCATACCCAGGGATGGCTCAGCAGTAGGTACTTCCAAACAAGTGCAAGGCCCTGGGTCTAGCCCAGAGGCACAAATAAACAAAGCAAGCAAAACCCTAAAGCACACAGTCCTCCACTGCAGTCAGTGCTGTTGGCTTCATGCTTGGCCTCTGCCTGGCAGACCTCTGAGTTAAGGGGGTCACCTAGCAGGAGACAACAACCCTAGGGCCTTCCAGGGGAACAAGGATGGAGGAGGGGCTTGGGGGACACCCAGCTTCTCCTGTCTGCTCACTCTCTTCCTACCACCAACCAGGGATTCTCCATGTTTGAATGAACAAGTAGCTCCTTGCTAGATAACAGGCCCAAGAAATGGGGTCTGCTGGGGTCCATCACCTGAAATAAGGAGCAGAGGGAGGGAGAGGCAAGGACGGGAGGTATGAGCCACGGGAGGCATGACCAACCCGCAGGCTGAGTGTGGCCTGTGCAGAGGTCAGCACGGGGCGAGTGCATCCTTGGAGATGCATTCCCTCAGCCAGAGCGATGTGTCTGGGTGACTGGCAGAGCCATGTGGAGGGCTTGTGTGTGAGGTCTGAGGTGTTTGGCTGGGGAGCAGAAAGGAAGGCAAGAGGGCACCATGGCAGGTTTAACGAAAGGGATTTAAGGGCTTAAGAAGGAAGAGCTGATGTGAAACAAAGGAAGAAATAAAGGAAGAAGGAAGAGAAGGAAGGAGGGAGAGAGGAAAGGAGGGAGGGAGGGCAAGGGGAAAAGGAAAGGAGAGAGGAGGGGAGTGGGAAAGGGAGAGTTAGTAGTCTCTGTAGTTCCTGAAAGGCACCAAAAGGTATATAGAAGGGCACCCAAAAATAGATTGAGAAAGTGGTCTTCAATGACATCATAACCAGAAGGCAGTAAAGGAGAAAGAAGGCAGAGAGAAAGAAACTGGATGGGCAGAAAAAAGGAGGAAGGAGAAGGATCAGGTAGGTGGATGGCACACAGATGGCTGGAGGAATGCATGCACACATGGAAGGGCAGACACCATGGACGGATATTTCCATGATGTTTCCCACAAGACTTCCCTTTCCTAAGCACAATGATGGACCAGAGGGCAGGCTCTTGAGTAGCACTGTGTAGTCTGGAAGAGGAGAATGGTAGGAGGAAGGGTGCAGATAAATACTGGAGGATCATTGGAGGCGGTAGTCTGAGTCTACAATGGGACAAATGTGAACTGTGGGAAACTCTCCTGGCAGCCTCAGATGATGTACAGAGCAGGCTTGGAGGAAAAGGAAACAGATCAGAGGAGTTATTCAAAGCTGACAATTTGTCCAAGAGGCTTCTGTGTAAATCCACAGGCTGTGGCAGCCTCAGAGTCTCCCTGGTGGTGGAGGACACTGTGGAAATAACTGTTCTCTCTGAGGCTGAGTGGTCAGCGGGTAACTAGCAGCCTGGAATGTGGAGAAGCCCCAGGTGGTGACAGACCTGCGGGTTCAGGAGGTGGCCATAAAGCAATGGCCCATTTGAGGCCTTGAACTGTCAATGAAAAGGACACCCATTTTGTGCTCTGTTTCCTGCAGTTGATGTTTTTCTATTCCTGGGCAACAACCAGTACCACTAAAATAGCACATGCTGCATGGCTTTGTTTATTGGACATTCAAGATCAGATACAGCTGACCCATGGTGATAAAGGTCAACAGTGCTGACAGAACAGCCGTGCCAGCACGAATGAAAACAACTGCCAGCCTGCCGGGGTAGTGACTGCACAGATCATGTAATCAACGAATTCATTCAAGTAAACACAGAAGTCCTGTGCTATACTTGGGCCTGACCTGTTTCCTAAGGCCCATGTGTTAATGGCGTGGTCCCCAACTTCCATTATCAGGAGGTGGTGGAACCTTCAAGAAGCAGGTCTAATGGGAAATCAGAAGGTCACTGGGGTGTATCCTTAAAGGGACTGTGAGAACCTCATCCCTCCATGTCTCTGTTGGTGGCTGTTGAGATGTTAGCAGGTTGCTATGGTTCACGATGTCACTACAGGCCAAAAACAGCAGGACCAAACTGCTATGGACCAAAACCTCTAAAGCCAAAACACACCTTTTCTCTTATTACATTTATTGGTTTAGATACCCATTACCAAGCTGGGAAACTACTACATGTGTATAAAAACTATAAAAAGCTAAAGATCAATTACAGAATTAATGTATGTTCATCATAAAATGCAAAACAACACAGATAGGTATAGAGTAACTCACCCCTCAGGACCTCCCTGAATGTTACTGTTTTGTTTCATAAAATTTGAGGTGTGTTACTATGCTGCAGTGCCTCTTCACACCTCTAAAACATACCACAGATGTCCTAAAAACTCAGTACTGGGACCTAACTCATTTTTCCCATGAAACAATTTCCCAGAAGGACCTATGACTCTTGGACAGAGCATCTCACTCATCACTGTCGGACTTTGTGGGGCACTCGTCCAAACTATAGAAAATATATTTCAGAACCTAAGTCAAACTGAAGAAATGAAAGAAAACATACAAGTTAAACTGAAAAGGTTTAAGGAGGAATCAACCCAAGAATCCCAATATTCTGGGATAATATTTAACTATTTTGGGGGTAATATTTGAATACCACTGTAAGGTTAATAAACAAATGTTCCAGCTGGCCTTCTAGTCCTGTGTGACACTCAGGTAAGAGAGTAAGGACTGAAATGAGACGCTCCAGGTAGTCATGATGCTGCACCTTCTCCCCCAGGCCACAGAAGAAAGCTGCTCAGCCTGCTCCATCTAAGCCTGGAGCACCATGTTGTCCAGTGGGGAAGGACTCATCTGTGCTTTCTGCAATGAGCAGAACTCACACATTCACATGAGCATGAAAGATGTGGAAAACCAATGTGGTTGTCTATGAAGAAACAGGGATGTTAAGTCACGAATGAGTTCTGGAATACCAGGGGTGGGTGCTGCACTCAAAGTTATGAGGGAACAGGACTCTCCACCAAGTATCTTCTTGCCAAGTAAAAATAAACACTTGTGAGCGTGAGGAGTACTGGGTGACCCAAACAAGGACTGAAAATTTCCCCCAAAGGACACCACAGTATATGACTTAGAAAAATGACATCACAAACCAAGATCTGGGTGAAGAAAATGGGGAACCACATAGGAAACAGGCCCAAAGTCGGTCTCAGGGTGACAGGCCGAGCCTGAACAAGAAGCAGCCACTGAGAGGACTGAAGCAAGCAGGCAGAGCAGTCAGGGGACGGACAGACGCTCCCATTGGAGGAAGCACCTTAAAAGGCATCTTGTGCCCCACCTGGCAGAAGTCTGCTGGGTCACTGTGAAGACATTTACATGGCTGCCAAATGTAGAAGAGCCGAATTATACTGAGGTCATCAAGAACAGTAACAGGTAATGATTTAACTGAGTCAGGGTCTGACTGTCCTGGGCCCACAGCCCTGAGAGGAGGTTAGAATGACACAGGGTTCAACCTCATGTTCTCTGCAGCTTCTTGTAAGATGCTGAAATGCACTGGCCAACGTGTGTGTGTGTGTGTGTGTGTGTGTGTGTGTGTGTGTGTGTGTTGGGGGGAGGGGGCAGGAGGCTGACCACACACAGAGCTGGCACTTAACTAGAAGGCCTACATGGCATGCCAGTCATGGACAGCAGAGGCCAGAAGGCCAACTTTACCTCTGCCTGACTCTTCCCTGAGCCCGCTGGGGCCAATAACTCAAGTATTCTGAGAACTCATTGTTCTAGCCACTAGAGTGTCTCCAATGGGTGTGAGCTTCCTCTTTTTCCTTGTGCCCCCTGTCATGTTTAGATCATTTACTCTGCAGGAGGCAGTGGTGACCATGATGTCCCCCGTGCTTCCCCACATCCCCACTGGGAACCACTTCTCCCTGGATTCCTCATAGCCAGAAGCTAGGAGTAGAAATGTCACTTCCAGGTTGAAGTCTTTGAGACCTTGCAATGCTAAGAATTCTCTCTCTGGCCCTCTCTCCCAGCAGGAGGGATGGTGAAGTCACAAGCCGATGTAGGCCTGTAGGCGTTCAAGTCATTCACTGGAAGGGCTTCCCTCCCAGATCCTGAAGAGCCAAGACCTGGGGCAGATTTTATGAAAGTGGGAAATAAAGCAACCCCTACTAAATAAAATCACCAATCACTATAAATAAAACAACCCCTACTAAATAAAATCACCAATCACTATAAATAAAACAACCCCTACTAAATAAAATCACCAATCACTATAAATAAAACAACCCCTACTAAATAAAATCACCAATGGGGCTGGGAAGGTGGCTCAGTGGTAGAGCACTTGCCTTGCATGCCTGAGGCCCTGGGTTCGATTCCTCAGCACCACATAAGCAAAAAGAAAAAAGCCGGAAGTGGCAATGTGGCTCAAGTGGTAGAGTGCTAGCCTTGAGCTGAAGAGCTGAGGGACAGCGCCCAGGCCCAGAGTTCAGGTCCCACGACCGGACCCAAAAAAAATAAAACAAAATAAAATCACCAATCACTATAAATAAGGCAATCTCTACTAAATAAAATCACCTATCACTATAAATAAGGCAATCTCTACTAAATAAAATCACCAATCACTATAAATAAAGCAATCTCTACTAAATAAAATCACCTATCACTATAAATAAAGCAATTCCTGCTGCACATTCTGTGTTAAGCACAGCGTTGATGTTACTGTAGCACATCTCCTCTCCAGACAGTCAAAACCTGGAAAAAGGTTCTAAGCAAAAAAGCTAAGACCCTGGCAGCTTTGCTGAGTTCTATTCCTACTCAGAGCAATGGAAAGCTCATGGGAGAACAGAAGGAATTAGAGAACACACAGGAGCTGTTCGTGTGTCTGGTGACCTGTGTTTATGAGCTGCTCAATTCATGCTTCTTCCTTACTGCCATGGGGTCCAGCAATGGCTGCCTGTTGGCTCATCTTTGCCTCTACAACACTGGTACTCTGTGAAGCAGGAAGAGCTCAGAAATCATTCTAGAGTAGCAGATAAGAGATGATGGATGCACGCTCCTGGTATCCCTCTAGTCCATAGTAGCAGCCATCATCCCGGAACCTGATTCACTGCCACCACCTACACTCAGGTGGGACCAACCTCCCAGACCCTAAAGGCCAGCGGGCAGGATCTAGCCACACAGGGGAGGACAATGACCCCTGGCAGGCCCCGCTGGGACCCAGCTGAGGAAGGAGAGGGAGGAGACAGGGGCGGCAGGTCTGGGTCCCGATCCAGGCTGGGGCCCTGATGACCCGTGTTAAGCAATCCCTACCGCACATGCAGTCCTCTGCAATCAAGAACACGGACCGCATGTTCCTGGCCTTCCTGTGTCCTCTAGTAAGCTGCCCTGAATCCTAGTTCTGCTGAGGCTCACAGAAGGTTATCCATTTCTAGGGTTATTTCCTGGGCCAGGGGTTGAAGGCTGCCCTGATTTCCAGTATTCACCACTTCCCCATGGAATCAATGCTGTGGACTGGGGAAATCTCACCAGAAGTCAGACTGCATAAACTCTGATGAAGCTTCTCACAGCTTTGCAGTGAGTGCCCAGAGCGCTCCACTAGTGCTTGCACTGGGGAGTCTTTCCTGATACCACTGTTTTCACACTGTGGCAGGTGGGTCACTGAGTTCAACCAGCATTCAAACCAAACACCCACTGTGAAAGAGGCAGGGCCTCTGTGCTCCAGAACTCAATGGCAGGGAGATGAGAAGGCTACATCTAGATCCTTCTATTCCTTGGACAAAAAGCACTTAGCACCTATAATGTGCTGGGCACTGTCCTAAGTTTGGGGATGTGGCAAATAACACAGATTTAAAGAAATATACCTTATAGTGCAATTACACGGCTGGACTTGGACAGTGAAACAACATGAACATGGGAATTATGTGAGATGAAGGAAAACAGAGGGGAGGACAGGGGGAGAGGGGGAGGCTGGCATTTTTTGTTGCTATTTTGTTGTTGTTGTTGGTTATGGGACTTGAACTCTGGGCCTGGGCACTGTACCTCAGCTCTTCAGCTCAAGGCTAGCACTCTACCACTTGAGCCACAGCGCTTCTTCCGGTTTTCTGATGATTTATTGGAGATAAGAGTCTCATGGACTTTCCTGCTCAGGCTGGCTTTGAACTGCGATCCTCAGATTTCAGCCTCTTGAGTAGCTAGGATGACAGGCGTGAGCCACCGGCACCCGGTGGGAAGCTGTTTTAAACCAGGTGGTAAGGGAGCTTCACAATAGCTAAGAGAAGCCTAAAGAAAGAGAGGAAGCCAAGTGCATGCTAGGGAAGAAGGGGCCTGGGTAAGGGCAAGCCTGGGGAAAGGCACATCTGGGAGAAGGGCACATATGGGAAAACATACACCAGCATGTAGAGAGCTGCGAGAGGCCGCACCTGGAAGATGGTGCCGGCTTCCGCCCTCCGCCTTCCCGATGGCGAGTGCTCTCGTGGTAAACAACTCCTTACATGGCTAAGGCAAAGAATCTGGCTTGCTTCTGCGCACCTGAACCTATTGGTGGTTCCCACGTGGCGTATCAGGGTTGGCTACCCAGCGGGTACTTAAGGCTGTGGGGATTGCTCCCCAGGGTTGGGGTCAGAAGATTACAAAAAGGTCCTGAATAAACTGCAGAGAGAAGAGTCCGGTGTCGCGTCTTCCTTGCTGGTCGAGGCGGTAGCGACACGTGGTGGCCCGTACGGGGACTCAGCCATAACCCCAACGAGGACTCAGAACTCTCTGCGGTCAGGGTGGTGCACCGGTAAGTTCCCAGGTAAAAGGGGAATCCGCGACAAAAGCGGGGGTAAGTCCCCAGGTAAAAGGGGAATCCGCCACAAGAGCGGGGAGTAAGTTCCCAGGTAAAAGGGGAATCCGCCACAAGAGCGGGGGGGGGGGGGGGGGGATTTTTGCTCTTCTCGGTAGATAAAGAGAGAGTGAGAACCCGGGGCTAGCCAATAGAGTAGCCAAAAGTGAAAGTAAAAGTTTGTTTACCAGCTTTAAATGTTTAAAACATGGGCGCTTCTTCTTCGCACCCAATTTTTTTGGCTCTCAATGAGCTACTGCACTCAAAAAAGTTAGAAATAAAAAAGAGTACTTTAGAGAGATTTTTGAATGAATGTGACATCGTTGCCCCGTGGTTCGCTGTCTCCGGAAGCCTCACGGTGGCCTCTTGGGAGAAACTAGGGAGGGATCTAGATTTTGCCTCTGAACAAGGAACGCTTAAGAGCGGAGTGAGACCAATATGGAAACTGATAAGAGGCTGTCTCGAGGACCAGCGTTGCAGTGAGGCGGTAGAGAATGGTCAGGCCGCCCTAGAAATGCTGCAGGAAGAAAGATCGGAAAGGGCAGACAGCGAAAAGGAGGAGAGCGGGGGTGGGGGGGTTATACCCCGATTTTGCCGAACTAGAGACCTCTGAGTCTACAGACTCAGAGGAACTACAATCACTCATAGAACAAATAGAAAAAACAAAGATAAGAAAGAGGAGGAAAGGGAAGGAGAGAGAGGACCAAGATAAAGACGAATGCACGCCCTCCGTGCACCGCCCCACACCTTCGGCCCCTCCGCTCTATGCGGAGGACCCTGGAAGTGGCAGCCCCGGCTGTTCTTTCAGCCCAGGCGTGTGGAAAGCGGTCAGAACCGAGTTACATCTAGCCTGTCCAATATTTCAGGATCCACAGGG
This sequence comes from Dipodomys merriami, assembly GCF_024711535.1. Taxonomy (NCBI): domain Eukaryota; kingdom Metazoa; phylum Chordata; class Mammalia; order Rodentia; family Heteromyidae; genus Dipodomys; species Dipodomys merriami. The sequence continues at coordinate 3,636,984 of NW_027202427.1, forward strand.
ACAGCGGTATCATGAACCCTTAGATTTTAAGGTTATAAAATCTTTAGCTGAGTCTGTGCAGACATACGGAATCACAGCCTCCTTTACTGTAGCCCAGGTGGAGGCCCTAAACAGACATTGCATGACACCTGGTGATTGGAGTGGGCTCGCACAAGCTTGTTTGAGCCCAGGTCAGTATTTAGATTGGAAGGCCTTTTTGATTGAATTTGCTAGTGAAGAGGCTGCGGCCAATCAGGCTGGGGGAAACCCAGCTTGGGACAGAGATATGCTGCTTGGACAGGGGAGATTCACCAATCAGCAGATAGGCTACCCGGTTCAAGTTTATGAACAAATCAATAAAATTGGCATAAAGGCACGGAAGGCCTTTCCAAATAAAGGCGAGGTGAGTGGCAATCTCACCAAAATCCTGCAGGGCTCTATGGAGCCATTTTCAGACTTTGTTGCCCGTATGGTCGAGGCCGCTGGCAGAATTTTTGGTGACCCAGACGCAGCCATGCCATTAATTAAACAGCTTGTTTACGAGCAGTGCACTAAGGAATGCAGAGCCGCCATAACCCCATATAAGAACAGGAGACTAGAAGCATGGATGAAAGTTTGCAGAGAGCTGGGCGGACCACTAACTAATGCTGGATTAGCTGCTGCTGTGGTGCAATTAACCCAGAAGAAAGGGGCTGGGAAGGTGGCTCAGTGGTAGAGCGTTTGCCTTGCATGCCTGAGGCCCTGGGTTCGATTCCTCAGCACCACATAAGCAAAAAGAAAAAAGCCGGAAGTGGCACTATGGCTCAAGTGGTAGAGTGCTAGCCTTGAGCTGAAGAGCTGAGGGACAGTGCCCAGACCCAGAGTTCAGGCCCAGGAAAAAAACCTATTCAAAAAACGCTGCAAATTTGTCTAAACAGTTGTCTAGTTATCTTTTAGGTAATTGAACTGGGGAGTTCGACAGCCTGATGGAACAGCTCAGGGTTGCCATCGTCATGGTGAACTCAACCCAAGTGGATGCCGGATTGGCAGAGGGGTTATCTTCATGGATCTCCGCTGCTATGAATCATCTTAAGGAATGGGCAGGTTTAGGAGCCCTGACAGGCCTTCTGGTGTTAGCCTCCTTGGTATGTCTGTGGTGCATTTGCCAAATTAGAGGTTCTCAGCGTCTCAGTGCAGCCATGATTATCCAAGCCTTTACAGTCATTGAAGCAGGTCAGTCCCCCCAAGCGTGGCTTGCCACCCTAAAACAATGAACACAGATTGCAAAGCCAAAGTACTGCAGTCGAGAGGCATGAGTTTTGCCCTCGAGGAGAGCATGTTTGATTGCACACGGGTTCGATTCGCCTTTTCCCGTCCTTGTGAAAAACGAATCAATGGACAGGCTGAGTCATCCCTAGAGAAGGTACCCTCTGGGAGAAGGCTTGTATGCAGTCCTTGCATTGCACAACAGGGATCAGACCTCTGTTCTCATCTGTGTTCTTTAAACAAAAAAGGGGGAACTGTAGAGAGCTGCGAGAGGCCGCACCTGGAAGATGGTGCCGGCTTCCGCCCTCCGCCTTCCCGATGGCGAGTGCTCTCGTGGTAAACAACTCCTTACATGGCTAAGGCAAAGAATCTGGCTTGCTTCCGTGCACCTGAACCTATTGGTGGTTCCCACGTGGCGTATCAGGGTTGGCTACCCAGCGGGTACTTAAGGCTGTGGGGATTGCTCCCCGGGGTTGGGGTCAGAAGATTACAAAAAGGTCCTGAATAAACTGCAGAGAGAAGAGTCCGGTGTCGCGTCTTCCTTGCTGGTCGAGGCGGTAGCGACACCAGCGGAAGCGTACACGTGAGAGAAAGGCACACATGTAGAAGAGCACACATGGGAAATATATACCTGAGGAAGGCACACACATGTGGAAGGACACACCCGAGGAAGGGCCCGTGTGGGCAAACATGCACATGGGAAGTGCACACCTGGGGAAGTCACACCAGGGAAGGACACACATAGAGAAGGGCACATGTGGGGAAGCACACACCCACAGAAGAACGTACTGAACACAGGCTCAGAGGCAGGCGTGCCTGGAAAGCCGCAGGAGGAGCGAGGAGGCAAAGCAATGGATGGGTGCATGGAGTGAATGGGAATCAAGCCCAGGAGGGCAGGAAGCACATGTGCTCTGTTCCTGCATTCCTTCACTGCACTTTGGAAGGCAGTGACCTTCTGCATGGAGAGAGACCTCCACCCCAGAGCCCCACGGGGTCTCAGCCACTGCGGCTCCTCCCCTGCGCTTGTGGTCTCTTCTCAGCTGCCTCCCTCGCCTCACCAGGTCTCGAGCATGCAGGGACTCCACAGGACAGCCTTACTGGATCCTGCTTTAAAGTCCTTCCTCTTTGTCCTCTTGGCCTTCCACCGGATACAGTTCTTCCATCACCTAGAAGTGTCTGAAAGAGTCCCGTTTCTTTTTCTTTTCTTTCTTTTTTGTCGGTCCTGGGGCTTGAACTCTGGGCCTGGGCGCTGTCCCTCAGCTCTTCAGCTCAAGGGGAGCACTCTATTGCTTGAGCCACAGCGCCACTTCTGGTTTTCTGGTGGTTTATTGGAGATAAGTCTCACGGACTTTCCTGCCTGGGCTGGCTTTGAACCATGATCCTCAGATCTCAGCCTCCTGAGTAGCTAGGATGACAGGTGTGAGCCACCGGCACTCGGCTAGAGTCCCGTTTCTTAAAGTAATTTTACTCTCTACATAAACAACAGAGTGCAGGACCTAGCTCCTGGAAGCTCTGGGTGCACCCTGGATGAGCAATGAATACCTGTAGGGCTGACAGTGGAGCTCTCAGCCCACCTGCAGGTGTTACGTGGTGACAGGACATGTGCAGGAGGCTGGTGTGCCAGGACCGCACAGACCTATCTGCTCTGCTTTCTCTCCTTCCAGAGAGGAGGGGTTCATCTACCTCTCTGGATCTCCCTGCCTCCTCTCAGATGCCTGGGGGACTGCTCTCTCTTCACCCTGTCCCCCATCAATTGTCCATCACCAAGAGGGCACGCGTGAGTCTCCTCCATATACTGTTGCTCACTATCCCCCCCACCCCCGTTAGATACAGAACCCTCTTCATCTTGGGGCCTGCAAAGAGACACTGGGCCAGACCTTTCAAAGTCATGTGCAATGCTGTGTGTGTACTGTATACAAAGGGAGTCTTCTAAATTTGTAGCTGAAATGAAGTCTCAGCCCCAAAGGTGAAGAAATCACTGCTTTAGCCAATGTCCACGAATGTAACAGTCAACTAAAGAATGTGTTCAAAGACATGCCATTCCTGTGTGAGGCTCTGCTGCCCTGAGGACTGCCGGCTTTTCCTCAGAGGTCGTCTACCTAATCGGGCTGGGCCCCCCACGCACAAAAGGCTTGGCAGGGCTGCCCTCTACCCTCCGCTCAAATGAGAGCTGAGACAACTCCCTTACTTGAAGCTTTTTTTTTTTTTTTTTTGCTTTGGCACATACTGGAGAGAATGTCCCATCAGATCACTCACTCTGCTTCTCTGTGATCACAGCGTCAGCACACACAAAGGGAGGCTTCCACAGAGTGAAGAGCATGCCCAGCCATTTGGAAGCAGTATACTCTCTTGCAGCCTTGCTGGAAACACCCCAGAAGCCGATGTCTGCCAGTGAGCTCATTACAAAACCTCTCACAGCCTCCCTGGGGATTATACCGGGAACTCCATGTATCCAAGCAGTCAGTACTGTTTCCAGATACTTTGTTTTTGCTATTGAGGTTGTACAAGATACCTTTGTTCATTTGTTTTTAAAGGGTTATTGCTAGTATGTACACATGTACTTTCTCATATTATATCCAATTACTTTGTTCTCTTACTATTATTCTGGAGCTCTTGCTACTTCTCTTTAAGAGAAAACTAGACTTCTGTGCTCTGTAGGCATCAGTTCTTGGCTGGTGAATTGATGACTCCGTACTGAATCTGGACAGAGGAAGTGAGGTGTCCTCTCTAAGCAGAAACTCTACATTATGTGTGACTGCTTTCAAAACCACCCTGAGGGTGGGGGACATGGCTCAAGTGGCAAGAATGGAGACTTGGGTTCAAACTTCTAAAAACAAACAAACAGGTAGCAGCTTCAAGAACAGTTTGTTTCTAAAGCCCTATGGATGTACTAGGCTTAGCTGTCTTCTTTAAGCTTCTTAGGTGATTATAGTCAGTCATTCCTGATACTGAACATCAGGGGGCCAAATACCTCAGACTGTTTGGCTATAGAGCAGGCAGTTGGATCCAACTGTCCCCTGGACCCTCAGTAGACTGAGTGTAAGCACTCACATGTGGCACTTACATGCTACTTGGGTCCCATGGTAAGATGGTGGGATTCCAAGAATGGCTGCTCCAAAAGTGAGCTTGTTCCTCAAGAGATCCAGAGAGCACTGCAGGCTTCTTACCAGCCGCAAAAGTCACAGCTAACACGGTACTTCCACGACATTCCCTAGGCCAAGCAGTCACAAGGCCAGATGCAAGGGTGAGCAAGGGCAAAGGTACGCTTCCACCTGTTGTGATTAGAAGCACCAGGCACATACAAAGAGAGTATAAAGTGTGCTGAACTATCACACAGCACCCCAAATTTACACAATTACTATATCAACTAAAAATAAGAAAGAAAAATAGACAAAATGCTAGTGCATACTTAACAAATGATAATTTATTAACACGGCTTCTATATGTAGTAGGACACAAAAATATTCACATGGCTCCCTACTTTATCCAGAGACTTGGAACCAAACCCAGTCAGACTTCTGAAAGAAAGCCTATCCAGCACTCAGAAAGCCCTGACCAGGTCTCGTCCCTGAAATAATCTTGTCATTCAGCATTTGGACCAAAAAATCAATTTGAATGTGGTAGCCACAGTTTAATTTTTTTTTTAATTGTGAAAATACCATACAGAGGGGTTACAATTACATGAGGCCACAGTTTAATTTCTAAAAGTTTTCCCATTCTGATTCTGTTCTTTTCCAAGCTGCAGAAATTCCCATCAAATAAATTTTGTGGGGCTGGGAAGGTGGCTCAGTGGTAGAGCATTTGCTTGCATGCATGAGGCCCTGGGTTCGATTCCTCAGCACCACACAAGCAGAAAAAGCCAGAAGTGGCGCTGTGGCTCAAGTGGTAAAGAGCTATCCTTAATCTGAAAAGCTAAGGGACAGTGCCCAGGCCCACAGTTCAGGCCCCACAACCAATAAATAAATAAATAAATAAAATTTATGGAATTATTATATTATTTTGTCGGTTGTGGGGCCTGGGCACTGTCCCTCAGCTCTTCAGCTCCTGGCTACCACTCTACCACTTGAGCCACAGCAACACTTCAGGCTTTTTTCGGTTTATATGGTACTGAGGAATCAAGCCCAGGGCCTCATGCACGTGAAGCAAGCACTCTACCACTGAGCCACCTTCCCAGCCCCAAATAAATTTTCCCACTTGGAAGCTTGATTTGTGCATGCCCTCAGATAGACCTTTGTTATTAAAATCAGCAAGGCCAGAGACATTTACAAAAGTGGTCAAAGTACTCATTGCTCCATTAGAAAATAAGTAGCTGGCTAAGGGGGGTGGGGGGACATGCTGCCTCAGGGCAGAAGGCGCCCCCTGCAGGTGAGGTGGGGTGAGTGGGAACCACCCAGGCCCTGTTGAAGAGCCCAAGTTCTAGCCCTGTGCTTGTGCTGGCTCAGTGCACAACCCTTTCCTGCTGGCTTCAGCCACCCCAGCCCTGACTTTGGATGCCTCAGAGCAACATCTCTGAGCAGAATCCCCTAGCTAGGCTGCTTGACTTCACAGTTCAGTCCCACATCGTCCATCGTGTGTGTGTGTGTGTGTGTGTGTGTGTGTGTGTGTGTGTGTGTCTGCTTGACTTCACAGTGCAGTCCCACATCGTCCATTGTGTGTGTGTGTGTGTGTGTGTGTGTGTGTGTGTGTGTGCGCGCGCGCGTGTGTGTGTGTCTGACCTTGAGGATGGATCCCAGGGGCTGGGCGCTGTCCCTGAGCTTTTGTGCTCAAGGCCTGCACTCTTCCTTGAGCCACAGCTCTACTTCGTAAGAGTCTCACAGACTTTCCTGCCTGAGCTGGCTTTGAACCATGATCCTCAGATCTCAGCCTCCTGACTAGCTAGGATTATAAGCATGAGCCACCAGTGTCCAGCTGAGGATTTACTTTTAAGAAGTATTTCTTGGGGCTGGGAAGGTGGCTCAATGGTAGAGCGCTTGCCTTGCATGCATGAGGCCCTGGGTTTGATTCTTCAGCACCACATAAGCAGAAAAAGCCGGAAGTGGCGCTGTGGCTCAAGTGGTAGAGCACTAGTCTTGAGCTGAAGAGCTGAGGGACAGCGCCCAGGCCCAGAGTTCAAGCCCCATGACCGACAAAAAAAAAAGTATTTCTCATACTTGTTTCTCTAATTTTGTGATCTATTTGTACTACAGGTACAATTACTAAAACTTGAAGTCAATTATTGTTATTGTTTAAATCTCTTAAAACATATGCAATCATCACAAAAAAATGAAGGAAAACTGGTGTCACATGACAGTGCTCAGGAAGACCGGCATATACCCTCCAGTGGCCCCCACCCAGTGTCTCCAAGTCCTTCTAGTATCAGGAGTCCTTCTTCAGTTAATCAAATAGCCTAGGCCAAGCATGGTGGCACACACTTACCATCCTAGCACGGGGGAAGCAGACCAGGAGGATCAAAAGTTTGAAGCTAGCCTGGGTTACACAAAGAACCATCCTGAGTCCCATTGGTACACTGCGGCAGGACTCAGCCCTCTCCACCTACCCCGTGGATTTCCAAGAGGGTTACAGTGAGCCACTTGCCTCCTCCCAGGGCTCTTCCAGCTTCGCACACTAAACCTTGTTCTGAGCGGCAGACTCCTACAGCCAACCACACCACACACTTGACAATTTCTCTAGATCAGCATATTGAAGCCAGAGCTTGCCATCTTTGTTTCTATCCCTGCTCTTCCCCCTCTTCACAGTCAGGGGAGTATTTATTCTTTGATTCTCAGAGACAATGATGCACAGCCTGGTCACTGCTGTACTTCTATGAATATTACACGGTACCTGACATGGAGAATATACTTGTGTCAGTTTAACTGCTGTACCACAGTTATAAAGGACCCTGAATGCAAGGGACTTGGAACAAATGCTAACTTATCACTTTATGCCTCTCTGCTTGGCTGGTCTCTGTTCACCTGCATTTAGAAGCAAGGCTGAAGCACTGGTCCCTAAAATGTCAGTCTCACAGCCAGAGGGAAGGAATGAGGAGCTATAAAGACTTAATGACAGCCTGAAAGCTTCCTCAGCCACTCACATTCCACTGCTTAAGAGCAGACTGACGGACAGGGCAGGTTAGCTTTGTTTCCCATGATCTACGTGGAAATAACGAACAGCACAGCCTACTACAGGGCATATAAATGTACTACGAATGTTAATACAATGAATAGTCTCATGGGCAACTTCTTTCCTGATTGAGGACCTGACTGCCTGATGCAGTTAGAGAATGGGCTTTGCACCAGAGTTGCAGGTTTGTGTCTGAGACAGGAGAGCCCGTCCATTGACCCAGGAAGCCAATCTCTCACTCAGGTGAGACAGAAGCCTCACACATCAGGGCCCACATGGGCTGGAGGCTGGCCAGGGTGCTGTGTGGCCACCTCCTAAGGCCCTTCAGCCTGTTTCTCTCTCTATACCTGGCCTGACCTCTGGCCTTTGGCCCAGCTCCCACATCAGACCACGATCCTTGAGCCCTGAACGGTCATGTTGCAGGGCCAGGGGTTCTCTTCATATCTTGTCGACCTCACTGTTGGGGCTCAGCGCTCCAGTAGAGGACATGCCTGGAGGAATCACTGTGAGCCAAAATTCCACACTGGCCCCCATCTAAAGGACTGCCCATGAGGGACATCTGGTGTGGCCTTCAATACCTGATCAGAGTCTCCTTTAGGGTCAGACCTAGAGGGTGGAGGATCCAGGAAATTAGGCCATATACCCTACAGTCCAAGCAAGTCTCCAGGCAGCCATGATATGCCAGAAGAGTCATGGGGTATAAGGCTTGCATGACAAAAACTAGGGAGATCTCCCCTACAGTAGGAGTACAAAACGGCACAAGCCCAAGCCTAAAGTCTTAGTTGAAGAGGCAAGCATACACCATGGGTTACCACACATCCAAAGATGTCTCCAAAGACTTCCCACATCCAGCAAGGGGAAAAAAAATCTCCAGGACATGTTGCTATATTTAAAAGGGAAAAGAGGAGAATATATACACTATTTGCATCAATTATTGTAACCTTGAAATAGATATTGTATACAGATAGATTTGTACTGGTCTAAATTTGTAAAAATTTAACAAAAAACTCACAAGCCAGGTGTTGGTGGCAGCTCAGGTCTTTAATCCTAGCTACTCAGGAGGCTGAGATCTGAGGATCCTGGTTCAAAGCCAGTCAGGAAAGTCCCTGAGACTCTTATCTCCAATTAACCACATAAAAATGGGAAGTAGAGCTGTGGCTCAAAGTGGTATAGCACTAGCTTTGAGCAAAAAACTCAGAGATGGGGCTGGGAATGTGGCTCAGTGATAGAGTACTTATCTAGCATGCACAAAGCCCCGGATTCGATTCCTTAATACCACATAAACAGAAAATAATAACAAAAACAAAAACAAACAAAAAACTCAGAGACAGCACCCAGGCCTTCAATTCAACCAAACAAAACCAAAACAAAACAAAATGGAAAAAAAAAAAAAAAAAAAAAAAACCTTGGGAGAAACGTGCAAAAAACAAGTACAAGGGGGGAGGGGGGAGGCTGGGAAGGGATGTGAAGGGTAAACCAAAGGAGGAGGGTGCAATGCTTGGTAAGAAATGTACGCATTGGGGCTGGGAAGTTGGCTCAGTGGTAGAGCGCTTGCCTTGCATGCCTGAGGCCCTGGGTTCGATTCCTCAGCACCACATAAGCAAAAACAAAAAAGCCAGAAGTGGTGCTGTGGCTCAAGTGGTAGAGCGCTAGCCTTGAGCTGAAGAGCTGAGGGACAGCACTCAGGCCCAGAGTTCAGGCCCCACAACTGGACCCAAAAAAAAAAAAAAAAAAAAAGAAATGTATGCATTATCCTGCCCATGTAATTGTAACCCCTCTGTACAGTATGTTCACAAATAAAATAAAATAAAATTTAAAAAAAAAACAAGTACAAGCTCCTCTAGGGGATGCAGAAGAACAGGGCAGAAAGAATGTAAAGCATTTCAAAGCAAACTTTTTTAGAAAATTATCTTTTCCTTTGGGGCACATAAATGTATTCCCTCCCCTCACCCTTGTAAGTTAATTATAAAGAGAAAGAGACAGCACTATGCCTTTCCTTATCAGACATTAAATCTTTGCCTCTGACACCTGTACCTCCTTATACACAGGGGTGACTGAGGTTTCCAGGCTGGCAAGACCAGGCTGTGTGGTCGGGCCTAATTTGCATGGTGGGGCATTCACATCCTGGCTGCTGTCCTGGCTAGGCGGCCTTCCCAGGAAAGGGCAGGACAAGGAGTTTTGTCCTGCTGTAAATGGAGACTCAGAGCCCGGAAATGTGGGCTGGGCTCTGATGAGGGGGGAGCCCTGAGACCAGCCCTTGCTGGGCTTGCTGCTGGGGGGCTCAGGAATGCTAGTGCTGCAGCCAAGGGCAGTCTGTCCACAACTCAGAATGAGCTGCCTCAAGGAAGTGGACCTTTTTGCTGTGAGCCCCAGTTCCTAAAGATGCCAGGAGGGAAGATGTACCATGTACCCCATCCCATGCATGACTCCAGTGGAAGAATACAGAGAAGGGGGTTCCTCCCACCCCAGGGCCTCCTCTGCATGCCTGTGGCAATATTGCCTTGCTCATGCAGAAGACAAGCCAGCTATGTTGAAGGGCCTTTGGCTTCATTCCACCACTAGCTAGGAGGATCTTCTCTGGAATCCCCTTATCCTGACAGTGTAAAGGAAGACAATGCCTTCCACATCTACCCTGAAGTCTCACTACTACCTCAGAGAGAAGTCTCGGGAATGGAACCATGGCTGGATGGACTTCCCTCACAGGATAATGCCTGACCCTTGGGCCTGTGGAAACTCCAAGGAGAATCATCTTGCAAACTAGAATCTGTCTTCTACACCATTCACTCACCTACTCTTTTATGACCCCTTAAAACTGTCCACACACCCTCTTATCCTCCTCCCTTATAGAAAAGGGGTATATAAAAACATGTTGGTCTGGAGGTAGGGGAGATTGCATTTTGTGATTGCTTTTGTGCATATAATAAATTGGTGTGTCTTTTCTCCAATCTCTCTTTGTCAACTTCTTTCAATAAACTTCAAAGAGCAGAGGTGAAGTTTCCCTTGCTGCTACAGTACATGCATGTGCATAAATATGTGTACATATGTATGTGTATATATATATATATACATGTATATATATATATGTATATATATATATATATACATGAAAAGTCTTTAAGCTTGGTTTATTATTACTTGAGTGTGTACAAAAATACCTGCGTACATTTGGTGATGGGTTATCACAGATCCCTGAAGGGGTACACCATGCATGATACGGGATGAGAGGAGACAGAGCAGGGGGACCTTGGGCACCAAGTTTTGTTTGTTTGTTTGCTTTTAGTTAAGAAAGTACACTAAGCTGGGCGCCAGTGGCTCACGCCTATAATCCTAGCTATGCAGGAGGCTGAGATCTGAGGATCACGGTTCAAAGCCAGCCCAGGCAGGAAAGTCCATGAGACTCTTATCTCCAATAAACCACTCAGAAAACCAGAAGTAGTTCTGTGGCTCAAGTGGTAGGGGGCTCACCTTGAGCTGAAGAGCTGAGGGACAACGCCCAGGCCCAGAGTTCAAGCCCCATGACTGACAAAAAAGAAAAGAAAAGAAAGCACACTAGTGGGCTTAGGCAGGAAGAACATGAGTTCAAGGGCAGCCTGAACCCCATGATGTCTCCAGCAAAACAAAATCAAGAAAGTGAAAATAATTATGTAAGATATGATTGCAATGACTCATGCATGCAGAATTACAAAAAATAGATACCTATCCTTTTTCACATGGAAGTGGACCCGTTTTGGAGGTGGCAGCTAGGAGACAGGTAGGTAAGGAGGAAGGGTGTGGCACAGGCTCAGTCAGACAGGCTCAGGGAGTCCTTGTAATTGCAGGAGTCGTGACTTGGCCAGGGAAGCCTCACACAACCCCCACCTAGGCAGCTGCAAGGATCACCTCCTCCCAGAAGTCACCTTGATTTGTGAAGGGGCCAGCTACAGAAGATGCTCAAACTGGTTGCTCAGACTTCTCTTCCCCTTCCTAGCTTTTTTTCTTTTGTCCTTTTAAATGCAACTATGTAAAAGACCATTTTGAAGAACCTGAGTCCCCCAGTCTCTTCTCATATGCCTTGGGGCAAAATAGTTGGATGCACAGAAATAATTAGAAACTTTTGAAATTCAAGCCCTCTGCTGACATTTCTACAAAGAGTAAAGAGGCTGAAGTATGTACCCACTGGGAAAAATACTGGTAGGAAAGAATCAAGGTGCCTAACAAGATGCATAAAGTACTCACACTTAAAGATTTATCCCAACTTTTAATCACAACAAAGTCAGTCAAGGCTATTTGGAACACATGCATATTTGGATAACTCACCTGCAATGTGACAGCTATTAAAAGGTTATCTTATGTCTCTATTGATCTAGCTTCTTGACTTACCTAGGCTCTATCTGTGATCAATGAAGGCAATGACTCACTCTCGCATACATCTGTCCATCTGCATCTCCTGAGAATAAAGCCAAACCTAAAGATTGTGTACTACAAACCACAAAGCCAGCTGGGCACTGGTGGCTCACTCCTGTAATGCTAGCTACACAGAAGGCTGAGATCTGAGGATCACGGTTCAAAGCCAGCCCAGGCAAGAAACTCCGTGAGACTCTTATCTCCAATAAAAAAAAAAAAAAAAAAAAAAAAACCACTAGAAAACCAGAAGTGGTGCTGTGCCTCAAGCAGTAGAGCGCTCACCTTGAACTGAAGAGCACAAGGACAGCATCCAAGCCCAGAGTTCAAGCCCCACAACTGACAACAACAACAACAACAAAAAACCCACAAGCCATTATCACAACTAATAGCATTAACAATAATCCATACCTCCAATATTCATATCTTTATTTAAGTTGTCCCAAATATCTTAAGAATGCTTTTTCTAGCTTTCTCTTCAAAAGCCATCCAGTCCCTTCTCATGAGCTACATTACTAGGTTGTGACATCTTCTTAGAATGGATACCCAGAAGCTACTTTTGTTGAAAAGTACCTACTCTTCACTTGTCCTTCCTGCAAATGTGCAAATGTAACTGAAAATACAAGTGTGGCATCTCTGTTCCCATTTTGCCTCTATGTCCTTTGCTCTGAGTCATTCTCTCTGGCACCTGTCAGCCAGATCTGGGAAGGATAGGACTGATGGATAACAAACATCCTGTGATGGAAATCAACGCTGCCCCTGCCAGGCAAAGATGACTTTCTTCTTGTAACACTCCAGAAATAAGGAACAACCCAACCATACATCTGAGCTCCAGACCTCATCCCTGACTAGGATTATTAATGGCTATGCATATCTTTACCCCTTCTCCTCCAATACGTCCCCTATTTAAGCCTAAAGCTCCCTATTTTTTTTTAAAAAAAATGTATACTCTGTAATTCTGCCGATCTTTCTTAAATGGATTCATTTAATTTGTTCCTAAATACACATGCTCACACATGCAGACACACACACACACACACACACACACACACACACACACACACACACACACACACACACACACACACTTTCTAAAGTAGACTGTTAAGAGTGGTAGCCTTGAACAAAGGAGCTCAGTGACAGCACTTAGCCCTTGAGTTCAAGCTCCAGGATTAGTACAACCAAAAAAGTTACACTCTATACTTGTGACTAGCAACATCACTTCATTATATTTGCATGAGAATTAAAACAAATGCAAGGTCATAGCAGCACCATTCACAATCGTGAAACAGCCCAAATGCCCATCTACCAATGAAGCTTGACGGATGCAAGGCTCACACAGGAGAGACAGAAGCCCCTCAAGGTCAGGCTCTGGGACTTGCACAGGATATGTGGGCACATCCTATGTGTCACAGGCTAGCCTGACTTTAAGCACAGAGAAATAAACTCCTGCATGTGATGTTCAGAGGCACAAAGTCACCATGCAGAGAGGGAGCAGACACAGGTGTGACTCACCTGTCCTCATCTGCACCTTAAGCCAGAGCCTCTCTCTCTGCTCACTTTCCACTCCTCCACCATGAGTACCTGTGTGGCCACTCAGGACCCCATGCAATGCCCCACGAGCAGGCCACTCTGCCAGGTAGACCCACAGTGGGAACACTCCGGGGCAGGGCATGCGCATGCTCATTTTAAAGTTAGTATGCCACTTTATACTTACATCCTCAGTATAAAAGTGCTGCCTTTGTTTTCTGTGTGCCAGTGGCTCATACCTGTAGATCTAGCTATTCGGGAGGCTGAGATCTGAGGATCACAGTTCAAAGCCAGCCTGGGCTGGAAAGTCCATGAGACTCTTATCTCCAATTAACCACCAGAAAACCAGAAGTGGCGCTGTGGATCAGATGGTAGAGTGCTTGCCTTGAGCTGAAGAGCGCAGGGACAGTGCCCAGACCTAGAGTTCAAGCCCCACAACCGACCAAAATTTAAAAAAAAAAAAAAAAAAAGCTGTGGCACCAGGCCTGAGTGGAAAAGCTAAGGGACAGAGTCCAGGCCCTAAGTTCAACTCCAGTATTGGCACAAAACAAAATCTCTGCTCATTCACTGGCTCTTTCATTTTTACCAATCTGGTGACAAAATACTAAACTGTACCTTTAAACTTTTCTGTTGGTTACCAGGGAAAGCGAGAGTCCATTTGTGTGTTCACATTACTGCTCTAACAGGAAGATAAAGATGTGAAAAGGAAACCACCGCCTAAAGCACCCGTGTCCCCAGCTAAGTATCCACAGATCTGACCAGCGGGTGGCAGCACAGAGCTGCAAAGGACCCAAATCCTGGTGTTCTGGAAACCTGGGGGGTTGGAGGGAGAGGGGACAGGGGAAGGGGGGAGCAGTGGCACTGGCAGTACCCCACAGCCCAGGTTCTAAGATCAGGACAAGAGGCCATGGCAGCTGGTCAAAGGTGCCACGGAAGAGGCCTTAGAGAGCCCCCTAGTGAGAGCCAACGTTGGATGAGATCATTAATTCAGCTCTGCTATGGATTTAAGGACCTGCTGCTGGAGCCATACCTATTTATACACACCAGAGCCTCCGGAGGAGAGCAGAGGTCTGGACGGAGACATACCAGGGCACAGATGCCAGGTTTCCGTCCCCAGTGTGTGGGTCTAACCTAGGGCTATTGCTATTGCTAGCAAGGATAGAGCACCTCTTGTTCCCCGTCCCCCTCTTCCTGCTCCTCCAGCTGTTCGCTTTCTCCTCCATCTCCTCCTCACTCTGCTCCATGGCCTGTCAGGCTCTCAGAGCCTGCACTGTGTGGCAAAACCAGATTTTCTGTCTCACTTTCCACTTTCTCTCCAAGCCCCGGACTGCTCTGCAATGTGTGCAATTGATTCTGGTCCAGCTCAAAGTGGGGTGATGCAAAGCCCTGCGTGCGCATCCCGGGACCCTTTCATCTGTTACACAATGGAAAGCAAGGTTGCACCATCTCAGAGGCTGGCCAGCACACATTCAGCACACCAGAGCAAAGCAAACGGGTAGAGATCCCACTCTCCTCATGCACCCATCTGGCACCGGTCTTTGCAAAGAGTTGATCCACTCCTTCTGAGAGTAAGGGGTCCTAAGCACAGGCTCTGATGGCAAGGTCTGTAAGGACCACCCTTTCAGTTTCTCTAGGGAGGGTGAGCCCTCTGGCTCCCCAACTTGAACACTCCAATTAGAGGAGTTGTGAGAGTAGATCAACCTTGGGCTACTGAGGGGGGTAGGGATGGAGCCGAAGTCCATGTAGGCTTACTCAAGAAGTGAAGTATTGGGCTGGGAAGGTGGCTCAGTGGTAGAGCGCTTGCCTTGCATGCCTGAAGCCGATTCCTCAGCACCACATCAGCAAAAAGAAAAAAAGCCAGAAGTGGCACTGTGGCTCAAGTGGTAGAGTGCTAGCCTTGAGCTGAAGAGCTGAGGGACAGCACCCAGGCCCAGAGTTCAGGCCCCACGACTGGACCCCCACCCCAAACAAAAGTGAAGCAGGATAAAGTAAGGTTAAATCAGTGAAAACACGATCAAATTTTAGTAGGCCAAGCATGGTGTCACATACCTGTAATCCTAGCTGCTTGGGAGGCAAAGATCAGGAGGATCACAGTTCAAGGCCACCCTGAGCAAAAAGTAACACTCATCTCAACAAACAAGCTATCTGTGGTGGTATGTAATTCCAGCTATGCAGGAAGTTTAAGAAAGAGGATCATGGTCCCAATCTGGCCTGGGTAAAACTTTGAGATATTATCAGTTAAATAACTGAAGACAAAAAGATGTAAGGGACTGACACAAGGGAAAAAGCATTTGCCTGGCAAGTGTAAAGCCCTGAGTTCAAACCCCAATGCTGCCAAAAATAAAGTTTAGAAGCTAAGGGATTTTCTGCTCTCTCTCTCTCTCTCTCTCTCTCTCTCTCTCTCTCTCTCTCTCTCTCTGTCTTGAACTCAGGGGCTTGAACTCAGGGTCTAGGCACTGCCCCTGAGACTGTGTGCTCAAGGCTAACACTCTACCACTTAAGCCATAGCATCACTCCTGGCTTTTTCTGAGTAGTTAACTGGAGATAAGAGTCTCCTTGACTATACTGCCCAGGCTGGCTTCAAACCATGATTCTTAGATCTCAGCCTCCTGAGTAGCTAGGATTATAGGCATAAGCCACCAGTGCCCAGCTGAGATTTTCTTTTAAATCTAAGTATCTGTATGCAGTGAGGTGAATTTTAGGGCATAAAGGCACAGATAATTTTAAGTGCAATTCGTTGCAATCTGTTTCCTACTTTTTTCTTTGCCGGTCCTGGGGCTTGAACTCAGGACCTGGGCACTGTCCCTAAGCTGCTTTTGCTTAAGGCTAACACTCTACCATTTGAGCCACTTCCCACTTTCTCCATTTATGTGGCACCGAGAAATTGAACCCAGGACTTCATGCATGCTAGGTAAGCACTCTACAACTAAGCCACATTCCCAGCCCCTATTTCCCAAAATCCCAGTCAGTTTAGGAGCTCCACATCTTCTTCCCTAGTCGGTAGGATTTGACCAATGCCATCTGCGGACCACACCATCATTCCTCTGCTGTGGATGCTGTCTGTGTTTTCTCTCCAGGTGGTGCCACCTAGCAAATCTTCCTTCTCTGAGCTACGGCTCCACTCTCTCTTGCAAGAGAAACATTTGACTGTTAATTTGCTTCTGTTCCCTCTGGGGGTCAGAACAGTGGCCCCTGCCATGTTCTGAGCCTGACCTTGTGAATGGGTTCTGTGACATGTTAATATAAGGCGTGTCCATCTGCTGACGGTACAGTGGGGTATTATTCTGTACTATCTGGGTGGACCCAATGATTTTGCCTTACATATGAAAAAGGGACACAGGCTAGGCAGTAGAAATGATAGGAAGTAAACTTGACTGGCCACTGCTGGCATTGAAGATGGAGGAAGGAGCTGTGTGACACTGGTAAAGGCCAGGAGAAAGACAGCCAGCCCTACTAACAACTTGACTGCAGCCCAAGGACCCACTGTGTACCTCTATAAGGAAGTGCATTAATGTTGTTTTAAGCTATAAGGAAGTGCATTAATGTTGTTTTAAGCTACTAAGTGCCCAATAATTTGTTATAATGGCCTGTTGTTATTCAGCTTTCTATCACTATGACGAAATCCCCGAGATAAACATTACAAGGATGGAAGTTTTGCTTTGGCTCACAGTGTCTGTTGGAGGGTGTCTCAGGGCCTGTGGCAAGGTGGCCCATCGTGGTGGGAGCGCATGATAGAGCAAGATGTCCACCTCATCATGGCTGGGTCCCAATACTCTGTTGTAGGACACACCCTCACTTCCTCCTATTAGTCTCCACCTCCCAAAGGTTCTGCCTCTCTAGGAGTGCCACAGGCTGGGGGACAAGCCTCAACACATGGGCCTTTAGAAGATACTTTAGATCCAAACTACAGAATAACCATAGGACACAAATGTGCTCTCCACAGATGGAAAACTAAGACTCAGAAAGGGGAGGGAAATTAACGGATGTCACAAAGCAAATATGTGACTGAATGCTTCAAAGCGAGCAAGGCCAAGGTGACATGCAATACTACACTGGGGTCGACCTGAAACAATGGTAGGCTTTATCAAACTCCAACCAAAACAGAAAAGTCAATCCCCTCAGACCTCTCTACCCACTGCATGGAATGACCAGTGGAGTTCAACATCTATAAATGATGGGAGGTTTAATGAAGATTTCTAGAGAAAGGAAACTGGGTTATATTGAACCCACAGGCTTCGATTTCCTATCTGCTGTAAGCATTTCTGTGTTCCTAATTCCCTGGGTGCTTCTGGAATTTTTCCCAACTGCCTGGAGTACTGACTGGAAGCAGTCCATTACAACGTCTTCTGCTCAAGTCCAGAAATTTTACATCTCCATCAGGGCAACCCAAGTCTACTCTGACTCCTGTGTTCACAAGTACACACTAGAATCTACCATTTAGTACTCAGGTAAGAAAACTCTTCCACTGACAGGTCCTCCTCAACCAACTTCCAAGACCTTGGTGAGCCCTGGAGAGCCCCTAGCTCCAAAGGTGTTATTTTTTCCAAACATATACAAGGTTGTCCCAAGAGGAATTCTGATGACCTCATTCTCCATCTCTGCGTATGTCGGATGGGCATTCTAAGTCTGTTCTAGAATCAAGGAGCACTAGAATCCACTTTAAGTTAGTTGTCCCTAATTCTGGGGACTCTCTGGAAGGAGGAGAGCAGAAGTTGTGGTGACAGGCCACCATGTGAGCTAGAGACATGGGGCATACTGGACTCATAGAAAGGTCTTTCTTCTCAGGGGCACATGAGGTCCCAGACTCCCAGGTAGTAGGAGAGAAGGCAAGAGCTCCCTGGGCAGCAGAACCTCATAGTGAGTTCCATCTGTGGTGTTTAAGGCACATGGCTAAAGGTTCTGGGGCTCTCCTGGAATGAGGAAACACCTTCAAATGCACAGGGAGCCTGGGGTTCTCCCTGGGACTGAAACCCTGCCACAAGGAAGTGAAAAGAACCAAGGCCAGCCTAGCAAGAGTTGGCTCTTGCTCACTCTGGTTAACTCCATCACTTTCAGTAAATCCACTGCTGCACTTGATCCTGGCAAACCTTTTGGTATTGTTTTCCTTCATCTCTAAAATAGAAGTAATGACACATTACACAGTTACCCTTCAGTATTCACAGGAAACACCCGAATCCAGAGGTGCTCAAGCCCTTTACACAACATAGCATATCTTACACAGCATAGCAAAATCCTACATATATCCTATGATTTTTGGGGGGAGGAGAGTATCAGTCGGGGGACTTGAACTGGGCCTGCACATTGTCCCTCAGCTCTTCAGCTCAAGGCTAGCGCTCTACATCTTGAGCCACAGCGCCACTTCTGGCTTTCTGGTGGTTAATTGGAGATGACTTTCCTGCCTGGACAGGCTTTGAACGGCAATCCTCAGATCTCAGCTGTGAGCCACCAGTACCCAGCCATCTTATGGATTTTAAATAAGCTCCAGACAGCTTATAATGCTCCATAAAATAGGAATGCTATATCCTGTGTTTCTTATAGAGAATAATGACAATTTCTTAAACTTATAAGCATTTGGTTTTTTTTTCTTAAAAAAATGTAATCCATGGTTGGGTGACTCCACAAACCCTGAGATCTGATTATATTCGTAAGGTGAACCATGAGGCATGTACTCTGAGAACTAGCTGCCTTGAAGAAGCAGAGGGGAGGAAGCAGATGGAAAAGGAGGAGACATGGTGGTGAGGTGGATATTGGTCTCTACTCGTGCAGGCCCCACCAGACCTGCACCACAATGCGTGAAGGTGACGCACTGGAGCTCTCCTGCCAACCTAAACCCTAGGAATTCCCACCTCTGAAAGAGCGCAGCCTCAGCCTGGCTGCGGTCCACTGTCTCAGAACCAGCATTTTGGTACACTCAACCCAATGACACTCATTTGCTTCGTACTTCTTAAAAGAACTCGAGAGTAACAAACATGGAAGTACATGGCAAGAAAGAACGCTATCCTACACCTAACCTAGCAGACCCAAGAGGGAAATGGCCTGAACAAGAGGAGGTGAAGTGTGTCTAGGGCTCACTTTGGCACAGGGCCTAAGCCTGCAACTGGATGTCCAATAAGGGGAGACCAAAGGGACACTGCAATGCTATTCAGGAGTCTGTACACATTCTCAGGGATGGTGTTTAAGGGAAGCAGTCCTGTTTCGGTTCTCTGGAAAAGGAACTTACTTCATACCTAACAGACAAGTCCACAGGAAGTTGACAGTGGATATCTCTCCAGTAGGGTGTGAGGAATAGATTAGGAAGTTTCCTCTTTGAGTCTCACCAGTTTTGGGCCCGAAAAATTTCAAGCTGCATCATTTATAAGAGACATGAGATTTATGCACATCTCCATTTCAACTGGCTTTTCTTCCCAAATGGGCATTCTCTGTACCCCTTGATTAAAGCACACCCATACACCCAGAGTCCTAAGTCAAGAGAATTAATACACCGGGACTTGCCAGTCCTTCCCTGAACTCTCAAGCTCCTCTGCTCAGTGCAGAGTGGGACACAAACGGAAAAGCTTTCTGGTGTGGTGGGCTGCTTGCTGTAGAGTCCTGGGACCTAACACAAAGTGCCAAAGAAGTCACTAGAAGACTCACCAGGAGGACCATAGAGAGGGCAGGACAGCAATTCAGAGGATCAGTCAGAAGGGAAAGGTTGGGCTTACATCAAAATCGGCTTGGTGGAAAGGCCTAAAGCCAAGATTTTGTCCAATTTAAAAAAAAAAAAAGACATAGTTGAATGTACAGTTAGCATGTGCAAGGCCCTGGGTTCAACCCCTTTAGCACAACAGGAAAAATAAGACATATACCTGGATGTGTCTATGGAATCAAGTTTTTAAATCATAGCAAGGCCAAACAAAACATGTGTGAACTGAACACCTACAGGACAGAGCACAGGGACTGCTTGCCACCACTGCAGTGGTTGGCCTGTGGGAGGTATTCATGGAACCATTCCTGAATGGATAAATGAATGAATGTATGGATGAATGACTGAGTGAATGAATGAAAGGCTTGGCAGGATGTCTTGGCCCTCATGCATCTAGAAGGCTCCTGTTTACCCTGTGTCCCATGAGAGAACACAGTGTCCAGAGGGAACGTGCTGTGGAGGTGCTGGAGCTGGCACGGACATCAGGCCTGGCCAGCAGCCATCCTTAGCCAGGATCTGCAGTGGAGAGGGCCAGTCCCGCTGGGTCAGACCCAGGAGCGCTTACTGGCACTCCACTTCTCCAGGCAACAGCTTCCAGTCCTTAAAACAAACACAGATACACAAACACAAGCTAAGGAACTAATTCTCAGCCGCACCCCTCGACACCAATCTGTGCAGCTCTTCCCAGGCTTCTACCATCCCCAGGGCTGAGTGGGGAAAGGGGTGTGGGCCCCCCCCAGGGGCCGGCCTAGTGCTAGGGTGGCTTTCTGTGTTCAAGACTTCAGGCCTCTAGGGCGTCACCTGTGCACTGGAGATCTGTAGGAAGGGACCTCTTGTTTGCATGCACTGTGTGTGATTGTGCTCTCTGCAGATGTGGGTGCACTACTATATTATCTGGCATGTGAGTGCAATCACCTATACACGAATGTTTGCAAGAGCACGGTGTGTGTATGCATCAGTGCATATCCCATCTGCAGTATTTCTGCACATGTCCATAAAGGCTGTGTGTGCGCCTATATGTACAATCCCCTGGACACAGGTGTGAGTGTGGTCCAGGTGTGTGTCAACACTGTAAATACTCTTGGTCTCACTCTCCTCCCTGCTGGCGATGCCTGCCTGCAAAATCTCCAGGACAGACATCAAGCTGTGTCCCCACCACAGACAGGCAGGGCAGGCTCTGGCTCTGGGAGGTCATCAGGGCCTGCATTCCTGGCCTTGAGTTCACAGGCTGGAATTTGTACATTCCATTCATAACATTCCTGGCAAAGAGGTGGGGGGGGGGGGGACTAGAGAGTTAGTGATTAAAAGGGAAGAAGAAAGAAGGGCTTCTTGCAGCTCCGGGCTGTGCTCTCCTGCTTGCCCTGGCACAGGCCCTGTAGCTGAAATGCAAGGAGCACGTGAGCTGTTTAGTGATCAGCCCGGGGGTGGGGGGGCGGGGGGTGCCTTCTTGAGTCTGTCAGAGAGGTGCCTGCAGCCGGCTGGATCTGCCCTCTACCGAGGACTGGTTATGCAGCTCAGAGCTGGGGACTCAGGAAGGCTGATGTAGGCTGTCTTCCCAACAGCAATGTGGATGTGGCTGGTAAAGAGCCACAGTGCACCAGCCCAGAGGAGCAAGGCAGCCAGGACCAACCCTGGGTAACACAAGTCGACAAAGTCCTTGCCCTCAGGGCCACTGTTGGGCGGGACCATTACTCCATCTGCAAATGAAGGGCCAGGCTGGGGAAGACACAGCAGCTGTGCTGGGTTCTGCAGCCCCGCACCCCGGGAACCACTGGCTGCCCGTCTACCTTGGGCTCTGGATCTTAGGACACCTACATCTCCCTGAGTCCCATTCCACCCTCCTCCAAAGCCTCCCTGGGCCAGGCCTTTTCTCTCAGCACTGCTTGTATGACCCCCCTCTGGCTTAGGATCTACTCTCTCCACTGTGCTGGGCCTTCTCCCAGGACAGGGTCTATGCAAGGGAGTAGGGGGTAGAGGGGTGCCCCTAGCCCCTGGTGCTAGACAACTAAATCCACTTAGCACATGCTGTGGAGATGGGAGGTGGGGCAGGCTGTCTAGGTGGTGGAGGTTCTGACATGCGGCAGTGAAGAGCAAGGCCCCACATAAAATGGGGCTTGGAGAACAGGAGGGAAGGCCCTGTGGAGGGGGCGGCTAGGCCAGGTGGTCTGGCTGACGGGGATGATCTCTGAGGCAAGTGGTGTGAGATGATGCCAGAACAGCCATAGCCCAGAGTCAGGCGGGGACCGCAGGGAGAAGGTATTTAAGTCCACATCCCACTGGGCCCAGCCGTGGTAGGGCCTGAGAGAGAGGGCTGGCTTTTGTTTTTCTCTGAGGACAGCCAAGAAGAGCCAGAACGGGGTATAACAGAGACTAACTAGTAGGGCAATCTCAGCAGAGAAAATAGCAAAGAGAAGGCTCCCTAGGTGGTGGGCACTTGGTTGGACTTGAGTCACCCAGCAGGCAGATAACTGAATTTCCAAGACCCTCTCCACAGCCAGAAGGCATGTATCTTTATCTGCCCACAGTGGTACTTTGCACTAGCCGGCATTTTATATTTGTTTAATCATCAGTTAATAACCACCTCCAGGATAAGCCTAAAGAAAAGAGTAAGTCCTCAAAAGTTTTCAGACTGGTAGAAGAAGATGCTAGAACAGACTGGGTCCTAATGACCTTGCATGGTCAGTCAAACACAGGGCCAAAACACCATGTTAGGGCCTCTCCTGAGCTAAGGATGAAGATGTCACCAGAAGTCACTGCGGCAGGTCACTGCCTGCTCAGCTGGTACAGCCATTCACCAACGGCACGGCCTTGGCAAGCTCCTTCCTTTCTCTGTCTTGATGGGAACCATGGTCCTGGGTTCTCTTTCTGGGGTGGCTCTGCAGGTGGGGTGTGAGAGAAGGACAGACACCTTCCTACAATGTTTCAATCCTCACAAACCCCAGGGTCATCCTCCTCCTATCCCTACTCAGCTGGACCCATCCTCCCAGCACCCAGCTAAGCTATCCTCATGTACGCTCAGGACAACCCAGTCCTCAGAATTCAGAGTAGATGCCCAGAGTGCCCTGGAATCCAAGATCCTCTCAAGGGGTGCTCAAGGCGATAATGCTAAGAGGCTGCTTCTCTTTCTGTCGTAAGTGAGTGAATGCAAACAAAACACACGGGGGCAGTGGGCAAATCCATGCAGCTCTCTGTACCCGGATAAGCTGTCCCTGGGCACAGGCTACAAGCTGCTATGGCTTGTGCTCCACAGACTTGCAGTGCCCACAGGCTCTAGAGGGACTCTTAGCAGCTATTCCAAGTCCAGCAAACAAGGACAAGCCAGGCTCCTGCCCGTAGCATTCATCCAGCCTGGCACCTTCCCCAGGCGGGCAATGAGCCAGCTCTCTGAGCACACATTTTCCTACATGTCCAAGGTGTGAGAAAAGTAACACGTTGTTGTTGATCTTGTTGGAAAAGGCCTGGTTTTAAAAGGTAGAGTGTTTTTTAACTTGTTGCGAAGTACATTCTGTAATTCCTGACCAAAATACCAACTGACGTAAAACAAGCTCCTTCATGAAAAAAATATTTTGCTTGGAGATGGATTCCTGAACGCTGCTGTTGGGTGAAGTGAGCTGCAACATGAGCCACGCGGAGAGCTCGGCACCCTCACCCTGATGCTACTGCCACAAAAGGGTACAGAGTATAACATCCAAAGACAGCCTCAGGGGAAAGAAGCTCTTCCAACGGAAAAGAGAATTCAGTAAGGTGGCCAGTTACAAAATAAATACACAAACCCCGTGGCTTGCCAAATGCCCCAAAATAGCTGTAACAAAATATATTGAAGAAAAAAGATCCCATTCACGATTCAACAAGAAATTAGAAATTCCTGGGAATAAAATGGACAAGGAAACACAGACCTAAAGTGAGAAACACCAACTCTTAACTGAAAAATATAAATTATTTAGTGAGGGGAGAGATAAAACCTGGCCTGAGACAGAAAGACAAGATGGTAACAATGTCCATTTGTCAGTACAAAGTGTCTGAAAGGGAACCAAGTGAATAAAGAGAATTCATCATAGAGATACTAAAGCTGAAATCTTTTAAACACTGAAATCTGCATGAGAATGCAATGGGTCAGCATGCCTGCCATCATATAAACATCTCATACATGAAAAGAAGACCTTTCAGGGGCTGGGAAGGTGGCTCAGTGGTAGAGTGCTTGCCTTGAATGCATGAAGTCCTGGGTTCGATGCCTTGAGCTGAAGAGCTGAGGGACAGCACCCAGGCCCAGAGTTCAGGCCCCACGACCGGACCCCCCTCCAAAAAAAGAAGACCTTTCAAGCCAGCAGGGAGCAAAGGCTTTCTTCACTTAAGTTTGGGCAAATGGCCAGCCCCTGGAAATGAAATAAAAGTTAAGATTCTTGTTCTAGATAGATTAAGGATTCCAACGTAACATGAAACCATAAAAACATTAAGAAGAATATTTCCGTGAATATTTATATAATCTTGGTGGAAGGGAGAACTTATTAAACATGAAACCAAAGGCTGAAACAATAAGGAAAAAGGTGGAGGTGAATGGATCTGGCCGGAAAAATCTTAATACTTCTTTGTGTAACCTGAGTTCAAACTCCATTACCCTCCCCCCCACCAAAAAAAACAAGGCTTCGATAAATACAAACTCAGCTCTGCATTGAAAATGGACCCTTACCAACAGTTCTGACTGTGATCTACCTGACTTCCCATGAGCCTAGGGGCGCATACTTGCTGACTTTATGTAGGCAGCAGATATACATGCAGCGACTATGGGAACCAAAGGAAAACCAGAACAGACCAGCATTAACAGTCAGGATCTGGAATGTTCTCCAAGGCCTGCCTTAAAGGCTTAGTCCCCAGCGTGGTGCTGCTGGAAGGAGACGGAGCCTCTAAGAGGTAAGGCTGAACAGGAGGAGCCCTCGGCAGGAGCTGTGGGGCCCGGCCCCTCTTCTCCCGCCTCCCAGCAATGAGGTGAACAGTTTTGCTCCACTGTGCTCCCACCAGGACCTGCCTCCTCACCCAAAGCCACAAGGCCAATCGACCATGAAAACCAGCCTCTCTCTCTTCCTTCCTTCCTTCTGGATCTTCTGGGGTTTGAACTCACCCTGGCCTACGCAGGCTTCAGACAGCAATCCTCCTATCTACACCTCCAGGCTTGTGTGGGGACCTGGCTAGGTTATGCTGGGTGCCAGACTTCCATGTCCTCCCAGCTTGGCTTCCCAGGTGCACAGGGTAGACGACAGTGCCCAGCTTCCTCCTCTGTGATACCTTCAGCGTGAGCACTGCAAGTCCACAATGCAAAACACACAAACAGTGGGTGGCACACAACTGGCGCTCAGCAGATGTCGGTCTTCATTCCTGCACAGGCTTCTTCCCTGACCACCCTCTCAGGCGCAGCACAAGGCCACACTGAACCACTAGGGAAGAAGCCATGGTGTTACAGAGCAGGGGCAGAGAAGCCGGAGGCTGTCCTGTCCTTACCCAGGCCTTTATGCCCAATTTCAGAGTGTCTTCCCCTCCTATGTTCTTTCCAATGCAGAGTGTCAGCTCACAGCTGTTCACCTGAGGCCTCACCCCTATAGGTCCTGTCCCTGCTGTCCACTGCAGGCCACTGTCCCTTCCTTACTCTCTTCTGATGACCTTTCCAGTGACCCTTTGCTCTTCTGGGCCTTTGACTGACTCAAGTCCCACATGAGCTTTGTCTATCCAAAAACTCTGCTAGGCCCTCCCCTATAAACCTTCCCAGACTTGCAGCCTCCACCCGGCCATAGAAGCTCACCTCAGCCCCAACCGCACCACTGGCTTGTTTCTTCAGCCAGCACTACTGCTCCCCAAAAGCTCTCCTGCCCAGAAAGGTCAGTTCCTGCTTCTCTAACACACACACACACACACACACACACACACACACACACACACACACACACACACACTCACTCACTCACTCACTCACACTCTCACTCATCCTTCCATGGGGACATGGGTCCCAACTTCTGTATAACCCAGAAGGACTTTGCCTGTTATTAAACCATCATATGTTTTACCAAGAGGGTTGAAACCTTGTCAGGTTAACTCTAGAAGTGATGTGAAGCTCAGCCCAGACGATGTTGCAAGCAAGGGTCAGGACATCAATAGGGAGAGAAGTCTCATCATAAGCAGAGACCTCTGGCCCTGTCACCCAACCTTTCTGCTTTTAGTTGGAAGCATGGCTCAAATGGTAGAGTACCAGCCTAGCTGAGCGAGTGTGAGGCCCTAAGTTGAAAGCCCAGTACCAACAACCTTTCTGTTCTCAGCAGCTTGGCCTTCTCCTCTACCCCTCCTTCCCTCTCTCCCTCCTTTCTTCCCTCCCCTTTCCCTTCTCCCTTTCATTCCTTCCATCCCTCTTTTCCCTCCCTTTTTCCTTTCTCCTTTCCCCCTCCTCTGTCCCTTCCACTTCTTCCTCTTTCCTTTTCCTTCTTCTAGGGGTCAAGTGTTTTCTGTTGGAATATATACAGTTCAATACTAGGGCTGAGAACAAATTTCAACAACTCCTAACATAGTCTCCGCCACTCAGACCTTGCAGGGACAATGCTTATGAAAGACTGACATTTCTACCCTGTTGCAAATCAGAGATATTGCCCAACAGCCATCAGGAACCCCCGTCCCAGTGCCAGCCCGTGAACAGTGCATGTGAAGAGTGAGCCAGTCTTCTCTGAGGCCCAAGAATCCCTCGGGGCTGGCAAGAGACACTTGCTGCGGTGCAGAAGTCCTGAAGCCCTGCAATCTGGTTCTAGCTGCCTTCGCAAGGAAAGCCCCAACAGAATGCTTTGAACCACAAAGACAAACTCAGTCCTTTATAGAAGGCCTGTCAGAGTACCAGACTTCAAAAGACTCCCACCTCCAGGACATCAGAGGCTCAAGACTTAAATTCTCCAAGCCACGAGGAGGTTGGCAGAGGGAGGGGAGCACAGAGCAGCCATTATGTTTACAATAGCAGCAGGCCCACCTGGCTCTCTCCTGTTCACATATGGAAAAGAGGAAAGGGGCTTCTACTGTGAGTCTAGATCAGAGAAGGCAGAGTGTGAATGCTGAAGTTGCCAGAAGACAAGAATCTTTGCCAGCTATGCAACCCACAAGGCACTAATAACCAAAATACACAAGCAGCTTAAAAAAGTAAACTCTCAAAGAACCAATAACCCAGGTTTATATGAGAAAAGAAGATAAAAACATACCTCTCAAAAGAAGAAATATCAATGACCAATAATACACAAAGAAATAATCAACATTCTTTGAAATGCAAACAACACTGAGATCCCATCTCCATCTAGTCAGAATGGCCATACTCAAGAATACGGACAACCATCAATATGGTAAGGATGTAAGGAAAATGCAAGCTAGTTGGACTTCCACTATGGAAATCAATTTGGAGGTTCCTTAAAAATCTAAGAAAAGAACTTTCCCATTATCCAGCAATACCATTCTTGAGCATTTATCTGAAGGAATGTAAGTCAAGATATAGTAGTAGCACCTGTACACTGCTATAGAAACAGTCTGGATGCCCTACAACAGAAGAATGGATCAAGAAAAAGTGGTGAACACATGAAATATTATTCAGTCACAAAGAAGAATCAAATTATGTCATCTGCAGGGAAATGAATGAGTCTGGACTGAAAAACATCACATCAAATAGGGTAAGCCAGGCCCAGAAGGACAAAAGGCCATGTTTTCTTTCATATGTGGCTGTTAGACATAAGTACAAATGTACATGCAAATACATAAAAGATTATGTGTGTGTGGTCAATATGACTAAATATGGTGTATATAGAGAAAGAGACATACACCATATGTGTGTGTGTGTGTGTGTGTGTGTGACATCCCATTGTGAAATCCACTTGAATTAACATGGTTTTTAAACATAAATTGATAAATATCAGGAAGTTGAAATGTGTCTTGATAGAAGTGTGGGTACAAGTGGGGGGGAGTCGATGAACAGAGGAGCAAGGACAGTGAATACAATCAAAATGCTCTCCGTACATATGTGACAATGAAACAAAAAAATCACTGTGTGGGAAGGACAGGGAGGGAGAGGGGAGTGACTCTGATCAATAAGCATTGCATACGTAAGTGGAAATGTTAAAATGAAACCCCCGTGTAACACTGACACTAACAAAAAGTAAGGAAATTGCACTCAGAGGGAAAAGACACTTCAGGAAACTACCTGATAGCAAACCAAAATGAAGCTGGATGTCAGTGCTCAGGGATATAATCCTACCTACTCAGGAGGCTGAGATCTGAGGATCACAGTTCAAAGCCAGCCTGACCAGGAAACTCCATAAGACTCTTATCTCCAATTAACCAACAAAAAGCTGAAAGTGGCGCTATGGCTCAGGTGGTAAGTGCGAGTCTTGAGCAAAAAAAAGCTAAAGGAAGGTTTCTAGGTCCTGAGTTCAAACTACAGTACCAGAAAAAAATCCAGGATAAAAATGACCCTTATAATATTTATTGTTAATATAGCTAAAACCATTTTCTCAGCCATTCCATTGGCTAGCATTTTTGATATACAACATTAAACCGACACAGATGAGACAGGAGTTTGAGGGGGGAGCTGATGCTGGGGTTTGAACTCCGGGCTTTCTCACTCAGCTTGCTTGCGTGTCTGACACTCTACCACTGAAGCCATGCCTCAAAATGTGTTCAAGGTTCCTCCATGCTGCAGCATGTTTCAGGAGTTCATTCCTTTTTGCAACTGAATAATCTATTATATGGCTATACCAATGGATATTTGTGTAGTTTCTACCTCTTGCCCATTCTGAATGGTACTGCTATGAACATTTGTGTATAAGTTTTTTTGTGGTACTGGAATTTGAACTCAGGCCTTGAGCTTGCTTAGCTTAATTGCTCAACTGGCCATGACTCCAGCCCAGCTTTTTGCTGACTGTTGTGAAGATGGAGTCTCTCAGACTGGTTTCTTAACCATGATCCTTTGGATCTCAGGCTCCAGAGCATCTAGGATTACAGGCATGAGCCACCAACACTCAGCTAACATAAATTTTAATTCTATTCCAAAAAGCATGTGACTATACTTTGAATAATCAACCACTAACTTTTACTGAGCACTTATCATATGCCAGGAACTTTATCTTCATTAATCTCATTTCATTCTCCCAACAGGCTAAGAACTGAGCTAAGTCAAAAACAGCAAAAACAAGAAAACTAAGGCAAAATAGATATGTTAAGTAAATTCCCATAGTAACAGAGCTTGCACTTGTACCTAAAGCAGCACAAATGACTAGTGTGTGTTACTCTGACTTATTCCCTATTATTCAATGATAATTAAGTTAGGGTCCATACCTGCCTAAATGGCTTTGGACAGCCCAAAAAATCTCAGACCAGCATACAATTTTGAATGCATGTTTATTTTGTGGAGATAAATGTCTAGGCTAGCCACCAGACCCCCAAAGCAAATAGTACTCCTGATTATTTCTCTGAAAGCATAGGTTCCTATTGCTGTTAGTCAGATTTTTCATTGCTGTGACAAAATACCCAAGAGAATATTTAAAAGAAGGAAAGATGTAGTTTGGGCTCCAAGGTTTCAGACCATAGTAAATTTGCTGATTTAAACTAAGGCACCAGACCTGAGGTGAGGTAGAGCGTCATGGCAGAGGAAACAGAGACAGGAAACAAAGATAGAGACACAGGAAGGGACTAAGGCAAGACTCAGTCCCAAGGACAGGCCCTGCTGCGGGCTCCTGCGGTGCTGAGCTTCCTCCAAAGTTTCCCCAAACAGCACCCCCAGCAGGAGGCATAGGCTTCACCAGGTGAGCCTGTGGGAACATTTCATGTTCAAATCATAACATAGCTGGTTCAGATAAAATTATCTGTTTCATTAAAGCTATTTTCTTCTATTCCTAATCAGTTGAAGCTTTTTCTTCAAAACATGGTATTATGTCTTAAGGAAATATTTGTTGGGTCTCTGTCGAGGTAATCATTTCTTGCTTTGCTTAAAAATCTAATGAGCTTAGCCAGGCACTGGTGGCTCACACCTGTAATCCTAGATACTCAGGAGGCTGAGATCTGAGGATCACGGTTCAAAGCCAGCCCAGGCAGGAAAGTCCATGAGACTCTTATCTCCAGTAAACTACCAGAAAACCAGAAGTGGCACTGTGGTTCAGGTGGTAGAGCGTATGCCTTGAGCTGAAGAGCTGAGGGACAGCGCCCAGGCCCAGAGTTCAAGCCCCATGATTGAGAAAAATAAATAATAATTATTATTATAATTATAATAATATATAAAATGAGCTCTATTGAGGGCTTTTATAATGATGATTCAAGACTGCATTTGGAAAATTTTTATTTTGTCATGGTGGATTCTTTTCATAATCAGCTTCACTTGTTAATATTTTCAGATTTGCATTGTCATTGAGATGTCTCCTGTGCTATGTTATCACATCCTGAGTTCTTCAGGTACCTGGATTCCTTTAGAAATTATTTTCTTTCAGATTTTTAAGGTATATTAGTTTAACACTCTGTACTGTATTATCTCCTGGCCTCTTTTTTTTTTCTTTTTTTGTTTTGTTTTGTTTTGTTTTGTTTTGTTTTGTTGGTCATGGGGCCTGAACTCTGGGCCTGGGCGCTGTCCCTCAGCTCTTCAGCTCAAGGCTAGCGCCCTACCACTTGAGCCAAAGCGCCACTTCCAGCTTTTTCTGCTTATGTGGTGCTGAGGAATCGAACCCAGGGCCTCATGCATGCAAGGCAAGCGCTCTACCACTGAGCCACCTTCCCAGCCCCTCTCCTGGCCTCTTTTACATAATGTACATGATATTTTCCAACAGCAGCATATGGCGGCACAGCCCATGCTGTGCTGTGAGAGCTCACGCAGACCTAGGCTAGGGGAGCAGAGCTCTGGATTCCCAGAGGGGCAGAGCCACTGGCTGCGGGTGCGAACCTGACCAGTGTGCCTCCCCTCAGAACCTCCCTCCTCCCCTTACACAGAGAGATGCTCTGAATGAGCTCCCACCACTCCACCCCCTGCCCAGCTCAGTCCATTATCTTGAGGCTAGCTCTCAGCCTCAGGCCTGGGGGAGACAGAGGGCCTTTGAGCTCAGACTGGGGGAGGAGGGCTGGAGTCCCAGGGCTACCAGACTGTCTAGGAGGGAATGCTTTGAAGAGGTCTGGCCCTTGGGGCCACAGCCCCCTCCTGTCATCAGTCAGCGATCTCCTTCTAGTGGGACAGGGGTGCTTGCCAGCCACCATGTGAACTCTTTTCTCCCATTTACCTCCCCTTCTGCCTGCTTCCTCTCCAGCCCCCTTGTATAAGCTCACTGGAGCTACAGAAATGAGAATACATCCTGGTCAAGAGCCAAAACAAACTCTAGCTTGCTCCAAAGTCTGTATTTCCCACTTGGGACTCCATCGCTCTGAGGGTCTGTGCATGGGAACCCTGGTTCACTTCCCCAGCAGCTGCAGTAGACAATTCCACAAAAGGAGGAGGAGGCCTCACCCCTGGAATTCCTCCCTCCCTCCCTTTCCTAACGCACACCCTAAGGCCTGCCTGGCTCTAAGGAGGCCCACACCCTGTCCTTGTCTGCCCCGGGCCATCCTAG
Organism: Dipodomys merriami; assembly: GCF_024711535.1. NCBI lineage: Eukaryota > Metazoa > Chordata > Mammalia > Rodentia > Heteromyidae > Dipodomys > Dipodomys merriami. Next base: position 3,668,487 of record NW_027202427.1, read on the forward strand.
ACTACTGAGGTTCTCACCTCCAGCCCAAGTTAGGGCCTCAGCCCTCCTTGCCTTTCGTGATGTTTTTGAAGAGCCCGGGTGTGTCCCTCTGTGGACCATCCCTCCATGTGGATCTCAGGATCAGACTGATCTCCAGCCACTCGGTAGCAATGCCACAGACACAACGTGTCCTTCTTATTGTCTCTTGTTGGAAGGTACACAATGTCACTAGGACTTGTACCTGGATCTCTCGGTTAAGACTGGTGCCTGTAGGATTCTCCGTTGCAAACTTAATGTTTTGTCCTTTAGGATTAATGAACATTTATAAGCAACACTCAGAACTCTACACAGACTTGCTTCTGCCCAAGCTTTCACCCACGATGGGTTCTAGGCCCCTGTGCTCTTGCCTGTGGCTACAAGTTTGTAATTTTCTAGTGGACATCTTTGTTTCTCATTCCTTCTATCTTTATTAGTTGGATCTGATCTGTAGAGAAGAGGCTAACTCACTTTGAAACATCAATAATTAAGCCACACATCAGTGAGCAGAGCATGGGGCAGGAAGAAGAGCAAAACTTCCAGTACAAAGGCTGCCTGAGTCACTTTTTAACCCAGCACCTCTCTCTGTCCATGGCCTGACCCTTGGTTCCCTTTAACCTCACTGGCTCTGACCCATCCCTGCTGCTGAGGTCAGCAGCTGGCCTAGGCCTTGCGGAAGATTCAGTGGGGCCTCTCCAGAGAACAGACCTGGATGGCTCCTTCTCCCATTGCCAGCATTTCTGCTGTCTTCATCCTGCCTACAAGAGGAAACATCCCACCCAGAACTTTCTTTCTAGAGCCCACTAGGCTCTGTGCATTCACACAGATGCATACATAGGTGCACGCAAGCAAACCCATATGCACATAGATATGGCACATGGATACACATTCAGATACAAGCATACACACAGACCACATACCCATGCAAATGTACTCAGATGTCCCAGATGTCATGTCCCACTTTTAAAAGCTGTGACAAACCGGGTGCTGGTGGCTCACACCTGTAATCCTAGCTACCCAGGAGCTGAGATCTGAGGATCTTGGTTCAAAGCCAGCTTGGGCAGGAAAGTCTGTGAGACACTTATCTCCAATAAACCACTCAGAAAACTGGAAGTGGTGCTGTGGCTCACATGGTAGAGCACTAGCCTTGAGCTGAAGAGCTCAGGGACAGCACCCAGGCCCAGAATTCAAGCCCCATGACCAACAACAACAAAATAATAATGATAAAATAAAAGCTGTGACAGAAGGCAGCAGCCTCAGAAGCTCACACCCCCTCAGCATGGCTCTCAGGACAGGTACTGTTACTACCTGGGCTCCTGTTCAGTGATACAATTTGCCCCCTTAGTCCAACCTCTGTGTACTGCTCCAAGATTAGTACTGAAGTTGGTCTGAAGTTGTCCACATCTCAACACTCAGTGTCTGTGTCCTAGTTAGTACCTGTTCTTTCCCTCCATCACCCTCCCCTCCAGTGACAGAGGTAGCTAGCTTTACATATCTGCCAAACATACGTCTACCAAATACACACCAAATGTAAGAGAGGCTGCCTATATTCCCTGACAAAGATTCAGGGTGTAGCCAAGCTTTAGTCAGACTTCTGAACTTTCTTGAAAGCCCATTTGCACTTCATTGTAAAATCCAGATTTAGCAAGATAAAGCTGGTTGAGTTTACCAAGAACCTTTACCCAGTGACATCTGATTAGTTTCATTATCCTCCACCATCCCCAGGGGATGTCTGTTCACCCTGGCCTCGGTCACTCCCCATCCACCAGCTCCGACTGTGGCTCCCTGACTGTAAACTCAGGCTTGTCTACATTCTACTCAGAGCTAAGCCCCTCTCCCTCCCACCACACAATCCCTGTACAACTGTTCTAAGTCAATTTTCCTCACTGAGCTTTAAGGAGTCACAGAGAATGTGTTCTTTAACATACAATGGTCCTGAATGAGTCATCTTACCATACTTTAACCGAGTAAACATTATTTTAACATACAGTGGTTTGGATGAGTCTTAACATTTTTAACAAAGTGCACAGAATGTGTTCTTAAACATGCACAGGACCATCACTGCCGGATAATACTTGCCTTCCTGCTTCACAGCCTAAGAGGACTTAAAGATCTTAGTACTGTTTTTATGTGTGATATATTTGTATGCATGTCTGTTTAATTTGTATTAAATGTTAAAGTCATATTTTTTTTGGGGGGGGGGTCCAGTCGTGGGGCCTTAACTCTGGGCCTGGGCGCTGCCTCTCAGCTCTTCAGCTCAAGGCTAGCGCTCTACCACTTGAGTCACAGCGCCACTTCCGGGTTTTTTTCTTCTTTGCTTATGTGGTGCTGAGGAATCAAACCCAGGGCCTCAAGCATGCAAGGCAAGCACTCTACACTGAGCCAACTTCCCAGCCCCTAAAGTCATATTTTTTTTTACCTACTTAAGGTACCTGTCCTTGTGTTTCCATGAGAGGCCTGAAGTAGAGGGGATGAGGTCCAGCTTTTGAAATTCCAGCTGGGTGAATTTAGTTACACTCTGCGTAGCTTGGGTTTGAAATGTTCCCCTCAATGGTCTACATGTTAAATGATTGATCCCAAGCTTGTCACTGCCAGGAGGTAGTGGAAACTAAGGGGTGGATCTAGTGGCAAGTCTTCCAGTCAAAAGGGACTGTGGTCTCTTCTTTTGTTCCCTGCCATGAGATGAGTACTTTTGCTTTGCACCATGTTCCAGCCATGGGATGCTGCTTTGAAAGAGGCCTAAAGGAATAGAGCCAACTGATCCTGGACTAAAATCATGAGCCAAGATAAGCCTTTTATCACTGCAAGTTGCTTATCTCACATATTTGTGATGGCAACAGAAATCTACCTGACACTGTAGTTTCTTATCTCCAAAGCTGAGAAAGTATTAGAGATCTGATCTGTGGAGAGTACAAATTAGTCCACGTTGGCATTGGCTCTTAGCACTCTCAAAGAGTAAAAGAGAATTATCATTGCCATTGTCCACCACTAGTGAGGATGTTCATCTCTTGCTTTATTGGTTTGTAAAAACACTTTATGTAGTATATTAAATTTATGATATAATTTTATTTCCTGTTTAACATTTAATTCTATTAAAGACTAAAGTTTTCTATTAAGGGTTAGTCCTAAACTTATGTTGACGTGTTTTGTTAAATCTACCAGTCTTAACGTGGGATCATAGTTCAGTGATAGAGCACGTGCCAAACATATCTAATCCTCTAAACCATAATCAGTAGCTCATTCCACATATTCAAAGGGTTTATCATATGTGAATAAGTAAATGCAATACATCAAATAGATAACAATCATATGATTATCTCAACAGGTACAGAAAAAAGCATTTGGAAAAGTGAACATCTGTTCATGATAGAAGTCCCGAATAAATTAGGTATAGAAGGATCCCAAATAATAAAGGCTAAATACAACAAATCCACAGCCAACATCATACTGAATGGAGGAAGCTGAAAGCATTTCACTCAACACTCACAGGCAATACAGTACCGAAGTGAAATTATCCTTGTTTGCAAAAAGGATTCTAACCATAGAATGTTAAATCAAAACAGAAAAATAGTGAATTCATTGGGAAAAAAAAAACATGAAAACAGTTTCATAGACACACACACACACACACACACACACACACACACACACACACACACACACACACACACACACACACACACACACACACACACACAGAATAAATCTAACCAAGGACTGTAAAATGATTCTACAATGTAAATTACAAAACTCTGAAGAAATAAATTGAAGAAGACACTAAAACGTTGAAAGGCATTCCATGTTCACAGAGTGGAAGAATGTTTTTAAATAGCCATATAACCCAAACATATGCAGCACAATCCTCATCAAAACAACCGTGACATTCTACAAAAAACCTACACAAAAATCCAAATATTCATACAGAAGCACAAAAGACCCTGAGTAAGCAAAGCAATCTTGAATAAAATGAGCAATGTTGGCAATATCACAACTCCTGACTTTTAGATACACTACAAAATCATAGTAACAAAATGAGCATGGTAGTAGCATAAAAACACACACAGCCAGGCACAGGTGGCTTATGCCTGAAATCCTAGCTACTCAAGAAGCTGATATCTGAGAATGGCGACTCAAAGCCAGCCCCATTAGTGAAGTTTGTGAAACTCTCATCTCCAATTAACCTACAAAAAAGAAGGAAGTAGAGCTGTGGCTCAAATGATAAGACACCATCCTTGGGCACAAAAGTCAGGGATAGCACCCAGGCCCTGAGTTTAAGCTTCAGGAACAGTGCTCCCTTCATTCTCTCCCCCCAGAATGGAATAGAATAGAACACACAAACAAATCCCTGCATCTTAGCCAATTAGTCCTCAACAAAGGCTTCAAAAACATTTTGAAGACAGCTTCTTTAACAAATGGTATCAGGGGCTGGGAAGGTGGCTCAGAGGTAGAGAGCTTGCCTTGTATGCATGAGGCCCTGGGTTCGATTCCTCAGCACCACATAAGCAAAAAGAAAAAAGCCAGAAGTGGTGCTATGGCTCAAGTGGTAGAGCACTAGCCTTGAGCTGAAGAGCTGAGGGACAGCGCCCAGGCCCAGAGTTCAGGCTCCATGACCGGACCCCCCCCCAAAAAAACAAAAAAAATGGTATTGGGGAAACTGGACATCTACATGGAGATATTGAAACTTAACTGTGCAAAAATCAACTCAAACTGGACCAAAGACCTTAATGTAAGACCTGAAATCCTGAAATTACTAGAGACAAACAGGGTGAAGACTCCCAAGATATTAGTAAGACAAATGTTTTCTGGATAGGACAAATACAATTATTATATAAAATTTTAAAAGCTTCTAGATAACGAAGCAAACAATGGGCAGAGTTAAGAGGCAATCTATAGGAGAGGAGAAAATCTTTGCAGTTAATTGTCTGACAGGATTAATAACCAGACTATGTAAAACACTAAAATAAAAAAAATCCTACTGAAACACAGAAAAACCATGGGGTGTGATGTTACTTGTAATTCCAACCCTCAGGAGGCTAAAGCAAGAGGACTGAGAATTCAAAATCCCCCTGAACTACATAGTAAGACCTGGTCTAAAAAAAATAAAAAGATTGCAGCGGGCATTGTGAGTCAAGTTTGTAAGCACAACAAATGGTAAGCTTTTATCAGCAACAAAAGGAAATACAAATAAAAGCATCACAGTCCAAGCAAGCCTGAAAGGGAAACCTTATCATAAAAATAATCAGTGCAGCCAGGCACAAGTGGGTCAGGATACTCAGACTCTTAGCAACTCAGAGGCTAAGATCTGTGGATCTCAGTTCAAGCCAGCCCAAGTAGACAAATCCAAGAGACTCATCTCCAATAACCAGCAAAAATCTGGAAGTATATAGTTCAAGTGGTAGAGTACTAGCCATAAGCCAAAAAGCTGAGCAAGAGCACAAGACCCTGAGTTAAAGCTCTAGTGCCAGCACAAAAAGGCGGGGGGGGGGGGGGGGCAGTTAAGTGGTAAGAGCCTCCCTAGCAAGCACAAGGCCATAAGTTTGAATCTCGGAATGAACAAAAATAAAAGGTAGGGAGAGGTGGTCTGAACACATACTTCTCAAAAGAATAAATACAGGCTTGCCTTGCATGCCTGAGGCCCTGGGTTTGATTCCTCAGCATCACATAAGCAAAAAGAAAAAAGCCAGAAGTGGCGCTGTGGCTCAAGTGGTAGAGCGCTAGCCTTGAGCTAAAGAGCTGAGGGACAGCGCCCAGGCCAGAGTTCAAGCTCCATGACCGGATCCAAAAAAAAAAAAAAAAAAAAAAAAGAATGTGAACCAAAGAGACCCTAATACACTGTTGGTAAGGTATAAAGTTGTACAGTTATTGGGGAAAACAGTATAGAGGTTACTTAAAAAACTAAACTAGAACTACAGTATAACCCAGCTGTCCCATTGCTAGATATATATGCAAAAGAAGTTAAGTCAGTATACAATACAGAACCTACACATCCACGTTTATTACAGCACTATGGACAAGAGCTAAGTGGAATCAGTCCACCAAGAAAAAAATGGCTAATATACACAATTCAGCCAGCAAGGAGGCACAAAGAAAATGGATGCAATTGGAAGACACGTTAAGCAAAATAAACCCCAGGCTCACAAGACTAAAATGGTATCTTTTTTATGTAGAAGCTTAAAAATAAGTTGTGAAAATACTTTTTAAAAAGATGATCTGAGAGCACATAATCTGAAAGTGCAAAGGGAACTGGGAAGTTCCTGGGAACTGGGACGAGGTGGGGAGAAGACAGGACTGGGAGGATAGAAGAACGGTGGATGAATCAGGTTTAGAAGCAAAAGCCTATGATCCCAGCCACTCAGTGAGTTCAGGCAGGAAGATCTTGATCTAGGCCAGCTGGGGCAAAGTGAGAGGCTCTCCATCTCAAAAAACAAAAGGGTTGGGGGCATGGCTCAATTACTAGTACCCAGCATGGTGGAGGCCCAAGGTTCAATTCTCATTATCAAGGAGTAGGGAAATGGTCAGCAGTCATCACTTAAATGCAAATCAAAACCACAACGATAACACTGCATACTCATTAGGATAGCCACTATCAAAAACACCAACAAATTTGACTCTTGTCAGACAAAATTTTAAACACAGAAACATAATACCAAGCTTTACAAAACTGCTTTGGAACATTTTTATATAATCACGTGTAAAACAGCCTCTTCGATATCTGCATTGTACCTATAATAACTTACCTGGCAATTAAAGAAAATAATGCCAAGCACTGGTAGGGAGGTTGAGAGACTGGAGGCCTGGCTGGTGGAAAGCCACCCTGGCAAGAGCAGTCCTGGTCTACACGTGTCCCCACGTTCAGGAAGGCCGTTCACGAAGTCAGCTGGTGAAAGCAGCCCAGGTAACGAGCAGAAGCCACCCCATGGTTTCTGACATGGCACAGGCGGACGACGAGGCTGTGGCAGCGGGGACGGGAACACGGCGTGGGGAGCCCGGATGGAGGGCAGGGCGGCGAGGAGCCGGGCGGCGGCTCACACCGGCAGCCCCAGCTGCTCAGGAGGCTGAGATCTGAGGACTGGGGTTCAAAGCCAGCCCAGGCAGGAAAGCCTCCCAAGCCGGAGGTGGAGCTGTGGCTGCAGCGGCAGAGTCCCGAAGGCCTCGCCCGCCCCTCGGCGCCGCCTCCTCGGGTCTACAGCTGGAGCGTGCAGGCCCGAGCCCGCCGACCTGTGCGGGCCCGCGGACCTGGGCCTGGCGGCCCACGCTCCCCTGTGCGCGCTGGGTTCGAGTCCCAGGCCCGCGGGGCACAGGGCGTGTCCGGGTCGAGGCGAGGGCGGCGCCCCGCGGGTCCGCGCCTGGGCCAGGCCGGGGGCGAGGCCGCCCCACGTGGCCGCAGCTCCGACGACCCGCCCCGCCCCCGAGTGCGCCCGCGAAGGCGCCCCGGGCTGTCGGCCCTGCAGCCCGAGGTTCTCCAGACGACTCACCGGTTCCCGCGGCGGCCACCCCGAGGCCTAGCGCCCTGCGGACGCTTTCTCTGCTGCAGCCCTTTCCTGAGGTTCACCCCCAGCCGCCCCCCTGCACCCCCAATCACGGAGGCGAGGCGGAGGGGGCAGCCGGCGCAGGCCTGCCACGCGAGGCGGCGCGGGAAAGCGCGGGAAAGAGGACCCGGGCGCGCCAGGGCCGCGCCGCGAAGGGGGGGGGGGAGAGGTGTGAGGCGGGAGGCGGGGCCTTCCCTCGTTCTGGAGCTTATTGGCTACAGGGGCCGGATGCGTCAGCGCACGCCCCTCCTTGGACGCTTGCTATTGGCTGTCGTTTGCCGCCATTCGTGGGGGGTGGGACTCGCCTAGCGTGCCTCACCAGGCCAGGCTGATGGGGCCGTGGGAGCAGGACAGGGGCGCCGAGGGGCGTGTGCGGTGACCGGGCCCAGGCGGGCACCGCGGCGAGGGACAGGGCCTGGACACAAGAGCCTGGCCTGCTGGGCTCCCCGAGCTCCTGGCTTAGCAAGCCCCCACCCACCAAAAGCATGGCTTCCACGACGGGCCAGGTCACGGCGCCGGCGCCGGGGTCGCGCTGCAGTCGGTACACTCGGCCCAGCTCCCCGGTTCCAGAGGCGTGTTCTGCCCATCAGCCCTTTCCCGCGCGGGACCGAGCTCGGGCTGCTGGGGGGCTGCCGGCCAGCCACGCCGAGGCCCAGCTCCCCAGGGCCAGGCCGAGCGCTCACAAGGACCGAGGGCTGCGCGCTCCCAGCCTTACTTGCTCGTGTAGGCCATACAGACTGGAGGGGGCCCGGGCTGCCCGGCTCCCCTCAAATCAGAGGCCCAAGAGAGGACAGGTAACGAAGTAAGACCACCACGGGCTGCGGAAAGATGAGTTTACAGAGGAAGGCTGGGAGAACGCAAGGTGAGTTACACCGTCACACTTGGCATCCTGTTCCGTCTCTTTCCCATCTGATCTTTTATTATTTCCTTTCTTCAGCTTCCTTTGAATTTAATTTCCCCTCCTTTTCTTTCGTTTCTTAAGGTAAAAACTGAGGGTACTGCTTGGAGACCATCTTTCTGTTCCAACATAAGCGTTTTGTGTTATAAACTTCCGCTATTACTGCTTGACTAACACCTCACAAAATTTATTGTTGCTTTCATTTTATTAAGTTTAAAAGACTTTATACTTTCCTTTTAACTCTACCTTAGTCCAAGGGTTACTATTTTAAGTATGTTATTTACTTCCCAAATACTTGGTAATTTTTCAGGTATCTTAGTTGTGAGTTCCTAACTCTGTTCAAGTGTGGTCAGAAACTATTCTTTGTGTGACTTAAACCCTTAAAATGTACAGTTTTGTTGTGGCCCCAAGTTGTGGTAAAGTTCCATGTGCACTTTGTTTCTCATTTGCATTGCTTCAACAAGAACATGCTGTGATCTTTGTTCCTCTGGGCATAATGTGTCTTTCTCAGGGGCTTTGGGATTTTCAAATTATTATCACTGGTGTTAAGCAGTTTGATTATGATGTACCTTGATGGATGTCATTTTCTTCCTCTTATGTTCGGGGTTTACATGTATCTGTGGCTTATCATTGATATAACATTTTGAAACTTTTCCAGCCATTTTCTCATGTCCCCTTTTCTTTACCTAACATACTGGTACTGGAAACACATTTGATGTGTTCCTTGATGTACTGTTTATTGCTTTTGTTTTTCCTTTCTAAATGTTTCATTTGATATAGTTTCTAATGTCATCATCCATTTGCTGAATTCTTTTGCAATGTCTCCTCCACCATTAATTGAAATTTTCATCTCAGACATTAGAGTTTTCAACTATAGAAATTCGATTAGGATCTCTACTTGAGCTTCTAACCATATATTATAAACATGTAATTGTTTCAATGCTCTGTTCTGATCCTTCTGTGTCTGTTCTGGGTTGCTTTTCCTCCATTAAGGGGTCACAGTTTTTGCATGTCTGAAGATCATTCAAGGGGAACCAAAGATTTTTATGTTTGTACAGCAGGTCTTTTTGCTCCTATAAATATCTCTTGTCCGCCTAAAATTACATTATATCCTGTAGATCTTGTTCTGTGCTCTCAGTTCAGCAAGTTAGAAATGGTTTGATCATCTCAGGTATTGCCTTTCAGATTAAGCAGAGTGAGAAGAGCACTTGATTGGTTGATGGAGTCTGCTCTGAGCACCACATCTGATGTACTGAACTGTGATGTTTACTGGTCTGGAGACATGGCCAAGACGCAGGGCTGTGGTGTGAGGTTACAAGACGCAGGGCTGTAGTGTAAGGTCACAAGGATTCCCAGGAACAGAGACTGTCCAGAAACAAGCACTGGACAGAAAGCTAAAGGGACAGACAAAACACCGTGAAAACTAGGCCAAGGGACAGCCCAAGAAGTTCCCTAGAGTGAGTGAGACAAGGTCCTGACTATCCAAAGGGAGAAGAATGGGGGACAGGAGGACCCTGATCTAGGCAGATAGAGCTGCAGCAACCATGTGAACAGAGACTTGGATCACAAAGAGAAACTTGGGAACATGAGAAGGAACCAGCACCACATCACACTGACACTGAAGGGAGGAATCTAGAGCAGGCAGGGGTCCGGGCAGGAGGAGGGGGCATGACAATTACCCTCTACCACCAGGAGAAGGGAAAGAATCAAAAAGGAAATTGGTGATAGGGTGTGGGGTGGTATCACTGTGTGGAGTCATTGAGAGTGTGGTTCCTGGTACCTTAGGGTTCTGCATTTAATCTCGGTCCATGGAGTGTGTGTGTGTGTGTGTGTGTGTGTGTGTGTGTGTGTGTGTGTGTGTGTGTGTGTGTGTGTGTGTGTGTGTGTGTGTGTGTGTGTGTGTGTGTGTGTGTGTGTGTGTGTGTGTGTGTGTGTCTCAAATGCAGTGACACTTGGAATCCACATTCAGTTCCCTCAGCCACTGTCCTCCCTGGGTTAGTTAGCTCCCTTTGTTCTGTGACAGAAGCTGGATAGCAGGAAGTTAGGCTAATGGCCTCACATGCAGCAGGAAAGGTTGGGACTCAGGCCTCCATTCTCAAGACTGAAGTGGAGCTTCCCACCCCCAGGGCTGCAGTCATATTGGTACCTGGTAAGTAATGCCAAGTTTTCAATCAGCCCATGCTTGGCACATTAATAACAAGGAAAGGAAGCAAGCACCACGATCAGAAATTTGGTGAGCACATAAATCACTGGTCAAGTCTTTTCCTATCCCTTTTTACTTTGCTGTTCAGATTCTTAGTGTGGAGCTGGTGCAGGAAGGCCTGGGGAGGGCAGGAGACCTGGATCAGGTGCTGTTTCTGTCCCATGGTGTGTGAAACTGCCCTGCTTTGCAGGTCGGTGTCCATGGCTAAGGACTTCAGTCTGCATACAGGGGAATAAATTTGATTGGCATTTATTTTTTAACAGAAGGCATTTAGCAGAGAGAAACACACAGCTCTTTAAATAATTATGTTTTTCTCTCCTTAGCACTTTGGCTTTTTCTTCTCATCATTGGTACCTCAGGGTTGTCAAATGGCTGCCACAGATCCAGGCATCACATCCATACTGAAGGCAAGAAGAAGAAGAGGGGGAGGAGGGAAAGAAGAAGGCAGCCCCCCTCCCCCACTCTTCTCATCTGGTATCTCTCCATCACTTCTTATACAAGAGGTCTGAGCCCCTGGCTGTGCTTTTCTAGTCTTATGGGAAGGGAGGCAGGGAAGTAAAGTTGTGTTTGCCAGTGTTGGGCTAGGCAGCCAGTGAAATCTGTGCCCTCAACAGCATCAGACCTGTCTTCAAGGTGAGGAGCTCAAATGCCCACACATTTAAATGCAGGCCCTCTTCAGAGCAGAGGGAAGAAAGGAAGGAGTAGGAGGAAGAAGAGAAAAGAAAGTCTTTGTGATTCTCACACTTGAGCTTTACTGCTGAGAGCCGAGGAGTCCAGGTGTTTTGTAGGTCACAGGTGGCTAAAAAGATGTGCTATGTGGTTTGACTTCATTGCTTTTCTGTGCTTCCCGATGCCAACGCCCACCTATGGGAGACTCCACCGTCTCCTCTTTGCCTCTCAGCCCCTGGCTCTCTGTGCTCAGCAAGCAGCAGAAACCATCTTCTGGTGTATTGTACTTCGGGAGCCTAAGAGGCCTAGGAAGCAGCTATGTGGGTGCCAACAGGACTGAGAGGGGTTCTCCTACCCAGAGCTGAATGTTCCATCTGAAGGATGGCCACAGGTCTGGCATCTGCTCCCCTTGACAACCTAAAAGAAAGGAAAGAAATGTATGGGCCGAGGTCCTGATGAATCCTGCATAGAAATCACACTGGAGAAAGAAACCACAATTGTCTGCTGTCCCCCACTGCCAAGGGTATTTACGCCATGAAAATAAATGTGTAACCCAGACGCTGGCTGAACCTCCCTCCAAGCTTAAAGTGGGCCAAAGGCCTCTGGGAGCTCCCAGCCTGTGATCCTGCCAGCCATGGCCTCTGACTGCACATACGTGTGAGCAGATATGGAAGGCAAGTGCACAAACAGTAACCCTCGCACACAGCTTCCACGTGCAGCCTTGCATTGAAGTTCCCGAGTGAGGGAAGGGAGGCTGTTTGCAGAGCACCCACCGCTCCACTCTGTTTGGCTGGTTGAGAAGAGCCCCTTCCCTTGCCCCTGTGATCAGCCTTCCTCCTCTTCCATCCTTTTCCATGCAGACCATCATCCTCCCACCAAGGGATCTGCCTCATCACTCCCCTCCCCTCTTCTGGTCAGGCCAGGGTCCCCAGGGACTCCTTGTAGGAGGCAGACTCAGGGCTGCCAGGAACCCATCCCGAGCTGGGCATGGGAGGGGACCATCCAAGGAGACATGAGGCCCATTTGGAAAATGAGAGAAATAAGCATGATGGTGGCCAGAAGCAAGATTTGGTAGTGAGTTGTTATCTGACAATTGCCCTTCACCAGTTTTAAAGAGGCCACAGCATTCTGAGCTCCAGGCCGGGGCTACTGTCACCCTCTTCTTACTGCTTCTGAGTGGGAGAATGTTGCAGCCACAGCCGCGTGGCAGGGCAGCTGGGAGCCTCGGCACACGGCTTGGTTTGTGTCTGAGAACCAGAAAAAAATATGTAAAGATTTTTGATAACAGGCGGCAAGGCTGGGCGCGTGGTGTTGCGTGGCGAGTCAGCTGGGGCCGATCCATCGGCATGAGCCGGGCCTGACTCTGTCTGCCCAGAACTCCCTCTTGGGTCACAAGACCACTGTCTTCATAGCTGGGCCACCTGAAGTTCAAACTTGGGGAGGAATCCCAGGTGAGACTGGCCAGGCTCTTCAGTGCCATTCCCATAGACGGACACCTTGTCTCCCAGGCCTCAGCAAGGTCACCAGCCGGAGGCCATGTGGAGTCCGGACAGCAGATGGAGAGCAGAGCGCAGGCTGGACCCGGGACAGCCTCCTGGCCAGCCTGCCACTCTCGGGCTGCCGGCCGGCCCAGAAGCACTGAGGTGGGAAACAGCATGGGAAGTGTGGTGTCCTGGAGATGGACCTGTGGTGGCAGGTAGGAAGGAAGCATTGTGGGGGACAGATGGGACTTTGGGGCAGGTCTAGTGCCAGCTTCAAGAGCAGATGGCTTTGCAGAGCTGTCCTGAGGTGGGGAAACAAAGGCAGCCCTATTCTGATGGCACTCTGTCTGGGAGAAGGTGAGCCAGGTCTTAGCCAAGGAAATCTCCCAATGCTAACCTCCGCCAAGAGCAGGGAGACAGAGCCCCAGGGGGCCAGTCACGGGCAGGCCACGCCACGCTCGACCGCTGGGCCCTGCTGTGGTTTTTTTCCACCTACGTTAGTCCTGACTCAGCATCGCGGGCATCAGGGTTCAGCACAAAGATCCCAGGGGGACATTCTCAAGCAAAGCTGTGAGGAAACCAGCGAATGGCTTAACACTCTTCTGTGCACAAACAGCAGTCTCTTCTCCACAGCAAGCAAGCTCCTGGGCTGCTATCCCAACAGAGAGCCAGCTGCTCCCCGCAGATGCCCACCTGGGAGCACACGGACCTGGGGGTCAGAACGAGGCTGCGTGCTGTGTGCCTTGGGCTGGGATGGCCGGGCTCCGTGGCATGGTGACTTACCTATTTCCACATGTCTGTCTCGCATCTTGCTGTTGGCTGAACAGTTTTTATAAAGTCTGACTTTCTGAATGAACAATTAACAGCACATTCACTTGCCTTGGGCTGGGATGGCCGGGCTCCGTGGCATGGTGACTTACCTATTTCCACATGTCTGTCTCGCATCTTGCTGTTGGCTGAACAGTTTTTATAAAGTCTGACTTTCTGAATGAACAATTAACAGCACATTCACTTGCCTTGGGCTGGGATGGCCGGGCTCCGTGGCATGGTGACTTACCTATTTCCACATGTCTGTCTCGCATCTTGCTGTTGGCTGAACAGTTTTTATAAAGTCTGACTTTCTGAATGAACAATTAACAGCACATTCACTTGCCTTGGGCTGGGATGGCCAGGCTCCGTGGCATGGTGACTTACCTATTTCCACATGTCTGTCTCGCATCTTGCTGTTGGCTGAACAGTTTTTATAAAGTCTGACTTTCTGAATGAACAATTAACAGCACATTCACTTGCCTTCCTTCCCTTTCCCTTGTCCCTCCATTTTTGTCTCTTGTATTACTCTGGCAAGGGACTTAATTTGGATATGGCTTGAATGTGCCTTCCAAGGTGTTGGAATTTAATTCCCACTGAGACATTAAAAAAGACTATGGGGGGGCTAGGAAGGTGGCTTAGTGGTAGAGTGCTTACCTTGCATGCATGTGGCCCTGGGTTTGATTCCTCAGCACCACATAAGCAGAAAAAAGCCAGAAGTGGTGCTGTGGCTCAAGTGGTAGAGCGCTAACCTTGAGCTGAAGAGCTGAGGGACAGCACCCAGGCCCAGAGTTCAGTCCCCACGACTGGCAAAAAATAAAAAAGAATATGGTGCTGTGCTCAGAGGCAGGGGCTTGGGCAGTGACTAAGATTAGTAAATTTGTCGTGGTATGGCCCCGTCATTAAATCCTGGTAGCTTTTTTTTTTTTTCCTTTTTTGGTCACTTGCCAGGCTTGAATTCGGGGCCTGGGCACTGTCCCTGAGCTTTTGTGCTCAAGGATAGCATCCTGCCACTTAGATCATAGCTCCACTTCTGTCTTTCTGAGGGCTCATTAGAGATAGAAGTCCCACGGCCTCTCCTGCCTGGGCTGGCTTTGAACCATGATCCTCAGATCTCAGCCTCCTGAGTAGGTAGGATGACAGGCGTGAGCCACCGGCACCCAGCCTCTGGTGGCTTTTTAAGAAGAGAGAAGCCAAGAATAGAGACAGCTGCAGTCACAGCACTTACGAGGCTTTCAACTTTGAGGACAGCCTGAGCTATGTCGTGAGACCCTGTCTCAAAAAACACAGGGACTGGAGATGCAGGTGTCAGTGTTTGCCTGGCATGCATAAGGCCCTGGGTTCGATCCCCAAAGCTGAGGAGAAAGAGCAGAAAATTCATGTGCATGTTCTCTCTTACCAGGCAATGCCTGGGGCTACCCCTAGTCCTCTACTCCTAGAAGGCCATCACCACCCATGTGTACTCTTGACCTTGAACCCAAACTGTGAGCCAAAATAAACCTGTTCTGTTTATAAAGAAGCCTGCCTCAGGTATCACATTTAGTAACAAAAAGCAGACCGATGAGCAAGGACTTGGCAAGCAATGAGGAGAGTGGTACGGGGCTGGGGAGTGCTGCTGTCTGCAAGCACAGGCGTGCGTGAGCCCACGCCCCGCAGCCAGAGCATCTCTGACGACATCGTGCGTGTGTCCAGCAGAGGCGGTGGGCCTCCTGCGCACCTGGCCAGCATGGCGACAGAAGTAAAGTAACTTTCCATGGGTGCCGCATCCTGTCCACAGGGTCAGGGTGACAGGCACATGGACAAGGGATGTGGAAAGAAAAATGCCACATTGCGGATACAAACTCTGAGTTACCAAACCCGCCCGCCCTCCCCCCCACACACACACACACATACACGGTGCCCAGAACATCTACCCAGCCTCTTCAGGTGAAAGCTAATGCCACCCTGGAGAAGGCCCTGCCCAGCTGACTCCTGAGCGGCCCTGGGACAGATGACATCTCTGCTGGACACTGGTGAGTCCTTGGCCCCCCTTGCAACCTCTTTGGTGGACTTGAAATCTGCCACGCCTTGTCTGTTTTTTCCGCTCTCTTCCTTTCCCTGACTTCTCCTTTGGGCTCTGCTGGCACAGCCTACTGCAGCCTGCATTTCTCCCAGTCTCCTGGGAGCTACGCCCAGTCCTTCTCTTTTCAAGGGCACTGCCCGCTGGGCCGCACGCCCCAGGTGCGCACTGCCTTTGAGTTTGCAGATGCTGCTCCCTGTTCCTCTGGGCCTTGTGTGAAGGGCTTGGAGCAATCACCTCCACCCCTGCCTGTTCTTAGATAAAGCAGGATCTGTTCAGACCTGGGGCTGCCATAAAATGGGTGGACCACCTACATCCCCATGTGAGTTCACAGCCTCCTGACACCCGTGCAGGTGCTCTTTCCTTGCAGGACACCCTGCCTGCACCACTGTGCTACGTTAGTGCAACAGAGCAAAACTGCACTCCGCCTTAGGAGCCCTCTTCCTGGGCTCACTGTCTCGGCCCCTGTAGACCCTGGCTGGATTCAGGAAACCATGGTTATTTGCAGGCATTCGCCTTTGTCTATGGGAGTCAGGATTCTATCCCTTGAGACCTGAAACAGGGCCTTCTATTTCATCTGGGTGCAAGCCACCCTTGGGCTTGGTGTCTCAGCTTCCTTCACAGCCATGTGACTACGCTCTGGCTGATGGATGTGAGTAAAAGTGACTTTGCCTAGGAGACACCTGTTCTTTCTAGCTGGCCTAGGCCGTCGTAGATCAACACCCGAGAGCTTGTAGGATGACAAGCGAAGGAGCTGGGCACTCCGTGCTAGAGCCACCACATCCACGCAATAGAGGAACATAACATTGACCTTACCTATGGAATTGGGAGACTTCTTTGTATAGCTGCCTGACCCACATGCTGCTTGGCATAGTGAAGTAGAGAAAATGGTACATCCTCTCCACTCTGGGTGCCTTGGGGGACAGCCTTGACAGGGTGGAAAGAAAAGGCCTCCAGGCTTGATTTTCTGTCCTGCAGCCTGAGACCCCTCTGCTCTACCCAGGTAGAGAGGTCTGGGTCCTCGGTACCCAAGGCCTAGGGCCTGGACTGTGGACCCAGAGGCTCACAAGTGTGGGCCCAGAAAGCTAGGGGCTGCTGCTCCAGCCTTATGGAGTTTCTCGGTACTCAGGCTGGGAATTTGGTGCCCTGGGCCTTACCCACCAGCAGCACAGCCATTGGCAGTTACTGTAATCCCCTGCTTCCTGCCACAGTGAGCAGCAGCGGTGGCTCCTGACAGCAACACAGCTGCGTCGTGTCAAGCCTCTGGGAAGTCCACCGGGCTGAGGCCCTTGGTTCCGGGCTTGGAGGTTCTTGGAACTCTTCCAGCCACCAGGGCCCGCAGCATCTCAGCCCTGGCTGTTGGCAGCTTTCTATCTTTCTTCAGCCTTGGCTCTGAGCCCTCCCTCATCTCCACTGGTGCTACTCCTCGCAGCCTCTCCTTCCTGCTGTTCCTGCCCCAGCTCTTGGAACTCTTCAGCCACCCTCTCGTTGCAACTGCTGCCTGGGCAGAGGCTGCCAATGCTTGCACACTGCCACTTCCTGTCCTCTTTCTCCTCTCTCCCAGCTCAGCCCCACTCTACTTATAATAAAGATTAAAAAATAGGCAAGAAAAGGCATGGGAGAAAAGCCTTTCCTTCTGCTCATATAGCCAGGAAAGGAGTGTGGCAATGGTGTTTGTACCAATCACAGCCAATCTTCTCAAAAACAAGGACTGCATTTACACCAATCACAGCAGACTTTCATACAAATGAAGGACTATGTTTGCATCAATCACAAGCATTCTTCTTCTCCTTCAGCAACTAGTGTTAAAACTTCCGGCAACTAGTGTTACAGCTCTCCTAGAATGTCAGGACCCTGCCCTTGACAAGCTGGCCTTATAGCTCAGAACTGAGGTGTCTAAGACCCTTGGCCAATATGGTTTGATGCCTCCCTTGAACTCTTCCGGTGACCAAGGCCTGCAGGCCCATAAGGTCTCACCTCTGCTCCTCCACAGCCTTCTTTCCTCCACGTTGGCCCTCTGTGTCTTTCTACTTCCACTGGTCTATGTTGTCTTCTCTGCCTCCACTGCTACCGTTCCAGTCTCTTCTTCCACCATCTTTTCTGGTCACCAGCACAGATTGATCTACTATAAAGACCAAAAGTAGGCAAGAAAACCTACATTATACTTAATGGTGAAAATCTAAAACCATTTCTTTTAAAATCAGGAATGAGAAAAGGATATCTACTCTCTCTACTTCTCTTCAATAGAGTACTAGAATTCCTAGCAAGAGCAGTAAGGCAAGAAAAGAGACATAAAGGAGACCCAGATAGGGAAAGAAGAAGTGAAACTACCCCTTTTTGTAGATGACATGATTCTGTATTTAAAGGACCCGATAGTCTCCTCCATCAAGCTACTAGAGTGATTTTAAACTTTGGCAAGTTAGTAGGTTCTAAAACCAACCCACCAAAGTCAGTAGCTTTTCTGTATGCCAACAATGAGAATATCAAGACTGAACTCAGGAAAGCAACCTCCTTTGTAATAGCCTCAAAAAAAAAAAAAAAACCCCACTAGAATTAACCAAAGATGTAAAGGGCCTCTATCATGAAAACTTCAAAAAAGGAAATTGTTAGCCCAATGATCTTCCTTCCCACAGCTTAGCACGCTCTCCCTGTCCCACAGCTCATCACGCTCCGTCCCCGCCCCACAGCTTAGCATGCTCCCTTCCTAGGCAGCACTAGGCCCGTGTAGTAAACGCAGTAAATGTTCAGCCTCCAACCCCCTTTACCTTGGGATGGCACTCCTCTGGGGCAGCTACCCCCATATAAGGCAACAAGAGCCCCTTAGAGTGACCTGCAGGTCTGGGCAGCTGCAGGGCCTCTTATCTACTATTTGGGCAGCAGCCATCAATCCTTGTCTGCCATGATGAAGCCCCTGGCCCACACGTCCACACCAGGGTCTCCATCTCCTAGCCCCTTCTAGCCCCTCCTAAACCACCTAGGTTATATAGGTCATCCCGAACAATAGCTGGTGCTTCTCACTTCTCCCTGGTAAGAAGGGGTCTTGCCCATCCCTTTACTGGAAATAAACCTTTTCTTTGTTCTTTGTACCTGGATATTTGCATGTTTTCTGGCAAAGTCTAATTTACTCTAACAGAAATTGAAGAAGATTTAAGGAAATGGAAAGATTTTCTGTGTTCCTGAATCGGAAGAATTAACATCATGAAAATGACAATACTGCCCAAAGCAATTTACAAACTCAATGCACTATCCATCAAAATCCCAGCAACATTTTTCAATGAAGTAGACAAAGCAAATCAAAAATTCATATGAAATAACAAAAGACCCTGAATAACAAAAGTAATTCTTAGCAGGAAGAACAATGTTGAAGGAATATCAATATCAAACTTCAAACTCTATTACAAAGCCATAGTAATAAAAACAGCTTGGTACTGGTACAAAAATAGGCCTTTGGACAAATGGAACAGAATAGAATACCCAGAAATAAACCCATCGACCTATATCCATTTAATATTTAATAAAGGAACCAAAAACATAGGTTGGAGGAAAGACGGCCTCTTCAGCAAATGGTACTGGCAAAATTGGCTATCTACATGCAGAAAACTGAAACTAGATCCTTATATATCACCTTGCACCAGAATCAATTCAAAATGTATCAAAGACCTCAGTGTAAGGCCAGGAACCATATGTTACAGGAAGGGGTAGGGGAAACACTAGGCTTCCTACGCACAGCTTAAAACTTTCTAAGTAAAGGTCCAGAATCATAACAAATCAAAGAAAGACTGGATAAATGGGATTGCAACCAAACTTAAAAGTTTCTTCCTGGCAAAAACATAGCTAACAAGCTAAACAGAAAGCCTACAAAATGGGAGGAAATTTTCACCAGCTATACTTCTGACAAGGGCCTAATATCCAAAATATACTTAGAGATCAAAAAAATTAAACTCCTCAAAAATAAAATCTTAAAGGAACAATAATCCAATTAATAAATGGGCTAATGACTTACAGAGAGACTTCTCAGAAAAAGCAAAAATGGCCAAAAGACATGTGAAGAAATGTTCAACATCTCTGACCATAAAGGAATTGCAAGGCAAAGAATACTGAGTCCATCTCACCCCAAGAAAACTAATTACAACAAATGATGGCCTGGAGGTGGCCAAAAGGGAAGTCTATGACACTGATGGTGAGAATGTATGTTGGTTTAACTACTTTGGAAGCAGCAAAAACTAAACATAGAGCTTCCCTATGACCCAGCAATTCCTCTCTGGCATTTGTCCAAAAGGGCGCATCTATGTTCATCGCAACCTTATTTACCATAGCTAGGATAGGAGTCAGCTCAGATGTCCCTCGACAGCTGGGTGGATGAATAAATGTGCTATTCACTCATCAGAAAGAATGAGATTGAATAGAAAGACTTGGAAAAAATTATATTAAGCAAAGTAAGCAAGACCTAGAGAAAGATAGGTTGCATGTTTTCCCTCATTTGTGGTAGCAAGAATATACCTATAAATCTACAAGTAAGGGCTATCAGTCTACAAGAATGTGGCTTCGTGGTAGAGTGCTTACCTAGCATGCATGACGCTCTGGGTTTGATTCCTCAGTACCACATACATAGAAAAAGCCGGAAGTAGTGCTGTGGCTTAAGTGGTAGAGCGTCAGCCTTGAGCAAAAGAAGCTCAGAGACAGTGCCCAGGCCCAGAGTTCAAGCCCCAGGACTAGCAAAAAGAAAAAAATCTACAAGTAAACACACAGGTAAGCAAGGGGTTACAAATGAGTTCACTGAAGTGTAGTAGACTATGGAGAGCACAAATAGTATAATTTTTAAGAGACTAGTCAAAGCCCAACAAAATAAATACCAGGAAATGAGTACTTGCAAGAGTGGAGAGTGGTACAAGAATAAAGCGGGAAAGGGGAAAGAATGCAGGCAAGAATTCATTGTAGCCAGGAACCAGTGGCTCACACCTGTAATCCTAGCTATTCAGGGCTGAGATCGGAGCACCACAGTTTAAAGCCAGCCCAGTCAAGAAAGTCCTTGAGATTCTTATCTCCGGTTAACTACCAGAAAACCGGAAGTGGAGCTGTGGCTCAAAGTGGTAGAATGTTAGCTTTGAGCAAAAAGGCTCAGGGATGGCCCAGGCCCTGATTTCAAGCCCCATAACAACAACAACAACAACAAAATTCATTGTATATATGACAGAATTGAGAACTATAAGGGCAGGGGTGGGTTGGGGGTGTGTGAAGATGTTGAAGGGATGACACAGACCAAGATACATTGTACATATAAATTGCTTTGTTAAATTGCAAAAAACTCAACACATAACCTCAAACCAAGGTAAGTAAGGGAAGGAGTGGGCTGGGAGGGATGGGGAGAAGTTGAAAGGGGTGACACTGATCAAGTCACACCATATCATGCACTGTTCCGGTGGATGACAACTCCTTCATACAACGGCTGAAAGATAATGAAAAATATTCAGGAAATAATAAATGAATAAATTAATCCAATTAATAGTCAGTTTAATTGCATGAATCAAATGTAATTGATGCACAAAAATTAAAAAGTAGGCAAAAAGAGGCCCCTCAGGAGAAGCCTGTCACTGCCCCCAGGTGACTGGAAAAGCGGCCAAGCAGCCTGTAGTGATCAGGGCAGTCCTTCATGAAGGAAGATCCTTTGTATAATTGAAGGCCAGTGTGAATGCCAATCACAGCAGACCTTCCTGTAAATAAAGGACTGCTGCACCAATCACAGCAGAACTCTGTGCAAACAAGAGCTGTGTCCACACCAAACATGGTACACCTCTCATCTGAACCCTTGCTTTTCTTCCTCAGCTCTTTGATTTGTACTATATTCAAGACAGAATCAAGACAGTTACCTTTACCTGAGCTGGCCTTGAGCTTGAACTCTCCTGAATCAGCTCCCAGTAGCTGGAACTACAGGCACAAGCCACTAGGCCTGGCCTGTCCCCTCACTTCCACTCACTGCCATGCTGTGTTCTGGTCTGTAGGGTGCAGAGTCAGAGCGGCGAGGGCCGAGGTCCCCACAGGCAGTGTGGCTTCGGCGTTCCCGCTCTGTCTCGCTGTGCCCCCACCCCCAGTCCATCTCGGCTGGGATGTCGGCGGCATGGGTGCAGGGCACCGGCAGGGCAGGTGCATCCTAAGTGTGTGCACACATGCCTCAGGTGAGGAGCCTGGAGCCCAGACGGAGGGGAAGGCTTAGACCAGCCAACACACTCCTAGCCCCAAGACAGACCACCAGGTCAGCTGCAAGGTCACAGACTGAGGGGAGGTGTGCGGTGTTCAGGCTGACGCTCGGTGGAGGAGGGCCGTGTGTGCATGGACCCTCCCTCCTCACTGCCACCATCCTGACCACCCCAGTCCTCCCCAGCCTCCTCAGGCCCCTCTTTATCTGGGGATGCCTTGCTACGGATGGATGGGGAAAGGGTACGCTCAGGCAACTGAAACCAATGCCTCACTTCCCCCGACAATTTGTCCTCCGAGGGTACATGGGGCTGCGGGCAAAAGGCAGAGGTCACAGGCGAGGCAGGATGGGATACACAAAAACTCCCTGTCAGCCAGGTCCGGTGCCCAGGACAGAGCAGCCAGTCCCCAAGCCGGAGAGGACAGTGCTCTCTGCCCTTAGATGGACGGCCACCCACGCTGACCACAGAGCCTCTGCTGGAGGTCTCCCCACTGGCCACCTCGCATCACCAAGGGTCTGGCTGGGCTTTCGACGTGCGGGGCCTGTGGGAGAGCACCCCCGCTGGAAGGCGCTCACCCCCATGCAGGTGTGTGGTCCAGGGCGGTCTCCTGCTGTAAGCCTCACCTTGGAGGCAGGCTGGCCTGGGCCACCTGTCCCAGGCCATTTCCTGAAGAGCTTACAGCCTTTCCTTGTTTTCTGGCCCCATCCTCCCCAGCCTGTGCGGGCCGTGTGCACAGACGCAACCTGTGGAGCCACACTACAGAGCCCCACGCATGTCAGGGACTTTGAGGAGGGCAGGGGGGCCACCTGGCTGTTTCCTCACTGTCTGGGCCAGCACGCTAAGACAGTCATTGCCACCGTGGAAGAGGGAACCGGCCCACCGGCCTCAGGGGAAGTGATGTCCCCTCAGCACAGGTGGGTGCTGAGCCAGAGTCCAATACCAAGAGGAGAGAGTAGGAGACGGCTGGCCCAGGCTCGGGTGCTTCCCACAGAAAAGGCTAGAACCCGGCTCAGAGGAGGGGGAGGCGGGCGCGGGGCTCTTGGGTGGGAAAGCCAGAGTCGTCCATCTCCAGAGAGCAAAGCACGCAGCACAGGGACGACAAAAAGCCACTGGGTTCTTTTTTTCTTTTTTATTGGCAAAGTAAATATATTCTTCTGAAGGACCAAAGAAAATATACATAATTATAACATATGTACACTGCTTTATAGATTTTTAAAATTTCAAATGTACACAAATGTCAACATGTTATTAAAAGATAACTTTATGCAGAGGTGGACCTATGTACAGTTTATTTACATACATTCACAGGGTGTGAGATAGACCTGTCAAACAAGCTAGATCACTCGATAGTAATTTCTAGACACGAGGAGGAATGCATTTCTAAGTCAAGTCAGGGCTGGAGGCTCCGGCTGGTCCTTCCGCGGCCGGGGCTGCCCCTCCCTCAGTGGCCAGGGCCGGGGCCTGGGCCTGGGCCTATCTGGGAGATGGAGGAGGGAGCGGGACTGTTGGCCAGGGTGGCACCTAGGGCTCGATGTCCTGCACCTTAAACTCAAGCATGTGCACTGCAGGCCCGGGGGGGGGGGGGGGAAGGGGGGCGCTGCTCACCCCGCCCCACGGCGGCCTGCAGCAGCTCCTCCCACCCTGCGTGGCCCTGCCACACCTCTGCCTGATGGCGGAGCGGGCTCTTGCACACCGCGGCCACACCACAGGGCAGCCCTGGACCTTCACCCTACTTCCCTCTTCCCAGCACGGCCCCCTCTGGGAACTGAGTGTTTCAAAACTGCACATTTCTTCTTCCCCAGCAATAAAGCGTTGGCTTTGGCCCAGGCCGGGAGCCCAGTGGGAGAAGGGCAAGACCCAGCCCCTGCTTCCAGCTGGTGGCTGCATGGAGGCCTGGCAGCCAGGAAGGCACAATGGCGCAGGCCCACTGGGGGCCCAGCCCGAGGATGGGGCAGCCCCGGGGCCTCCCGGGAAAGGCAGCGGGTGGCGAGCTCTGGGCTCTGGGTGGCACCTCCTGCAGCAGAAGGTGAGCTGGTAACATTGTCGCATCCCTCTGGAGGAGGCAAATAAATTATTGCTTAAAAAGGAGGGCCGCAGGAGGCGGCGGGCGGCTCAGTTGAGGGTGCGCACGGCGCGGCTGCTGCGCGGGAAGCGGTGCACCTTCACGTGCTTGGACAGGTGGTCGCTCCGCGCGAACTTCTTCTCGCACACGGGGCACTGATACGGCTTCACGCCGGAGTGCGAGCGCCGGTGCCGCGACAGCTCGTCGGAGCGAGAGAACCTAAGGGACACAGGGACACAGGGTCAGCAGGCCTCCCTGGGGCCTGGGCCTGAATGGGGGCCCAGGTGGGGTGGAGGCCAGAGCCCTGGCCGCCTGTGCAGCCGCGTGGCAGGGCTGCTCGGCTGGGGGGTCCTCCCGGGTCAGCCCAGCTCTGCTGGGACAGGAGGGGGCCCCCGCCCCGCCCCGCCCCGCCCCACCCGCGTCTGTGCCGACTCCTCAGAGCTCTGGCTGTGCCGCCTCGCCAGCCCGCAGCCAGAGCCTCCGCAGCCAGAGCCTCCGCAGCCAGAGCCTCCGCAGCCAGAGCCTCCGCAGCCAGAGCCTCTGAGGCGCAGCCCGGAGTCACTGAGGGGACACCGAGCAGGCGGAGGATGCCTCCTCCCAGCGGCGGGGCTTCCCACAGGAGGGTCCCCAGATGAGCCTGCCCCACGGCTGCATCCTGACATCCTGCAAGAGGCTGACAAACAGAACTGCACCCTTGCTGGGTGCCGGTGGCTCATGCCTGCAATCCTAGCTGCCCGGGAGGCTGAGATCTGAGGACTGCAGTTCAAGCCAGCCCGGCAAGAAAGTCCACGAGACTCTTATCTCCACTTAAACACCAAAAAAGCTAGAAGTGGAGCTGTGGATCAAGTGGTAGAGCACTAGCCTTGAGCAAAATGTGATGGCACCTGGCTCTGAGTTCAAGCCCCAGGACCGTTCCCCACCCCCCCCCGCCCACCCCCCAAAAGGTGCCCTGGCTAAGTGTTCAAGCATGTGGATGCCCCAGCATCGCCTCTCTCCACCTCTGCTGGCTGGGGACAAACACTCACACGGCAGCCCGAGCCGAGCGAAGCTGCCGGGCGCGGCTCAGGGATGAGACTGTCTTCAGTGGTCCCAGGTCCTGGCAGCAGGACCCTTGCCCTCCACTCCGCTCCCACACCACCTGCCTCCTCTGCGCCCTCCCATCACCACCTTTCCTCTGTGCCTCCTGCTGCCCACCATTTGCATATTCTGCTTCTCCTATCTAGAAATGTTCTTCCTTCCCCTATCCTTGCTCTTTCCTGCCCATCCCTTAGAGTTCAGCACAAGAGCCGCTTCCTCAGGAAGGGCCTCCAAGACTGCGCCCATTCCAGACGCTCACCAGTCTCGCGGACGCTGGGGAAGAGCTGTGCCATTCCAGTTTTGGGTGCCTGTCAGTCCGTCCTGCTAGACAGGGAAGGCCAGGAAGGCCACGGCTGACAGCCTCCCTGCAGTCTGTCTACTGCCTGCTGCATGCTGGGCATCAGCAATTGTGTTTAAATGAGCGACCTGGCCAGGGGCTTGAGGTCAGCACACACACGGGCAGTGTTGGTGTTCTCACACGCACAACGTAAGAGTACGCACAACGTAGTAGAGTAGGCACACCCATGAGCACCAGGCCCAATGTCCCATTCCTAGACCCTGGACAGCAGGCCCTCTCCTGCCTGACGGCAGGGCCCGCAGCTGCCCCGTCCTGCCCACAGGCCAGCGGACACAGGAGGGGCTCCGGGACACTGAGGGCCTCAGCTCCCCATGTTGCCCAAGGCCCAGGGTCCTGTCCCCAGTGGGCAGCTGCTCACATGGAAGCCAACTCCAGCCCATGCCTCTGGGAACTGTGGGGTCTGCATGGGCCCCCAAACACAGGGAGGCCGGGGGAGGGAGTCAGCACATCTTCTGACTCCATGAAGCTCAACCACTGTGTGCCGAATGAGGAGAGTGGGACTCCGGCACTGAGGTCTGAGGTGCCATGACAGAGCAGCGGGGCCAGAGCAGCGGTTCCCGCATGACCCGCAGCCTGCCCTCACCTGACAGCAGGCAACAGGCTGCTGAAAACTGCTAGCATCCTCATGGCTCTGTGTGTGTGTGTGGTGTGTCCCCTGCCCAGAGCTGGGGCCTCAGTTTCCCCACCCGGAGACAGGGGAAGTAATGGTCCCATCCCAGAGGGCCGTGAAGCTGTTGTGATTGTCTAAGAACAGCAAGCTTGTAGTGCGGGCATGGGGCCTGGTGCAGTTCTTGGTCCCCAGGGAGGCCAGGTCCCTGGGGGACAGGCTAGGCCTCCCATGGCTGGGGTGTGGGCAGAGGAGGTGCGGGGGTCAGGTAACCCTGGAGCAGCCTGCAGTGGAGCCCCAGCACCCAGGGGGAGGTGCCTCTGCCAGACACTAATTGGCCATCCAGCAGAAAGCCATGCTTAGAAAGTCAAGTCTCAGGGATGCAGCATCTCAAGTGTACAGGGTCCAACCTGTCACCTCGCACCGATCTGTCTAGCGTGAGGGGGTCAGAGGCTGCTTCAGGGCAGCGGAGCTGCGGGACACGGGCGCCAGCAGCAGAGCCAGCCAGACCCTGGCTGAGAGCCTGGCCCCTCTCCCCCGGCTCTTTGCCTGCGGGCTTGGGTTGCCCCTCTCCTGGGTTCCTGTCCACTGCGGGCACCACATTACCTGCCGCCCGGCCTCCGGCGGCTACCAGTGTGCACATTCACTGTGGCAGGGGATTCTTTCTGGAAAGAACGGCTTGGCCACTCTGGAACAGGGTGTCCTGCTGCAGGGAACAAAGGAGGCCTGTGTCTGTGAGCTTGCAGGGCATGGAAACTTCTAGGAAGGCCAGCAAACAGCTTCTTTCCAGATGGTCAGATCACAACCAGCCAGGCTGGCATCAGCCCCTCAAGCAGGTGAAATCATGTCCCAAGAGGGGAGACACGGGGCATCCCAGTGCGGGCAGGCGGCAGAAGGAAGTGAGGCGCGCAGCTGCGCTGGTGCTGGGCGGTGGGGTGTGCGGCGGGGTGGAGGTGCTGCACTACTCTGAGGCCTCGGGCAGAGAACCAGGGCCAGAGGCAGCCGGGAGGAAGGCAGCAAGCGTGCGGAGCCGCCGAAGCCCAGGCCCATCCACACCAGAGCGAGCCACGCCCCTGCGGATCCACACCAGAGCAAGCCGCGCCCCTGCGGATCCACACCAGAGCGAGCCACGCCCCCGCGGATCCACCCCAGAGCAAGCCACGCCCCTCGGATCCACACCAGAGCAAGCCACGCCCCCTCGGATCCACACCAGAGCAAGCCACGCCCCTCGGATCCACACCAGAGCAAGCCACGCCCCCTTGGATCCACACCAGAGCAAGCCACGCCCCCGCGGATCCACACCAGAGCAAGCCACGCCCCTGCGGATCCACACCAGAGCAAGCCACGCCCCTGCGGATCCACACCAGAGCAAGCCACGCCCCCGCGGATCCACACCAGAGCGAGCCACGCCCCTCAGATCCACACCAGAGCAAGCCGCGCCCCTGCGGATCCACACCAGAGCAAGCCACGCCCCTGAGGATCCACCCCAGAGCAAGCCACGCCCCTGAGGATCCACCCCAGAGCGAGCCACGCCCCTGCAAATCCACACCAGAGCAAGCCACGCCCCTGCGGATCCACACCAGAGCAAGCCACGCCCCCGCGGATCCACACCAGAGCAAACCACGCCCCTGCGGATCCACACCAGAGCAAGCCACGCCCCTGCGGATCCACACCAGAGCAAGCCACGCCCCCACGGATCCACACCAGAGCGAGCGGCGCCCCTGCGGATCCACCCCAGAGCGAGCCACGCCCCTGCGGATCCACACCAGAGCGAGCCACGCCCCTGCGGATCCACACCAGAGCAAGCCACGCCCCTGCGGATCCACACCAGAGCGAGCCACGCCCCTGCAGATCCACACCAGAGCGAACCGCGCCCCTGCGGATCCACACCAGAGCAAGCCGCGCCCCTGCAGATCCACACCAGAGCAAGCCACGCCCCTGCAGATCCACACCAGAGCAAGCCACGCCCCTGCGGATCCACACCAGAGCGAGCCGCGCCCCTGCAAATCCACACCAGAGCGAGCCGCGCCCCTGCGGATCCACACCAGAGCGAGCCACGCCCCTGCGGATCCACACCAGAGCGAGCCACGCCCCTGAGGATCCACCCCAGAGCGAGCCACGCCCCTGAGGATCCACCCCAGAGCGAGCCGCGCCCCTGCAGATCCACACCAGAGCAAGCCACGCCCCTGCGGATCCACACCAGAGCGAGCCACGCCCCTGCGGATCCACACCAGAGCGAGCCACGCCCCTGAGGATCCACCCCAGAGCGAGCCACGCCCCTGAGGATCCACCCCAGAGCGAGCCGCGCCCCTGCAGATCCACACCAGAGCAAGCCACGCCCCTGCGGATCCACACCAGAGCGAGCCACGCCCCCGCGGAGAGTGGCTGGAGGGCTCCCCCAGTGGGGTGCACAGGAGAGTGGGCAGGCCATGGGGTTCCTGGCTCTGCTAACACTCATCAGCTGAGCGCCTCCATCTCCTCGGAGGGGACGGACACGGCAGCGGCCATCACTCTATGGACCCCTATCGAGAGCGCTGACAGCAGGGCTGGAGCGCACGGCCCAGCAGCCGCCGGCCCGCGGCCTCAGCCAGAGCAGACAGATGCGTCCACCTTGACCCTCGGCCGCACCCGCGGAGGGCCGCACCTCAGTCCACACTCCTGAGCACATCCGTGCGGACATGTGATCTTTCTGTGCCTCCAGTTCTGGTCTAGGACGAGTGAAGGAAGGCAGATGGGGTATCGGAGGCGCGATCCGGCCTGGGCAACGCGGCGTGCACAGCACCAGCAGCCCCCTGCACACACCTCTCTGGCACCCCTCAGACGAGGCTGCCAGGGAGGAGCCTCCCGGGAGCCAGACACACAGCACTCTATGCTGTCCAGCTGCCCACCCTACCAAGGGTGCCACCTTGCACCCCGTGTCCCTGCCACCGCGGGCCGGATGGGTCCGGGACAGGGAGATGGGCGCGGGCTTGGACGGTCCCGAGCTGACGGCTTTCAAGTATCTACTCTCACTTGCACACCTGCTACGGGGTGCTCACCACCACGAAGCGGCTGTGGAGGACAGGGCTCACCCGTGAATACCCCCGACTACTCAGCCAGCCCCCTGGTCCTGGGGGGGCTGCAGAGGGGAGTGGCCTCAGCCTCGGCCCCATCCCAGCTCACTGGCCGGTCAGTACCAGCCAGGGGACAGCAGTGAAAAAGCCGAGCCGGACTGCGTACAAGCGGTGCTGTGAGGCAGCTCTTCTCCCACAGACCTGCCCTGCCCCACCCAGCACGCAGTCCCACCGACACTCCACGGCATTGCCCACGAACCCACACAAGACTCGTCAGTCCCTCCTTGATCTCTGATGGTTAGCTGACAACTGGCGTGCAGGCAGGGGGCACTGCAGACCACTCCTGCACTTGCCTGGAGCTCCTCTCCAGGAGAAACTGAGGCTCAGTGGCCCAGGGACACAGAGCGAGCTGCCGGCTGGTCAGGGGCTCAAGCCCTCCACTGCCTCCTCCAACTGGGGTGCCACAACACGCTCCCCATCGTCCAGTTAAGAGCACATAGCCCCTCCCCTGCCCTCCTCCTCCACTCCAGCCAGCTTGTGCCAAAGACCACATCTTGGGGGCTCTGTCCATGGCACAGCCTTGGCAGGCCAGGACCCGGCCTGGGACCGAGGCTCATGAGCTCTGTGAGCCAGTCTGCTCCAGAAAACAAAAGCAACACTGCTCTGCCATACTCCAGACACACCTCCTGTGCACACAGGGCACATCACCATACGCCAGGGGCTCAAACACACGGCTCGCATCACCCAGGCGTGCGCGTGTGCTTGAGACCACCACAGCGGGCATCACCCAGGCGTGCGCGTGTGCTTAAGGCCTCGCACAGCGGGCATCACCCAGGTGTGCACCTGTGCTTGAGACCACCACAGCGGGCATCACCCAGGCGTGCGCCTGTGCTTGAGATCACCACAGCGGGCATCACCCAGGCGTGCACCTGTGCTTGAGACCACCACAGCGGGCATCACCCAGGCGTGCGCACGTGCTTAAGACCACCACAGCGGGCATCACCCAGGTGTGCGCACGTGCTTGAGACCACCACAGCGGGCATCACCCAGGTGTGCGCGTGTGCTTGAGACCACCACAGCGGGCATCACCCAGGTGTGCGCACGTGCTTGAGACCACCACAGCGGGCATCACCCAGGCGTGCACCTGTGCTTGAGACCACCACAGCGGGCATCACCCAGGTGTGCGCACACTGTGCTTGAGACCACCACAGCGGGCATCACCCAGGCGTGCACCTGTGCTTGAGACCACCACAGCGGGCATCACCCAGGTGTGCGCACACTGTGCTTGAGACCACCACAGCGGGCATCACCCAGGTGTGCGCACACTGTGCTTGAGACCACCACAGCGGGCATCACCCAGGTGTGCGCACACTGTGCTTGAGACCACCACAGCGGGCATCACCCAGGTGTGCGCGTGTGCTTGAGACCACCACAGCGGGCATCACCCAGGTGTGCACGTGCTTGAGACCACCACAGCGGGCATCACCCAGGTGTGCGCACGTGCTTGAGGCCTCGCACAGCGGGCATCACCCAGGTGTGCGCGTGTGCTTGAGACCACCACAGCGGGCATCACCCAGGTGTGCACCTGTGCTTGAGACCACCACAGCGGGCATCACCCAGGTGTGCGCACACTGTGCTTGAGACCACCACAGCGGGCATCACCCAGGTGTGTGCACACTGTGCTCTGGCCACACACTCAGGAGCCACAGCCACAGCAGCAACACGCAGACCGTGCTGAAAGCTCCTGCCACTGTGGGGGTGTGGGGGTGTGGGGGGTGGATGCACCTCCTGCGGAGGCTGAGCAAGGGTGACACACAGGGCCTCTCTGCCCCAGAGGCTGGGCAGGCCTGGCAAGGCCCCCACGCTACGAGGACCACACAGGGCAGAGAGCCTGGAAGACTTTCGCCATCTTTGACCCAACACCACAGCCAGCCTGGCCTTCTGGGTTGGCTCTGTGGCTTCCCACACCCCTCCACATCCCTGGGGAGGAAGCAAGGACCAGGCCTGACTCACATACCCCCAGACATCTGCCCAGGCAGCTTGTCCCTCCCGGCTCGGCCCCCACGCAGCATTTTCAGGATGAGCCTCTAACTCAACCACTGGGCTTCAAGTCCCATTTATGGACTGGTGTGAGCTGGGGACGGGTCTCCCACAGCCTGGGCCTCAGTGTCCTTAGGACCTCCCCGCCACCCCCCTCCTTGAGCTGGGGTCTGGTGGTCCTTACCCTATGTGGGCCGTGAGGGTCAGGGACAGAGCCCTACTCCATCACCTCTGGCTGTCCTGTCTACAGCATAGGTGCCCCACTGCTGACCGCTGACCTCTGCCCCCTCGCCGCTGCCCTTGGCCCACCAGACCGAGAGACCCAGAAGGACTCAGCACTCGCTCGGAACAAGCCACAGCAAGCCCAACCTGGTCATTAGGAAACTGAAGGCAGGTGGCCTCCACTGTTAGTAAGCACAGGGACAAGGAAGCCTGCGCAGCTGGGCCCACGCGGACCCTGACCTTTCCTGTGGGTGGAGAACAGGGCCTGGGCTGCACACCTGTGAGCCCGCGCGAGGGGTCCTCCCTGGCCGTGAGGCCGGTCCCTGCCATACTGACCTCCAGCCGCAGCCCGGCCAGGTGCAGGCAAAAGGCTTCTCGCCAGTGTGCCGCCGCAGGTGAGCCTTCAGATGGCTGCTTTTCGTGTACATCTTGCTGCAGCCGGGGAAAGTACATTTGTGCATTTTGATGAGTTCTGCTGCTGGGTTCTTGGTGAACTTCTGGCCCACGAGGAGGCCGGCGGGGCCGGGTCCCAGGGGTCCCGACCCAATGGGTTTGGCGGCGATGGGCACCGGAGCAATGCGCACGAACTTTGAAGGCAGGCTCAAGTTGGAGGAGGGCACCACCTGGGGCACAAGCGCGAAGGTCTGCCCCTGGATGTTGACCAGGAGCTGGGCCACCTTGACGTTCTCGGGGGCCTGCCCCGGGGAAGCGGGGTCTGCGCCCGCCTCCTGCTTCACGGCTACTGGCTGGATCTGTAGCAGTACCGGGATGGGACCATCGGGTGCCGGCCCCTCCCCTGGGCCTTGGGCACCGCCCACACCGGTGCCATCTGGGGGAGGGGTACCACATTCTCTCCCTGCAGACCCTGGGTGTAGGTGGCTCCTGTGGGGCCCGGCCAGCTCTTGGCCACAGGCTTCGAAGTCTTTGCTGCTCTCTGGGGCCTCCCTGGCCTTCGGCTCCATGTTCTCCTCCAGGAACTCCTCGATCTCCTCCAGGGTGGGCTGGAAGGGCCGGGGGACATCATCAGGGTCACCCAGGGGGAAGTCAGAGAAACAGAAATGTTCCCCCTTCGTGGGCACTGGAGCTCTCCGCCAGGGCCCCCACGTCACGGGGCTACTGCTGTCCCCAATGCTCCCACCGCCACCGCCACCGCCCAGTGTGGCGTGGGACAGCAGGAAGTCCAAGATGCTGTCCTGGCCCTTGGTGCCCGGCCTTCCTCTGTAGCAGGAGCAGCGGGCGTGCGAATCGGGGCTGGCACAGGAGCAGGGGCTGGAGGCATCGCTGTCATCTTCAGAGACAGGCGAGGGCAGCACGTGGTACCCCCGCCGGCCGGCCAGCCTCTCACCCAGGTAACCCACGGGGCATTTTGGAGACGAGAAGGTCTCATCTACTGGAACCAAGTGGTCCACCATGCTGGCCTGGCCGTGCCAATGGTCGCTGCAGAGGGAACAAGGAGGCCTGGTCAGAAAGTCGGGGGGCTCGCTGAC
Source organism: Dipodomys merriami (assembly GCF_024711535.1). Lineage (NCBI taxonomy): Eukaryota > Metazoa > Chordata > Mammalia > Rodentia > Heteromyidae > Dipodomys > Dipodomys merriami. Next base: position 3,701,248 of record NW_027202427.1, read on the forward strand.
GGCGGGCTCGGGTCCCACGCTCAGCTGCCTGCCCACAGCCTCCACAGCCAAACCCGGCTCCTGCCTCCATCCCTCGGGAGGACGGGCCGTAGCAGTGTTGGCTGAAGTTGCACCACTCTGCTTGCAAAAGAGCCCTCGTCACCCCATTGCACAACCCAGGCACATCTGGTCTCAGATGCTCCTGGAAAAGGACGCCCCATGTGCCTGTGATCAGCCGAGTGTGTGGAGACAGGGGCCTTCCAGGGGAGGAGGCATGCTGGACCAGAATGGCCCAGGATGGGAAGACGCTGTGTCTGCAGACCCTAACTTCAGCTTCCTGCCAGAGGAGTCACCCCGGGAGCAAAAGGGAGAATGGCCGAGTGTCCTCTTGACAGGAGGTGGCTGGGTCTTCCACAGAACTGCTAAATAAAAATCCAGGCTGAGCAGGGCACCTGTGGCTCACATCTGTAATCCTAGCTACTCAGGAGGCTGAGATCTGAGGACTGACATTCAAGGCCAGCCCAGGCAAGAAAGACTCCTTTATCTCTAACTAGCCACTAAAAAGCCAGAAGTGGAGCTGTGGCCCACGTGATTGAGTGCTAGTCTTACGCAAAGAAGCTCAGGGACATTGCCCAGGCCCTTGCCCAGCCCTGAGTTCAAGCCCGTGGACTGGCACAAAACAAAACAACAACAACAAAACCAGGCTGTGTGTTAAATGTGAATTTCAGGTTGAAAAAAGAATCTACTTTTCACAGAAGCAGACCTGGGATGGGATACACTGATTTTAACTTTTTTTTTCCTGAGTTTTAAATGGGCAATTATCTTTTAAATGGGTAGTTAATAGTCAAGAGGCAAAAAAGCCAAACAGCAGCAAGCCCTTCCTCCCCGCTCTCAGGGCTGTTTCCCAGTTCTGCCTCGGCTCTGTGAAGGTCTGCCGCTGCCCTGGAGAGGCCAAGGCCCGGGCCTCCTGCTGGGTTACGGGCCTCACAGCCTCATCGCCATCTCCTTTGGCGCCATTGCCTCTAACAGGATGGAGAAACACGCGCAAACTCCCTCCCACGTGCAGACACACCCCGGGGGCCCATCAAGAAGCTGAGCAGGATGGGAGACACGTGTGCACTCACACACACACACACACACACACACCCATGGCCACGGCCACTGCTGTCGTCCGGGACACTCACCGCCGTGGGGGCGGGGCTAACGCCTAGCTCCTCGCTCCATGTCTCTGCGGAGGTCCTGCCTGGTGCCCAGGAGGGGCTCAGAGGACACTGGCAGACAGCAGCGGGAAAGCCATGTCCCGGGAAGCCAAAGGCCATGCTAGGTTTGGCGTCCCAGGGAGAGAGTCAATAGTGCCTGGCCGTGACAGGGCCACCTCTCTGGACCTTTGTCCCCATCCAGCGACCATGGTGGGCTGGGTGTTTACAAGCTGAAGGAGTGCCAGCATCCCTGCTGCTGGCATGACCTCTGCATCTACCCCCTTGTCTTCAGGACCACCCTCCCCAGCCCACACACGCAGCACAGCACCTCTGTCAGCAGTGACCTTGGGCAAGTTCCCCACCAGTTCCATGCTCTGATGGTCTCTAAGCCTCCCTCCCGCACAAGGACACAAGGACCTTTGACTCAGCTCCCCCATGGCCTGGGAGCCTCTAGGAGGGAAGCTCCAGGAGGAGCAGGTTTGCAGAAGGCCACCGTACTCAGCTAAGGCTCTAACCTGGGGCTGCTTTAAGATGCACAGTATTAAATCGGAACCCCTAGGCACAACTATTTGAAGATAATAACACAAATACAATACACACGATCCATCACACAAATTCCTGGGAAGGAATGGAGCTCCAAAGCCTGTGCTACACAGAGCACTGTCAACCGTGGTGCGGAGGGCCACCACCTGCCCGCAAGTCATAGCTCCAGGCAGCGGGGCCTCCGCCCTCCCTCACCCCTCCCTCACCCCTCCCTCACCCTCCCGTGCTTGTCAGTTGTCCCTGTGGGTCCCTCTGCCCCAGCACTCCAGGTGGAGCCTCCCAAATGGGTGCGTGCGTGTGCACGCGCCTGTGTGCGTGTGCGCGTACAGGTGCGAGGACTTGCACTCGCTCTCACAGTCTCGTTGGGCTCTTTTTACTCAAGGCCGGGGATGCTCCGGCTGGGCCGCACCTCCGCTCCTGGTTGGTATTAATGAACGATTCCCAGTGCGGCCTGAGCAGCTTCCCAGTGCCAGCTGCCAGGCCCACTGCTGGGCCTCCCGGGAGGTGCCCCGTGGGAAACTACCTCGGCACTTTTGCTTCCTGTCTACCTTCCCACCAGAATACAAGCCAGTGCAAAGCGATTGATCCCGGAGTGAAACACGCACGGGGCTGGCGCAGGTCACGCGCGGGGGGCCGGGATCGGCAGCTGGGCCTGCACGCGGGGCTCCGCGGCTCTGAAGGGCAAGCAAGGGCTCTAGGACCGGCCGGGCGGAGGTGGCGGCGGCCGCGGTCCGGGAAAACAGCAGCACGTGGCGCGGGCGGAGGCGGGGCCGGGCCGGGGCGGGGCGGGGGGGGGGGACGCGCCGTTCCGGGCACCGGCCCCGCCCCCGCCCGCCGGCCAGGCCTGCTGTTTATCCTCCCCGGGACACAGCGGCTGCAGGAACAACATGTAATTGATAACAAGCCCAGCGCCGGCCAAGGGCTCGCCATTGGGTCAGCGTGCAAATCACGGGGGTGGCGGTGGGGGCCGCTCTTCAAAATAAGAGTCTCCTCCCGGAGCTACCCGAGGGCCTAAAGTCGCCCGGTCCGGCCGGGGCGTTCTCCCACCTGTGGGGCTCCCCGGGGGACCCCTGGGCGCGAGAGGGAGGGGGTTTCGGGGCCCACGCCGGGGACTCCTCACCCGCGGGGACGCGGAAGGGCCCAGCCCGGGCTTCCCAGCGCACAGTGGGCAGGGCAGGGGCTGCGGCCTCCCCGGTCCCGGGGCCCGAACACGTCGGGCCGGGGACTCGGAGTTGGAGGTGCGGGGCGCGCAGGGGGTCAGGCGTGTGACAGCGCGGCGGGGCCGTGCGCAGGGGGCGGCGGGGCCGTGCGGGGCCGTGCGGGACCGTGCGCAGCGGCGCGGGCCCCCGCGCGAAGGTCCACCCGGGACGGGGCCGCGCGTGGGAAAAGGCGTGGGCGCTGCCCCGGCCCCGCCGGGCCCCGCCGGGCCCCGGGCCCTCCGCGCGGCCCCCTCGCCCGACCCCCCGCGGTGACCGACAGTAACCCCTCCGCCTCGCACCGCGGCCGCGCTCCCTCCCGCCCGCGCCGGCCCGCGCCCCGCCATATGGGAGGCCGGCCCGGCGGGCGCGCGGGGCCTCCGCGGGGAGCGCGGGCCGCGGCGCCCGGGGTCGCCGCCCCGCCCCCTCCGGGCCCCGGACCGCGCGCTCCCCGGCCCCGGCCGCCCCCGGCCCCGGCCCCGGGCCCCGCAGCGCGGCCGGCCCCGCCGCGCTTCTCCCACCTGGCGTGGCCCGCGGCCGGGCCCCGGCGGTCCTGCGGCGCGGGGCCGGGCGTGGCGGGGCGCGGCCCGGCGGGGGTCTGGGCGGCCGCGGGCCGGGCCGCGGGTGCTGCGGTCGCTCGCTCGCTCGCTCGCCCGCGGTGTCGCCGCTGCCCGCAGTCGCCGCGGCGGAGCCCTGGCCGCCCGCCGCTCTCTGCGCTCACCCCGGGCCGCTCACGTGACGCCGCGGGCGCCGCGAAGGCTCGCAGGAGGCTCGGCCTCGGGCGCGCGCCCCATTGGCCAGCGCCGCGCGTCACGCGCCCGCCCCGGCCCCGCCCCGGGCCCCGCCCCTCCCGCCGGGCTCGCGCGGCCCCGGCTCCCAGCGCCCGCCCGCGGCCGGACCTGCGCCCGCGGAGCCCCCGGCGCCGGCCCCTCCCGGGGGCCACAGCGTCCACGTCGGTCCGCGCCCGGAGCTCGGCCCGGGCGAGCCTGTGAGACCTGCGGACGGGCCCGAGGTGCGCCCCGGCCCGCTCCGGCCCCCGCGGCCGGACGCCGGGTGAGGTGGAGACTTGCCCCGGGCCTCGCGGGAGAAACGCGGCGGCACCTCAGTGTCCCGGAGAGTGAGGCCCGGCCGGGCCGTGCGGCGCCCGGCGTCCCGGACGCGCTCGCGCGGCTGCGCAGGGAAGGAGGGGCGCGGGCGGCAGCGGAACGCGCGAGCGCGGTGCCTTCGCTGCGGTGGGGTGCGCTGCGGTGGGGTGCGCTGCGGGGGGGTGCGCTGCGGGAGTGTGCGCTGCGGGGGGGTGCGCTGCGGTGGGGTGCGCTGCGGGGGGGTGCGCTGCGGGAGTGTGCGCTGCGGGAGTGTGCGCTGCGGTGGGGTGCGCTGCGGGGGGGTGCGCTGCGGGAGTGTGCGCTGCGGTGGGGTGCGCTGCGGGGGGGTGCGCTGCGGTGGGGTGCGCTGCGGTGGGGTGCGCTGCGGGAGTGTGCGCTGCGGTGGGGTGCGCTGCGGGAGTGTGCGCTGCGGGAGTGTGCGCTGCGGTGGGGTGCGCTGCGGGGGGGTGCGCTGCGGTGGGGTGCGCTGCGGGGGGGTACGCTGCGGGGGGGTGCGCTGCGGGAGTGTGCGCTGCGGGGGGGTGCGCTGCGGGGGGGTGCGCTGCGGTGCCCTCCCTGCGGTGCCCTGCGCTGCGGTGGGGTGCGCTGCGGGGGGGTGCGCTGCGGGGGGGGGGTGCGCTGCGGTGCCCTCCCTGCGGTGCCCTGCGCTGCGGTGGGGTGCGCTGCGGGGGGTGCGCTGCGGGGGGGTGCGCTGCGGGGGGTGCGCTGCGGGGGGTGCGCTGCGGTGGGGTGCGCTGCGGGGGGGTGCGCTGCGGTGGGGTGCGCTGCGGTGGGGGGCGCTGCGGTGCCGTGCGCTGCGGGGGGGGGTGCGCTGCGGTGCCCTCCCTGCGGTGCCGTGCGCTGCGGTGGGGTACGCTGCGGTGGGGTGCGCTGCGGTGGGGTGCGCTGCGGTGCCGTGCTCTGAGGGTGCTGTGCTCTGAGGGTGCTGTGCTCTGAGGGTGCTGTGCTCTGAGGGTGCTGTGCTCTGAGGGTACTGTGCTCTGAGGGTGCTGTGCTCTGAGGGTACTGTGCTCTGAGGGTGCTGTGCTCTGAGGGTGCTGTGCTCTGAGGGTGCTGTGCTCTGAGGGTACTGTGCTCTGAGGGTGCTGTGCTCTGAGGGTGCTGTGCTCTGAGGGTACTGTGTGCTCTGAGGGTACTGTGCTCTGAGGGTACTGTGCTCTGAGGGTGCTGTGCTCTGAGGGTACTGTGCTCTGAGGGTGCTGTGCTCTGAGGGTGCTGTGTGCTCTGAGGGTGCTGTGCTCTGAGGGTACTGTGTGCTCTGAGGGTACTGTGTGCTCTGAGGGTACTGTGCTCTGAGGGTACTGTGTGCTCTGAGGGTGCTGTGTGCTCTGAGGGTGCTGTGTGCTCTGAGGGTGCTGTGCTCTGAGGGTGCTGTGTGCTCTGAGGGTACTGTGTGCTCTGAGGGTACTGTGCTCTGAGGGTACTGTGCTCTGAGGGTACTGTGTGCTCTGAGGGTGCTGTGTGCTCTGAGGGTACTGTGTGCTCTGAGGGTGCTGTGTGCTCTGAGGGTGCTGTGTGCTCTGAGGGTGCTGTGCTCTGAGGGTGCTGTGTGCTCTGAGGGTGCTGTGCTCTGAGGGTACTGTGTGCTCTGAGGGTGCTGTGCTCTGAGGGTACTGTGTGCTCTGAGGGTGCTGTGTGCTCTGAGGGTGCTGTGTGCTCTGAGGGTGCTGTGCTCTGAGGGTACTGTGCTCTGAGGGTGCTGTGTGCTCTGAGGGTGCTGTGCTCTGAGGGTACTGTGTGCTCTGAGGGTGCTGTGCTCTGAGGGTGCTGTGCTCTGAGGGTACTGTGTGCTCTGAGGGTGCTGTGTGCTCTGAGGGTACTGTGTGCTCTGAGGTACTGTGCTCTGAGGGTGCTGTGCTCTGAGGGTACTGTGTGCTCTGAGGGTACTGTGCTCTGAGGGTACTGTGTGTTCTGAGGGTGCTGTGTGCTCTGAGGGTACTGTGTGCTCTGAGGGTGCTGTGTGCTCTGAGGGTACTGTGTGCTCTGAGGGTGCTGTGTGCTCTGAGGGTGCTGTGCTCTGAGGGTACTGTGCTCTGAGGGTACTGTGTGCTCTGAGGGTGCTGTGCTCTGAGGGTGCTGTGTGCTCTGAGGGTACTGTGTGCTCTGAGGGTACTGTGTGCTCTGAGGGTACTGTGCTCTGAGGGTGCTGTGTGCTCTGAGGGTACTGTGCTCTGAGGGTGCTGTGTGCTCTGAGGGTGCTGTGCTCTGAGGGTACTGTGTGCTCTGAGGGTGCTGTGTGCTCTGAGGGTGCTGTGCTCTGAGGGTACTGTGTGCTCTGAGGGTACTGTGCTCTGAGGGTGCTGTGTGCTGAGGGTGCTGTGTGCTCTGAGGGTACTGTGCTCTGAGGGTACTGTGTGCTCTGAGGGTGCTGTGTGCTCTGAGGGTACTGTGCTCTGAGGGTACTGTGTGCTCTGAGGGTGCTGTGTGCTCTGAGGGTACTGTGCTCTGAGGGTACTGTGCTCTGAGGGTACTGTGTGCTCTGAGGGTGCTGTGCTCTGAGGGTACTGTGTGCTCTGAGGGTGCTGTGCTCTGAGGGTACTGTGTGCTCTGAGGGTGCTGTGCTCTGAGGGTGCTGTGCTCTGAGGGTACTGTGTGCTCTGAGGGTGCTGTGTGCTCTGAGGGTGCTGTGTTCTGAGGGTGCTGTGTGCTCTGAGGGTACTGTGTGCTCTGAGGGTACTGTGCTCTGAGGGTACTGTGCTCTGAGGGTACTGTGTGCTCTGAGGGTACTGTGCTCTGAGGGTACTGTGTGCTCTGGGGGTACTGTGCTCTGAGGGTACTGTGCTCTGAGGGTACTGTGTGCTCTGAGGGTACTGTGCTCTGAGGGTGCTGTGCTCTGAGGGTACTGTGTGCTCTGAGGGTACTGTGTGCTCTGAGGGTACTGTGCTCTGAGGGTACTGTGCTCTGAGGGTGCTGTGTGCTCTGAGGGTACTGTGTGCTCTGAGGGTACTGTGTGCTCTGAGGGTACTGTGCTCTGAGGGTACTGTGTGCTCTGAGGGTACTGTGCTCTGAGGGTACTGTGTGCTCTGAGGGTGCTGTGCTCTGAGGGTACTGTGCTCTGAGGGTACTGTGTGCTCTGAGGGTGCTGTGCTCTGAGGGTGCTGTGTGCTCTGAGGGTACTGTGCCCTGAGGGTACTGTGTGGTCTGAGGGTCCTGTGCACTCTGAGGGTGCTGTGCTCTGAGGGTACTGTGCGCTCTGAGGGTACTGTGCGCTGTGGGTTCTGTGCTCGCTGTGGTGCTGTGGGTGCTGCAGTGCACTTTAACCCACAGTCTGGCTGGTCCCCAGCCAGGCATTTTGAAGATGAAGAAATCCATTCAGAGAGTAGGGGGGCCTTCCCCACACACAGGGCTCCGCAGGGTGTCCCACCGCACCCCCAGACACCGCACCCCCGGACACCGCACAGACTGCTCTCCCAAGTCCCGTCAATTGACCGTGTTAATTCTTTTTTGGGGGTCCAGTCGTGGGCCCTGAACTCTGTGTCTTGGTGCTGTCCCTCAGCTCTTCAGCTCAAGCCTAGCGCTCTACCACTTGAGCCACAGCGCCACTTCTGGCTTTTTTCTTTTTGTTTATGTGGTGCTGAGGAATCGAACCCAGGGCCTCATGCATGCAAGGCAAGCGCTCTACCACTGAGCCACCTTCCCAGCCCCAACCATGTTAATTCTTGAGTGCAACTTCCTGTGGTCAGGTGGAAAAGTCCCCTGCCTCTGCCTGGGGAATCCAGCCCTTAGGCTCCTGGGCCATAGTGAGAGGCAGGAGGCAGCAGCCAAGCCTCTGGGTTTGCTGGAAATGTAACTCTGAATGCCCATTGACTACCAGGCCCAGATCAAGAGCAAGCACCTTGAATGACTGACAGCTGCGTGGCCTCTGAGGGCTTGGAGATGCCCGCCTCATTCACACCCCACCCTTCCAGAGTGGTAGGCTCTGTGGCTGAGGCTGCACTAGGGAAGAGGAGCCTCAGAGCATGGGAGAGATCTGCAGGTGTACGAGACTCCGAGGGATTCCTGCAAACGCAGTCCACTGGCCAAGCCACAGCGTGGACCTGACTGGGAACCCAAATAAAAGCAACAGGTGGAAATTACCTGATGGATGTTCCACAGTCGGGGCAGGAAATCAGCCTGCCCTCCCCAGCTGCATGGGCCACCCGTGGGTGCCAATAGTGAATGTGCCATTCCGGCTTGGGTAAAGTCCTCAAAGCCCTGCATGTGCCTTTAGCATCAACTTCAGGGCTGGTATTTCTACCCCTTTTGCCTAAGACACCTGTCCTGTGAATCCAGCAGACCCAGGTTCCAGGAACTGTGTTCCCTGTTTGGTACAGGTCATGTGGGGTTCACCTCAGAGTGGGGACCCAGGGAGTAGAGAGACCACCACCCAACGGCCTGATGCTAGCCTCTCCCAGACTCCTGGGGGAATCACCAGTGGCTCCACACACAATAAGGAAGACACTGGTGCAGGTATCCACTGACTATGCAGGCCGCTAGCCCTTGCATGGAGAAATGCTCAACCCCACTATCCTCCAAGAAACACAAATTAAAACAAGATACCCTTTTTGTTCCATCTGACAAGGATATTTTAAAGTTCTAGTACTGTTGGAAGAGGCTGTGATTCCAGCCAGCAGCTTAGAGTTATATCCAGAGCTTCGTATCCAGTAAGTGGTATTCAGAAACCAACTCAAGCTGACACACATGGCTCACGTCTATAATTCCAGCCACTCAGGAGGCTAAGATCTGAGGATCACCATTCAAACCCAGCTCAGCCAGGAAGGTCTGAGAGATTCTTCTGCAATTAACCATACACTGGGGAGGGGGAGGAGGAGGGGGAGGGGGAGGAGGAGGGGGAGGGAAGGCAGCACACAGAAGCAGACGTGGGGCTGTGCCAGAGTGCTAGCCTTGAGTCAAAAAGCTCAGGGGCAACACCAGGCCCTGAGTTCAAGCCCAGAACCAGCACAAAATAAAATGTATTATCCAAAATGTGAGAAAATACAAACATGAGACTTTTTTTTTTGCATGTATGGGTGCCAGTCCAGGGCTTAACTCAGGGTGCTTGATTGGAAATGAGTGTCAGGAACTTTGCTGCCCATACTCCTTTCCTTCGAATCAGGATCCTCAGATCTCAGCCTCCTGAGTAGCTAGGATTACAGGTGTGAGCCACCAGTGCCTCGCTCCCATCAGAATTTTATCTCCCATTAACCAGCAAAAAGTAGAGCTGTGGCTCAAATGATAGAGCACTAGTCTTGAGCAAAAAAGCTAAGGGACAGGGTTGGGACTGTGGCTTAGTGGTAGAATGCTTGCCTAGCATGCATGAGGCTCTGGGTTCGATTCCTTAGTACCACATAAACAAATTTTAAAAAAAAGTTAAGGGACAGCACCTAGGCCCTGAGTTCCAGCCCCACTCTTGGCACACATGTACATACGCACACGCACATGCAGGCTCACACACACATATACACACACACACACACACACACACACACACACACACACACACACATGGGTGCACATCTGGAGTGAACATGGGACTCCAGACCAGCACTCCTGGCCCGCTACTCTCTTCTGCGCTTAGGCACTGGCCCCAGATTCCCCAGCGGGACAAAGTCTGAGGCTCAGCTGCTGGGAAGGAAGGGCTGCAGGGGAAGAACCCGGGGGCTCTGGGCAGTGAGGGGCAGGAAAGGTGGTCCCAGGCTGGCAGGTGTGGGACAGGACCTCAGGGCAGGCTCTGCTCTGGGGAGAGGGCAGTCAGGCAGCCCTGATGTGGGTACTTAGGATAAAGGCAGAGCCTGTGTGCCAGCTCCTCAGCTGATGAGGAAAGTCAGGCTGAGAATGACACACACCACAGGCTTTTCTTCACTGGCATCTGCGCGGAGGCCTGAAGGATGGGAGGACCCCGCCAGGCCCAGGGTCACAAGAGCATACTGGCCTCCAGCCCAGCATGTGCAAATGTCCCGAGAGGAGGCCAGCCTGTCTGAGGTGGTGCCACGGCAAGCAGGAACCCGAGGCCAGCAGGTAGGGGCGCAGGGTTCGCTGCAGCCCAGGCAGGAAAGTCTGCCACCTGCTGTGGACCTGGACCCTTACATTGCTCACATCATGCCTCTCAGAGATGCTGGAGTTGGCTCTTCCCAGTTCAAAGACAACCCCAGTGTGAGCCTGTGGCCCAGCTCAAGGATGCCAGGGGCGGCCCTGGCCCACGGAGGGCATGGTGGCTCCACGCACACAGGCTCCCTCCCTAAACAATTCACAGTCTCCAGGCCAGACACCAAAGCCAGCTCCCTCCACCAAGCCTCAAGGCCACAGCCGTGACCTTTTCCCTGGAGATGCTACGCACCAACGTGAGTTCAACTTTTATTAGCACACACCAATTGTATGATGAGTGGTGCACTTGCTATTCCCATGCGTGAATATACTCTAATCGTGTTTAACCCCTTGTATTGTTCTTTCCTATCCCATCCCTAACCACCCACCCCTTATTGTGCCAGTACTGGGGCTTGAACGCAGGGCCTGAGCACTGTCACCTAGCTTTGTCAACTAAGGCTGGAACTCTACCACTTGGGCCATGGCTCCATTTCTGACTTTTTGGTAGTTAATGTCCATCCAATAAGCATGTCACAGACTTTCCTGCCTGTGCTCGCTTTGAACCTCAATCCTCAGACCTCCACTTCCTGGGAAATTAGGATTACAGAGGTGAGCCTGGCTTTCCCACCCTTTTAAATTTTTCCTGCAACTGTTAAGTCCATTTCATCTTGCATACAGTGTTCTTCAGTCACACTCTTCCCCCTCTCCCTGCCCTCTCCTACTTGGCCACTGGGGTAAGCCGGTTTTCTTAGGCTCTGGCTTCTGTGTGTGAGAGAGCATGCTGAGCTCGCTTGCTTCCACTGAACTTACTTCTCTCACCGTGATGGCCTCCAGCCCAAGCCGTTTTCCTACAGTATGGTGCGTGTATGCTGTATTTTCTTTATCCATTCATTGGAGGACGGGCAGCCTCGGCTTGGCTGTCATTAACACTGCTGCAATAAATGTGCTGTGCAGGTTCTACTGTGTGCTGACTTGCTCATTGCTGTTTCTGGTGAGTGGGGTGGGTGGTCCGGGAGGTGAACAACGATCCCAGAGCTTTGGCATCTCCAACAAAGAAATAAATGGACACACACACACACACAAATGTGAAGTGGTAAAGCAAGGGAAGGAGGGGGCGAGCGAGTGAGCAGGTGGTGAAGGAAATGTGGGCTGGAGTGTGGTTAAGGGGAGTTCGGCTTTCCTTCCCTATGGCTAACCTGCCTCAGGTTCCTTGGATGAGCCCATTCTTTAAACACAAGTGATTGTAACACACACTTGGTTTTTGCTTAGCTCCATTCCCCATACTCATCCCAGGGGACTGGTGTGGGTACCAGGCCCTGCCCTGCCCTCTCCGCCCTGCTCACCTTGCTGGCTCCTCCAGCAGCCACTACTCTGCCCCTCCAGCACCCTGGTGAGGTGCCTTACTCCCTGGTGCCAAGGGGAGCAAGGGCAGGGCAAGGGTGATGAGTCCTAATCCCACGGCGTACCTGCAGCCCCATGGCAGCTCCTGCTGCTCCCGCAGTGCTGGGAATCACGGGGTCCCTGTGCAGAGGACCCCAACGCCACGGTCTTCCCGCTGGTCTCCTCTCACCCCTCTCCTTCCTCAAGGCCAGGGCCTCTGCAGCCGCCGGGCTGGGGCCTTCGTCGGGCCAGGCCTGGCTGGGCCTTGCTTCCGCGCCTCTGGACACTCACTGCAGCAGCACACGGCTCTCACGCAGCGCTGGGCACTTGGCCACTGCCGGAGAGGCCAGAGCCTCTGGGGCCTTGAAAAGCAGCAGCTCAGAAGTCAGATGAGATCTGCAGCTTCCGGGCTGGCGGGCGGAGGTCTGCGGTCCCAGGCTAGTGGGAGGGGGTCTGCGGGCCCCGGGCTGGTGGGAAGGGGTGTGCGGGCCCCAGGCTGGTGGGAAGGGGTGTGCGGGCCCCGGGCTGGTGGGAGGGGGTGTGCGGGCCCCGGCTAGTGGGAGGGGGTGTGCGGGCCCCAGGCTAGTGGGAGGGGGTGTGGGGGCACCGGGCTAGTGGGAGGGGGTCTGCGGGCCCCGGGCTGGTGGGAAGGGGTGTGCGGGCTCCGGATTCCGGGCGGGGGTCTGCGGGCCCCAGGCCGGGGTGTGCGGGCTCCAGCCAGCAGGGCGGGTCTGCAGTGCAGGTCTCCTCGTTCCACGGGCCACGCCTGGAGTGTGGCCTGCTTCAGGTCCCGGCCTGGGACGCTCCGCCCGCGTGACGCCGGCGTGACGCTTGACGTCCTCCATCCCCGCGGCTCCCGCCCGCCTCGCCCTTCCCGTCCACTGGGCACGTTCCCCGCCCCACCCCCGCCCCGCACACCGCGTGCGCCGCGGCGTCAGCCCCGCTCAAGCGGTGGAGCGCGGATCTGGAGCACAAAAGCTCGGGACTGTGCTCAGGCCCTGAGTTCGAGGCACGCGCGCGCACAGACAGACAGAAACACACACACTCCCCAGCTTGACCCCTGGACTGCAGGGTGCCGCACCATCCCGCCTGGCTAGGCTACTTTTTATTCTTGCTCCCATCGCCCTGGGGACGTCGGTCAGAGCGGAACCCCGCGAACCCCGCGAACCCCCGCGGGCCGCCCCGCCCGCGCTCGCCTCCGCACGGGGCGGTGCGCAGCATTAGCTTTGGAGGCACGGCTGGAGGAAAAGCGTCCGAGACGGTAAAACGGGCGGCAGGGCACCGCACCGGGCACGCCGGCGAGGCGGGCACGCGCGTGCGCCGGCCGCGTCTGCCCTGCGGGTCCGGCGCCAGCACCCACGCGCCCCATCCACGCGGGCCGGGGCCGGGAACGCGGGGTCCGGGCCGCTCGGCCCGGGCTGGCGCTCTGCCGCTCGAGCCACAGCCCCGCTCCCGTCGTTGTTGGTGCCCAGCGGGAGACTTTCCCGCGCGGGCCCAGGTCCCGGCCCGCGGACCCCAGCCCGGGCGGCCGGCGCGGCTCCGCTCCGCTCCGCTCCGCACGTGTTGCGCCCGCGCGCCGGAGCCGGGGTCGGAGCCCGGGGCCGGGCCGCGGAGACCCCGCCCGCCGCGTCTCCGGCCCCGCGCGCGCCGCGCCCCGTCCCGCCCACGCCCCGCCCCGAGGCCCGCGGCGTCACAGAGCGGTTGCCCGGGCGACGCAAACGCAGACGTGCGGAGCGGAGCACTGAGCGGCGGCGCGGAGGCTTCGGAGCCTGGGTGCGGGCGGCCGGTGGGTGCGCGCGGGGCCGGGTGTGCGGTGCGCGCGGGGCGGGGGGCGGGGCGCGAGGCCGAGGCGACCGCCGGGGCCCCCGTCGAGGCTCCGCCCCTGCGTCCTCCCCTGGTCCACATCGCCGGCCCCCTGCGCGCCCAGCCCCGTGTCCCCCGGGCCCGCGCCGGGCCGCGCCGGGCGCCTGGGCTGCTCTCCTAGGGGCTGTCCCCTGTCCCCGGAGGGAGGCGGGGAGGCCCGGCGACGGGGCGGAGGGGCCCGGCGGCCTCGCGGCCTGCGCCCGCGGGGAGAGCGCGCACCGTCCCGCGCCTCCGCGGAAATGACCGTCCAGCCTGCCGCTGAGGAGGCCCCGCTCCGCGGCCTTGATGGCCCGAGACTCCTGAGCCGGGCCCGCGCCGGTCATCCCAGCTGCTCAGGAGGCTGAGATCTGAGGATCAGGGCTCAAAGCCAGCCCTGAGACTGGAAGTGGCGCTGTGGCTCAAGGGGTAGAGCGCCAGCCTTGAGCAGACAAGGCCAGGGACAGCGCCCAGGCCCTGATTTCAAGCCCCAGGACTGGCATAAAAACAAGCCAGCGAACCCGCGTACCCCTCTGTCTGGAGCTTATTAGGCTCTGGGAAATCCACAATAAACCGATTTTTGTGCCGTGATAACCCTGTGGTGGTGACTGCAGAGAAGCGAGGTGCGGGACAGGGGGGGGAGGGGAGGCCTCTGCAGAGGACTGTTGGGCCGGGTCTGAGTGGGAAGAGCCCCCACGGGGGGGGGGGACAGTTTCATGGCTGAGGAAGCTGCAAGCACAAAGGCTCCGAAGCAGATCAAAGCTGGTGCCAGGGGAGAGAGTGCGTCAGAATGGGGGACACGGAGCACATGGTGAAGCCCTGGGCAGGGGCGAGGGGCTGGGGGCCATGCGGACCCCTCAAGCGCCGTGTCCCTCCCGAGGCCAGAACCTCCTTCAACAATGCCAAGTTTCCCATCAACCCACAGGGCCTCGGCCAAGATGTCCAAGATACTGTCTGAAGTGCTCAAAAACTTGGCCCCCAACAGTAAGTGTGGGCTTGGGGGAAGATGGGCTCTCGGGGGTTCAGGCCAGAGACAGAGAGGAGAGACTCACCCCAGGAGGTTCTAAGTCTGCAGCCGGGCAGGTAGGCCCCGTTCCCTAGATGTGAACTCCCTCAGGAGTTTCTTGGCCCACTCTAGGCTGGAAGGCTGAAGCAATAGGAGTGGGTGGTCTCCCAGTTCTGGGGGGCTGGAAGCTAAAGAGCAAGGTGTGGGCAGGTGGAGCCTCCTGAGGCTCAGGGGGCAGGCTGTGCGTGCGCGCTCCTGTGTTCCGGCCGCTGGCATCTCTGTGTGCCTCCTCAGGGCCCTGTGGTGTGGCCTGTGTGGGCATCTTGAGTTCAGCCCCCTGGTGATGTTGGGTCAGGGCCCATTCCACAACAACCTCGGCTTTGGCGGCCACATCTGCAATGATCTACGTTCCAGGTTCTATGGTACTGAAGCCTCAGGATTGGGGGGCGGGGGGGACAGTTCTGACTGTAGCAGGCCATGAAGAAGCGTGCCCCTCCCTGCTCTCCACCAGCCACGGCTGCCCGGCTGGCTGCGGGACCGTGGCGGCTGCCCTGGCCTCTGAACCCACTGGCTCTCCACAAGGCCCCTCTCTAGCCCAGTGACACGCTCGCTGCCCGGCACTCATGGTGGATGGCTCTGGGGCTCTGGGAAGGGCGTCTGCGCAGTGCTATCTGTGTGCTCACCACTCTTTTTTTTTTTTTTTTTAATTTTTTTTATTGTAAAGATACTATACAGAGGGTTACAGTTACATGAGTGAGGTAATGAGTACACTTCCACTTTGTCTTGAACATTGTTACCCCCTCCATTGTTTTCCCCCTACCATCCCCTCCCTCCCTCCCTTCCCCAAGGTTCTTTTTTTTTTTTGATTGTGATTAAGTGATTACTTAATTTCCGGAAATTCACAGTATTGTGGAATAATGATGCTCATTTAAAGTCACAAGTTCATTCTAACTTTCCTGGAGCAAATTGTCTATCACAGTCTGTAATATATAACGGTGCTCATATGTTATATACCATATATGTGATCAGCAGCATGGGGATATTTAGTAGTGGTTCAACCAGATGAGTGGGAGTTCTTTGTTTCTTAAGTCCTATTAGTTTTGTCATATCACCTAACATTTTGGATTCATCATCCACTTATCAGGGAGACCATGTACTGTTTGTCTCTTCGTTCTTGGCTTACCTCGCTCAACATGATTCCTTCTAGCTCCATCCATTTCCCTGCAAATGCCATTATTTTGTCATTTCTAATGGCTGCATAATATTCCATTGTGTATAGATACCACAATTTTTGGATCCATTCATCTGTGGTGGGGCATCTAGGTTGTTTCCATATCCTAGCTATTGCGAACAGTGCTGCAATAAACATGGAGGTGCACGTGTCCTTGTGTATTGGTTCCTGTTGTTCAGGGTAGATGCCTAGAAGTGGTATGACTGGGTCGTAAGGGAGGTCAATCTTTAGCTTTCTAAGGACCCTCCAGACTGCTTTCCAAAGTGGTTGTATGAGTGTACATTCCCACCAGCAGTGTAATAGCGTTCCTCGTTCTCTACATCCCTTCCAGCATTTGTCGTTGGCTGATTTGTGGATGTGGGACATTCTGACTGGGGTAAGGTGGTATCTCAGGGTTGTCTTTATTTGCATTTCCTTCACCACCAGGGATGATGAACATTTCCTCATGTGTTTCTTTGCCATTTTTATTTCTTCATTTGAGAAGTCCCTCTTTAGTTCCCTTGCCCATTTAGTAATTGGTTTGTTGGGTTTGGGAGGGATTAGTTTCTTGAGTTCCCTGTATATACAGGATGTTAACCCCTTGTCTGATATATTGCTGGTAAATATTTTTTCCCAATTAGTTGGTTGTCTTTCTAGCTTGGTTGCGATAGCTTTATCTGTGCAGAAGCTTTTTATTTTAAGGTAGTCCCATTTGTCGAGTCTCTCTCCAATTTGTTGTGACCCTGGGACTCTGTTCAGGAAGTTCCTTCCTGTGCCTATTAGTTCAAGTGTCTCTCCTACTCTGTCCTGCAGTAGTTTCAGAGATTCAGGTTTAATGTTAAGGTCTTTAATCCATTTTGAGTTGATGTTGGTGCATGGTGATAGGCTGGGGTCCACTTTTAGTTTTCTGCATGTGGCTGCCCAGTTTTCCCAGCACCAGCGGTTGAAGAGGCTGTGTTTCTTCCATTGTATGTCTTTGGCTCCTTTGTCGAATATCAGCTGGCTGTAGGCCTGTGGATTTATTTGTGGATCTTCTATTCTGTTCCATTGGTCTTCGGGTCTGTTTTTGTGCCAGTACCATGCTGTCTTTGTTATTATAGCTCTGTAGTAGAGTTTGAAGTTCGGCATGGATAGCCCTCCCATATTGTCTTTATCCCCTAGAATTGTTTTGGCTATTCTAGGTCTTTTGTTGTTCCATATGAATTTTTGGACTGTTTTCTGTATTTCAGTGATGTACGTCATTGGGATTTTAATAGGAATTGCGTTGAATTTGTATATTAGTTTTGGAAGTATTACCATCTTTATTAAGTCGGCCTATCCAGGAGCATGGGAGGTCTTTCCATTTCCTAGTGTCTTCTGCAATTTCTTTCTTTAACTTTTTATAGTTCTCATTAAATAGTTCTTTTACATCTTTGGTTAGGTTAATTCCTAAATATTTTATTTTTCGGGAGGTTATTGTGAATGGGGTTGCTCCCTTTATTTCCCTCCCTTCCTGTACATTATCAGTGTATAGGAAGGCAACTGATTTTTGGCTCACCACTCTTTTGCTTTTAAATTTGAACTTAATTTGTTTTTGACATAGAAAGAAGTCCGTAGTTCAGAAGGTTCATCTTCAGCCCCTCTGTGAAGACTTAGCCCCACCCTGCCCCTTGGGGACACCTTGGAGGTGGCCAGTGCCCCCCATCCCTCCGCTGCTGGAGAGTTGACTGTCCACATACATTAAAGAGGGCAGAAGCTGGTGCAGTGACTCTCACCTATAATCCTAGCTACCTGCTCAAAAGGCTGAGAGCTAAGGATCATGGAAAGTCCATGAGGTTCTTGTTTTCAATTAACCACCAGTGGTAGAGCACCAGCCTTGAGCGAAAAAGCTAAACAAGAGCACAGGGATCTGGGTTCAAGCCCCAGTACACACACACACACACACACACACACACACACACACACACACACACACACACACACACACACACACAGAGCAGAGATTTCCACAGGACAGCTGTAACCCCAGTGCCACCTCCAGCAGAGCGGCAAGGGCAGGAGCGGCAGGGGCAGCAGCGGCAGGGGCAGGAGCGGCAGGGGCAGGAGCGGCAGGGGCAGCAGCGGCAGGGGCAGGAGCGGCAGGGGCAGGAGCGGCAGGGGCAGCAGCGGCAGGGGCAGGAGCGGCAGGGGCAGCAGCGGCAGGGGCAGGAGCGGCAGGGGCAGGAGCGGCAGGGGCAGCAGCGGCAGGGGCAGGAGCGGCAGGGGCAGGAGCGGCAGGGGCAGGAGCGGCAGGGGCAGGAGCGGCAGGGGCAGGAGCGGCAGGGGCAGGGCAGAAGGCAGTAAAGGGAGGCCGGCACCGGGCCGGTGTCTGGCTGGAAAGAGGGCAAAGCAGAGAGAGGCTGCAGGGTGCCAGGGATGAGATGTTTGCTGGGGCAGCCTGGTGCAGGGCCAGGACAGGGAGATGGCGTGGGGAGACCCGCCGCGCCTGTCACGGGGACTTGCTTCCAGAAAGAAGCGAGGGAGTGATCCACGGAGCAGCTGGAAAGCTTGAAAACTGCAAAATGCTGAAAACAAAATCTCACCCCGCCCAGCCGCAGCGCCGGCGCAGGGTGCTCACACGCAGAAGGCGCAGGGTGCTCACGCGCAGATGCACTGTAAAAAAACAATACTTTTTTTTTTTTTGGCCAGTTCTGGGGCTTGAACTCAGGGCCTGGGCTCTGTCCCTGAGCTGCTTTAGTTCAAGGCTAGCGCTCTACCACTTGAGCCAAAATGCCACGTCTGGCTCTTTTTTTTTTTTTTTTTTCTGAGTAATTTATTGGAGATAAGAGTCTCATGGACTGTCCTGCCCAGGCTGGCTTTGAATCCTGATCCTCAGATCTCAGCCTCCTGAGTAGCTGGGATTACGGGTGTGGGCCACTGTGCCGGGCTAACCACCAAAACTTTAAAATAGGGTAAGACGCATCTAAGGCGGACTCAATCATCGTCCTAGCAGTGTAAGTGTGTAGCTCTTATGTGCAGGGAGCATTCTGGTCCACCCAGACCCGACAGCTTCTGCACCTTTGGGCAGCAGGTGTTGGGGAAGAACACAAAGGCGCTGGAGCCCGGTGTCCGCCCGGTGCCACGTGAGTCATTGACTTTCTGTGTCTCCCCAGGGGCCACCGTCCAGGACATCATGAACAATTTTTCAGTCACTGAAGTACCACAGGACAAAGAGACCAAGATGGCCAAAGGTCAGACACAGGGGGGGGGGAGCCAGGCCCTTCCCTCTGCCCCAGATGCCCCTGGCCTCAGGCTGCACCGCCAACAGAAGACAGCAGGTGCATCAGGAACACAGCATAGGATTTATTTTTCCCTCTGGCTCCCAGGGTCTCACAACTTCATGGACTCATAAAGTGACCAGGCCGGGAGTCTTTCCTGCTCCACCTGAAAGCCCGGGGCTTTTAACTACAAGGCTGTCTCATAGTTACACAAAGGCTGCTGCCGCTCCATCTGCCTCTAGGCAGGGAGAAAGAAACAATGAAAATACAAAACTGCCCTCTTGCTAACTCCATCCTTCGGGGAAAGGGTTCTTACCCAAAGCCCCATCCTGCAAATTCTGTCCTCGTCCACTAGCCAAAACACAATGGGTATTAAAACCAGCCTTGAGCTGAAGAGCTCAGGGACAGCTCCCAGGCCCAGAGTTCAGGCCCCACAACCGACAAAAAAAAAAAAACACCAAAAAAACCCAAAAACCAAAAACCAGGCATATTACTGCCACCATGGGAGGATGGGCAGCCAGCTGCCGAGCGCCGCGCCCGCCCCCTCCATCCCTCCCCAGCCCCCAGGTCTTCACAGAGCACTGACTTCCTGCAAGATAGAGCGCTGTGCAACACAGAGTAAGCTTCTACTGTGCTGTCCTGTTCTGCCCTGCCCTGGGCTCCCAGGCCAGGCTCCCTACACACACCTGCCGTTTCCTCTTTTTAAGCTTATGTGTGTGCACATGCATGCACACGTGCACCAGTATTGAACTCAGAGCCTCACAGCTCTCACTTGGCTATTTTGTTCAAGGTTGGTGCGCTACCACTTGGTTCACAGCTCTACTTCCAGTGTTTTGATGGTTGATTGGCATTAAGAGTCTCACAGCCTCTCCTACCTAGGCTGGCTTTGAACTTCCATCTTTAGAACTTAGCTTCCTGAGTAGCTAGGATGACAGGCACAAGCTGGCGATTTCTCAAAACTTTCAATGCAGCTTGTGATCTCTACACGAGAGCCTGTACCACGTCACAGTGTGGGAACACCACCCCTGCTTAAACCACAGTGCTAGAGGAGCTTTGCGTTGACCTGAGGCACAGCCTGGTCCAGGAAGACATTTCTCCTTGGGGGCCCGGAGGGCTGCGGGTCGGGTCAGAGACAGAGCCACTGCCTCATGTGCAGCGCCCCTCTCCCTCCCCAGAGCACAGTGCCAGCGAAAATCCTTTCCACTTGTCCGAAGATACGGATTTCTTTGTGCTCAGAGAAAAGGAGAAGAGAAAGGCCATTTTGGTGAGTGTCTGGTCCCTCTGTGGACCCTCTCTGCTGCTCTGTCTCAGGTCCTCCTTCTCCCAGATCAACCATGGCTGTTCCTTCCCCTCCTTCTCCCAGATCAATCATGGCTGTTCCCCCCCCCCCCCCACTCTCCCTGCCTCTCATTCCAGAACCGCCCCTGGCAGAGCCAGGTGGCCAGGGCTGCCTATCATCCTCCACAGCAAAGCCAGGCCACCCCTGTCTCTCCAAAGGCAGGGCTTCTAGCCTGGAGCCAGCCCACAAACAACACAGCTCCACTCCCCCCCATCAGAAGCCCGATGTCCGGCTGGGAAGGTGGCTCAGTGGTAGAGCGCTTGCCTTGCATGCCTGAGGCCCTGGGTTTGATTCCTCAGTACCACATAAGCAGAAAAAAAAGCCGGAAATGGCGCTGTGGCTCAAGTGGTAAAGTGTTAGCCTTGAGCTGAAGAGCTGAGGGACATCGCCGAGGCCCAGAGTTCAGGCCCCACAACCGGACCCAAAAACAAACAAAAAACAACAACAAAAAACAAAACAGAAGCCCGATGTCCCGCAGACGTCCACAGCCCCCAGGAGGGGGCACCTGTGGTTGCCCTCACCCAGGTCCAGGGAGGACCAGAGACCCCAGGGGGCACCGCAGACCCAGGGGGCCGCCCAGCCTTCCCCGTGGCCCTTCCCTGCACCCAGTGCAGGCCCCGCCCGCCGGGCTGCCTCTCCTTTCCCCCAGAAGTCCAGCGCAGCAGCCTGCCTCACCCGGTTCTGGAGCGGCGTCTTGCCGGCTCTGTGACTCGAGTCCTCCAGTGCGGCGGGGTTGGGCTGGGTTGGGCTGTTGGCAGCAGCGGGCTTTGCAGCGGGAGGCAGAGGGTGGCTGGCTCTGCCCACATCACAGACGCGGGAAGGCCTGGCGGGGAGGTGCCATGCACTGTGCCGTCAGTGGGGACAGCTGGTCACCTGTGGCCTACCAGCTGGCCAACAGCAGCAGCCGAGAGCAGAGCAACCTCGGGCTTTCTGGGTTCTTTGAGAAACCCAGAAGGTTCCAGTGCCCTGGGCCCGCCATGGTTCAGCACAGCAGAGTGGCCCCCAGCTAAGCGAGAGCTTGGCTCACAGGCTGGTCTTTCAGCCGGGGGCTGCTCCGCGTGCGTCCCGGGTCTGTCTATGCTGCTGCCCCTCCTGGTCTCCCGGGGCTCTTGGCTCAACCAGGGGCAGCTGTGCTCTCAGGGTGGGGTTAGGAAGTGGGGGGCGTGGCATGTGCCCTTGCTGCCCCCATGCAGCAGATGCAGGGTAGCACGGGCCCCTCTGTCGTCCGCAGGAGCGGGAGCAGAAGAAGAATCTGCGGGTGCATCAGAAGATGACCTACTCTTCCAAGTTGCTGGCCCGGCACGGCAGCCTCCGCCGAGAGCTGCAGATGGAGGAGGACACCGACGACCAGGAGCTGATCTCCGAGGCGGAGTGGCTGCGCTCCATCAAGGACAACACAGCCTGGAAGCTCGCCATGACCCAAGGTGCCGGCGCCGTGGCCCACGGGTCCGGGAAGCCCCGCGAGTTCGGCAGAGGCTGGCGCCCTTCGGGGCCGGCCCCCATATACCTGGCGGAGCCGGGCACGGTGGGCTGCAGACTAACTGCTCAGTTCACGTGGTTGGCACCCTGAGTGGGAGGCGGCAGGTAGCAAACAGGCAGCCCAGGGCTGGGGGGCGGCGCCGGCAGAGCACTGCTGGCAGCGGGGGCCATCCCAGCACTGCAAAAAAAAAAAAAAAAAAGTCAATAGGTGAAGGCGGGAGGGCTCTGGAACAGACCCTGCGGCTCCCCAGGGTCCTGGTGGAGGGGAGCAGGCCAGGGGCCACAGGGTTCTCCACAGCTCTTCAGAGGCATAGGGCAAGAGAGGGGGGTTCAGACACAGCCTGCGCCCTCGCGTCCCCCCCCGCAACCCCAGGGGGAGTTCTAGCACCTGGGGTTCCACACTTCGCAATGTGGGCGTGGCAATGCGTGGTGTCACAAGCGCTGTTCTCAGGAGCGGCCTGGGACTGCGCATTCACTGCCTCGCCACTCTCCATGCAGAAAAGAAAGTGGAGCCCGATAGGATGAACAGCTACATCCAACAGAAGCGAGAGATGTTCCTCATCCAGGTAGGCTGCCCTCCTCTCTCCCCCCCACCCCCCAGCCCCGGCCCGGGGGCCTCCCACCGCGCCCGGCCCGGCCAGCCGCAGAGACCTGCTCTGTGCTGGCCTCAGTACAACCTAGAAATGAAGCGGAATGAGATGCAGCGGCTGGAGATGCTGGCCGCGAGGGAGGAAGGCAGGCTGAAGAAGGCTGAGAAATCTCTGGAGAAGGACGCCTCCTTGTTTGATGAGTTCCTCAAGGAGAATGATCGCAGCTCCGTGCAGGCCATGCGTGTGTGAGCCTGTGCCCTGCCCCGCGCTACCCCGTCCCCCTGGGCCTGTGGGCCTGAGCCTCTCAGCATTCCCCACCGTGGGCCTGAGACACCTTCCCGCCTGCCCTGCCACCCGCACCCAGCCCAACCCAGCCTCGGCTGGACGTGAGGTTCCAGCCCTGCTCGGAGCCTGGCCTCCCATTCAGGGCAAGGCCAGTGTGTGGAGGCTGCCTGAGATCATCCTCCCGACCCCCACCCCTCCCCAGAGCTGAGAAGGAGACCAAAGCGAAGATGGAGAAGATCGTGGAGATCCGGGACATCACCACTCAGATCATGAATATCAAGAGGTGCGGGCAGAGCCCCAGCTGTGGCTGTCCTCCTCACCCATAACCGGGCAGAGCGCATAAACCTCCCAGGGGCCCCAAACCTCCAGGGGGCTGCCACGGGCTGTAGGGGCTGAGTAGCGTGGCCCAGGAGACGGCAGGCACCGCCCATAGCAGCGCAGCCCACAGGCCCAGAGGGCAGGGCCCCTGGCACCGACGCCTGGACTGCAAGGCAGATGCCCTTCCTGGCTCTAGGGGATGGGCGGGCCATCTGGAGGTCACAGTGGATGGGCCTTGACCTCCTGCCCCCTCCCTGGGCCCAGCGAAATCTCCAAATTCGAAGACTCACTACAGCGCTGCAAGTTGTATAAGGACTTCCTGTACAAGCTGTCGCCTGAGGAGTGGCAGGAGGCGCACAGCAGGAAGCAGCTGGCTTTCAAAAGGGCCAAGGAGATGGCTGCAGCCCCCAAACCCAGCACATCCACAGTGGAGGACAAAGGTAGTGAACGTTATGCCGTCCCCAGGGTGGGCTCTGCCAGTGGCATAGAGCGACCCTGGCCCAGGGCAGGGCCCTTCCGACAAGCAGCCTCCCCGCTTCCCCGAAGGCTGCCCGGAAACCAGACTCCCAATTCAAGCCAAGGGCTTGCCTTCCAAGGACCAACCTCCCTCCCTCCCTCCCTCCCTCTCTCCTTCCTTTCCTCCCTTCCTCCTTCCTTTCCCCCCTTCCCTCCTTCCCCCCTTCCTTCCCTCCCTCCCTCCCTCCCTCCCTCTTTCCTTCCCTTCCTTCCTCCTGGCTTTCCTCTTTCTTCCTCTCTCCCTTCCTTCTTCCCTCCTTCCTTCCCTCCCTCCCTCTCTCCTTCCTTTCCTCCCTCCCTCTCTCCTTCCTTTCCTCCCTCCCTCTCTCCTTCCTTTCCTCCCTCCCTCTCTCCTTCCTTTCCTCCCTCCCTCTCTCCTTCCTTTCCTCCCTTCCCTCCCTCCTTCCTTTCCTCTCTCCCTCCCTCTTTCCTTCCCTCCCTCCCTCCTGGCTTTCCTCTTTCTTCCTCTCTCCCTTCCTTCTTCCCTCCTTCCTTTCTTTCCTCCTTCCCTTCCCCTGAGGTGGGGCAGTCACATGAGGCCAGGAGCCCAGGCTGCCCCGCTCCTTCCTTCATTTCCTCTAGGGTTAGGACCAGGAATCAAGAGCAAGGCTGCTTCCCAATTGTCCAAAGGTAGGTGGCTGGCCAGCGCCGGACCCCCCCCGCCCCGCAGGGCCCGCGCCGACCCCTGACCCCTGACCCCTGCCGCCGCTTCGTTAGAGCCCCCGGCCGGGAAGAAGTCGGTCAAGCTTGCGGGCGCGGAGCCAGCCGTGCGCAGCAGCAGCCATCTGCAGCAGCCCAGCCACACCAGCGAGCTCGCCGTCATGCAAGTGTGAGCCGCCGGGGCCTGCGGGGCCGGGACCACAGCCCGGGCAGCGGGGCCGGGAGGGGCCGGGAGGCGCCCGAGACGAGGGCGCTGAGCTTCCACCCGGAGGGACGGCGACGGGGGCAGGAGAAGAACAGCCGCCGGGTGCCAGTCTCAGGGCCGTCCCGGGTGTCTCAGGGCCGTCCCCGGCCGTCCCAGGCCGCTCATCTGACTGTGGGAGGGGCGCGCCGGGCCGGGGGAGGGGCTGGCCGGGCCGGGGGAGGGGCTGGCCGGGCCGGGGGAGGGGCGCGCAGAGCCGGGGGAGGGGCGCGCCGGGCCGGGGGAGGGGCTGGCCGGGCCGGGGGAGGGGCTGGCCGGGCCGGGGGAGGGGCGCGCCGGGCCGGGGGAGGGGCTGGCCGGGCCGGGGGAGGGGATGGCCGGGCCGGGGGAGGGGCTGGCCGGGCCGGGGGAGGGGCGCGCCGGGCCGGGGGAGGGGCTGGCCGGGCCGGGGGAGGGGCGCGCCGGGCCGGGGGAGGGGCTGGCCGGGCCGGGGGAGGGGCGCACAGGGCCGGGGGAGGGGCTGGCCGGGCCGGGGGAGGGGCGCGCCGGGCCGGGGGAGGGGCTGGCAGGGCCGGGGGAGGGGCGCGCCGGGCCGGGGGAGGGGCTGGCCGGGCCGGGGGAGGGGCGGGCCGGGGGAGGGGCTGGCCGGGCCGGGGGAGGGGCGCGCCGGGCCGGGGGAGGGGCGCACAGGGCCGGGGGAGGGGCGCGCCGGGCCGGGGGAGGGGCTGGCCGGGCCGGGGGAGGGGCTGGCCGGGCCGGGGGAGGGGCTGGCCGGGCCGGGAGAGGGGCGCACAGGGCCGGGGGAAGGGCTGGCCGGGCCGGGGGAGGGGCTGGCAGGGCCGGGGGAGGGGATGGCCGGGCCGGGGGAGGGGCTGGCAGGGCCGGGGGAGGGGATGGCCGGGCCGGGGGAGGGGCGCGCAGAGCCGGGGGAGGGGCGGCGCAAGAGAGTGGGGTGGAGAAGCTGTCTTCTAGCTGGAGTGAGTCCTCGGACCGTGCGGACGCCCCCCGCCGTCCCTCCGCAGGTCCAGCTCTGTGCTACCTATTCAAGACGACGCGGACAGTGACGCGGAGGTCTGTGGCTGGGACGTCCTGCTCCCTCCGCCACGCCCCGGCCCCCGGCCCAGGGGCCCTGTCTTCCCCCCAACAACGCCCTGTTGGCCCAGCCCCAGCCCCCGGGCCACACCCCTGCCAGCTCCGCCACCAACCCAGACCCAGGAAATCCCTCCCACCTCCCCTCGCCAGCCTCCGGCCCACCAGACAAGCCCCGCCCCACAAAGCCCCGCCCACCAGATGAGCTACCGCCCCTCAAACCACGCCCACAAATGCCCCGCCCACCAGACACGCCACCGCCCCACAAAGCCCTGCCCACCAGACGAACCACGCCCACAAGGACCCAGCTAGGTCCCGCCTTGCCCAGGTAAGCCCGCCCACCCAGGCAGGCCCCGCCCCTCCCGCAGGACTTGGAGCTGTACTTCACAGACCCGCAGCAGCTCCTGGATATCTTCGCCGATCTGGAGGAGCAGAACCTGTCCCTGATCCAGAATACGCAGGAGATGGAGGAGACCCTGGAAGATCTGACGCGCAGCCTGAAATCCACACAGAACCGCATGTAGGTCGCACGCTGGACGTGTCCCCCCAGCAGGGCCTGCCACCTGCTCCCACGGCCTCCAGGTGGGGGCCTGGCCGTGAGCTCCGTGTGTCCCCTCGAGGGGGCCGGGAGCAGGGCCTTGGTGCTGACCCCACTCCGGAGCCGCCTGCTGCCAGGAGGCCGCATTTCTGGTCAGTCCTCCCGGGCCTCTGCAGTGGACTCCGGGGAGCGCTGGGGTCCCGGGGCGGGTTCGAGGCCACAGACCTTGTCCATGGCTCATGGCAGGGCTCTCTGGCAGGCTGGCCTGGAAGAAGTGTCCACTGCCCTTGGCCTGGCTGCCAGGAGAGCCACCCCAGCCTGCCGGGAGGAAGCACGCTGGACATCAGGGGCCCCAGCACCAGGAGCGCCTGCGAGGCTGGGCTCTCAAGATTACCGTCCCCTCCCAGTCACTCCAAGGGGCTCCTCAAGCTGGTGTGGGCTGGTCCAGAGAATTGCCCTGCTTCCTAAACACTGGTGCACACTCTTCTAAGTCTGGGCCAAAGGCCCGTAAGGATTAGGCAAGGCCCCATCTTTTTCAAGCTTACATCAACAGCCAGACACAACAAACAGGCCCACCCACCATTTCGCCTGTCGGCATCGATAGAGGCTAGGTAGAGGGGAGAGTCACAGGAGAAGAGACCGAGGTAGCGGTGGGCAGCAGAGGAGCTGTCTCCTCCGCAGGCAGGTGGACACCGTGGAGCTGGTACCGTAGCCCTCAGGTCCAAGTCTGGATGGTGATCGGATGGGGAGGGTCGTGTGGGCCTCTAGGTGACCTGCACTCTGCTCCCCCGCGCTCCGCCCACCCCCCAGGGACAGGGAAGTGAAGCAGCTAAAGAACTGGATCACCACAATGATGAAGTCCATTGACAAGGAGGAAGAGATGGCTGGTGAACTGCAGTTCAAAGCCCGCGTCTTCCACTTTGGGGAGTATAAGGCTGATCAGCAGGTAGGCAGGTCCCAGTGTCCATGCTGCCTCCCTTTCCCCTGTCCTTCCCACCCCTTTGCTCTTCCTCCTACACCCTGGGTCCAGCAAGATGGCCCCAAGGCGCCGGAGAGGCCTGTCCTCAGGCCAGGTTGGGGGATGAGAGAATTCTGGGGGACCAGTAACTGGGCAGTAGGACGGGCCAGGGGTCCAGAACATTCCCAGCCTGACAGCGTGCCTAGGGCCTGATTCATTTAAATCCACTCAACTCTTTTGTGAGTCATGGAGGTTTTTTTTCCTTTTCACTTTTTTCTTTTTTGCCAGTCCTGGGGCTTGAACTCAGGGCCTGGGCACAGTGCCTGAGCTTCTTTTGCTCAAGGCTAGCTCTCTACCTCTTGAGCCACAGTGCCACTTCTGGCTTTTTCTGTGTATGTGGTGCTGAGGAATAGAAGATAGGGCTTCCATAGGGCTTCGTGCATGCTAGGCAAGCACTCTACCACTAAGCCACATTCCCAGCCCCCAAAACTAAGCTTGGTTTTTTATTCTTGCCATTTATTTTTGCAGGCCCTTGTTTGCCAGGTAATCATCTATCATTTGAGCCATGCCTTTAGCTCTTTTTTTTGCCTTTTTTTTTGGCCAGTCCTGGGGCTTGAACTCAGGGTCTGGGCTCTGTCCCTGGGCCTCTCTGTGCTCAAGGCCAGCACTTCTACCACGTGAACCACTTGTAGCTTGGAGAGCTTTAACTTAGGACCTGGGCACTGCCCTTGACCTCTTTTGCTCAAGGCTAGCGCTCTACCACTTTGGGCCTTAGCTTCACTTCTGGTTTTCTGGTGGTTAATTGCAGATAAGAGTCTCACAGACTTTCCTGCTCAAGCTGGGCTGGCTTTGAACTGTGATCCTCAGATCTCAGCCTCCTGAGTAGTTAGGATTACAGGCATTGTACCACTGGTGCCCAGCTCAAATGCACTCAACTCTAGATTCATCTCAGTATTGCCAGGAGCATTCTGTGTGCCGGGCTCTGAGGCAGGGCAGGGAAGGTGGGAGTAGCGGGCAGGCTAGCCCTGTGGCTCACATACAAGCACACATATGGTAGCAGCTGTCCACTGTTTTGAAAAGGTCAGAACAGGCCCAGGGAAGGGAGGCCACGCAGGATCTGGTCCTGCAGGGAGTCCTGCCAGTGCAGGGCTCCTGGGGCAGAGGACTAGGCCTCCCTGCTCACCAAAGCATCTGGGGAAGGGGCTGGGGCAGGAGGTGAGCCTGGCGTCTGTGTTTCTATGAATACTGATACTCATGGCACTGAGCACCAGCATGGCTGCTCCATCCTAGAGACTCCCTGGTGCTGGTGGGCTGTACAGGGAGGGGCTCAGGCCTGTAGCTCCCTGCCTCCCTGCAGGACAAGCTGCTGGAGAGCCTGAACCAGAAGGTGCAGAACGTGTACAAGAACTGCGTGGGCCCGCAGCAGGAGACCAGCCTGAGCACGGTGCAGATGCTCACTGTGGTAGAACACCTGCTAGACGACCTGCTGGAGAACCTGGAGCGTGTGCCGCAAGCCAAGATCGAGCAGGCTGGGAAGGCCAAGGAGAGGGAGCGGCGTCAGAGGTGCGGGCAGGCCCCGCCCGCCCGGGCCCCGGCCTTCACACAGACCAGCTGTGCTGGAGCTGGCCAGGGTGGCGGGGGACTGGGGTGGGGAACAGGGGTAAAGGCAGGGTGGGGTCTGAGAAGGGAGAGTTAGTGGGAGAAGGGGCAGGCAGGCATCAGCTCGCTGCCAGAACACCTGCGTGGGTGTGGGCAGGCTGACCTGGACCAGGTAGGGGAGGGCCTGGCCTCCCGGCTTGTGCGCTGCTGCCTTATTCTCACCCACTGCACGTGCCATGTCCTCTGCTCACAGAGCCCCTGCTCACAGCAGGCAAAAGGTTTTGGTGAGTAGAAGCTGCTACAGGAAGGAAGTAGGGCCACAGGTGCCCTCCATCATGGGTGGTTCATGGACCGGGAGCTCATGACTCAGGTGGGGTCGCTGTGACTTCCACAAGCCCCCAGGCCAGGCCTGCCTTCCGTCCTTGGATCAGTGCTGGGCTGTGGGCTGTGGTCCCGGCTGGAAGGAGCCTTTGCCAGTGTGGGAGGGCACGGCCAGACTGTCCCAGTGGAGGAGGGGCGTGGTTGCTGCTAGGCCCCAGCCCTGCCAGCCGCCTCTTATACCCAGGCTGCGGGAAGAGAAGGCCAGGATGCAGATGCTTCTGCAAGAGGAGCGGATGAAGCGGGCGCGGGCGCGGGCGCAGGCTCAGATCAAGAAGAAGGTGTGCAGGGGTCTCGGGGTTCCCCCATCTGAGTGCTCAGGACCTCCCTGCCGGTGGCATCATGGAGGCAGGAGGCTGGTCCCAGCGTGCTCTGTGCCCCGACCTGCTGTCCCCTGGGGCTGCCTCCTCCCCCAGGATTCATCTCCACTGCCCAGGCCTCTCCATTGCGGGCGGGCAACACAGCGCACAGAGCTGGCACCAAGAGCGCAGAGCCTGGGGTCCCACTGTCCCTTCCCGCTCCAGCCACACCCCAGGCCACGCTCACTGCCGAACCCCTGTTGGGTCCCAAGGCCTTCCCTGGGGACGGGTGGAGGTAGCCATCTTACTTTTGGCTTTGGCCACGGCAGGCCTGGTCCCTGGGGTGGGCAGGAGGCGGGCATGGCTTTCTGCGAAGCGCACCAGGGCAGGTGTACTGTGGCTCTGCCCAGCTGCAGTTACGGGCCCACGGCTAGCCTGGCACCGCCGTGAGCCTGGCATGCACAGGTCCCCTCAGAGCGCGCTCCCTGGGGCGGCCTTGGTGCCTGCTTCTGGGCAGCAGCCCTCGGCTGGCAGGCGGCCCGCGGCGCGCTGTCCGGGCTCAGGCCCACTCCCCACACCCGAGGGCAGGGCGTGTGCGAGCATCTGCCTGCATGTGCAGCTGCGCCGCCCACTTCCTCTGCAGAGAGGCCGGAAGCTGGTGCGCCGCTCCCAACCCCCGGCGGCAGCGAAGGTGCAGGAGGAGTCGGAGCACCTGGAGGTGGACAAGGACAAGGAGGAGCTGCTGTTCTTCTTCACTTAGTCCCACGGGCCACGCTGGCGTGAAGGCTCGGGTGGCGGCTGTGGATGGAGAGGCAAGGAAGGCTCTGAGGACCCCGACTCCATACTCAGGGTTCCTAGGGCGTGTCCACACTCACATGAAATAAACTCTTCTCAGTGGAGTCGTGTGGCCTGGTCAAGGCAGCAGCGCTGCCCCTGCGCCTGGGCGTCAGGCATGAGGGAAGCGCTCGGCCTGGCTCTCACTGGGAGGCCCCACGGCCCCGTGGCCCCTTCCATCCGCAAGACAGAAGCTAGGGCAAGCAGGGTGCCTGGAGCCACACACAGTCCCTGATGTGAAGCCAATACAAAACACTTTTATTGATTTGCACTAGGAGCCGCAGCGGAGCGCCTGGCCATGTGGTGGGGGACACGGTGGGGGGGGAGCTGTGGGAGGAGGGGCTTGCGGTGAGATGGGGTCCTGGAGCAGGTGACTGGTAATGACTCCCCACGAGGGAGCAGGCCCCCCGGGAACCGGCCCAGCCACAGCAGAGACCTGTGGAAAGGCCTCTTCCTAATGACACGTGAAGTTGCTGGGTGGCGGCCATGGAACCTCAGGGAGGAGGGAGGAGACTCAGACGTGACATCTTCCCCAAACGCAACACACAGAAACAGGCAGAGTAAGAAGGATTCCAGGTCTGAGGACCGAAACAGCATCCGAACACACACACCAAAAGGCACGAGGCGAAGAGGCTTCTGAGCTACCCTGTGTCCAGTCCAGTGCCAAATAAATACCAACTCGTCTTCCTCCTCAAGACAGGACGTTACTCTAAAAAGACACACGGACATAGTCTATGCACATCTTCAACCTCAACTACAAAAAGCACTCGACAGTCCTACACATAATTTAGAAAAATCAGAACACCGCTTTATAAACACTGCCAAATGACTAACAACCTCCAAACACGGCATTTAGAAAAATTACAAGTTTTAACTCCTCCCATCCCAAACTGGGAGCTGCCCTTCTGGTCTAGGAAGAAGGCCCCTGGCCGACGGGCACCGGGACCCCACTCATATTCCCCCAGGCTGCCCAGCTAGAACATGTGCCAGAACTAAACCAACACAGACACCATCCAGGCTGCCCACGCTCTCAGAAAAGGAGACGGAACTTGTAGAACACAGGCACAACGCTGTGACCCAGGACCTGGGAGACTGGGGGACGAGGAGTTGTACATGAGCAGGGAGCCAGAGCTCTACGCCTTGCAGAAGCCTAATTAACACAAGTGCTACCAGATCCAAGAGGCCCAGGCGGGCGTCAGTGCCGATGCTGGGGGCCGCCCCCGCCTTAAAGGCGATTTCCAAGAAAAATGCAGACTTGGCTGATGAAATGGAAGGAAAGGGTTTTGATAAACGAGTTAGGCTGGAGTTCTGAGCAGGGATGAGGAAGGTGGTCTCGGGCTGGTCAGTCAGCGGCTGTGGTCACTGAAGGTCCTGCAGGTTGATGGTGCTTCCGGGCACGTATGGGGGCCCGGTGCTGCCCATGGGTGCTGGAAGGGCCTCCTGCAAAACCAAGCAGAGAGTGAAAAGATGGAGGGAGGAAGGGAAGGGAGAGGGAGGAGGGGAGGAGAAAGAAAACAGAGGCTTGGCCTGGAGTCTCAGCCGCAGCGTTGAGGACCGAGGAGCCAGCGGCATCACGGCAGCTGAGGTTTCGGGGTGAGCACCATGCAGGAGCTGGGCACGGAGTCCATGGCTGCAGTCCTAGTGACTCAGGAGGCTGAGATCGGAGAATTACCGTTTGACACTAGCCAGGGCAGAAAAGTCTGTGAGACTCTTTCTCTCCAATGACAGAAGTGGAACTGTGGCTCAACTGACATAGTGCCAGCCTTGAGCAAAAAAGCCAAGTGACACACAAGGGCCGGCACAGAAACACATTCTTCCATCTTCTTTTATCGGCAGGACTGGGAATTTGGACACTCAGCCTTGTGCTATCACCAGGCAAGTGCTCTGCCGACTTAGCCGTGTCTCTAGCCTTTTTCCTCCTTTGTTTTCAGCTTTCATTCCTTGAAGGAAAACTATCAAATATTAAAGAAAAATGACAAAACGTCCTCAGTATTGTACAAGTTTTTCTAGACGTTTCCTCGGTCTTGGCGCTTGGCTCAAGCACCCGTGTGCATTTCTGCAGAGCGGCTTGTCTTTGTTTAGTGTCACAACCCTCCTTGCAAATGGGCTGTGGAGAGCAGCCCTGGCCCTGTCTACCGTGAGGGGGGGAGGGGAGGGAGGGAGGCGCTGCGGTTCTGTGAAAGCCCATCCGCTGCTCTACAGGCGGTGGCGAGAAGCGTGCGTGCTGCCCCTGGCTGGCTGGACCCCAGACCCAGCTCCAGAGGGGAGCGCTCCTCACTCATCTTCACCCAGGCTGATGAGCAGCTGCATGTCTTGGGCATGATCGGCCTCGTTTCTTTAGGAACGGTCTTGCTGGTGGGTGTGCCAGGCAGAGCAGCGCCGGCAGCTGACAGGCACTACACACCTTCAGGACTGTCTCTTCTCAGCCCCTGACGACTCAGCTCCCAAGTTCTCACTACTAAGCACGAAGTAGCTCGCAAGCAGGCTGCGTCCCACCCTGTCCATCCCCGAGCCAGAGGCTGCAGTGATGCAGCTGAGCCTCTGACCCCCTTTCCAAAATGACCCCCAGCGGGGGCCCCACAGAGGCCGCGGGGCGGCCCACCTGCCCAGCCCTGTGGCGCAGCAGCCTTTCGAGACAGAACAGACCTGGAGCACGCAGACGGGCAGGTCCATGGAGAAGCAGGGGTGGAAGGTGGAGGGGTGCGGGCTGAGGGCCAGCGGCAGGACTTCTTCCCCTGAGGGGTCATCCTGGGGAGGAGAACACACACAGAGCTTTCGCGATTGGCCAGCAGCTGTTCCCTCACGCCCCTGCCTCCATGCTCGGGAGAGCCGCCCCCGGCACTGCGCAGACGCTGGGCGGCTCTGCTGTCTGTCCTCACTGGCCTCCCAGACTTGCCCTCCCTCAAGCCCGTGTGCCCTGGCTAGCCCTAGCCCAAACCGAAGGGTCCAGAGCAGACTCATGGTTCCTAAGGGGGAGGCTGCCGGTACCCCACCATCTACCCAGACAGGACCTGGACCCTGCCTGTGATTGCCACGCACAGGGGCACCGAGTGCCTTGTATCACAGCCGGCCTCTACCGCCCCAGCCTCCACTACCCCGTATCCACCCCCCCCCAGTGCCAGGCAGGTGCTCCATGTCTTCACCTCACAGATGACAGGCGGAGGCCAGGGTTGAAGACACTCACCCAAGACTCCTCTGCCAAGGGGAACAGAGGTGATGGAAGCCCGGGTTCAAGGCTTCTCATCTTTGATGCATCCCTTAAAGACACCCCGTGGCTCCCTCTCCCCAGCGCCCGGCCGCAGGACCACTTCCTGGCGGTTTCCCCACTTAGCCCTTGCCCACCAGCGGTGTGCCCTCCTCCACTTCTGAGCCAACCCCAGTGGCTGTGCCCTTCATCTCTTCACAAGGCCCAAACCTAGAAGTTTTCTAGGTCATCCATGCAGAGAAGCCTGAGACACCCCCCTCCCACCAAACCACGGCCAGCCCCCCCGCCTGGCCCCGCGGCCACCGCCTCACACCTCTGAGCTACTGCAGCCCCACTCCTTCCCTCCACAAGGGTCCCTAGGATTTCAACTTCCTGACTCAGTCCCTAGGCTGCCCAAGTACCAGAACCGGGCCTGCTCTGCGCGTCTGCTGCAGTAATCTACAGTCCCAGAGCGGTCCGTGATGAGGGGGTGCCTGAGATTGGGTCAGGTCAGTCAGAACGCCGGTTCTAGTCCCTTCCTTCCCCGCAGTTCTGGCTCCTGGGCAGAGGCTGGAGTCTGTGTGGCGGCGGGCAGTGCTGGCAGGCGCCACGCACAGGCTGCCGGCCGCAGCTCTGCTGAGCCCACAGAGGTGGCTGGCCTGACCTTTTGTGGCTTGCTGAAGTAGCAAAGAAAATGGACAAACAGAAACCAAGTCGCCCACTCTGAGCCTGGCAGTGGCACTTGCTGGCACTGGCCGGTGAGCTTGCGTGTGGTGGCAGCCCAGCAAGCCCTTCATCTGGTCCTGGCTGCCGCGGAATCTGTGGGGTTGGGGCGGGGGAGGCGGGGTGCACAGCCAGCCTGGGCTCCACCAGACTTTGTTGGCACAAGAAGAGGTATAGCAGGAAGCCCTTGGTCTCTCCCTTGGAGGGGGGAGATTGGGGAGGGGGCGGCCGGGCACAGGCGAATGCAGGGCAAACCCAGTGTGCTGGTCTTAGCCCAGGCGTGGTGACGGGCTGAGATGCAGAACTGGACTTGGGGAAGTCGAGGCAGGGCGGGGGGCGGAGGCGGCCACGGTGGGCCTGGGGATCAGACAGGGTGCGGGGCCTCCACCCGGCCTGCTGTTGGCACGTGGCCCCCCGCTGTACCTGTGTCCGGGGGCGCCAGGCGCCAGGCGCGTCAGCAGCCGAGGCTGGTCCTGGCAGACCTCTGTGGGCCACCACGGGGCTCTCACAAGCACCCCTGCCCGGACCGGCGTGGAAGGAAGGAGGGCTGTTCTGGCCACTTTCCATTTTTCTTTGAGATGACTCTGAGACTTCTAAAAGGAAACAGATAAAACCAGCACATCCGACATGGCTCCAAGGTCAGACTCTTGTCCTCTGCCGGGCTGCAGAGACCACCACCGCTCTGTTACCTGGCCTTTAGCAGAAACAAGTGAGCCCACCACCATTCCGATTAGAGAAATTGGAAAACACACCACAGGTCTCTTTGCGGAGCTGGGCTGAACCCCCCCCCCCCCCCCCGGGGCTCACAGCTGGAGGGCAGCGCCCACGCCCCAGCCTCTCCCTGCAGCTGCTCGGGGCAGGCAGGAGACTGGAGCAGAACGCTGTAGGAAGCACACAGAG
The DNA here is from genome assembly GCF_024711535.1 of Dipodomys merriami. Classification (NCBI taxonomy): domain Eukaryota; kingdom Metazoa; phylum Chordata; class Mammalia; order Rodentia; family Heteromyidae; genus Dipodomys; species Dipodomys merriami. Next base: position 3,735,896 of record NW_027202427.1, read on the forward strand.
CCACCAAGGGGAAGGGAGGGGAGCAAGCGCGCCTTCACTGCGCTCCCCTCCCCGGGACTTCCCCCGATTCCCAATCATCCAGCCAACAGGTTCCTTCCAAAGTCATTATTTCATAGGCTTTAGAAACAGGTGTTAGAAAAATTCAATGACTAAGGGGGATGTCTGAGGGCCAGGGGAAGCCCCACAGGCTTCGGAGGGCACCTGAGCGGCTGGGGCTCAGCACCGGCTCACCATGAGGCCTCCTTTGAGCGAGGTCCAGGAGTCCTGGTGTCCATGAGACCATGTCTACCGCCCTTCCTGGAGGCAGATCTGTGAGGCTGGCCACAGCTGCGATGACTGACTGCCCCACAGGGTATTCACACGAGAGTAATTTAATCTGTTGAACTGCACGCTGGCTTTAATCTGTGATCCTCAGATCTCAGCCTCCTGAGTAACGAGGATTATAAGGCATGAGCCACAGGTTCCCTGCCGTAAAATGTAAAATGTGCGTGCACTTTAACATGAGTTTGTTACAACTCTGCAGCTGAGCTCCCGTCCTGCAGGGGGTGCCTGCTGGAGGCCAGGCAGTAAGGCCTGGCTTCAAGGTCACACGGCCAAGCTTCAAGGTCGCACCTGTATGCTCTTCACATGAAAGTCTCAGTTTTTTTTAATTCTAGAAAATATACTAAAATGTATTTCAAGAAATGTCATAAACCCACTGTTTAACATGGCTTTTTAGGTTCCCTTTTTTTTTTTTTTTTTTGTACTGGGGCTTAAACTCAGGGCCTTGTGCTCTTTCCTAGCTTTTTTTGCTCAGACTAGTGCTCTACCACTTGAACCACAACTTCACTTTTGGCATTTTGTGGGCTAACTGGACTAAGACTCTCATAAACTTTTCTATCTGGGCTGATTTCAAACTATGATCCTTAGATTTCAGCCTCCTAAGTAGCAAGGATTGTAACCAGTCACTAGTGGCAGTTTTGTGTTACTTAAAAAAAAAAGCAGACAAAGCTGGGCACTGTTGACTCCTGCCTGTAGTCCTAGTTATTTAGGAAGCTGAGATCTGAAGATCACCATTCGAAGCCAGCCACCAAAAAGCTAAGTGGAGCTATGGCTCAAGAGATACAGTGCTAGGGCTGGGAAGGTGGCTCAGTGGTAGAGCGCTTGCCTTGCATGCTCGAGGCCCTGGGTTCGATTTCCCAGCACCACATAAGCCAAAAGAAAAAAGCCGGAAGTGGCACTATGGCTCAAGTGGTAGAGCGCTAGCCTTGAGCTGAAGAGCTGAGGGACAGCGCCCATGCCCAGAGTTCAGGCCCCACGACCGGACCCAAAAAAAAAAAAAAAAAAAAAAGAGATACAGTGCTAGTCTTGAGCAAAAAAAGCTCAAGAACAGGGCCTAAACCCTAGTTCAATCCCCAGGACTGGTAGACACACACAAAAGCAGACAAGGTTTAAATGATGCTTAGCTTTGGAGTAAGGTAAAGGCTGCAGGCACAGTGCAGTAGCAGAACATGAACTTAGCAACAACAATGCCAAGACACCATTCCAATTTCCAGCACCAAAACAACACCAAACAACAACAACAACAACAACAACAACAACTCAAGAAAACTTGAGCCATCTCTCTGTTGATTTTGTAACAATTCAATGGCAAATGTGTAGGTCCTGTCCTAAGTCACCTATGAAACAAGAGAGGTGACAGGCTGTACTCTTTCGCTACAGATGATTGGCATGGAGGCCAGTCAATCGTGAAGTTAATTAAGTGCTCAAAATCAATGACAATCCCACTTTTTATTTATTTATTTATTTATTTGTTGTTGTTGTTGTTGTTTTGGTAGGTCCTGGGGCCTGAACTCTGGGCCTGGGCGCTGTCCCTCAGTTCTTCAGCTCAAGGTGAGTGCTCTACCACTGGAGCCACAGCGCCACTTCTGGCTTTTTCTGCTTATGTGGTGCTGAGGAATCGAACCCAGGGCCTCATGCATGCGAGGCAAGCGCTCTATCACTGAGCCACCTTCCCAGCCCCCACTACTTTTTTCGACAACATGATTCTATTAACAGAAGACAAGACAAGGGCATATACTACTAAAAACCTAGTAAGCAGACCACAGCTCTACTTCTGTCAATAAAGGGCTGTTAATTGTGTATCAGGAAATAAGATGGACCATAAGAAGAACATTTCCCAATCTGAGATAAACTCAGTTTTAACTTCTGCTTATTAACACAGTTAATCTGAAAGAAATCACCAATGCTTGTTCACCTGTGTCTAAGTCAGCTTTCTGGGGCCCTGCGGCTACCAGTTACCTTCCCAAGTCCCTGGTGCTACCTGGGCTGCAGCCTTGGAGGTTTTTCTTTGCGGCTTAGAACTCATTGTAGGGATGACAAGCCCCAGGCTTACTCATTCTCAGATGTATCCTTCTGGAAGGAAACATGTTTGTTGATAACAGAAGATTAGGGAAATGATGGGGCTGGGAAGGTGGCTCAGTGGTAGAGCACTTGCCTTGCATGCATGAGGCCCTGGGTTTGATTCCTCAGCACCACATAAGAAAAAAGCTGGAAGTAGCGCTGTGGCTCAAGTGGTAGAGCGCTAGCCTTGAGCTGAAAAGCTGAGGGACAGCTCCCAGGCCCAGAGTTCAGGCCCCACGACCGGACCCAAAAAAAAAAAAAAAAAAAAAAGATTAGGGAAATGAAAGTAGGCCTCAGTGAGAACCTCGCAGGATCCCCTTGAAAAATCTGCATGACAAAGGGCAGGCTGGATATGGCTTCCAGTTAGTTTTGTTCTTCTATATGTTCTTCTATAAAAGACACTTAGCTGAGCTGGGCACCAGTGGCTCACACCTAGTTACTCAGGAGGCTGAGATCTGAGGATCACAGGTTGAAGCCAGCCTGGGCAGAAGAGTCTGTGAGACTCCTATCTCCAATAAACTACTCAGAAAAAGACAGAAATGGTGGTGTGGCTCAAGTGGTAGAGCACTATCCTTGAGCACAAAGAGGCTCAGGATCAGCACCCAGGCCCCGAGTTTAAGCCCAGACTGGGGGGAAAAAAAAAGACACTTCACTGAAGTCAGTCTCTTGAATTGTCTCACTCGGTGCTCTCAAAGATGAGTTTCTATGCGCATGTTAGGCAATGTGTCATGGTAAAAGTGTGGCTTGTTTTTTTTCTGGAAAGTAGAGAAGTACTGCTGAAGGAAAGCAGGACGAGAAGCCACAGCATCCTCTCACGTGTATCCGTTTGGGGAGAGGTCACGCATTTAAGACAGGTGTCGGCCTGAATCTCCTCACCCCGTCCTGCAGGTGAGGACTCACCAGACACTGCCGGACGGCCACAAAGGGAGGGCAGAGGAGGGGAGGCCCGGGCAGCACAGCCACACCCGGGAAAATCGCTGGGGAGACCACAGCAATGCTCTGACACTTGCTAATGGGCCCTAAGCAATAGAGAGGCCTGATATTAATGATATACTTCCTGGAAGTATATAAGTCCTGGAAGGCAAGCAGGACTACCTCGGGACGCTGAGACACAGCCACACTGGGTCGTGACAGTGACCACAGGGCCCTGGGACCTCACCGAGGAAGGGAACATGGCCAACCACAAGGAAAAGCTTGGAAACCCACAAACCAACAGTGCAGACTCCCGAGAGCGGGAGGAAGGCCTGAGATCAACCCCCTTGAATAGGAAAGCAAACAGCCAATGGCGTGTATGTAGGCCAGGTGTGAAAACCACACAATCCAGTCCTGCCTCTGAGCTCTTTCGTGAACCCAGCTGACAAATCTACCTCCACCCTGCTGAGCCGGAAGAGTTCAGGGAGCCAACACAAGAGCTGGGCTGCATGGAGGCAGGACAGATTAGGGAAAACGAGGCACGGTAAAGGCGGCCAGGAACGAAAAAACACCAAACCAAACCATAGCTTAAAGCTAATACAGGAGATTCATCTTCACTCGACTTCCCTTAAGATTAAAGGAGGGGTGTTCGCTTTGGCAGCACATATACTAAAATTGGAACGATACAGAGAAGATTAGCATGGCCCCTGCGTCAAGGATGACATGCAAATTCGTGAAGCGTTCCATATTTAAAAAAAAAAAAAGATTAAAGGAGGGGGTGGGAGGAGGTGAGGGGGGGTAGGGGGTGGGGTGGAAAATGTAGTTGAGAAGGTGGGAGGGAAGGGATGGTAGGGGAAAACAATGCTTGATGAGAACTGTACTCATGCCCTTGCTCATGTAACTGTAACCCCTCTGTACAGTGTTTTCACAATAAAAAAACTTATTTAAAAAAAAGATTAAGGGACCAAAGTCATTTTCAGGCAAAATGTGGCAGGGCAGATGAGGTAAAATAATGTGAATGGCAGCCAGGAATTCAGAAAGTGTGTTTAGAAACAGAACTATCGCTGGGCACCGGCGGCTCACACCAGCAATCCTAGCTACTCAGGAGGCTGAGATCTGAGGATCACGGTTCAAAGCCAGCCTGGGCAGTAAAGTCCTTGAGACTCTTATCTCCAATTAATCCTAGAAACCTGGAAGTGGTGCTATGGCTCAAGTGGTAGAGCGCTCACCTGGAGCTGAAGGGTGCAGGGACAGCACTCAAGCTGAGTTCAAGACTCCCGGCTGACAAAAATAAACAATGATCTTTGTTTTAACCCTTGGACTGCTTCATAAGCTGTGGTGTTAACACAAGGGGAAAAAAGGAGCAAGAGCAGCTCTCTCCATCTGACCTTGCCTGCTGGCCCCAAGCAATTAATGTGTTGCAGAAACAACATCAGAAAAAGACACGTGTCCTGGAGAAGCAAACGCTCGGGACAAAGGCTCCGCCTGGCGCCACGTGCTTGCCGCCAAGGAGTAACACCTGTGGCAGTCATGTTCCCGCTAAGGAGAAACCCCAGGTTTCCACGCACGGCGGACTGCGAGCCCTGGTGGTAGACGCGAAACGCGACACCAAGAGCACCAGGAGCAGACACTCATCACTGTGACAGTGTCACACCTTGCCTTCATCATATCAAGATATGGACGTCAAAGTGCCCAGGGTGTGTCTCCCTCTGGGAGCACCCACAGTTAGAGCGTGCCCCTCCCTGCCTTTGGCTTGTCTGTCTGCTTGCTCACTCATTCAATAAAGCCCTGCCAGGTTTTCTTGCCATTACAACTTGTCCAGACATTCTCACTATGTGATCGAGGTGTCAAGGACCCTAAGAGAAGAGGGGAACTTCACCCTCACCAGTGACGGCACATGTCTGCCACACGTGGGCAGCCATGGTGGGCACAGTGCACACGGTCCTCTGGGAGGGATGTGCAGTAGCCCAGGGGGCTCAAAGGGCTCCATTATCCCTCCCCTCCACACCACAGTCTATGGGGCTGCTTGGGGAAGCTCAGAACAGGGCACGGGACCGAGGGGCTTCTCCCCAGCTCCCGTGGACAGGAGACCTGACCCAGGACACTCATGGGTGAAGAATGTCGGGCCTTACTTTCACAGCTCTTTATGTGGCAAGCTCCAGTTATCAAAATGACAATGACACTCAACTGGACTCATTCACAAGGAATATATTCATATTGGGAATGGCGTGACTGGCAAACCCTCAACAAATCAGGGGTTTCTTTGGTCTTGTTTTTTTAGTGCTGGTAACTGGGGCTTGAAGTCAGGGCCTCAGGCTTTATTTTTTTGAGGGTTATGGGGCCTGAACTCTGGGCCTGGGCGCTGTCCCTCAGCTCTTCAGCTCAAGGCTAGCGCTCTACCACTTGAGCCACAGAGCCACTTCCGGGTTTCTGAGGTGTTTATTGAAGTCTCAAGGCCTTTCCTGCCCAGGCTGGTTTTTAACTGTGATCTTCAGATTCGGCCTCCTGAGTAGTTAGGATTACAGGCGTGAGCCACCACACCTAGCTGTAAAGACCCCCCCCACCCTTTTTTTTTGGGGGGGGGGTCAGTTATGGGGCTGGAACTCTGGGCCTAGACGTTGTCCCTCAGCTCTTCAGCTCAAGGCTCTTCCACTTGAGCCAGTGCTCTTACGTAGCTGTTTTGCTCAAGGCTAGCAACCTACCGCTGTAGCCACACCTCCAGTTCTGGCCTTTTGCTGGTTAGCTGGAGGTAAGAAGCTCTTAGATTCGTTTGCCCCAGATCTCAGCCTCCGGTGTAGCTAGGCCAGCAGTAGTTTAGCCTGGGTGCTGGAGCTGCAAGGACTGTACAAGGAGAGTGAACCGACACAACCCGTCTGTCCGCTCACGCTGCCTCTCCCCTCGCCACTACCTGGCACACCCAGGCCACTTCAGCGACTCCTCAGCCCACCTTGAGTACCCCAAGAGTCTCCGGGATTCTAAAGGAACCAGATAAAATGAATAAACAGAGAAGCAGCAAGCATTTCCACTCAGCAGACCTAATTCAGGACCTTATCCCGCTCAGCAGGCCTGTCACTAGTGATCTCAAAATGTCCTTATTGTAAGACCTATTTTTTTTATTTTCTTCCCGATTATTCTAACAATCTAAAACACACTATTTTATATAGCAGTAAGACCGTGTTAGTAGCTGTTTATGGGTTCTCTTATTACTTGTTTAGGATTTTTGTTGCCATACTGGGGACTGTTTATGCTAGTAAGCATTTTCTCACTCAGCACCTCCCTGCAGCCCTTCAGTTTTTATTTCCAGTCAGGATGCTGTCATTGTCCTTGGACTGTCCTCTCAGTTTGTGATGATCTTGATTCTGCCTTCTCCGTTCTCAGCATCAGGGGTCTGAGCCCCTCCCGGGCTTCCTGTGGGTCTCCTCTCCTCATTTGAAGAGCACTCTCTGGTAAACCATCACCACTTCCTTCTTAGCTGGACTCCTCTATACTCCATGTATTACTGGACTTCTCTTCAGCCAAGTGGCAAGTAAGTTCCTGACAGCCCCCACCCGCGTGGAACCTTCCGCACCCATCGTGACAGGCCCAGGAAGAAGGGTAGGAAACCCGTGACTCACATGTCCAGGGTTCTTGGTGTAAAGAGAAGGATTATAACCATTGGAATGCTAATTTATGGCTGGAGTCCACGTTGCAGCTCACCCTCTGCCGCAAGCTGGTGCTGGGGTGGGCTGAGGGGCAGAGGCCACCCCCATGCTGCCAAACCACACGGGCAGGAGGGACACCTGTGCCCTGGCTTCTTCCCAGTGCCTCCTGGGAAGGGAATACAGGTCTGTTTCCAAGTGAGGACACCAGAGGCTGGGAGAGCTCACACGCTGTCCCTCGAGGAGTCTTTTAATTACACACTGTAGTGGAAATGACCATAACACGCTCACACACTCACACATACTCACACACGCCATGCGTAGACATGCCCTTCCTCTTTTTTTGAAAATATACATATCAATGTGTCTATCAATAGCTTTTTGTAGACTTACCAGAAACACAAAGTGTGCGGCTTTATTGAAAAACATGAGTTACAACTATTTCATCACAAGCAGGTCTGCACAGAACACTGGCTGGCGCATGGTACCTTCTCGTGGCTCCCTGGATATTTCTGTACATCAGATTTCAAAAATAACTATGATGGGACATTGTGCTTTTTTTTTGGGGGGGGTCTTGGCAGCATCACCAAATGACCTTTTAAAAATGCCAGCTTGAGCGGGCGCCAGTGGCTCACGCCTGAGATCCTAGATACTCAGGAGGCTGAGATCTGAGGATCGTGGTTCAAAGCCAGCACAGACGCAAGTCTGTAAGACTCTTATCTCCAATAAACCACTCAGAAAACTGGAAGTAGTGCTGTGGCTCAAGTGGTAGAGCACTAGCCTTGAGCTGAAGAGCTGAGGAACAGTGCCCAGGCCCAGAGTTCAAGCCCCATGACCGGAAAAAACAATGCCATGAGGCCCCTTTCCCCTCCCAGGCCCTGGGTCTCTATTCCTGCAAGCCGTCCTGTGTCCCATCCTCACCTCCCCACGAGGCTTCTTCAGCATTTGCATCTGGTGTTGCTTTTGGGCAGATCGGGGCTCACAGACATGCTCACAAGGCATCTCCCTGTAGTTCCCTGGCACGCGCAGCGTGAGGGGGAACAGCAGACTCCCTGGCCAGCCTGCCTATATGATGCTGGGAATGAAACCCAGGGCCCCAGTGGCTGAGTGCACCAAGGGCTGGGTCATGGGATCTCCCTTCTAGGGCCATCGTGAGATCATGTGCGATCATGTGCCCACATGCGCACACACGGGTGTACACTGGCTCCGATGATAGCCTCCCAAGAGCCTTGAACTCATCTTCATTATTCCGCATGGAGTTTCCATTCCTCACTGGAAGGCCAGCGCGCACCACCCCTTCCAGACACGAGGACAAGGCCGATCCTGGGTCTGTCTCTCAGACACTGGCTCTGCACATAGGGCACCCTGCCACACCTGAGTTGTGGGGACCCCGAGACAGGGCTTAACGGAGCTAAGCCTCCAGCCCGTTTTTTCTTTTTTGGGGGCAGTAAGGAGGTTTGAACCCAAGGTCCTTTGTTTGCTAGGCACAGGGCTCCGCCAGCAAGCTTTATCCCTTGTCACTTTGTTTTTCGACTGGACTGCAATCTTCCTGTTTATGCTTCCCACATGCTGAAATGACAATTGTGAAATACGGCACCCAGCTTTTTTTTTTCTTTTTTTTTTTTTTTTTTTGCCAGTCCTGGGACTTGAACTCAGGGCCTGGGCATTTTCCCTGAGCTTCTTTTGCTCATGGCTGGCGCTCTACCATTTGAGCCACAGTGCCACTTCCAGCTTTTTCTGTGTATGTGGTACTGAGAAATCGAAGCCAAGCTTCATGTGTGCTAGGTGAGCACTCTACCACCGAGCCTGTCCCAGCCCTGCATCCAGCTTTTTATGGGTTGATAAGGGGCCCAGGCCAGCCCTGAAGTTAGATCCGCCCAATCTCTGCCTTCCAAGTGGCTAGGATCACTGTTCCTGGCTGCCAACCACGGTTCTTCCTGTGGAGTGGCCTTGGATTTCAGTCCTTCTCGACGGACTTTTTCTTCCTCATAACCAGGCCAGTCAAGAAGCCCCACTGGCTGTCTTTGAGGCAGTTCTAGAACCTCTCCCGTTGGCAAGTTGCCGCTCTGACCGGACACTTATTTCTGTTTGAAAACCACTGATTGCTTTCTTTGCTCCCATGCTGCCTATTAAATGCTTATCAGGTAAACTGGAATGATCTTTCTGAAAATGTCATTTTCCCCCTTCCAATGGCTGCTCGACTCTGGCAACTGGGCCCTCCGCTCTGGCTCCTCTTCTCAGGGTCTCAAGCCCTTTCTGGACTATTTATTGGTTTATGTAGAAGGGAAGTTGTCTCCTGGGACAACCCCCGACGGCTCCTTCATTACCTCCTGCAGCTGTCAACTTCCATGCGGCCCGTTCAGCTTGCGGCTTCTCATACTCCCTCCCTGGCCGGCTCTACCTCAGCCATCCTTTGGTTCACTCTGTTTACCAGTAGCTTCTGCCGGTCCCCAGCAGCCCGCAGGTGAGAGGATGCCTGTGCTTCTCGCCATCTTCTTGATGCACTGTAGGGAAGGGAGCCACCTGTCTCTCATTCAAACTCTGTGTCCTGTTCTTTCAGGTTCTGCCCGGCTGTGAAATTCCCCATGCAGAGCTGGTAACTCGCGGCAGCTGTAAACTGCACTGACTTGTCAGAGGGCTGCCACCGCATGTGCTTCCTGACTGTCCGCTCCAGCTGATTCTTCTGGGTTTCTAACCAACAGCCAAACCAGCTACACATTATTTGCTTCTTCCTTGCAATCTATTTTAGTTCTTTTTCTCAGTTTATTTCAAATGCAAGAACCTTCCAAAGAGACTAAGACACGGAGGTTAATACACCTGTGATTCCCGTACAATCCCAAGGACACAGGCGGGAGGCCTTTGGTAGCTGACATCACTGTACGATTCTATTGAGCTAAAGAATCCTATTTTCATCATTGATGTGAAGACCATCAATTGTTAACAACAAACAATATCTCTTGAGAAAATTATTACTAACAAAATTCTTTACTGACCTATGACTGTGATAAATCAGTCCACAGATTTCCTACCAGTAAGTCATTCTCAAGCTCCAGTTGGGCCAGCATGTACTGGGTATACTGACAGAGCCTAAAACATTTCCATCTGTCCCTGGAAGCCGCCAATCTGCGGCTCTCTTTTCAACCCTAGGCCAGCACGCACGCCACACATCCTGTGAAAATGACCATCATGAAACACGTGTGAACCCGAGACATACCCATGTTTCCCACTGCTCACGCTCTTTCTGGATGACCATGATTTGTTTTTCTGGAAATTTACATATTCTGTTGCAAATACTGAAGCTTATTACACAGTTGGGATATGACAGCAGTGTTCTTATGCTTTCTCTTTTCTCTGGGTCAAACTGCTCAGGCAGAATTGAAAAGCAGGGGCTGTGCCTACTTAAGGGGACGTTCTGCTTGGCTTACATCAAGTCCTTGAAATCTGAACAGGTGGTTACAGCTAAGTCTGAATCTAAGGCTTCTTGAGGCCTATTCTTTTCCATCTTGAAACAATAGCTAATTGTGCTTGGCTTCCTGTCTTACTGAACTCCAAGGGGTGTGTAGCACTTGCCCCTAGCATCAGCCACGTCCCTCACGTCCCTGCGTTTTACACAATGTGGAGCGGTCAGCAGCTATGCCCTTAGCGCCTCACAACATGCAGCTGTGTCAGCTCCGTCCATCTCCACAAAACTCCTAAGTCACTGCTTTTACAAAGGTTACAAAGGAGAAAATGCACACGGGCAAGCTACTTTCTCAGGAGTTCAAATTTATAGCTAGATGGCCACCAATTTTTCTATAGCTTGTATTTTTTCTGTTATCCATTTTTCAGTGGGCTTTCTTTTTGGAGGGGGGGAGTGATAGGGCTTGAACTCTGGGCCTGGGCGCTGTCCCTCAGCTCTTCAGCTCAAGGCTAGCACTCTACCACTTGAGCCACAGTGCCACTTTCAGTTTTCTGGTGGTTAATTGAAGATAAGAGTCTCACGGCCTTTTCTGCCCAGGCTGCCAGCTCTTCCGGACAGCAGCGTGCACTTGGGATTTTGCTTTTTGACATACCGCGTCCTGGACTCTCGGCATTTGTGTTCACAGTGACATGCATATTCTCAGGTTTCTGTTTCAGTGTGTCTTGCTGCTAACTGTCCCTTTTGGTGAGCGTTATGGTATAACACAGCCATTTATAGTTCTGAGGTGGGTATCATTTTTTTGTTTTAGAAGTCCTTTTGATGGCAATTTAAAGAATAAACGGGAGCATTCTTATGAAGATGAGTTGTTCTGATGGGTGGAGCTCTATGTGAGATGCAGCAGCCAGTAGCCTCTCATTCCTGCACTCACCATGGGGGCTCCACAGCAGCACCGCAGGTGAACACATGCAGGAATGAAGTCTTGCCTGTGCTGACGGCTGAGTTCCACCAACAATGCAATTTCACTGTGCGACTCCTGTTCTCAACTAGCTGTGCAGTCCACTCACAATCTCGAAATTCAAGGACCTCCAAAAACTAAAACTTCCCTCTAAATTTGGGGCCAACATTTAGCAGCAAAACTGGTAAGAAGCTGCTAACAGTCTTATTTCAGCCCACTTAGATGAATATATTTTACTAAGTGCAATGCATTAACAGACTCAGCTTGTGGGTTAGAACGGGTAACTATAGCCTCGACCACTGGCAGCACTGTGCAGGGGAGGTGGGCGGTGCGGAGCACATCTAAGGATTCATATCCTGACCTGAATGCCATTCTCCAAGAAAGTAACCAGAGTCCTCTGGAGAAGTGGCTGATACTATCTGGGCAGGACAAATATAAGGTGAGCTGGGGGGTGCCAGGAAGAAAGTATTAAAAAAAAAAAGAAAAAAGAAAAAAGGCAAGCCAAGACAAGAACACAGACAAAAGCCACTGGACACTATGAAATAAATGGTAATAAAGTATTGATTACAACCTGAAGAGTAACAAGAATACCTCTGAGTTCATACTGACACTAATAGAGTGCATAATAAGTGGGAAGGTAGAGCCAGCTCTTCATAAAGAAGCTTTTTTTTTTTTTTTTTTTTTTTTTGTTGGTCGTGGGGCTTGAACTCTGGGCCTGGGCGCTGTCCCTCAGCTCTTCAGCTCAAGGCGAGCGCTCTACCACTTGAGCTACAGCGCCACTTCCGGTTTTCTGGTGGTTTATTGGAGATAGGAGTCTCACGGTCTTTCCTGCCCGGGCTGGCTTTGAACCGCGATCCTCAGATCTCAGCCTCCTGAGTAGCTAGGATTACAGGCGTGAGCCACCAGCGCCCGGCCATAAAGAAGAATTCTAAAGTGCCTGAAAATGAGAGGAAGAGAAAGTCATCAGCAGAATACGATGGTAACACCACAACAAAACCCACTGTTGTATTAGGTCTCAGTAGGAAGTTTAAAGAGAAATGGGGTATGTGCAGTGCCCCACGGACCCCTAAGAGCAGGTGACTGAAAGGACCTTGGAACACCTGCCTCGTAAGAATGTCTTTGTTTCCCTGGGGCCACACTAGACAGCCAATGCCAAGAGTGCACAGGAAGTGCACAGTGCAAAGCCCTGATCACACAACCGATCCCGCTGAGCACTGGACAGCTCGCTGCAGGCAGGTGTCCCAGCTGGTGGTCCTGTGTACCAGCACACTGTTTGCACGGCCAGGGGAGGACCACTGGGAAGCTTTGAGCTTGGAGGATCTGGCCCAAAGCCCTTTCCCAAGATGGCTTCAGTCTGTGTCCCTTCACTGCAGCAAGCCAAGTACAACAGCTTTGGTGAGCTCTGTGGATTCTAGAGAATGACTGATTCTAAGGGTGTGTTTGGGGGCCCCAGACTTTGCACACTATCTTAGATGATCTGGCTCAGGATAGCCGCTTACTGTAAGGGAAGAGTGTTTCCACCATAGGAAGCACACAGGTGCCACCTCTGCTAGGACTGCAAGTCAACACGGTTGTATCACTAACTCCAACAGATCAGGAGAGCACATCAAGAGACCTACACGGAGAGCCGGTCCACAGAGTGATGGAGCCAGCCTCTTCAAAGGCATCACAATAGGCAAGGAGGGCTGAGCTTGAGGAGTCCAGAGAGCCCAGACAAGAGGACGTGAGTGAGGAGCAGGGTGGGCCCAGGGCAGACAAGGAAAATATGCATGCCTGGTTAGAGCAAGGCGAGCCCCTCCTTGGCTCCAGGGCCGTGGTAAGGAAGCTCTCAGCTTTGATGTATGACGGCACCACGGGCATGGAGGCTAGGCTGGGCCACGGGCATCCCAGCTAGGAACACAGAGGCATGATAACAGAGTACTGCCATTCATGGAAACATGTTTTCTCTAGTCTTAAATCACAGCAAATAAGAGGCCGAGAGAAAAGAAAAGCACAGCTGGCCCTGAGGACTCTGTTAAAGGAGCCCTCGCCTCCATGTGGATTCGTCACAGTTCCTCTCGAGAGGGTCTGTGGGTGGCGAAACCAAGCGTTCTAACTGCCTTCACACAAGAAGCCAGGGGCCTCAACTCTACTTCTCTTAAAAAGTCTGTAAAATGCCTAGGGCAATGAGTAAATTCCAACACTGGCATCACCACTGGAAGATGCTAAGAAACCAAGTCTTGATACTTGACTTAATTTTTATTTTATTTTATTTTTTTGGGTCCGGTCGTAGGGCTGAACTCTGGGCCTGGGCTCTGTCCCTCAGCTCTTCAGCTCAAGGCTAGCGCTCTACCACTTGAGACACAGCACCACTTCCGGCTTTTTTTTCTTTTTGCTTATGTGGTGCTGAGGAATGGAACCCAGGGCCTCAGGCATGCAAGGCAAGCGCTCTACCACTGAGCCACCTTCCCAGCCCCTTGATCTTGATTTAAAGAAAGACTCATCTGGATGCCAGGAGCTCATGCCTGTAATCCTAGCTACTCAGAAAGTTCAAACCTGGAGGATCAAGGCTTGAGACTATCACCAAGTTTAAGACTCCATCCCCAAAAGAACCAGCAAAAAAACAATTTGGAGACATGGCTCCAAGCAAACAAGCTGAGCAAGCACAAGGCTGAGTTTAAAGCCCAATACTGGCAATACAATAAAATAAAAAAGGCTCCAATATCCCCACTTTCTGATATGAATTATAGCTCAAAGGGGAAGAGCTGACAACTTGCTTTTTCTGTGAGTACTTTACATAATAAACAGAGAAGTGCAGCATTAGAGCACCATTTCTCTGCACAACCCAACTGGTGAGGCTGAGTGCAGATCACCGGCGACTGCTACCGCTATAGGACAGGGCCTCTGGGGAGTGCCCAGCATCACTGAGAAGGGGTTTTATTGTCCCACTCCAAGCATGAAGATGCAACTACCAATGGTCAAGACACACACACACACAATAGAGAAACATACTCAAGTATGTCACAGTGAGGCAATCAACAAAAGCCTCACTACCAAACTAGTTGGCTGTTTGCAACAAACCCGAGAGAGGAGGAGACTGACAGCTGTAGAACAAACCCAACAGCTGAAAGGGATGCAGGATCATTCTTTGGATTGTGACTCCAACAGATTTATCAAAGTTCTTTTCATGAACTGAGTGATGGTGGTTCATGCCTGTAATCCCAGCTAGTTAGGAGGCTGAGACCTAGAGGATCACAGCTCAGCACCAGCCTGGGCAGAAAAGGCCTCAAAGTCCACCTCCAATTAGCCAACAAAAAGAAGGCCTGGCTGGAGAGATGGTACAAATAGTAGTGTGCCAGCAAGACAATGAGTATAAAGCCCCTGAGTCCAAGCCCTGGTATTGGCAAAAAAATTAAAAAAAAAAAAATATATATATATGGCATTTGAGACAACTATTTGCTAGATTTTAATATGAAGGGTAAAAGTGGCAACAGTACATGACTATGGTTTTTAGATGTCCTTATTTTTTAAAGATAATCCTAAACATGAATGAAAACAGTAATTAAAAAAAAATCAAACCATCTGTGTTGACACCACACCAACATAATGCAGGGAGCAAAACACATGCTGAGTACCTGAATGTTACAGAATTCTTTTCTGCAAGTTCACAATTTTCTATCACGTTCAACAGAGGCATTTAGTTTCTACGTGAACTTTGCTTACTTCGACTGCCACATTTTCTTCTACTGAAACCTGTAAGTTCTATGCTGGTACTTTATACACTACAGAGGTCTCCTTTCCTAAATCACAACACATATACAACAGCTACTTCAAGATCACAACACTCACATACAGCAGCTACTACAGGATGACAGCACTCACATACAACAGTTACTATAAGAATTTGCTTTGAGAAATCTCATTAACAAAAATAATTATTGTAGTCTTCTTTAACATTTTTTCTTTTTTCCTGAGAAAGTCTCACTTTATAGCCTAATTTGGCCTCAAGCTCATAATCCTCATGTCTCTAACTCCTGAATGTTAGAATTACAGGTGTGAGAGCCTGGCCTAGAGTTATTTAAAATAATAAGCTATCATATTGCTAAGAACAGAAACAAGACATAAAATTAAACCCCAATCCTACATACCCATTAAATTTTAAATGTAAGAGATGAGCCACCATGCTAGATGAATACGCTGGCTTGCCACTCAGCGACCCCTCCCACCAGCCGCCCTTCTGACAGACACATGGCCGCCTCATTTATCTTGGAACCCTTCTGGGCCACTCATACCTGGGGTTGAAGCCCTACCTGGCACAGAGCTGTTGGTAAACCAAGCATGTTCACATAGGCTGGAGATCTGGTTATTGTTTATCTTAAGCCCACACAGAGCTGGAGCTGACAAAAGGACATTCTGAGCATAAAACCAAGAACATGCAAATGCCTGTTCCGAGTGCCTCCGGGGCCTGAGCATGAACAAGAGACGCAGCCCCTGGGCACCAGCACTGCAGCGCCCAGCCTCACCTGCATCGCTCCCAGCTCCTTTCTGCTTTTTTTTCTTGACTAGTTGAATGGCTCGGTAATCAGTTCTTGCTGAGCCCCCACTCTCCTGGGACCAAAGAAAAGTGTGTCAGTCACTCGATCTACACAGTAAAGGAAGGCAGCAAGGGAACTACAGAAATGTCTTAAGTCTGCTTCTGGAACACCTTGGAGCTCCAGTAATCACATCAGCGCCTCCACCAAAGGCAGAGAGACAAACACTACATTCAGTTGCAGAGTGAGAACAACATACGTAACTTCATTATCTGGAGAACTAAATTTTATTTCTCCAAAATCTCAATTGTATTAAAATATTTTACATAAAAACTATTATAAAATAAACTGCTTACTTCCCAACTTTTTCAGTACACGGGCTTCCCTTAGTGCTAAGATTAAGTCATGACAGCCTGCCCCAAGGATTCGCACTGTCCACAACCTTGACCAGCAGCTAGGGAGGTATTAATGGTAGAGGCCACACTCCATCTTTCTCTCCCACACCCAAAGAGTAAACATGTCACTGAATTCAGCTAGCTGACTCAGGGAGCCAAACAGTATCCAAACAGTGAACTGCTGAAATTGGTGTACACTTCATAAGAAAAAGACTTTCATTCTTATCATCAGAGAGGAAAAGAAAGCCCTCTACAGCTCAGGACATACCTGTAACCCATTCACTACACACCATGTGTACTCAGAGAAGCTAGGGAGCCCAGCATCACACAGCTAGCGAGACAATGAACAAGGGGTGAGGACTGAGTTCCCATGGGCTCTTCTGTCTCCACCCACAGTCAGGCCCAAGTGCTTGGTTCCCAAGGATCCAGTGCAGGGGACTGGCTTCCTAGGCAGCTCTGACCTGCGGACACCTTCCATCTCTGCTAGCCAATTGGTGCCTTTCAACCACGTAGCGAGCCAAAGCACATGCTAGCAAGTGTGGCTCTGCCACAGGCTAGCAGCTGGGATCAGAGAGACTATGCTTCTCTCCAAGAAGAACTGGAGGCTGGCTCCAAAGAAGACCAGTTACTAAGTCCCCTTCACACCTGATCTGAACACGGAAGACTAACATTTTAAGGTGTAGGAAAATATGAGTGAACATTTTAAGAACATTGTCACCCACAAAATCTAGCCACACCACAAAGGCAGATCCTGCATGATCATTCCCACTGCAGACTTAGGAAAGGCAAAACTCTCTCCAAGAATCATTAAATTACATTAAATGTATCACTGATATAAATACGATTGTAGTAACTGTCCAGCCTCAATCTTGGAATAGTCATCTAAAACTCTCCAAGATCAAGGGCTCATATATCACTTAACTTTTTTTTAATTCTAACTAAAAAAAAATATTTTGGCATGTTTAAAATTTTTCATTGAACCTTAGTTTATGCTGCAATTCTTCCTCTTTTACGACTTGTCATTATGTAAAGCACACAGAGAGAAAACATTTCAACATTATGAAATGTACCAAGAATTTTCAAAAAAACACATTGTCACAGATTCACACAACTAGAAGGGACCTTAAAAGACATGTAGCCAAATCCCCTTATTTTAGAAATAACTGAGAATTTAAGGCTCAAATAGGTTGATTTGCACAAGGTCATTAGTCAGTTCCAGATTTCCAGACTTATAGCCCAGGGCTCTGTCCTTTTGCAAACCAGTAAGGAGAGTCTGCATAGAAAGGTTTGGTTCCCAGTATCCTTAGAACTGAGTGACAGAAGTGAGCTATGAGCTGGGGACTGAACAGAGTGCTTCATACCAAGTAGAGAAGGCCGGTGCCTGCACCGGGCGCTGTGTCTTTCTGAGCACTGTGCCCCTCTGCTGGGATGGAGAGCACAGACAGGGGCAGCACTTGACTTTCTTCATGTTGCCTGGCCACCGTGGGGACAGGAAGTGAGTCATGCTCCATCTTGATTGGAGCCAGCAGTTCTGGAACACTGAGAGTCTCTTGGGAGGTGCTTGAAGAGGCTGGTGTGGTGACAGGTACTAAGTTACTAGTGGAGGTCAAAACGGATGTGTCTTGAGCTAGGTTCTTCATTGGCAAAGCCACCAAGCAGCCTACTGCTCCTGAGCTCATGGCTTGTACCTCATCTGCACCGAAGCTGCCTGGCTGGAGAACTGTGGCTGCTGTCCCAAGAACCAGAGGGCTGTCCAGACTTGGAGGAATATCACTGTGGGCCACCAGAACCAGAGGGTCCATAGACCCTAAGGAACTATTATTTGTAGGGAGACTTGCTCCCAGAGAGGTGCTCACAGAAGTAACATCAATGGTCAGGATCCCAGAGTTCAGTGCCTCGTCTGACGCACCTGCTGAGCTGCTCCCTTGGGCAGGTGTGTCAGAGAAAAGAGCTGCTAGGTCTATGTTGCTGAGCTCACTTTGGCTGGGGCTGTTCAGCTCGCTGCTAGGTGTGAGGGAACTTGGAGCTTCCAGCTGAGGTACGAGATCTGCAAAAGGAACGAATATTCCAGTTACTCAGGACCTCAGAGGATTAAGAAATGTTGCTGAATCTCAAGGTATTAGCATGCAACCCCTCAAGTCAACACTGGCTCTGCTTCCTCTGGACTCTACTGTTTATCCCAAACATCCCGCTGGTCGCACAGTACTAGCAACTAACTGATAGATGATAGGAAAAGGGATGCTTGAAGACAGGTTAGGCGCTTCAAATCCTTAGGCCCACAGGGATTTCTCTGGACCATCTTGGGTCAAATCAAGGAGAATAAGGTTGGTTGAGTGGAAAGCTTCAGTTCTAGGCAAATGCACAGACCTTAGGCCTTTTCAGGTGCCCAGAAGACGGTCCCCCTTCCCATCACAGGTCCAGCCTCTAATTCCCTCCCTTCTCACAGAGTTAGTCTGACTCACCTGCTCCAGTAGCACCCAGCAGTGCCAGGCCCTTACTCAAGATGAGGGGATTACAGAAATAGTTCTAACAAACCCTTCTTCAGCTTGAGTCTTCGAAGTAATTATTTATTACTCAATAAACCACTATGAATAACCAGAAAACCCTTGGGAGAATAACAAACATAAATATACTTCAAAAAGTTTTAGGGTGGCAGGGTGGCTCACGCCTATAATCCTAGCTACTTAGAAGGCTGAGATCTGAGGATCAGTTTGAAGTCAGCCCACCAGAAAAGTCCCATGAAACACTTATCTCCAATAAACTACTCAGAAAAAGCTGGAAGTGGTACTGTGGCTCCAATGGTAGAGCGCTAGCCTTAAATACAAAGAAGATCAGGGACAGTGCCCAGGCCCTGAGTTCAAGCCCCACGACCGGCAAAAAAAAGTTTTAGGGCTGAAGACATGGCTCAAGGGGTAGAGCACTTATCTAGGCCCAAGGCTCTGGTCAATTCCTTAGTACCAGGGGGGAAAAAACACCGATGAACATTCTAGATGAGGTTTATCGATTCTAGATGAGGTTTATCGACACACACGTGTCAAGTACCCCAAACTGAAAGAAAGATGTAAGCACTGAGCAAACATAATTGGAACACAATGAGCCAGGGCAGAGTCCAACAAAGCTTTGATGCTAAACTGTGGCATGCTAAGTGCACAGGCACTTGGCAGAAGGAGGAGCTTTCTGGTTCTGCTCCTTCCACACCAACTGTCACTAACCACCAACTTCTACTTTCCAAAGGCAGATAACCACTTAGATGCATGCTGTAATCTACTCTAGACAAAACAAAACAAAAAAAGAAACAAATTTAGAACTTTTTTAGTTGTCACATTAAAAAAATTCATAAATAATGGAGCATTTTACAAGTAGCAATATTTTTGAGAAATTCTAATTGTAAACCTATCACTTATTCAAAAACTACCTTGAGGATTCAACTGACTGTGAAATTAAGAATAATCTCAGTGTGAACAAGGTCACCAATTTATATTAATTTTTTGCCCAGCCACTTATTGATTCCATAAACGTCACCTAGAGAGCTGACATGTGCAAGGACACACACATGGACACCAAGCAAATGGTGTAAGAGCATCAAGAGCAAATGCTGAGGGTCACATGCATGAGAGTAGAGATCCCAGCTCAGGTCCGGGCTCAGGTCCTTCCTACTCTTGTGACCCTGGTCTTTGTCCAGACATCAGAACAGGGCCACCAGGAAGGTGAACTGAACCTAAGGGCCTGGTGCAACCCCACAGTAAGCAGGTGTTGAGAGTTCCTGACTGCCCTGACAGCTGGCAAGAGGCAGTACAGCGTAAGCATGAGACTGGGACGCACAGGGTGTTATTAAAGGAGAGCTCACAAACAGCCGGAGAGTTTAAAGTGAGCTCATCTGAGCAGCCCTGAGCCCCTGTCAGCTCCTGTACTGGTCAGGCTAGAACAAGGGAGAGGAAAGGATGTTGTGAGCCATGGTATCTGAGAGCATAGGCAGAGGTGGAGAGAGGGACCCGAGGACAGAGGCCTGCACGAGCAACTACAACACCGACTTCATCAGGCAAGGCATGTATTCCATCCTTACGATAACCACCAGGAAACTTCTTCAAGGACAAGGCAGAATGGCAACTGCTGAGAACTGTGACAGGCTGATGTCCAAGTGTCACCGAAATGAAGAAGAGGACCGACAGAAACCTTCACTGAGCTACACCTGCACAGAACTCCGTGCTAGGCACTGTAGCATCAGAACTCTGCACTAGACATGCCACCTCAGAACCCCGCACTAGACTAGGCTAGACATGCCACATCAGAACTCTGCACCAGACACTCTCACATCAGAACCCCGCACTAGACACTCTAACGTCAGAACCTCACACTAGACACTCTGTAACATCAGAACCCCTCACTAGACAGACATCTAACATCCGAACTCTGCACCAGACACTCTCACATCAGAACCCCGCACTAGACACTCTAACGTCAGAACCTTGCACTAGACACTCTGTAACATCAGAACCCCTCACTAGACAGACATCTAACATCCGAACTCTGCACCAGGCACTGCACATCAGAACCCCGCACTAGACACTCTAACGTCAGAACCCCGCACTAGACACTCTAACGTCAGAACCTCCCCTCACTAGACAGACATCTAACATCTGAACTCTGCACCAGGCACTGCACATCAGAACCCCGCACTAGACACTCTAACGTCAGAACCTCGCACTAGACACTCTGTAACATCCGAACTCCGCACCAGGCACTGCACGTCAGAACTCCGCACTAGACACTCTAACGTCAGAACCCCTCACTAGACAGACATCTAACATCCGAACTCTGCAGCAGGCACTGCACGTCAGAACTCTGCACCAGGCACTGCACGTCAGAACTCCGCACTAGACACTCTGTAACATCCGAACTCCGCACCAGGCACTGCACGTCAGAACTCCGCACTAGACACTCTAACGTCAGAACCCCTCACTAGACACTCTGTAACATCAGAACCCCGCACTAGGCACTCTGTAACATCAGAACTCTGCACCAGGCACTGCACGTCAGAACTCCGCACTAGGAGACACTTTACGTCACAACTCTGCAAGAGGCACTTTGCAAGACACTTAGTTCCATCAGCTACTGGTCCCCAACTCAGGAACCTCAACTGGGAAGACACTGTGGCTGTGGCGGCTGTTCTGCTTCCGCCATGCCTCCAGGCCATAGTGAGGGCTGAGTTAGACTCACCTGGTCTCCACAGACTTGAGCTTAAAGTACCTCTTCAGCTGGCCAGGACTTCCTCAGCCAGATCCTACCACAGCAAAACCCTACCATACCCCAGAGAGCAGGGTCTCTGGAGTGCTCTAGGGGACAGATGGCCACTGCTACTGCCCAGAGGACTGTGGACAAGGCTTCTAAGTCCCAGGCCGCAGGGGGCCAAATAGCAGGTCCTCTCACGCTCAGAACCCTCCCTTTTCACATGTCTGGACTACAGTGGCAGTTTCCTCCTCCTCCTCCTCTATTCTCAGTGCCTTGCCTGGAAGGCGCTGGGCTGGAAGGCTTCCTGCCTCCTGGAAGAACTAGACCACTGCAGTCTGGAATCTACTTCCTGCAAGACTTAAGAAAGACAGTAGGAAGCAGAAAGATGAGAGAAGGTGCTGGAAACACTGGAGGACATTAGCCCCAGTGGGAGATAGGTTAGAGCCTAATGCTCGGGCAGGCTCAGGACGTAAAGACTGAATGTCCTCCAAGGGAGAAGAGGGAAGGACAGAAGAGTAAGGGCAGAAGAAAGCGCATGAGAGGAAAGGAAGCGCAGGCTGTGCCAGCTGCCGGCGCTGGGGGGTGAGGAGGAGCAGCATTTGTTCCCTCACACAGGCTTCAGTGCATACGTCCCTGCGGCCGCAGGCACTGGGAGGGCACAGACCTGGGCGCGGGCTGTGCTGCCGCACCACGTGTGCCTTCATGCTGTGCTTAGAGGTGAAGAGTCTGCTGCAGCTGGACACAGGGCAGCGGCTTTTTGGAGCCCCCACATCCTGCAGGTGCTTCTTTGAGTGAATGTACAAACTGCTGCGAGCTGAGAAGCGAGCACAGCACCCTGAAACAGAAAGGGGAAACAGTGTTACTCCTGAGGGCGCTGGAGGAGCGGTGAGGAAGGACGATTCCTAGTCAGATCAGGATGACAAGACGTGTTCCCCAGCACTGGTGCTGGCGAGGGTGTCCACCAAACATCCACAGGAGGAACACCACAGCACAGGAATGAACCCACAGGGAGAGTGAGGGCATGCAGCAGCAACATTTAAGATTCAGTGTGACCATCAGACCTCATAACTGTCTGCGATGCATCTAAACACGTCACAAAACTGTACTACCAACAACAGCTGCCACATTCAGAGTGGCAACCATCCCAGAAACCAACTCCTTCCATGTTGCCAGTGCCCTGCTCATGACCAGTTCTCACAAGCAGGTGGCAGTGAAAGGACTTGTCCCTGGTGTGTGCCAAGTGCCACCCCTAAGCAGACCCATGGCAGAGGGAGCTGCTTAGCTAAGGTGGCTCGGCTCAGCTCAGCCATCTGCTAACTGTGGGGCCTGAGACAAGTTGTTTATCCTTTCCAGAACTTCTTTTTCCTTCCTGTAAAATGAGGATAATACTTTAAAGGATTATGACAGGGTCAAATAAAGCTATAGCTATCCACACACATGACCTGGAAAATCACAAAGCCTCATCTGAAATGAAACTGGAGGCAGCCAAGGCCCTTACTTCTCTGATTCTGGCCTAAATTTACTGTCAATTTTCTTATAATAGCCCCATTAGGCCCTGGGCACAGCAGCTTCTTTGTCTGTCCCTCTCCCCTGAAAAACATGCTTCAGCTTCCTGGTAATCATTTGTTAGACTGTAAGTTAGCTGTCCACAGGAGTTACACCACTGTGATCCACAGCAGACTTTTTTTTTAATTGCTGGTCCTGGGACTTGAACTCAGGGCCTGGAAACTGTCCCTGAGCCTCTTTGTGCTCAAGGCTAGTGCTGTACCAACTGACCCACAGTGCCACTTCTAGCTTTTTCTGAGTAATTTATTGGAGATAAGAGTCTCACAAGGGTTGGGGGGGGGGAGGCTGGGAAGTTGGCTCAGTGGTAGAACGCTTGCCTTGCATGCATGAGGCCCTGAGTTCGATTCCTCAGCACCACATAAGCAGAAAAAAAAGCCGGAAGTGGCGCTGTGGCTCAAGTAGTAGAGCACTAGCCTTGAGCTGAAGAGCTGAGGGACAGCCCCCAGGCCCAGGCCCACGACCGGATTCCAAAAAAAAAAGAGTCTCACGGGTACTTTTTTTTTGCCCAGCTTTGAACTGTGATCCTCCGATCTCAGTCTCCTGAGTAGCTAGAAGTACAGACATGAGCCACCAGCACCAGGAGACCACAGATTTTATTTCTTACAACTAAAGATAATTAAAAATTCAGGAACCATTGGAACCATTAGGTGCTGGTGGCTCATGCCTGTAATCTTGGCTACTCAAGAGGCTGAGATCTAAGGACTGGCTTTTGAAGCCAGGAAGACTTAAGACCCTTATCTCCAATTAACCAGCAAAATGCTAGACATGGAGGTGTGGCTCAAGTGCTAGAGCTGTGAGCAGAAGAGCCAAGCAAGAGTATTTGGCCCTTGGTTCAAGCCCCAATACTGGCACCAAAAAATAAATAATTGAGGAATCACTTATCATTAGGGTCTTGATCACAGACTATGGTAGACAATCTAGTTTTACTATTGGCTAAGACAACATGGGAAGGTAAAATTATCCTTAATACAGAAGATCTCAGAAAACATCACCTTAAGCTTCTCTCTGCAATCTACATCATGGGAAATGTAGTCTTGGATTTTTTGTTGTTGTTGTTGCTACTTGGGTTAGAATTCAGTGTCTCATACTTTCCAGGGATGTGCTCTAGTGATAAGCCACAACTCCAGCTCTTATTTGTGATAATTATTTTTTATTTTAAATCTATTTTTCTCATTCCCTAGAGTTATCTACATAAGTGTTTTTTGTTTTTTTTGGCCGGTCATGGTGCTTGAACTCTGGGCCTGGGTGCTGTCCCCTCAGCTCTTCAACTCAAGGCAAGTGCTCTACCACTTGAGCCACAGTGCCACTTCTGGTTTTCTCAATGGTATTGGAGGTAAGAGTCTCACAGAGTTTCCTGCCCAGGCTGGCTTTGAACCGAGATCCTCAGATCTCAGCCTCCTGAGTAACTAGGATTGCAAGCGTGAGCCACCAGCGGCCAGCTTGACATAAGCATTAGTTTTATCAGACACACCAAGGCAATGTCCCTTGTGTTTCTCTCAAGAGTATCACCCTTTGCCAGGCGCCAGTGGCTCATGCCTGTAATACTAGCTACAGAGGAGGCTGAGATCTGAGGATCACGGTTCAAAGCCAGTCCAGGCAGAAAAGTCTGTGAGACTCTTATCTCCAATTAACCACTAGAAAACCGGAAGTGGTGCTGTGGCTCAAGTGGTAGAGTGCTCGCCTTGAGCTGAAGAGCGCAGGGACAGAGCCCAGGCTCAGAGTTCAAGCCCCATGACTGACAAAAAAAAAAAGACTATCACCCTTTGGCCTTACTGTGTGTGAATGCCTAGAGACCTGTATAATTTGTCATATGCCATATATTTTAGACCTAGCTTCTGCATATGAGGAAAACCACGTGCCATCTGTATCTCTGGGCTTGGCTTACCTCACTTAACATGATTTGTTCTAATACCAACCATTTCTCTAATGGGCAAAATGGAAGCCTGGAAGACTCTGTAGTTTCTAGGCAAAGTCATATCTCAAAAGCCATCATCATTGGGTTGAAATTTGGATATAAGCTTGTATATCAAGTTTGCTTTCCATTATTTATCTTCTTTCAAAGCACATACAAGGGTATTGAAACCTGTATTTTAAGCTGTCCATCCAAACCTAAATGGGACATTCAGCCTTCTGCAACCCATCACAAAGAAATTACAGAAACAAAAAATGTTCCAAATTATGTAGGAGGAGGAAGACACAGAGTATTGCCTAGCATTTATGGGCACATACATCTTCTCCAGTCTCTGGAGACAGACAAGAGTAGACAGACAGCTGCCTAGTAAGTAGCTAGGAGTATAGGTGTGAGCCACCAGCACCTGGTTAAATTTTGACTTTCAAGCTGAAAAAGACTCACCTTTATTTCCCACTAAGAACTCAACCAGTGCTCTTTCCCAGATGGAACTGGCTTACCTAACCAATCACGAAGCTTTCAAATCCATCCTCTACTCTTAGACTCTTCCTGGCCTGAAGAAGAGTCCGCCCATAGGGGCTGGGAAGGTGGCTCAGTGGTAGAGCGCTTGCCTTGCATGCTTGAGGCCCTGGGTTCGATTCCTCAGCACCACATAAGCAAAAAGAAAAAAGCCGAAAGTGGTGCTGTGGCTCAAGTGGTAGAGCACTAGCCTTGAGCTGAAGAGCTGAGGGACAGCGCCCAGGCAGGCCCAGAGTTCAGGCCCCACGACCGGACCCCCCCCCAAAAAAAAAAAAAAAAGAGTCCGCCCATGCCAGGCAGAGGATCTACATGCAAGAGTGGCCTGGCAATTGGTAGGGCCCTCCAGTTACCTGTTTTCACACACAGTGTGGGCTTGGCTCTGGTGTCCATGTGATAGTTATTTCTGAAACAAAGTCTCACTTTACCCCAGTATTGTAACTTGTCTTAAGCTTAAAAAGCCAGGCACGCTGGGCACTGGTGGCTCATGCCTATAATCCTAGCTACTCAAAAGGCTGAGATCTGAAGATCACAGTTCAAAGCCAGCCCGGGCAAGAAGGTCTGTGAGACTCTTATCTCCAATCAACCACCAGAAAACCGAAGTGGTGCTGTTGCTCAGTGGTAGAGCGCTAGCCTTGAGCTGAAGAGCTGAGGGACAGCGCCCAGGACCACAGTTCAAACCCCACGACACCGCCCAGCCCCCCCCCCCCAAAAAAAAAAAGCCAGGCTCTGGTGACTCACACCTACGATACTAGCTACTCAGGAGACAAAGATCTGGTGGACTGTAGTTCAAGGCCAGTCCAGGCAGAAAAAAATTTGAGAGACTACATCTCCAAAATAACCAACAAAAAGTTTGGCTGAAGTATGGCTGAAGTGGTAGAGCCATCTAAGCAAGCAAATGTGGGGCCCTAAGCTCACACCTAATATGGGAACAAATAAAAAACAACAATCAAAACAACAGTGAACTAACATGTACTCACGTTTTCTACCAACTGAACCTTCACAACAATCCTACAAGGTAAAGAGGAACAGAGCTCAAGCTACTTGTACCAGGCCCCACAGAAGCCTTGTAGCGTGGCAGACTTGGGATTTGAGTCCAGATAGTATGAATCTAGAACTCGTGTTTAGTTACTGTCTTACTTTTACTGTCCCTTAAGAATTCCATCTACTTCCACAGTTTATATATACAGCACAATCTGTCAGCACCTGGCTAGCTCTTTCCCCCAGAGCAGTATAAGGAGTCCTATGTGCCCCAATTATAGCCTGCATGCGCCTGTTTACCACCTGCTCACACCCTAGCTGGAAGGCTGACAGAGGAGGACCTGCAGGGTGGGTCCACTATTTGTATTACATTTGCTGAATTCTAGGAGCTGGTCTCAGCTCTACATGGATCTTTACTATCCCCTCCTCCAGTTAAAGGCACTGGGGCGGGTGGCAGCTGAGGTGACCACTGCGGCTAGGGTGGGCACCCACAGGTCACAGCAGGCCTGGTAAATGAGCTGTGCCTTCAGCATCCTAAAGAAAAACTCCAACCCACCTTTAAAAAGTTAATCTAGAGACTGAGGAAAGGGGCAACATTGTCCAAAAAGAAAGTACTCATTACCTGACTTACGTAACTGTAACCATTCTGTGTATCACCTTTATTGTAACAATTTTAAAAAAGGTGGGAAAAAAAGCCAATCTGGCTTTACCACTACCTACCTGACACAAGAGTAGCTACCTACTAATTAGCAAGTTCAAGCTAAATGTCAGACATTTGAGAACCCCTAAGCCCGGGTTACACATGTAACATAAGGAGAGCCGTGGACAGGGAGAATCAGGGATGAGAGTAGGCCACAGGAAACAGGATTCTCTACCTGCAATCCTTCTAATATACTGGTCCTAAGACAGTATGTTTGATCCACTCAGCAAATAAACCATACTACCTTTACGTAACTGAAGTTACCTTGAAACAACATAAATTCTAGCGTGAGTGTGGGTGGTGCTTAGTGCATAGCTCACTGTGGCATTTAAACCCTACCTTTCACAGGACACTCAAATGGCTTTGTGCCCAGGTGGGTGATGCTGTGGCCTTTCAGGTGTTCTGCTCTGGTGAAGGACTTGCCACAACCCTCGACGGGGCAGGTAAACCTGCGGTCATCGTCATGTTTCCTGCCAGGAATAAAAACAAAGGGGCAGTGATTACTCACAGAGCTCACGGGGCCTGAGGTGATTCTTCGCTTAATGTTCTGCAAAACATATAAAATTATAAGTGCTTTCCATTTAAAATATATGATCAGTTTGTTTCAGTAAAAATTTTATTTGATCTTCAGTCCATATGAGGTTGGTAATTTAGCCATCTCATAATTAGAAATTCTACTTTAATGATTCAGTGGATTCATAATGAGACACAGAATAATTCGTGCTGCTTCAACTTAGGAAGAGCATGTCCCGAATGCACTGATGAGGCTATTTCTATTGTTTCCCTATAACAGGCTTTCCAAGCCACAGAGGACTCCAAGAAGGGCACACAGAGCATCAGTGGCAATGCCAAAAGGGCCTTCTTAAGCCAACCTGGAAAAAGTGTCTTTTCCATAGCATCCCTATGGTATGAAGCACCCAGACCGGCCACCTCTGTTCCATGGCAGAATAGGGAGAAAACTAAATGTAGTGTCAGAGGTGTGGGGTGAGCAGAGATGTGCATGCAGTGGAGGCCCAAGGCCGTCACTGAAAGTTTGCAGTGACTTGAGAAAGCTTATTCTATGACATTTGAGAGAAAAAAATAAACTGGAACTGTATGTAAAGTATGCCAACTCAAAAACAAAAAATAACAACCAAAAAAAAACCCACCCCACCCTACCCCACCCCCCAAAAAAGAACCAAAAAACAGGGCTGGGAATGTGGCTTGGTGGTAGAGTGCTTGCCTAGCATGCATAAAGCCATGGGTTGGATTCCTCAGAATTGAAAAAAACAAAAACAGAAAAAGCCAAAAGTGTCATTGTGGCTCAAGGGGTAGAGTGCAAAGCTCAGGAACAGTGCCCAGGCCCTGAGAGTTTAAACCCCAGGACCGGCAAAACAACAACAACAACAAAAACACTCGTAAAACCCCACAATAATAGACTACAAAAAACAGATAAAAACAATATCTTGGGGCTGGGAAGGTAGCTCAATGGTAGAGTGCTTGCCCAGCACGCATGAGGCCCTGGGTTCAATTCCTCAGCATCACATCACATAAGCAGAAAAAGTTGGAAGTGGCACTGTGGCTCAAGTGGTAGAGTGCTAGCCTTAAGCTGAAGAGCTGAGGGACAGTGCCTAGGCCAAGAGTTCAGGCCCCACGACTGACCAAAAAAACAAACAAAAAAAAAATCCCCCAACGTCTTTAAGTGAGGAGATTCTAGCAATTTTCTTCTTATAATTTTCCAGTTTTCTAAGAATCTACACTGTGTTTCTTTATAATAATCTAAAAAAAAAAAGCGAATAGGTTTCTACTACTAACAACTCATTAACTTTCAAAGCTGATAATACATACCAAAATGTAAGGATTACCTCTTGTGCCTTAGAAGTTTGGACATGCTAGTGAAGGTCCAACCACAACTGTCCGAGTCACAGACAAACGGTCTTTCACCTTGTGAAAAAACAAAAATTACAGAGAATAACTGCAACAGCTCCTAGAGACAAATCGTGGCTCCAAAGGATTCTGTTCTCCAGGTTTCTACCTGTATGGCTTCTTAGGTGAATTTTCAGTCTACAGGCCTTGTCATATTGTTTGCTGCATCCGGGAAAGGAGCAGGAAAAGAGCTCTTGTTCCCTGAAGTGAGCTCGGTTATGGGAGAACAGGGCACTCACTGTGATGAACGTCTTCTCACAGCCTGAATGGAAGAAGCACAAACCCTGCTCACCAGAAGACAAAAATCAAAGCAGTCAATGCTAGTCACAACCAGGGACATGAGTCCTTTCTAAAAGGTCTCTGTAATAGCCAAGCAGGAGCGGCTGTGAGGCCTGAGGTGCACACAGGCCACCTCTTGCAAGGTGACTAACTTGGGAGGGAACACGTGACCAAGTGTTGCTCCAGTCTCAGCCGTCCGCTTGGCTGGTCTCACACACATTAAGTGCATTTTTCATAAACATAAATGTCAATGCTGTTTGTGAAAACCAAGAAAACCCCAGGAGAGAAATAAAATACTACAAGAACAAAATTTTGTCTGGTACAGTTGAGCTGTAAACAGGTGCGAAGCATCCCGTAACCTTTTGGGTGATGCTGCACTCCCTACACTTCGATCTCCTCCGACAGCCTCTGAAATGAACTGCCTCGCATCCTACCCAGGGGGCTTCTCTTTCCTCAGGTCTGTCATCGTCACCCACCTAGCATTTTCCTTCACCTCCAAACTCAGCTCCTACTGGGTCACCTATACTCCAGCAATGGCTGTTGTCCATACTAACACTTCTCCTTTGATGACAACAATCAGTGCTTAGGCAATGTGGAAAATCAGGCTGAAAGAGCCTTCCATGTTATCAGGGGGCCCATGAACCACCATGCAGAAATACATTGCATAGCACTGCAAAGAACCTACTCTCCCCCTGGGGGGAGGACAGCATTCTGTGGACAAATGGTGATTTTTCTAAATCACTAAAGTTATCCTCTCTGGCTTCAATCTGCCCTCCCTACCCCTTTCCTATTCTGGGCCTTTGTGTGTTTACACAATTGGTCATGTGAACTGAACGACCACACTCCTAGCCTTAACACCCCTTCCCCCAGGTACCCAGGCCTTCTCATCCTACCGCTGTGATTTCTTCTACCTGTAAGTCCACCACCCATCCCACTGCTACTCCCTGGCTCGGGCTGTCCAAAAACTCAAGCCGGGCCATTTACTGCATCACCTGCTCCTCTCCAGCTTCTCTACCAGCTGCACCAGTGGCTAACACACATCATGACTGGATCCTCAACTCTGCTAGAGAAGATGATACCCTTCCTACCAGACTCACAAGCTGACTAGAAAAAGTCTGCAGGCAGTGGCCCAGTGCTCTCCAGAACCACACAATCCACCCACAAGGGAGAAGAAAATATTAGAAAAAATATTAGAATCTGTTGATGTTTTTCGAGTTACTCTCAAAATGCTGTGATTGAGCACCTGATGACTCACATTATTAGGATGGGTTTGTATGACATCTTCTAGACACTCAGGCGCGTTTTAATGAGCGAAGGTCCTCTAGCCAATCCACGGTGGCCCCCACCCCACTCCTCACGGCCCGTCCTCCACAGAGGCGCCGCCACGCTGCCTCCTCTCGACTCTCCTGCCTTGCCAGCCTCAGAGGGAACTGGGCCTTCTGATGCCGACGCCGGGGCGTGGGGCCGCGCTGGGTGGGACTCTCAACCCCCACCCCAACAGCCCACTCAACTCGGCCGACAAAAACCCACCGGGCAGTGGGTTACTTTATCCACACTAATCTAGCCTCGCATCTCCATCTGTAAGACGGAAAAAGAGGTTTAAGCTCTAGACAAGGGTACGGCTTAAAAACTCCTGGAAACTACGAAGCCGACCAGAGCGAGGCGGAAAGGGCGCCAGACCATCGGGCGCCCCCGCGCCCCGGGTCGTCAGGGGCCTGCGAGGCCGAGCGTGGACCCCACCAACGCGCGGCCGCCGAGTACGTCCAAGCCGACTCACGACACGACTCGAGGTCCACGAACGTGAGCTCGCCGCGCGGGGCGCCGGGTCCCCCCCCCCCCCGCCCGCCCCGGGCCCGCCCCCCGCGTTACCCGGAAAGTCACACTTGTAGGGGCGCTCGGGCTCGAAGTGGCTGCGCTGGTGCGAGCTGAGCTTGGCGTGCGTGGGGAAGCGCTCGGCGCACACCTCGCACTTGAACAGGCTCTCCTGCTCGTGGCCCCGCATGTGCGCCTTCAGGTTGTAGACCGTGGTGAACTTCTTGCCGCAGCCGCCCGCCGGGCAGCCGAAGGGCCGCAGCTTGTCGTGCGACTGCAGGTGGCGCTTGAGCTTGTACGAGGTGGTGAAGGCCCAGCCGCAGCCGTCCAGCGGGCACTTGAAGGGCCGCCGGCCGCGCAGCCCGCCGTGCGTCAGCAGGTGCACCTGCAGCTGGTGCTTCCGGGCGAAGGCCAGCGCGCACTGCGGCTCGGGGCAGCGGTAGCCGGGCGCCCCGGGCCCGCGGCGGGCGGCGGCGGCGGCGGCGGGGCGCGGCGGGGCGCGCGGGCT
Organism: Dipodomys merriami; assembly: GCF_024711535.1. Classification (NCBI taxonomy): domain Eukaryota; kingdom Metazoa; phylum Chordata; class Mammalia; order Rodentia; family Heteromyidae; genus Dipodomys; species Dipodomys merriami. The sequence goes on from NW_027202427.1 coordinate 3,767,494, forward strand.
GCGCGCGGGCGGCGGCGCGGCGGCCACCGTGAGCACGCCGCGGTCGAAGCGCACCAGCAGGTCCCGGTCGTGCAGGGCGACGGCGCCCGCCAGGGCCGCGCCGGGGGCGGCGGCCGGGCCGCGGGGCGCGGGCGCGGGCGCGGGGAGGCCCGCGGGGCTCGCGCCGGGGCCGGGCCCGGGCTCCCGCCGCTCGGGGGCCTCGGCGGGCCCGCGCGCCACCTCCAGCAGCACCACGAAGGAGTCGCCGCCGTCCTCCGGGGCCGGCGCGCCGGGCGCGACGCCCTCCTCACGCCGCGGCCCGGGGGGGCCCCCGCGCCCCGGCTCGGGCCCGCCATCTTCCGGGTCGCCCAGGAGCAGCAGGCGACGGCGCGCGGGGCTCGCGCTGAGGGGCGGCCCCGCGCCCCGGCGAGGCCGGCCCGGGGCGCCGCCGCCATGTTGGTCTCCGCGCGCGGTCGGGGCGGCGAGCAGCGCCGGGAGGTCCATCTTGTCCGGGCCGCGGCCGCCGAGCCGCCGCCTGGGAAGACGCGCGGCCCGCCCCTCCCAGGCGTGCGCGCGACGCCGCGTGGCCGCCGCGGGCTCGTCACCGCGGGGGCGGGGCGCGGGGCGGGGCCCCGAGAGGGAGCCCTCGCTGCGGACGGGACGGGCCGCGCGAGGCCTGCTGGGCGGGGGCGGGTCCGGGGGCGGGGCCGGGGGGAAACGGGCTGCTCGGAGTGGCCGTGGCCGCGGGGACGAGTGGCTGGGTTGGAGGGCGGGGCGGGGCTGGAGGCGGGGCCGCGCGGCGGGGGCGGGGCCGCGCGCACTTCCGCGCGCAGATCGCGAGCTTGGCTCTGGAGCCCGGCTGCCAGCGTGGAAAGCGGGCTCGTCTCTCTCCGCGTCCCACTTTTGCTTCCGGCCGGGCTAGCGGACTGCGATGGCCTAGTGCTTGGTCTGGAGAGGACCGGCGTTCACACAGCGGGCGAGTGCGTGGCGGGGGCCGTGAGGCCGAGCCCCGCCGGGATTCCGGCGTCCCCGGGCCTGACGTCAGGCCGGCCGGGTCCCCTGCAGCCCGCCAGCTGCCCTGGCCCCCGGCCTTCGCGCCCGCCCCGCTCCCGGGTGGGATCCGGACTCCCTCCACCCCGTCTGCACGCGCGTCCCGCCCGCCCTGCCCCTCCGCCTGCGGGGGAGCCCGGGCCCCCGTCACGAGGGGAAGCAGCCAGGGGCTAAAGGGAACTGATGTGTGAAGTCCCTGGACACCCCGGCGGGTGGCGGTGCTGGGGGTGGCGCTCAGTGGGGGTAGTGTTCAGTGGGGGATTAGCGTTTACTGGGGGTACCATTCAGTGGGGGGTGGCACTTAGTGGGGGGTGGCGCTCAGTGGGCGGTGGCGTTTGGTGGGGACAGTTTCCCCTCGGGAAGGGGAAGGTCTGGCGCGGGTCCTGGGGACGGCGCAGCCTGTGCATGTGTCCACTGCCGCTGGAGAGTGGTCACGGTGGACAACTTCATGTTGTGTTTTTTACCACGACGATCTTGGAGGGCGATGTGGACAGTCCCCCTCAGAGGTAGAGGTTCTGAGTGGTGGGGTGCTCCCTGGAGCCTCCTGTGGCCCCTGGTAAGGATGAAGACCCACAGTCCTCTCTCGGTGGGGACTCCGGTATTAACTCTTGTACAGATTAGGAAACTGAGGCCCAGAGCCCGTGCCCCCAGGCACCCTGGCCAGCAGGGTTGGGAGAACACGAAGGACTGTCTGGCTCCACACTTACTTTCTAACTTAGAAAAATCTTTAAGCAAGAAACACATTGGGATTCCAAAAGGAAGGTTCTGGCCCCTATGCCTGGAAGAGAGCTCCCAAAAGGCAGCCGCATCTCCAACGGGAGGAGATGGGAAGTGGAGGAGGGGCAGTGGCCGGTCCCTGGCCCCTGGTGTGCCTGCCTTCCCTTTGCTTCTGCTTGCTGTGCCAGGCACTGAGTCCCAGAGGCCGCCCAGCCTCCACTGGAACGTGCGGTTTCTCCTCATGACTGCCTCAGGTGTTTTGTTATGATAGCGCAGAGCTGACCAGTACAGCCACTCCACTCTATTGTTGGGCTCCAAATGTTTTATTCGAGGCTTCCAGTCTCACTAAGAGAGACTAAAATCTGCAAACGGGGTCACAGGTCGCTCAGGACAGGAAAGCAGTAGCCCCCCTGGCACTGCACCCCCCTTCAGCCCCCAGCCCCTCCCTCTCCTCGCTCAGGCCTGGCTCCACGTGAGGTCGAGGCTCCCCCTGGATTGGGCCCTGCTGTAGCAAGTCCTCTGCATGGCTGGCTGGAGACCTCGGCCCTGCACAGAGCGGGCTAGCAGTGCACCCTGTCCAGGCACTCTGAGGGCCATGGAAATGTGTGTGTAGAGGCCAGAGGTGTGCTGTGGCTAGCAGGCTGAGGATGGCTGAGGGGAGAGGGGCAAGGAGGAGGGCGAGGAGGACCCCGCTTCCTCTCAGGGCTGCAGGGCCCGCTGGAGCAGGCGCTCATCGGCCACCTGGTGCGGGAGAGTCACCACCAAACCGCTGTTCTCCCTCATGGTCTGACAGATAATGTCATAGGCCTTTGAGTTCCCAGACCAGCAGCGCCGGGCCACCTGGGGGAGGGGGAGTGCAGCGGCTGGGGTCAGTACCACCACGGGTTTCACCCCAGACTCCCTGTCCTCTGCCCTCGGGCACAGGGGCCTCCTCTCTGTGTGCCCATCCTTTCTCAACCTTCCCTGATGCAACCTGTTCTTGATCTAGAACTGGCCACTGACCCCTTCATAATCTCCACTGATGACCCAGCCTCCATCTGGGCTCCTGGCTAGGAACTGGGGTCACCTGAAGCCCTTCCCTCTCTGCCCTCAAGAATCAACCTTCAAAATGCCTCTCTGGCCTGTCCCTCCCCATCCCTCCCCTCCATCTAGTCCTTCTAGATGGTGGTCTTGGCACCTCACCCCTGCTGCCCTTCTCCATGCCTTCTCCATCTCAGCAGCATCTCGGACCCTTCTAGAACCAAAGCCCAGCGCAGTTCCCTGACTCCCAGCCTCTGTGGGAGGCTCTGCGGCTGGGGTAGGGGCCTGGCCAGAGTCCCATCCAGTCTCACGCTCACCACAGTCCCCACCCAGCGTCACACCGCCTGCACTGGCCCCCGGCCCCACGTCCCTCCTGTTTACCCCTGCCTGACCTGTGACCTCTGGCTGAGCTGCCCATGCTGTTATCCTAGAGGATACCCCAGGATGCTGCCCACAGCCTGGTTGCGGGTGCTTTCCCACAGGCCTCCGGTGGGGAGGGCTGGGGTGCCCTCGGTGGTGGAGCCCACCTGGCATCCCCCCAAAACAGCAGGACAGACAAGCCTTAAAAGTGAGACCCAGCGGACCATGGAGAACCCCGTGGAGAACCAGAAAGAGCAGCGCTGGGCAAGGGTGGGGGGAGGGGCTGGGGCCAGCCGCGGGGTTGCCACGTAGGGACAGCAGGAGGCCCAAAGGAGTCTGGAACCTACTGGGCGTGACTCGGGTGGGGAGGGTAGGGGGAGGGTGTGGAACCGCGGCCCAGGGCTGCCGTGAACAGGGACGGCCATGGAGGCTCAGCAGGAGCTGGAGCCGCCCGGGCGACTTACGCCATTGGAGACGTCCCAGCTGAGCATCATCCGGGCTTTCTCCTCGGCCTCAGGGGTCCCGTCCAGCACCAGGCCAAATCCCCCGTTGATCACCTCACCCCTGTACGAGGCAGACGGGATCCCAGGTCACACCTTTCCCCTACCACATACCCCGTGTGGTGGTGGCCTGGGGAGGCATCCAAGAGGGGCAGCCATGTCACGCCGGCCTCTGCGGCCCGCAGCGCGCATACCGGGGTGCATGGGCCTGGGGGGGTGGGAGCCTCCCAGCTCCAGCCCGAGGCCCGCACCAGGCTCCCTTCCCACCGCACTGTCTCTAAGGCCACCCAGTCCCGTTGCTTCTCCCCCTGACGTTGCCTGGGTGACCCATGTCCTGCTCGTCCCTCCCTTCTACTTGGTCCTTCCTACTACCTGACCTGTTTTCAGTGTTGCTCATTTTGTAATCAGTGCATTTCTGAGTGCCGCTGGCTCTCCAGCTGGCGTCCGGTCCGCGTGCTGTCTTTTCCTTCCTCTCTGAGCAGATGGGACTGGAGCCCCAGGGACATCCTTGCTAGCCTGCTTTCTGCACTTGCCCTGGCCCTTCTCCGTGAGTTGGGGCCTCATCCCCGCCGGGGCCTGTCTCGATCGGTGATCGGTTATGCTGCGTCCGGCCTGGGCCCCTGCTCAGGGTTCTGCCTTCGGGGACGTTCTGTCAGCACTGTGGGGGCCCTCAGCCTCTGGCTCCTCCCTGGGGGAACTGCTCCACCCCGAACCTCACCTCGAATGTGCGCCTGGACTCCTGTCTCTGACCTCACAGGCCTGTCCAGCTCTCCCGCTTCGGGTCCTGTCTGGACCATCCGTAGGGCTGGTTCTCGCCAGGAGGCCAGAGAGCCCTGCGCCCGGAGACTCCCGCACCCCTCCCTCCAGCCCTCCTGCCAGTGGGCTAGCTGCCATGGCCCCAGGCCCGGCCCTGCCCCCACGGAATCCCTAAGACTTCCTCCCCAGCCCGGCGCACCCTGGCAGCTCCTTACCAGCCCACACCTCCTCCGTTGTGAAGCGCCACCCAGGTGGCTCCCCGACAGGCATCTCCCACGAAGTTCTGCACAGCCATGTCTGCAGAGACAGGAGCCCACTACCCATAGTTTCCTGTGCCGGGCGGGCCCGGCACCACACTGCTCAGGACAGTGCAGCAGCCTGCGGAGGGGGGCAGGGCCTGGAGACTCCAGAGACGGGGACAGAAACAGACAGGAAACTCCAGAAACAGCAATGGCGTGTGCTAGAGAAACCCAGGCTGGAGCAGGGGAGCCGGCAGCCGTCCACAGCCCATCACCTCTTCCCCTGGTGAACTCTTCCACGCAGGGCACCAGCTAAGAGCACCCACAGGCAGAAGAGCGAAAGAGTGAGGCAGGCTGTGGTTCTGGGAGCTGCAGGAAGCCAGACACCACTTCCCTAAGCCTCGCAGGCAGGGATGATTGAAAAGGAAAGGTTCTGCTTGACTCCATTAGAGAACCCAGGTCCCAGCATGGCTGCTCTCCTCACCTGCGCAGAAGGCAGAGCCGTCGTGGATGTTGGAGGTCTCCCGGAAGGGGCTGTCGGTGCCGCTCACGTCGTGATGGTCGCGGCTCAGGACGACCGGCGCCTGCAGGTGGGGCAGTGTCCGTCAGCCGGCGTCCACCGGGGCTGCCCAGCAGGGGCGGGGGGCAAGGGGCCTGCTTCAGGAGCCAGGCAGAGTCTGCTCTTGAAAACAGACCCCTCCCGAAGAAACAGCCACTTCTGCTGTCCCCCGGAGCTACGAACACTCCCTTGAGCCCTCCAGTGCCGGTGCGCTGCGCCAGTGCCGGTGCGCTGCGCCCTGTCCACGCGCCGCCTCCACACCCCTCATCCCAACAGCACGGCTACCACACCCCTTCCAACCACGAAAACTGACACACAGCAAGGCTGGGGACTTGATCTGCAGCACACAGCTTGTTAACAGGCAAGCAGAGATGTAACCCCACACACGCTGTACCAGAACTGGGCTTCTCGCTGGCCCGCGAGCCTGTGTGGTGAGAGCAGGGGCTGGCAGAGAGCCCGGGGAGGGGGAAGGCTGGTGGGCATGGCTGTGTGGCCTGGGGCCCCTCTCTGGGCCTTGGTCATTGCCTTTTTGTGTTGAGAGTCTCTGAGGACAGAGACATCACATGGGAGAAGCAGACACGCTGAGTCTGACAGTGAACGTTGTAGGTGCTTCTGAACAGAGAGGTGGCAGCTAGTGAGCGCGGTGTGGCCCGAGCCTCTGAGACAGAAGGGCAGGGTGGCTGTGCCTGGCAGGCCACGCAGGGTCCCGTGCCCCTCAGTAGCAGGGAAGTGTGCCATAGATTGGAAAGGTAACTAAAAAGATCTGGGTGACATGGCTTTGTAGAGACACCGCATTTCATCCTCATACCCACGCACTGAGGTTCTAATACAATCCTCTCACAGATAGGGAAACTGAGGCTTGGAGCAGATAGCTGACCTGCCCAAAGTTACTGAGAAAGCAACACTGGTATGACCTTACTATGACCCACACTCAGAGACTGGGGGTGAGGAGTTCACTGCCAGCCCCTCCCCGCCTCCTTCCCTTCCTTCTCTCAGGGCTGCTGTCCCCCCTCACTTCCCAAGCAGGGGCTGGGTCCCAGCCTGGCTCATCTCTGAGTCCCTCTGCCCATCTGCTCCACAGAGGCTGAGGCTCTTCTGTTTCCCTGAGGCCGGGGGCACCCAGGGGAAGGCAAAGGCTCCCTGGACACCAGGCTACTGAGGCCAGGGAGGGTGGGCTGGTTGATAGGGCAGAGGCTCAGGTGGGGGGCCCTCAGGGCCAGGCCTGGGTGATGAGCAGCAGCTGGGGAGAGGCCACAGGCAAGGACACGTCACCTTGATCGCCCCACTGGCGATGGCCTGGTTAATGGCCACAGCAATGGCCACACGGCCCTTCTGGTCTGAGTACAGGATCCTGGCCTGGGAGCCCACCACCTGCGGAAGGAAGGGGGGCTGTTGGTGATGTGGGGGTGTTACGCAGGGGGCCCCAAGGCCCTGTGTGCGACCTGATGGCCAGTCCAGTTGTGTAGCCATGCAACATGGCTGAGACACTGATAACAAAGACAGGCATGGGGTCTGAGTCACGTTAGCGAGAGTTCTGCCCCGCCTCCTTGTGGGGACCACAGCGGGAGCTTCTGCCCAGCCCAGCTGCGACACAGAAGGTGGGGCGCGGTGCTGCTGGAGGACTTCAGCGGGCCAACCACACAGGCCTGGGGTGCAGGACAGAGGACGTTCCCAAGGCTCTTCCAGGAGAACCCCTAGGAAGAGGGTCCTGGGGGCCACAGGCTGGTCTGTGTGGACCAGAGCGGGTACTGTGTGTGGACCACACTGGCCGTCTGTGGGCTGGACATGCAGCACACCCCAGCCTCCAGACTTGCCAGTTGCCACACAGCTGGCCTCCTCTGTCCATGTGTTTCAATTGCAGGCCTACTTCGTTTGCACCTGTGGCAACACGTCTTTTTTTGGGTAATCCACAGGTGTAAAATCACTGCTGCTGGGCTGCTCAAATTCCCTGGGTCCAAGCTGGGCGCTGGTGGCTCATGCCTGTCATCCTAACTACTCAGGAGGCTGAGATCTGAGGATCGAGGTTCAAAGCCAGCCTGGGCAGGAAAGTCCATGAGACTCTTATCTCCAATAAACCACTCAAAAACTGGAAGTAGTGCTGTGGCTCAAGTGGTAGAGCGCTCGCCTTGAGCTGAAGACAAGCGCAAGGACAGTGCCCAGGCCCAGAGTTCAAGCCCCACGACCAACAACAACAACAAAAAAATTCCCTGGGTCCAGACTAGAAAAGTGCTGATATAAAATTGCTAGATTTAAGCTGGGTGTCGTGGGCTGTGGCTCAAGTGGTAGAGCACTAGCCTTGAACACAAAGAGGCTCAGAGAGACAGCGC